>NC_140180.1:39915843-40555218 GCF_963971535.1 Notolepis coatsorum | reverse complement strand
TTTTATTTTTATTTTTTTACCTTGGGGGGGGGGGGGGGGGGGGGGCTCGCGTTAAATCTCGCACAGGGCCTCGCATTTCTCCCAGGCGGCCCTGCTCCTGGTCTACTACTTTTGGACTCCAGCAACTTGGCGAAACATGGAAAAGTTGGAAGGAGGAGTTCACATTGTATACAGACCTTACCATGCCCGACGCCGAAGAGACAACAAAAGTCAAGCTATTTAAATATCTCGTCGGAGAAAAGGGCAGAGAATTATGGTCAACTCTGCCGAGTCCGTCGGCGAAGACAACAGTGACAACGATCATCAAGCAGTTTGACGAGTACTGCAATCCAAAGGTAAATGAAACAGTGGAAAGATACAGATTCTTTATCAGGAACCAAGGATTGGATGAAAACGTGGACAGCTATGTAACAGACTTAAGAATGCTTGCTAGTAGTTGCAACTTTGAGGACATTAGAGATTCCCTGATCAGAGATCGAATTGTATGTGGTACAAATAGCTCAGAACTGAGAGAGAGACTGCTCAGGGAGGATAGGCTGACTCTGGAAACATGCCTAAAAATATGTAGAGCGTATGAGCTGTCAAGGTCTAATAGCAGGACACTGCAACAAGGGCAGGCAGTGGAAGAGGTACATGCGCTAAAACAGTCAGAAGAGTGGAAAAAAGACAGCGAGGTTGACTGCATGTTTTGTGGGAAAACACATGAGAGGAACAAGAAGAAATGCCCAGCTTTTGGAAAAAAGTGTAAAAAGTGTGGGAGAGAAAATCACTTTGCGGCTAAATGCAAGTCAAAACAGGAGAGCAGCAAGAAAACTAGGAAAGTGCATGCAGTAGCAGAACAGCACAGTGATAGTGATTCTTATGAGGAAGACCTCTGCTGCATAACAGAAGTAAATAGAGAGGATGAAAATGTTAATCAGGTAAAAGACAGCCACAGGCAGGGCCAACAGCTTTTTGCAGGGATGATGTTGGGGGAAACGCTAGTTAACTTCCAAATAGACTGTGGGGCCACCTGTAATGTCATCCCTATACATTTGTTAAACCCTGACACACAGCTAGAACACACTGAGAAAGTGCTGGTGATGTACAATAAGACTAGGGTGATTCCTCTGGGTACATGTAAGGTTAGGATCAGAAACCCCAGAAACAACAAGCGTTACAGGCTAGAGTTTCAGGTGGTAGACCAGAGTAGCAGAATCCCTTTACTGGGCAGGAAAGACAGTGAGGCTATGAAGTTGATAAAGGTACAGTACGAAAATATCCTAGCTATAGACAGCATAGTGAGGAAAGAGCAGAGTCCAGTGACAGGGGGAGAAAGTGACAGTCACATGACAAGGGACAGAATAAATGTTGAGTTTGGGGATGTGTTCACCGGAGATGGATGCATGGAGGGGGAGTATAAAATAGAGATAGATGACAGAGTGCCGCCAGTGAAACTGCCAAAGCGCAGAGTGCCTGTAGCGATGATCATACCGATACAGGAGGAACTCAAGGATCTGGAGAGAAGAGGGATTATCACACCAGTGGAACGCAGCACTGACTGGATCAGCAGCATGATCTCATTAAGGAAGCCGAATGGGAAACTAAGGCTGTGCATAGACCCAAAACCTCTGAATCGGGCACTAAAGAGAAGTCACTATCCACTCCCGACTATAGATGACATCCTGCCGGAGATGTCAAAGGCAAAAGTATTCACAGTCTGCGACGTGAAGCACGGTTTCTGGCACGTCAAGCTAGAAGAGGAGTCAAGCTACCTGACCACATTCGCCACTCCATTTGGTCGCTACCGTTGGCTCCGGATGCCGATGGGAATAAGCCCAGCACCGGAGGTGTTCCAAAGAAAGCTCATGCAGGCCCTAGAGGGCCTACCAGGAGTCTACGTCATAGCAGATGATATGTTAATCACAGGGGAAGGAGCAACGCAGGAGGAGGCAGAAAAGGACCACGACAAGAAACTCCGAGGCTTTCTAACCAGATGCAGGGAGCGCAACATCAAGCTGAACGCGGATAAGTTCAAGCTTCGACAAAAAGAGGTGCCCTACATAGGTCATCTGCTCACGGCTAAGGGGCTGAGAATTGACCCGGAGAAAGTACGGGCGGTCAGAGAGATGCCGAAGCCAACAGATGTAAAAGGAGTACAAAGACTGGTTGGGATGGTCAACTACCTGGCGAAGTTCTTTGACCACCTGTCAGATGACTGCGAGATTCTTAGACAACTCACACGGAAGGAAAACATGTGGGAATGGGCAGATGTCCAAGAGGAAGCGTTTCAAAGGCTGAAAGACAAGATAGCCAAAGCACCAGTCCTACAGTATTACAACAGAGAAGAGGAGTTGACGCTACAATGTGATGCGTCCGACACAGGACTGGGGGCCGCCCTGACACAGAAAGGTAAGCCTGTAGCATTTAGTAGTAGGGCGCTCACGCCAACTGAAAAGGGCTATGCCCAAATAGAGAAAGAGTGTTTAGCCATAGTGTTTGGTATGGAAAAGTTCCATCAATATACATATGGTAGACCGGTGACCGTGCAAAGCGACCACAAGCCTCTAGAAAATATCCACTGCAAGCCACTGCTTAGTGCACCGAAGAGATTACAAAGGATGCTACTCAGACTGCAGCACTATGATATTAGTGTGACATATGTGCCAGGAAGGGATATGTTGCTTGCAGACACGTTGAGTAGAGCATACTTACCAGAGAGCACTAAGGGAGACAGAGGTAGAGACGGTAAACATTGTTAGCTATTTACCCATCTCAGCAGAGAGGCTGAGCGCTATCAGAGCTGCAACAAAGGATGACCTAAAGTTACAGAGTGTGGCAAATAGAATACTGTCAGGGTGGCCCAAGAGGAAAAGAGACTTGCCAAGTGACATCAGGCACTACTATTCGTTCCAGGAGGAGATGAGTTTCCAGGACGGCATCGTTTTCCGAGGAGAAAGAGCCGTGATACCAGATGCACTCAGGGGTGACATCACATACAGGATCCACTCCTCGCATCTGGGAGTAGAAGGATGTCTGAGGCGAGCGAGGGAGTGTGTATACTGGCAGGGGATGAACGAGGAGCTAAAGACCTTCATCGCTAAATGTGGTATATGCAGGTCAGTGGACCCAAGGCAACAGAGGGAGACACTACACCCACATGACATGGCCAGCAGACCCTGGGCCAAGGTAGGGACAGACCTTTTCTCGTTCCACAACAAAGACTACCTGATCACTGTAGACTACTTCTCTAACTTTTGGGAGGTTGACTATCTGTCTGACACTAAGAGCAACACAGTAATCAGAAAACTCAAGGCCCACTTTGCCAGGCAAGGGATACCTGATGTCGTTATGTCTGATAACGGGCCACAGTATGCATCACAAGAGTTTCAACACTTCAGTCAGAAGTGGGGTTTTGAACACAGGACATCTTCGCCGGGATACCCACAGAGTAACGGGAAGGCGGAGTCGGCGGTACTCAGGTCGGGACTCCTGGAAACTGCTCCCGGGGGTGGAACGGGGTGCTAGAAAAACCTGGCCTGCGTTATACAGGCATTCAGAAAATAAAAGCTATTTACCATCTTTTATCGCTTCATCATCTTTTCATTGCTTTTAGAATGAATAATCAATCAGGCTACTTTTAGCTATGCTAAGCTAAAGTAGGCTACCTTATCACAGCATGTGGTAATATCCATCTGTCTTATGCTAAGTTAGGCTAAAGTGCGCTAGCATATGGGAACATTCCTCACATTCCATATTAAACTATCAAAAGCAGTCAAAATGTATATAGACCATGTTCTTATCGTACAGCATATCAATACAATTATAAGTACTTCTGAAATGGTTTCTTTCTAGTTTTCATTTAACCAAATTGAGCTTGGAGCTTCGCTAGCATGACTCAGGATGAAGCTACATTATTAACTGATTAGCATTGAGCTAGCGATTTTGTACATTCGACAATGGACAGCACAATATTGATGAAACTCACCAAAACCGCTTCCGGAAATGGTATGCTCTTTAACTGCAACAACTTCTTCGGTTTTGTAACTGGGGGAATCTTTTATGACTGTTTGATAACTATTTCGTGGTGCTAGTTCATTTCAGTATCCAGCAGCATTCAGCTGCGTCAGTCTCCGCCAATCTGTAATCTCATCTGTCGTATGGCAAGGCTCACCTGCCGTAAGGCAAGGCGTGGCTGTCGTGACACCTATCTCGCGTCATGAGGTAATTTAAAGGGCAGTGAGGCAATTCAAAGGATTTGGTCAAAACGTTGCTAATCTCATATGAATATACATATGACCCAATAACATTAACTATTTATGTTCTTACACAATAGCATTAACTATTTATGTTCTTATTCAATGGCATTAATGTTCCTATAACTAAATGGTTATGAATCTGAAACCTGGGTTACATCCTCCCCTTCTTTCCTAATGCACGTCCCTGTGCATGTTATCCCAGGACTACATTATCTCAGTCCTATGGGATTCTTGGGAGTTGGGGTCATCTAAAGAGTCTGCGATTACTGAGCTTAGACTCTCGAATAATGACTGGATTATCGTTACTAGTGGGTTCCCTAGTTGGGGATAAGTCAGAACTTTTGGAGGTTCTCTATGTCTTGTCGACCTTCTTGGGTGTTCATCTCTGACATCTCTTTCCTTTTTTCCCCCACATCGTCTTGGACATTCTCCTGTCCATCTCTGACATCTCTTTCCTCTTCTCTTTCCACATTGTCTTGGACATTCTCCTGTCCATCTGGTTCGGTTTCCGGTTCATTCATGTTAGTATTGTTCTCCTCTGAACTCATAACTGGTAAGGTCTCTTCAGGTAGGTTGTTCTCGCCTGCGTCTCTTCCTAGTAGAGTTTCCTCTTCCTGATCCATGTCAGGTAAGTCATTTTCCCGATCCGCTGTATCTGGGTCAGGTAAACTGCCTTCAGTAGGTCTCACTGCGGATGGGATATTCTTATTCAGTGCCGTTGGGTCAGCAGTTGTCCCTGGAGCTCCCTCAGGAAGAATGACTGCATCTGAGGGGTCTTGTTCGACAGTGGACACTGGGAGGGGTTGTGTTTCTGCGTTTCTTGTATCAGACTTGATGGGTTCAGGATTTGATTGTACTCCTGAGGTTTCCACCACTAGACCTCCATGGTCATAGTGATAAGTGAGATCAAGATAGTCATCATCTGGGTCTTCTCCCTCTGATTCATTCGAGCTTTCTTCTCTTGGGCTCTGTCGAGTTCTTGGTCGCTTAGGTTTGTCTTTTACAGTAGGTCCATCTTCCACAGGGGTCGCAGGAAGGAATCCGCAAGGTAGCAGTAGGTCTTGGTGGAGCGTTCGTAGTGGACCATCTCTGGTTTCAGGTCTCACTACATAGACTGGGACATTTCCAGTTTGTTTCACTACAATGTAGATATCTGCTTCCCACCGGTCTGCTAGCTTGTGCTTGCCTCTGATGCGGACGTTTCTGACGAGAACCCTGTCACCTTCCTGCAGGGTAGACTCAACAACTCGTTTGTCGAATCTTGCTTTGTTACGGTCCGCCGTCTTCTTTGCATTTTCTGTAGCTACTCTGTAACTTGCTTCAAGGTGGGATCTCAGACTGCGGACGTACTGCGAGTGTGAGCCTGGCTGGTAGTTGACAGGTAAGTTGAAGGCTATGTCCACAGGCAATCTTGGCTGTCGCCCGAACATCAGCTCATATGGGGTGAATCCAGTAGTGTTGTTCTTAGTACAGTTGTAGGCGTGTACTAGAGGTTTGACGTAGTCTCGCCAATGGCTTTTTTTTTTTTTTTTTTTTTTTTAATCTTTTTCCCCCTCCTTTTTCCTCCGATTTTCTCCCATCCCAATGTCGTTATGCCAATTCCCAATCCCCTTCCGGGTCGCTGCGCACTTACCCCCCACAGTCGGTCTGGGAGAGTGGAGGCTATCACGTGCTTCCTCCGACACACGTCTAGCCAATCAACCGCTTCTTTTCACCTGGCAGCGCGGACTCTCACTGAGAGGGTGTAACGTGTGGAAGGATCACACTACCCCCCTTAGATCTTATCCGCGCTGAGCAGGCGCCCCGACCGAACTGTAGGAGTCGCTGTTTACAACGACCCGGACCCACCCCGCCAGCTTTCCCACCCTCTAATACTGCCAATTGTATTAGTGTGAACGGCCAGCCAAGCTGGTGACACGCCGGGAGCTGGATTCGAACAGGCGAATCCAGCGTCTCCGGCGTTGGTGACGAACGCAATCTCCGCTACGCCACCTGACCGCCCTCCAATGGCTTTTCTTCTGATTCTCCAGGGTGCCCAGCATATTAAGCAGGGTCCAACTGCTTCAACTGGGTTTCCCCTTTGATGGTACGGGGTGGTTCGTATCTTTTTGATGCCGGCTAGCTCACACAGCTCTTTAATTGTGCGGGACTGGAAATCCGCACCTTGGTCGCTGTGGCGCTTCTCCGGGATACCATAGTGGACAATGAAGTGGTCCCATAGGCATTTAGCGACCGTCCGCGCTTTTTGATTTGCGGTAGGGATCGCTATTGTGTATTTCGTAAAGTGGTCCGTAATGACCAAGATGTCTTTTGTGTTGCTGGAGTCTGGTTCCAGGCTGAGAAAGTCCATGCACAGCAACTCGAGTGGTCATGTGGCTGTGATGTTCACCAACGGGGCAGCTTTCTCTTGTGGAACTTTACGCCGTACACATCGGTTGCAGGTCCTGATCTTTGTTTCTACTTCAGCTGACATTTTTGGCCAATAGAATCGCTTTCGGACAAGGTCTAGGGTTTGGTCCACGCCCATGTGGCCCATGTCATCGTGAAGGTTCTTTAAGACCATAGGTCCCAGGTCTTCAGGCACCACAAGTTGATGGTGGGTCTGTGCGCCTTCTTGTCTCTTCCGGTACAGGACTCCGTCCAATACTTCTAACCGGTTCCACTCTCTTAGTAGAAGGTAAAGTAGTGTCGGTGGAGGTTTCTCCCCTGACTCCACAAGCTGTAGTACTTGACGGATACAGGTGTTGGCTCTTTGCTTTTCTCTCATTTCGGCTGGAGTTATCAGCGGAACGACGGGTAGACCACCCAGCTAATCTTCTCCTTGGAAGCTGTCTGGGATTGCACTTGGGTGGAGGGCAAGTGATACCACCGATGCAATGCTGGATGGTGTCTCTTTAGAGCCGTTGTCGATCACTTCGCGAACTAAGTGTCTTTCGCAGATGGCTCTAATGATGTCTTCACTCATGTTTGAGTGCTCTGGTTCAGAGAGGTGTCTTTTCGCAAACTGGTGTATTCTTTCCATCTCTTTTCTCGATATTGGGTCATCAGCTGATCTGCTGTGTGGTCGTCTGGACAGCCCATCAGCATCTTGATTCTGTTTTCCAGCTCTGTATTGCAGCTGGAAATCGAAGGTTGATAGATCGGATAACCATCTGTAGCTTGCGGCATCAAGCTTAGCAGTGGTAAGGACATATGTCAGTGGGTTGCTATCAGTGACAGCGAGAAATGGTCTTCCGTAGAGGTAATCCTGGAACTTCTCAGTTACCGACCATTTTAAGGCAAGGAACTACAATTTATGGGCAGGATATCTGGTTTCACATCTTGACAATCCGTGGCTTGCATAAGCGATGACACGCTTCTGTCCTTGCTGCTCCTGGTAGAGGGCGGCGCCGAGACCTAGTGTGCTTGCATCTGTGTGCAATATGTTGGACTGTTTGGGGTCGGCGAAACCGAGAACAGGGGCAGTTGTCAGCCTTTCTATGATAGCGTTGAAAGCTGTCTGGCAAGCGGGGGTCCATCTGTCATCGAAGGGATCTTAGGGTTGTGATACTTCTCTGTGTTCACTGTAGCTTTTCCGTGCTTCTTCATTGGAGGGTATCTGGCAGTAAGTGCGTTGAGTGGTTTCACTATCTTTGAATAGTCTTTGACGAATCTACGGTAGTAACCGCAGAATCCTAGAAATGCTCTCAGTTCTTTCAGTTTGGTTGGCTTTGGCCAGGTTTTGAGTGCGGTTGTCTTTTCTGGGTTCGTTTCGACTCCTTTCTCAGACACTATGTGGCCTAGATACCTTACGGAGGTCTGGAAGAATTTGCACTTTTCGGGTGATAGTTTTAGCCCATACTCTTTCAGATGGCTCAGGACTCGCATGAGCCTCTCCTCGTGTTCCTCTAATGTTGAAGAGAAAACAATCAGATCGTCCAGGAAGACGAGGGCTTGCTTCAAGTTCAGTTCTCCCACGCACCGCTGGGGCATTTGTTACTCTTTGAGGCATCCTATTGAACTCAAAGAATCCCAGCGGGCAGAAGAATGCTGTCTTGTGCTTGTCCTTTTCTTCCATTTCGATCTGGTAAAAACCAGATTTGAGATCTAGCACTGAGAACCATTTGGATCCAGTCAGTGCTGAAAAGGAATCCTCCAGGTTGGGCAGGGCGTATGAGTCCTTTACTGTGGGCGGCTACGTGGCGTAGTGGGCAAGGCGCTCGCCACGAATGACGGAGACACTGGGCTTGCCTGTTCGAGCCCAGGGCTTTACATTGCTTTCAGTTTAGCTGGTCGTTCATACTAATACACATTGGCCGTATTAGGGGGTGGGAAACTGATGGGTGGGGATCGGGCGTTGTGGACAGTGACTCGTACAGGTCGGTTGGTGCGCCTGCGCAGTAGAATCAGGAAGTGTCGGGGTCAGCGTGAGCCTCCCACGCGTTACTCGCCACTGAGAGATCGAGCTGTGCAGGTGAAAAGATGCGACTGCTGTTACCTCAAGTACCGGAGGGGACTTGTGCTATGTATGACTTAGTCCACATTGCAGCCGGCTTGTGGGAGGCAAGAAACAGCGTTCGTGACAGGGGAGGGTTGAATTGGATGATACTAAATTGGGATGAGAGAAGATATAGAAAATGGGAGAAAAAGTGGATCACAAAAAAAAAATGTGTCCTTTACTGTTTGGAGGTTCAGTTTCCTATAGTCTATGCATAGTCTGACATCGCCGTTCTTCTTCCTGACGACTACAATTGGCGACGAGAAGGGTGATTCAGATTCTCGGATAACTTCAGCGTCGAGGAGCTGTTGAATGTGGTTGCGCACAGCTTCTATATCTTGAGGGTGTATAGGTCTCGCCCGATGTTTGAATGGCGTCTTGTCATTGAGATTTATGTGATGCTTTATCTTGTCAGTGCATCCGAAGTCGAGATCGTGGTGTGCGAAAACTTCTTGCATGGAGTTCAGCCGTTCAGTTATCCTCTCTTTCCACTCTTGGGGTACTGGAGAGTCTCCAAAGTCAAACTTGAGCTTTGATTTTTGGTTAGGGTCTGTCGATAGTTCTGCGTCAAGTGTCTTGAGGGACTGGACACTCATGACTGCATGTATCTCGGCTATCACAACCTTCAGGGACAGGGTGATATCGTGGTCGGACTCGTTCTTGAGGATGACTGGTATACAATGTGGCAGTTTTTGTGGTAGCTCTGCTAAGCCATCTGATACCAGTATTCCACCTGGCAAGGCCGTTGACCTTGGGGACTCTATCATCACCCAACTTCCTGTGTTGGTTGCTCTGCAACTCACTAATCCCTCGAGGACTTTGGTCTGACCTGGAGCGATAGTTTCAGGGTCTTTGCTATGTAGTTTCACTTCGCCCATGCTGGAGTCTGCAGACTGTTTATGTCTGGCTCCAAGGGTTTTCAAGACTACCTTGTATACCTTGTACCTTTTTTTCTTATTTAATAAATCTTTAAGGACATTCCATGTGGCTTTTATGTCATTAGACGTTTCTGTACATTTGTCAGAATAATACTTTTTCTTTGCTATACGGAGTAGATGTGTATATTTATTTTCATATATTTTTTTATAAGTGTCAGCATTATTCTGTGTTGGGTTAGACAAGTATATTTTATATAATTTATGTTTTTTTAATGGAATATTTCAATAATCCCAAAGAGAACCAGGGTTTAGAACCAAGGCCAAGGGTTTTGAATTTAAGAGGGGGAAGCTTGGTGTATCACTTGTATGTGGCAGCTACTGCTGACTTTGACCTTTACCATGGAAACACTTTGAGAAAGTGCCTTGTTAAGAAATGTTTTATTTTAACTCTGCTGCAAACCAAATTGCCTTTGAGGACATTAAAAAGAACTAAGCCTAAGTCCCAAACTTGTATGGCAGGAACAGTGACCCAATATTGAAGTCAGATCATTCCTACCATTTTACCGATGAAGATTGTGTGCTGTTCTTTTACTGTTTATATGTGTGACTACTTGCCCTTTGCACACCTCCTGACCCTGTTACGAGACTAGTCAAATATTTTCACAGTCTGTTAGCATTTTTAAGTCTTGCAGTAGTCAGAGGGGAAACCCACCTAAACTCTATTTATCCACTCCTTTATTTGAGAAACAAGAGTTTACCCACCATTTAAGCTGATATACAGTAGGTATTATATATGTATCATTGTAAGTAGTATCAGATTGAGTTTTTTCTTGAGGAGATTGAAAATTATTATTAGCGTTACTCTCAACATCGACTTGAGTTCATCATTTACCCACTTGGTTCCAACTACGAGGTCAGAAACGAAAAAACAACATTTATTCATACTTTATTTAAACTCGGGGGTCATTGAGGGAGACCCTCATTTTCACTGGCGCCGGGTGTACATGGTATATGAGATTACAACATACACAATCAATCTAAAAACATCCAATAAATCAATCGCCAACACACAGTCTAAAATAAATACAGCTCATATTGCAATATCACATCAGAGAAAACAATTACAAGTTGATGTAGGACGGTTGTTAATTAAGAATCTAAACCATCCAAAAGTGACAAGATTACTCCGCTTTAGGTCACGTTGTAAGAGATTCCATGAATCCGCTGCATCAATACAAAAAGCAGTCCTTCCTAGATTTTTTCTAGCACTGGGAACTTGAAGAACTATCACTGGAGCGCGTTATGCATGGAGGGTGTTCTAGAGCAGCATAGATGAGATGTGAGGTGGTAATTCACAGAGTAGGGCTTTATAAATATACAGCTACTGTATGTACTGGCAGGGTAATGGTTTCTTCAGTGGTCCTGATGCCTCGGATGGCAGAGGTTATTGATTATAGTAGTATATTAATTTGATTTGAATGATTGATAATTGTTAGGACCTTTATCTCATACATCATCAAGCTGGCAGGTGCAAAGTGCAAATGGTGTAGCGCGTTCAATAACAAGACAAAAGATGTATCGGTGGACCTTAGTCAGCATACTAACAGCATCAGCAGCAGCAAACAGAACACATACACAAGAGATTGCTGGAGCCTAGCGTAGGGTGGGGTGGGGGTCGCGATCGTGAAAGTTGTGGGTTTCAAGTTTCAAGTTTGTTTTTATTTGTCACACATAAACGTACATGTACTTCACAGTGAAATGCTTTGGGTATAAAACTTTAAACGGGGACGCCACCCAAATTCATCATATAATGTCCACTGGCAGTTGTTCCACTGGCAGTGAATGGGAAACTGATTTTGTGGACCCAAAGAATGTTTGCTTTCTTTTTTTTATACTCAAATGAGGGGGGGGGGGCAATACTTTTATTCCACACCTTTCTAAAAGCTCTGTGAATTTAGTATTATCTATATACATTATTTTTTAATGATTACTGTACATAAAAATGTCTATAGCACTTAAAAATATATATATAAATTATTCCAAAAAGAGAGATCACCCTTTTGAAAAAAAAGGGACAGCTACTTGCGTGACAGTTAGATGACTAACTGTCACAGTATCTTTATCCAGAAAATAATGTGCTGACTAAACTGTGTGCGTGTGTGCACGTGTGTGTGCATGTGTGTGTTAGCAGCCTGTAGCCTTAACCTTTCACATACATTATTTTTACTGAACATAGATCCCATTATTCAGCAGCATTTTAACCAGCGTTGGCACATATAGTTATTTTGCTTAGCCCCACTGTGTTGAATCAAGGTTTGTCTGGTGGTGAGTGCCCAATGTTTTCTACGTCATTTACTGACTGCCAGGCGTGTAGCAGCTGTTTCCATCTGCCCTCCGTTACGTCTTAATAATAGACCTTTGTGATCAAACAGTGTCTATGGGCTGAGATAAAAAACTGCACTGTAGTCAAATATTTCAGTGTCAAGACAGAAAGGGGTGTGATGGAAACATACAGTAACTGTAATTCATGGTTCTTCTCACCTCTCTTTGTCTGCCCGATAACTAACTTGTCGCCTACCTCCTCAGTGTATTTGGTGAGTAAAACTGTAGCAGATGTTACACATAGCATAAACTGTCGTTGTGCAAATCAAAACAAGATGTTGAGGACGGGCATACGTCAGGTTGGATCGCTGTGGTGGCATGTCAATGTTCATGTGAGCTGAATTTGAATGCTAAAAGCAGACTATTGATCTACCGCATACTCGTGATGCATAAGTGTGTATAGAGTAACTGGAGAGGTGATTGTATCAGAAAAAGGATTGTGTTACACTCTGTTTGCTATGACCAGACAGACATTCTCTTCACTTCAGCAGGGAAAACCTGCCATAGTAAGATGTTAATACTCGAGAAAAGGAAGACAAATACAGTATTATATGTTCTCTTATATATCTATTATCTACGGGTGTATATACACCCCTGCAGCCCCTTCCATTGTCATATTGGCCTTCTCTTATTTCCGAGGTATCTGACGTCTTCTAGAGTAAAGAGGACCGCCACTGTTGGGCTGAGGCGTTTGCCCCCAGGGCACAGTGAATGCATCACCAAGGTGTGCCCTACTTCCTGAGGATACGCTATACTCCTCTGTTTACACAAAGACACACACAGAGACAGACAGACAGACAGACACACAGACACAAAGACACACAGACACACACACAGTACAGTAACGAGAGCAAAGAAAGACCACTGTTTCTTTGTTGACTTGCTTTTAGGCTACATATCTTATTTCTTGTCATGTGTACCCATGATCGATGACAGGGTGTACAAACATTAATCACAGTTGAAATCACAGCTCACTGGATTGAGCAATGGATGCAAATAATCCATAGCAATTTTGCTTCGTATATTGTGAGGAAATCAAATGTTGTGATGACATTTTGGCGATGTCATAGCTGGAATGAACTTCATAAAAGGCAGACAAAGCTTTCCAAAAGCTCAAACAGTGAACTCCAAGCCCACGTGGTTGAACAAAAAATTCAAAGAAACAGACTAAGAAATGACGTAAACACCATGATCAAAACCGCAAAAAAAAATTCATCAATGGCAAAACTGAGGAAAACTAAAACAAACCACGTGAACTTTGGAAATTACTCAATAATCAACTAGGCTGCAGTAAAAAACTTAAAACCAGATTCTCAAACATAAACATAAAGACGGACAACACGCTCATCACAGACAAGCTGGATGTAGCCAATTACTTAAACATTTTATTCACAAACATAGCCACAACACTGGTAAACAAACTACCCTCCCACTCAGGGCATTATGGGGTAGAACAAGTAGCATACTACAAAAACCTAGGGGTCCGCAAAGACGACTTCAAACTGGAAATGGTAACAAGGTACTAAAAAAACTGAGCGCCCTCCAACCTAACAAGGCCACTGGCCATGACAACATCCCTTCCAAATTCCTCAGAGACTCAGCAGCCGCCATCACCCCAGTCATCACACACATAATAAACCTCTCCATAAAACAGGGACACGTCCCCAAGGACTTCAAAATAGCGAGAGTGACCCCTCTGCACAAAAAGGGCAGCAAATTAGACCCAGGCAACTACCGCCCTGTTTCTATTCTTACCTCCATCTCGAAAGTCATGGAAAAAATTGTCTAGGAACAGGTCGAAAAGTACCTAGCGTAAAAAAATCGAATCTACGAATTCCAATCTGGCTTCAGAACATCCCACTCCACTGACACATGCCTTCTCTATTTGAACGACCACATCAAACAAGAGGTGGACGCGGGCAAATACTGCGGCATGGTCATGCTGGACCTACAAAAGGCCTTCGACACTGTCAATCACTCCATTCTGATTGACAAGCTAAAAGCTATTGGTTTTGATAGTTTATCAGTGAGCTGGATGCAATCCTACCTTGAGGGGAGAGAACAGATGGTGGAGGTAAACGGTACTCTACCCCCCCCCCCCCCCCTCACAGTGAGCTGTGGTGTTCCACAAGGAAGCATACTAGGACCGCTACTGTTCCTAATTTATGCAAATGACATGTCGTCAGCTTGTGACTGCAACTTGTTCGCGGACGGCTCAGCCCTGCTGGTCTCTGACAAGAACAAGTTACAGGTTGAAATAACCCTCAGCTCAGAACTCGGCAGAATCTGCACCTGGCTCGCTGATAACACACTATCATTACACCTGGGTAAAACAGAGTCCATTCTCTTCAGATCAAATAACAAACTCAGCAAGGCCGACGGCTTCTCAGTTACAGTGGGTGACAATATTGTCACAAGGAAAGATGAAATTACCTACCTAGGGTCCATCCTAGAGGCAAATCTTTCCTGTGACAAAATGGCATCCAATGTAATAAAAAAAGTCAACCAACGAACTAGATTCTTGTACCGGATCTCCTCTCTGGTAAACAAGAACACAGTACAACTGTACAAGCAAAACTGTACATAGGAATATTGACAAAACCATACTTGGTCATTTACTGTACATTGGAGGGGGTTGGGTTAGGACATTTACAGGGGCCAGTTTCGAATTGCAGTCTCCTGTAGGTGTTCTTTGAGAGTGGTTTTAAAAGTGGGTAGTGATTCACATTCCTTTACAGCTTTGGGTAGGGCGTTCCACATTGATGTGGCATAATTGCTAAACGTGTTTAGTCCCTTGTTTGAGCCGAATCTGGGTTTAACATGATTTGTGGAGCTCCCTCTGGTGTTGTGATCGTGGTATTCACTGACCTTTGGAAAGTATTTTGACATGTACATTGGTACCTTGGTCGTGTAGTGTATCTTGTAGACCAGGCCCATTGCAAGTTGCTGTACTCTGTCGTCTACTCTAAGCCATCCTAGGTTGTCAAAGTGGGCAGGGGTGAGGTGGGTTCTAGGAGTAAGGTCAAGCAGTAGTCTGACCAGTTTGTTTTGAGATGTTTGTAATTTTGTTTTTAGCGCCTTTGAGGTGCTTTGGTACCATGAGGTGCAAGCATAGTCGTAGTACCCTTGAATGAGTGCTCCTGCCAGAGTCTTCAGGGTATTCTTGTTTACCAGTGAGGAGATCCAGTACAAGAATTGAGTTCGTTGGTTGACTTTTTTTATTACATTGGATGCCATTTTGTCACAGGAAAGATTTGCCTCTAGGATGGAACCCAGGTAGGTAATTTCTTCTTTCCTTGTGACAATATTGTCACCCACTGTAACTGAGAAGCCGTCGGTCTTCAACACCAGAGGAAGCTCAACAAATCATGTTAAACCCAGATTCGGCTCAAACAAGGGACTAAACACGTTTCGCAATTATGCCACATCAATGTGGAACGCCCTACCCAAAGCTGTAAAGGAATGTGAATCCCTACCCACATTCAAAACCGCTCTAAAAGAGCACCTACGGGAGGCTGCAATTCGAAACTGGCCACCGTAAATGTCCAAACCCCCTCACCCCCTCCTAATAGACAGTCTCCTCCCCTCCGTATGTATATATTCTCCCCACCGTATGTATATTTCTCTCCCACCCTCCCACCCCCTCCTAATGTACAGTCTCCTCCCCACCGTATGTATATATTCTCTCCCCACCGTATGTATATTTCTCTCCCACCCACCCACCCCCTCCTAATGTACAGTCTCCTCCCCATCATATGTATATACTCTGTCAGGATCTATGGGTAACAGTACTGTATATTTGCATATCATATATGTCACAAATGTAACAGTACTATATACCTGTATGTCATGTATGTCCCTATGCCATAAATGTCATGTATGTTGTGTATGTCATAAATGTCACTATGAATTAAAAATGGGGGACCCTGATGTAAACAAGACAAACGTCTTTCTCTGGTCTGCATCCCCTTAACAATTGTATGTATTGAGCCGTACTGTATTGTACCCATTCTGCAATCTGTTAAATAAAGTTTTCATTCATTCATTCATTCATTCATTCATTCATTCATTCATTCATTCATTCATTCATTCATTCATTCATGAGATCAATGCAATTTATCTTATTTGAAGAGGATGTGTGAAGCGAACCACTAATGTCTCAATCGTATTCATGGGGGAAATTAAACCAATAATCTGACAATGTCTCCTTATTGATACACCCTGCAACATGTTGTGCTTACATCATGAGGTAAGATTTCTACTTCTACTCAAAAAGCGGATTTCCTCTTAAAAAGTGTCTATGCACACTCTCCCTTCCAAATCTCACTTTCATGCACTTTCATCCTTTCTAAGCGACTCATGTTGAGCCGGCCATCTGGATGGCAGTCTCGCAGCATGCGGTCAGATGATATCACTCAACCTTTCACCCACTTTCTGTGAGCATTGGCTGGGCTACTATCTGTCAAACTTGCATCTTCTCGAAGGTGACAGTAATGTCCCTCCCTTTTCAAAGTATTTATTTAAGCATCTTGTGTTTTGTGTCAACAACATATCTCTAATGATGTATTCAGAACTAGAACCGTTCCTGTATGTGTTTTTACAGTTTCAATTTCAATTGAACAGTTTTTACAATTCATCATATTTGCCTGTATATTTGTGATCGCGGCTCATTCAGCTTCTGTAAAGTGGATTAAATATTCAGACAATGGTGCTCAATGTTACCACATCTTTCGTGTGAAAGTGACCTTTCAGTCACAATCCATTTATAATCTCTAAAGTGTATAAACCCTTAATGGACGTGTAGTCTAATTACAGTTGAATGTTTCTGGGGCTTGGGCCATAGCACCTGGAATAGCATTTAAACATGTGCTACTGAAAAGGGGGGTTGAAATATAGGCCCTGAGGGGCACATCATCAGCCCTGCCTGAGGCACTTTAAACCACACTTACCGGTACTTGGCCAGGGATATTCACCTTCAGCAGACATGTACCTTACAAAAACATATCATAGTATTTCAAATAAATAAATCAAAAATATAATCGTATTTCCATCATTTGTTGGTCACTTTGATAATGGTGGTGACCATGATATTACCATTGGTATCGTGATTTAACTTGAATTATACCACAGTATTATTTAAGTACAAAAGAGGTAGCATGTTGTAGTACTATGGTAAATTATGTATACAATGGCTGGCACCATGGTAAAAACGGAAATCAAACTACCATGGTACCTTTTCGTAAGGTAGACAGTTTCTCACAAGGAACCATGGATCCCATGCAAAGGGTTAGGAAGAAACAGATAACATACAATGATTAGAGTAATCCGTCTTCTATAGTATCTATAATCCATTTATGTAATGCATTACAGTTAGCCATTAAGGCGAGACAGCACCCCCTAATAGGGAAATAATTTTTTTGAATAGATATCACTCTGAAACTTTCCCAGTTTGTTATGTACATATAAACTAAGAAAAAATATATTGCAAGTTTTCTGAATTGTATGTTTATATATGCAAATGAGGCACTTCCCCATTAAATATGTGCACAAAATTTAATTTTATGGATGCAATCAGGCAAAATGAAGTCAAATAAACAACTAAATGTGTGTTATTGACGTTTTATTGTCACTAGTTTCATAGAAGACATGTTTAGGAAGCAAAATATAACAAAATCTCAATATTGTCGAAAAAAAGCAAAAAGGAGATTTTGGGGGTGCTGTCTCACCTTAAACGGCTATTTGGTGTGCAGATCTCTCTGTTCAGCTACACAAGATGATGACAACACGGACATCTTATTGCTAGACTAGACTGGTGGAAACAGGATATCTCTTGCTTCCTAGAACCAGGGAACGGTGGCGGCACGGTGGTGTAGTGGTTAACACTGTCGCCTCACAGCAAGAAGGTCCAGGGTTCGATTCCCGCTTGGGGACCAGGTTTCCATGATGCCAGTTACCCAGGTGGGGTATCTCCCAGGCCTTTCTGTGTGGAGTTTGCATGTTCTCCCCGTGCTCGCAAGGGTCCCCCCCCCCCCCGATAAGATAAACCCAATGGAAAAACATGCACAACAACAATAGATCGCTAACGCTGTGGCGTCCTTGACGAAGATGGACAGGAGCACTTGGATTGGTCCCCTGGCGGGGCTCACGTTGACCGACGCCTGTCTGCTCCCGGCTGCCCTTGGGGGGAAGGACGACGGGATGGGTTAATCGCAGATACGAATCGCATTCATGCATCGCATGCGTGCCGAATGATGACCTCTCTCTCTCTCTCTGAATGAAGCCTATGTGCAATTCATTTGTGGATTCCTTGTGCACAAAACAGATATAGAATAGTCTCAAAGGTATCCACACAAATAAATGAAGATTCACCAAATTTATTTTAAACCACATGCAAATGATCCAATACACAAATAGGTTTAAGCATTGTAAATAATGGCATGGTGGTAACTTGTTAACTGCTTGTCTTAGAGGCTTGTGGGAGGCATCATTGGACACAGCAGAGAGAGCATTTTATTAAGCACAATGCTATTTTAAAGGATCTTTATTTTATTTATTTTTTATTTATTTTCCTCAGTCTTCTAAAGTCTCCAGAATAGTTCAGATGTATATTTAACTCTGCAAGGCACTGTTTAATCCACCAGCTACCCTATTGGGCATCTGTCTTTGTTAATTGTTTGTCATCTTCTCGTGTTTCATGAGGCAGATATGAAGAGATAAGCCCAGCTGAGGCAATGTATTTTCAGAAATGCCTGCTGTAAGATCACCACATCTGGCTTTAAAGGGAAATGCCAAACATTTGAACAATTCTCATGTTATTCCCGTGCCCCAGGACAGTTTGGACAATAATTGTGAACATGCACCACTCTCTCTCCAGCTGAAACCAGATAGAGAAACAATGCAACTACCACTACATTTATACATGTATTCAGCTGAGCCAAAATATTTAAGAAAACATACTACACACCCCATAGTGCTCAACATGATTAATATATGGTATGAGGTAAAGAAATTTATGAAAATAAACAACTCCATGTCGCAATTCAGCCCAATCTGGGGAAACGTCTCTTTTAAACCAGGCAAACTGGATGCCGGATTCAAACTATGGGCAAAAGAAGGAATAAGTCAAATATCTGACCTTTACAAAGATGGGGTCTTGATACCTTTTGAGGAACTATCAATAAAATACAACATCCCAAGGAAGCATTTTTTTAAATACTTGCAACTGAGAAGTTTCATTTCCTCTCAGCAAAACCAGTCACTGGCAATTCCTACACTTTCATCTTTAGAAAAAATTATCATCAAGAACTGCAACAGCAAAGGCCTGTTATCAATGTTCTATAACTGGATTGTATCTGGTTCAGACGAGACGTCACTATCTAGATTGGAGTCATGGAGGCTGGACTTGGGAGAGGAGATCTCAAACGAGGACTGGAACAGAGCATGCGAGGAGGCTCAGACACAAACAGCCAACACTAGCTTAAAACTACTTCAATACAAATGGCTGATGCGGACTTATATAACTCCTGTCAAATTGAATAAATACAACAGCAACACACCAGATAGGTGCTTTAAATGTACCAAGGATCGGGGAACTTTTATACATTGTATTTGGGAATGTGACAAAATCAAGAAGTTCTGGGGGGAGGTGGTGAATAAAATCAAAGATATCCTGTCAGTGAATATCCCACTAGACTCCAAAATGATATTGTTACATTTATATCCAATAAATCTGAACCTGAGAACCAAACAATTTAAATTTATTGATTTTGCTATACTACAGGCAAAAAGAACAATAGCTTTCAATTGGAAGAAAATAGACGCACCCACAATCGGTGCTTGGATTAAAAACATGGCACAATGCATGTCTATGGAGAGAATAACGTATATCCTCAGGAACAATATAGAGATTTACGAGGATATATGGAAACCATTTAATGAATATCTGAGAAGGGAAGATATAGGAGGGCTGCTATAGGATGAGTCCCCCCCGCTCTCTCCCGCGGTCAGCCGTGACCCGGACCCCGGGAGAGACCGGAGACACGTCAGTGAAGGTGATGTAAAGATGTCATTTATTTGTATTTATTTTCATTTTTATGTACATTTTCTTTTCCTCTTTTCAATTATTTATATTTGTGTACGAGCTATTCTAATGGAGGTACAAATGAATGTACATATTATTTCTGTATGAGAACAGTAAAAACAAAACCAAAGATGCTAAGAGAGAGAAAAGGGGAGGGGGGTATGTGGGTATATGTATAATCTTGTGGAGAAAAGGAATTAAGAATAACTGACTACAATGAAAACCTGAAATGTGTACTGTAAAACCCAACAAAAATATTGTACTAGAAATAGAAGGATACAGGAGGAAGGAGGTTCAAGGAGGGTCCCTGGACCCATGACGCGCATATTTACCTGAGTCAGAATTAAAAAAAAATTAGAGCAAGTATTATAATTTGATATGATGGTTTAAGGACGACATACACTAAGTATTAGTACCAAATATCTGGGAAATCAACTGATGTGGGATTAATAGCCAAGGATGATGGGGTATATATGTATGTAAAACAAAATGCAAGGTAAACTGAGGTAAAAACTTTTCTATATATCCCTGTTCAAGGAAGATATACATATCGTCATTGGATTTTGTACAGACCAACGAATGTGCGATTACTATTCAAATAATGACTTAGTCAATAATTGTATATATTCTTCTTTCTGCAAGAACGATATTTTGTATTTTTTTTTTAATTTTCTCTTTATGGTTTAGGCCTGTATAAGGGCGATATACACTGTCTGTGTAACCTGAAAAGCCAAACGGTGGAAGATTGACAATCAAAGATGTTATTATTTGTATGTTTGTGAATATAAATGCAAATAAAAATTGAGTTTAAAAAAAAAGATAGAGAAACACGGCCCTAGAGCCCTAAGCAAAACATGGGATTTTGATCTAACTTTATGGAGCTGTGGCTTAAAAATTAACATGGTGGTTTTCAGACAGTGGGTTGAGACATAAAGGTTATTAAAATGATTATTTAAATTAAATTGTAAAAGAAAAAAGTTAATTAATTAATTAAATAAATTAAATATATGCTTTGTTGATGACACTGTCGGTGGATGGCATCACGACGGCATGCTTCCATTGTGCCTGGTTAAAACCCAGTGTTAAATCCGGAAGCCGTACTTTGACTCGTACGGCAGGCGTTGCCTGTCCAGACTCTTCCAACTGCAGATGTGATATAGAGTGATATATCTCTGTACTTAGTCTACTTGAGGCAAAGGCAAGAAGGAGGTTTCATATCATTTTGCACTTTCATAGTGTTTGCAGTCAGTAGGACATGCTTCCTTGCAGCACTGCTACACTGCAATGCTAAATCGCCAACATGTGTGTCACTGCAGGGGCCCGCTGTGACCACAGGGAAACTCTGGAAGTGGCGGCAGGGGAGAGCACTGGCATAAAGAACCCCTCTTTCCTCAGCCCTCATAGACCTGTTCGCCGAAGACGTCATGACAAATCAAGTTAAATCTTCGGACTCATTTCGAACTTCCCTAGGCGCCTAAGGAAGTAGAGGCGTTGTTGTGTCTTCTTCACTACACTGTCAATGTGTGTAGTCCATGTCATGTCCTCGGATACCGTATGTGGACTCTGAGGTACTTACAACTGCTCACTCTCGACCGGTGCCCCGTCGATGCTGAGGGGGCTGTAGTCCCTGGCCCCCGATCTCCTAAAGTCCACAATCATCTCTTTCGTTTAGCTGACGTTCAGGGAGAGGCTGTTCTCCTGACACCATCGCGCCAGGTCCTCTACCTCTTCCAGGTAGGCCCTCTCGTCGTTTGCAGAGATCAGGCCCACCACGACTGTGTCGTCAGCAAACTTGATAATTGTGTTGTTGTTCCACTGTGCCACACAGTCATGTGTGTACTGTCGTAGAAATATTATCATGTCATTATAGATCTGTGTTGAGATATCATTTTATCTTTGTACAGCTTGACTGGTTCAATATGACCGACTAGTATAATGTGTGTGTGTCTCTTTAAAGGACTCCAAAGTGCCAAGGTTATTCTCTCTCCCTAGCAGACCATAACAAGGTCTTGTTATTGATTCCCTAACTGAACCCATATTGTTTATACTTTCAGTCATATCTGAATGTCTAATGTTATGTCTTGAAACTGTGTATTAATGTTACGTCTGACCAGACCTCTTGGTCACTTTATGGTCAGACGCTTGTGTGTGAACATGTTGTCTCTGATTGTAAACTGTCCTTTCATTGTGGCCACAGATGAAATAAACTTCTATTTCAGCAGCACATGGGCTATGGCGTCCTCCGTGGACCTGTTGGAGCGATATGCAAATTGCAGGGGGTCCAGAGTGTTGGGGAGGGAGGAACAGATGTAGCCCTTCACTAGCTTCTCAAAGCACTTCATGGCTATGGAGGTGAGAGCTACAGGGCGATAGTCGTTGAGGCAAGCGGGCGTGGATTTTTTGGGTACAGGGATAATGGTGGACTTTTTCAGACAGGTGGGGATGACAGCCTGTTCTAAGGATAGGTTGAATATGTCAGTGAATACCGGGGCCAGTTGGTCGGCACAGACTTTTAGGATGCGGTCGGGGATACCGTCCGGTCCTGCTGCCTTCCTGATATTCACTTCCTTAACTCATTCAGCGCCGTTCACACATATATACGTGTTTGTCCGCCAATCGAATAACGCCAACCACGTATTTATTGGATCGTTATTTCTTTTATTCGCTATTTCCATTCATAAATCACCCAGGATGGCTGTGGTACCATATGCAATGTGTCTGAGATCGCAAAGGTCCAATACCGCCGCTTGGTGGTATGCGGACGATGTCGCTCTTCCTTTCTGACTCTGTGTATGACTGTGTATCATTGAAATTCCTCCGGGCGGAGTTTTTGAGTAATGTGGACCGAGGGGTATACCCGATCGCATTGAATCGCTTTCGGGACGCCTGATTCATTATGCTGTGCGGGGGTTATGGCATGGGCCAAATGGACATACGATCTAGCAGATGGCAATCAAATAATTGGAATATTATTTTTGTAATCTCACCGGCCACAGGTAAGAGCAATTTAACGTCAATTTCAGCTTTCTTGTGAATTTTTTTCATAGCCATTGCCCTGATCAGCGTATGCTGTTGTACTAACGAATGCCGTTATTGACAATCAATTAATCAAAAACGACCCCCCCCCCCTTTCATGCATGCATGATGGAACATAATATACCGACCATATGCATTTGAATTTTTTATTGTAGCGTGTATAGGGATGAAATGCCAATGGATTAAGTATAATATGCGTCACAGCCTATTACTGGCCTTCCAGGAATTACCCTAAACCGCTCTAAATCCATACTTATATTCACCACGGTATAAAACGGGAATGTATGGATGGAAAAAAATTCCTTTTTCACATCTTGAACGATAGATACTCGATGCCAAATGGGCCATAGTATTGCATATATAGCTATAATATTTAAATAGTTATAGCCCTGCAAACAAGGTGAGCGACTCCATAGATTTAAGCATCGGGCAAAAATGGGGCTTTTTTAAAAGAAATGTATTGTATACCCAAAGTAATGGATGCATGAGTCTGGTCTATTTTGAAAGACACATTCTGTGTTTCTTTTTTTTTATCTACTTTTTCTCCCCATTTTCTATTTTTCTCCCTTCCCCAATTTCGTATTTGTCCAATTCTACCCTCCCCTGTCTTGAACGCTGTTGGCCATGCCTCCCACAAGCCGGCTGCAATGTGGACGAAGCCTTGCATCATGTGTCCCCTCCGGTACTCGAGGAGGCAGCCGTTGCATCTTTTCACCTGCACAGCGCGATCTCTCAGCGGCGAGGGTCTGCGTGGGAGGGACATGCCACCCCCGTCGCTTCCTTATTCTACTGCGCAGGCGCACCAACCGACCTGTAGGAGTCGCTGTCCACAGTGTCCGATCTCCACCCACCAGCTTCCCACCCCCTAATACTGCCAATTGTATTAGTATGAACGACCAGCCAAGTTGGTAGCAACGCCGAGAGCTGGGCTCGAACCCAGCATCTCCTGCGTTGGTGGCGAGCGCCTTGCCCACTGCGCCACCTAGCCGCCCTCATTCTGAAGTTTCTTACACAATAAAGAAAAATCACTTTTGAGTAACAGAGGTTTGAACACACTGAAGTAAAGGTTTTGTGTACTCGTGTTTCTTTTTACTGGTTGCCAGATGCCTGTTTTTAAGTTCCAGCTGAGAGCAGGGTGCGAACCATGGGGGAGCTAGGGGAGCCATGGCTTCCCTAGATGAGACATCAGCTCCCCTGAAAACATGATTTGTGAATTTTTGGGGGGTCTCTAAAATACTGACAATAAATGCTATTTTTGCCATGCATTTCTAATTTTTCTGTAATTTTCTGCATCGTCATCATCGTGTATAATGCGTAACATTTAGCTATTTTGATGTATGATTCATGATTTGCGCACTAATTCACTGTTGGTTCAATAGATGGTGACATGCATGCTATTCTTGCAATTACCATTCGGAGCGTGGCGGCGCTGCAGCCTGCAGGCACAAATCAAACTTCACCCGCCGTTTTAAAAGAAAGAAAATACAGGTATTCAGGATAATGTCAAAAGTTTAACGAAAAATCAAAGAAGTAAGCCTTCTAACCAATTTTGGTTTTACAAAGAAGGCGAAGCAGCCAATCGACTCGACTGAGCAGGAGCCGGTAGGAGCATACTTCTTCAATCGCAGACCATTTTAAATTTACTGCTGGCGACGCTAACAACCTGCTGCAGGGACTACTTCTGTGACATGCAGATTTTGAGAATTGGGAATTTGAGAATTTGAGATCTTCACCATCAGGTGGGTGGCGAGTAATTTTAATACTGTAAAAGCAGTCTGGAATAACTACCCTGCTTTAGCGCGCCACTTTAAAACAGCAAGTGAGGACGCATCTCGCAGGCAGCTGATCCCAGGCCTTTGTGGTCGCTTCTGTGTTAAGGTAAGACCTTCTTTTCCTAATTACAGTAACTGTATTATTATCATTATTGCTCATTTATAAAATGTCTATGGTATGATGATTGTGCGTTGGTGGTTACATGCACAGCTGCGCTTGTCTCGTGTGTGGGTGCGTGCGGCTCTCACCCTGTCTTTTAGTACTGACCAGGGTGCTGACTGGTTTGATAATGTTGCATTTGCCTATAATAATGTTAGACTCGATGTGTTTGGTCGTTGACTTGTTGTTCGGTATTGGTTCATCCGTGTGTTTATGTGTAAATAGGACTGTTGTGTGTGAATTTTTGTGTTGGATCAGAGGGGTTATTTTGAGCATGTGTATTTCAATTATAGCTGTCAACATTGGGATTTGAAAAAACTGGAGATTTCTCCCCGCCCCCTCCCAATGTAGTCTCCTCCCCCTTGTATGTATATATTTTCTGTTAGGATGTTTGTTGACAGCTGCTCTCTGCTGAGCTGCCTCGTCGCTGCCATCTGCTGGTCAAAACCTGTATGTACCCAAGGACTGGGTGAACTACTAATTGCTACATTAAATTAATCAGATACCTGGTTGAAAGTGAAATGCTGTTTACATCCCTGCATTAAATGAATGGAAGTGGCAGTGTTTCTGTAGAGGAGATGTAACGCCTGCTCTTGTCAGCACTGCGCAGCCGTGGAATAGCAAGGCCATAGATTTAGAATAGATATAGAAAGGGCACATTGTGGTGTATCATAATTAATTTGTTGAATACAATAGGATTTTTATAATGTTGACACAAATGAAGGAATATTTACACTAAGTTCTCTTTTACCTCTTATTTAATTCATCCATTCATTTAATTGTAGGTACTGTTTATATTGTACATAGTCCTGTGTGTTGTATATTGTGTCCTATGTTACTTTTGTGTTTATTGTCTCTTTCTAGTTTCTATATACACCGTGGGAAGAGGGGCACATAATTGAATTTTTCTGTATGTCTTGCACAAATTGGAAAATGACAAAGTTGACTTTGACTTTTAACATGTGTCTATAGTGTCAGACACTAATTGTAATGTTAAAAACGGATAATGCTGTAATATAAAGTGAAATTGTACCATGCCTCAATGTATCAACTTTAAACATACACTAAATGTTAATGTTAGAAATGTTAATTTCCATTATTTCCACCATGTGCAACATTTCCTAAGAACAGCAATGTCCATTCTATCAACTCCAAATCTGTGCTATGAGCTCAATTCTCCCGGTGCATGCAGAAGTAGAATTGCTGTCTTGTTTTGGATGAATGAGTAGAAATGAAAAACAGAAATCTTGTTTTATTAAAGTAGTTTTGACATGTGATATTTTATTTTATTTGATTTTATTAGACATTTAAAAAAAAATACAAGATTCCAGAAAAACGTCAAGGATGCTACACAAAAAAGTCAAGACTTATTTCCATTGTGGTCCTTGATATAGATAAAGATATTGTTTCATTGTGTATTGATTAACTTTACATTTGCGCTTCATTACTTCATTAGTTATACTGGCACATGGGTCTAATACAGCAATGGATTATGGGTAAATGCAACGTTAAAGCAGTGCCAATGTAAGACTGACTTTACATTAAATGAATGACAATAATATAGTATAAAGTAGGGTATTATTTGGACTAAAGAATGGTGTTGTCTCACCCTACTCGCATGTTGAGGGAGAGCACCATACATTAGGTATTGTGGCCTTCGTGGCAGGGGTAGTTACTGGTATGGCAGAGGCTAAGGGTAAAACAGCGATGGTGAAGATGATTGTTAGGATAGCGGTTCAACATCTGGGAATGGAAGGTCTGGACTGGGAGGAGGTGGTTAGCGAATTGGCTGAGGGGGCTGAGAGGGACAAAGCAGCCCAGAATAAGATCGCAGGGGGCAAGGAGGGTCCCGCGGAGGGGGGCTCAGACAGGAAGTAGCAGCATTAGCTGCACTCCAATGGACAATGTAGTTGATGACAGGGTCCAGTAGAAGAAGAAGAAGAAGAAGAAGAAGAAGAAGAAGAAGAAGAAGAAGAAGAAGAAGAAGAAGAAGAAGAAGAAGAAGAAGAAGAAGAAGAAGAAGAAAAAGAGCCCATAAAAAGATTTGCGGAGGGCAGTAATACGCCACGATGCGTCTTAGACACTGCCGGAAATTCAAAAAAGAAGAAGAAGAAGAAGCTTTTTCGGCAACTGTCTTCCGGTCTGACTTCCTGTGCTAATGTTCTAATCTACACTGCTTCCACCTGTTGTCACGGAGAGGAATTGCAGCCATTTTGTATAAATAAAAAATAAACTGGAAAAATACGGGGAAATATTTTAACGGGATGATGGCGGGAGAGAAGGTTGAAATACGGGAGAATCCCTGGAAAAACGTGAGGGTTGACAGGTATGATTTCAATATGTGCGTCTTCATCATGCAGACCTGTGTGGTGTGGACTATGTGTGGTACTGTAACGTTACTCATACCTATAGCCTATGTCAGCATTGCAAGCGTCACAGTAAAGTCCTCCCTGTGAGGCACGTGCAGCGCTGCTGACCCCCCCCCCCCCGGTTTTTGTAATGTGTTTATTGGTAAAAAATTGCCATGATTATCCAAAATGGCCATCCGCTCCCATTCATTCAGAGGCTCTTGTCAAAACAATGGACTTCTTCGTCTTCTTGTGTCACCTTCCCCCACTTTCAGTGCCCATCTGGGATCGGTTTCGGAGCAGACGCTCCTTGGCTACAATGGTGGTCAATCATTTTCGCCATCAGCGGTGACTGGTCAGTTCAGGACGGACGTGGTCACTTGTCCAAATGGCTCATCAAATGACGCTCGCCCGATGTTTTGTCTTGTAACTCGAGAATGGAATCACGCAATAGGTTGAGTGTGGTGACGATCGAAAGGCAGCAAATTCAACCCAAAGTGGGGTTGTGGGTAGGTGACAGTGCATTGGCAAGTAAAAAAATAAATATCAATACATTATTTTTTTTATGTCTGGCAACATATTTTGGCTAAATATGCCTTGTTTTATAAATGTGTATTGATAACATAGTGCTGTAATAAAAATGTCTAATAAATATGCATGATCAAGTTCAACAACGTGTGCTTTTATTTTGATATTCCTTAATTCCACATTGAAATTACGCGATACATTATTAAGTGTGGGGTTGCCAAAAAAATTCCTAAATAAAATGGAGTCATGGTATAAGAGAACCCCTGCCCTAGGGGGTGGGAGAAAATACCTTTGCCATCTATTGTATGTGATTTCTGGCTGGAAAGTAGACTGATGTACAGGTGCCAATGGCTTTTTGGGATTTACCCACAATGCTTTGCAGCGACTCCGAGGCGCTAACAATAATTATTACATGGCGTTTTCACATTCGCCGAAATGCTTGCTTGTGATTGGTCAACAGCCCCCGACAGCGGTCATTATTTTTCAATAATGACCGCTGTTTTTTCAATAATGACCGCAGTGCGCAGCTGTTGGCAATCAAGCCCACATCAGTGCAGCAAATCAGACACACCTGCCGCGCTGCACTGACAGCGGAGTGTCAGCGGAGCCAGAACAGAGCTGGCTGCCCGCGATAAGAATAATCACTTTATTTGGGCTGACAGAGCCACAGAACAACTGCGATTTGTCAAATGAATTAGGTATATTGTTAGTAAGTTAGCCATGTAATAAGCGGGATAATGTATAGCTTTACTCGGTCATTGTCGCAAAATAATTGACCTTCACTACGTTTAAAACACCTCGGCGCGGCGCCTCGGTATTTTAAACTCCGTGTCGGTCAATTATTTTGCGACAATGACCTCGTAGCCATACATTATCCCTTACATAACTGGCTTTTGACTGGAACATTCTCATTTTCTATGAAGCTGCCTGCTGTAGAGGATGTAGTGGAGGTATCTGCACCATTTTATTTAAGCTGATGTAGTGTCAGACTGACTTAAGTTGATTGATTACATGAAATATATATTTTTAGATTGTGATGCTGGACCAAAGCATCTCTAGGGCCAGCAATGTCACTAACTAACTCACTCACTCACTCACTCACTCACTCACTCACTCACTCACTCACTCACTCACTCACTCACTCACTCACTCACTCACTCACTCACTCACTCACTCACTCACTCACTCACTCACTCACTCACCACTCACTCACTCAGTCCTCCATTCACTCACTCACACTTAGCCGCTCTGCCCCTTAGTGGCGTCCCACAAGCATTAGTTTGACACAACATCATCACAGGTTAGCCAGACCATGATATGAAGGCTCCTGGTACGAAAACAACATTTGGTTGAACACCATTACATTTTACTGACATTCTGAGCCGTGTTTATAGGGTAGCACCATGGTCGGATATGACACAGTGGCCCCTGTGCTCATCTAGAAGCCCTCATCTAAAAGTCACCTTTAACAGCCATGCCCAAGTTATGCTAGTCCCATGTAGGTGTAGGTGCAGTGCAGTGTCATGCAGAGATGTGATTTTAGCCTTTTTATAAATATATTATATATTTGCCTATTTGTCTTGAAATTGCATATGGCTGTACAGCTGAGACTTCCGGATCCAATGAGTCCAATCATTTTCACATGCGATGATATCATCTCCATATAGCTCTTTGAATGTGGTGAAATATTCTTTTTTTATTTGACCTCACTGGATATAATTACCTATTGTGACCCCTAGGATTATCACAGCCTCCTAAGACTTTACAACCAGAAACTAGAGACGAAGACCATTCAGAGGATGTATGGCCTGCCTAGGTAAGTGGGACCATTTTCAGAAAAAACACTGCTCATCATCCAATCCCTAACCATAACTGGAAACAAAACTATTCTTACCAAAATCACCAGATGTCAAAAGTTAGTGGTCAAAATGGTTTGATATTTTGCACCAAAGTTGAGTAACAAATAGAATGAAATCAGATATTTCTGGAGCAACTTATTAGACATACTTTTGTAATTATAGGTACATTTTATGTCCCTAACCCCTCTACACTCAAAATGTTCTAAATAGGTGAAATTAAAAACGTAATAATGTGTATCACATATTAACAGACAGAAAAGATTGGCATACAGTTTTGAGCAGCATCTCAAATGATTCCTTACAGCCCAGCTTCCTGATGTATGGTAAAGCGCTTTACAACGTATCTCTCACATTCACCCATTCACTCACACATTCATTCACCGATGGCGAAGGTAACCATGCATCAAACTGGGAACCTTCCTATTACAAGACTGCTCTACTGCTCTAACTGCTCTACCTCCTGAGCCACTGTCGCCTCATGGCACTTGTATGTGACATCTACTATTGACCAGGGGTGTAGACGTGGGGAGAAAAGTGGAACTGACTACTATGGGCCCAGAGCTGAGCGGGGGCCCTCAAAGGGTTTGACTAAAAGGTGTGTATGAATTGCAACTGAGGAGCAGAGAGGGGCCCAGAGACGACTTGGGCACAGGGCCCCGCATTTATTGCTGTTGACCTTAAGCCCCTACCCCCTAATAATCCCCTGCCACCAACAACCCCCCAAAAAGGGCGTAGACTCCAGAGGTTTAAAGCTCAGAGCCAATAACACAGCAAATTCCCCTGTGTCTCAATAGGATAAACACCCATGTCACAATGAATAAGTCATGATGAGTTATTTATTGTGACATCTTAAAGATGAATGTTTAGGCTATTCCGGAGCTAATGATGCTAATGATGGAGCATCGCCGTCGGTTGTGTGATAGTAAAGGGTTAACCTTCTGTCGTGTGGCAGTGAAAGGGTTAACACAAGGAGAAGCACTCTCACTACAGAGGGAGGATGTTGACATTGAACCAGTGCTCATATGGGTGACAATGCAGCGGCAACTCCCATGGGAGGAGGTTGCCATGCATTCTCGAGCCACAGCAGGACTAAAAGGAGAGACACGAGGGTCGATGATGATACCAAGGGCCCTGCTCCAGACAATGCACGGAGGTCCAGGATCTAGTCACTTTGGGGTCGCCAAGACACTCCGCCGCCTCCATCAGGGATTTTTACTGGGGCCCACATAGGCAGGATTGGAAGACTACTGACAGGTGCACTGCACGTAAGGGCCCCATAGATAGATCCTGTGCCCAGCTCCAGCAGCGAGGTGCCTTGTGGAGAGAGTGGGAATTGATGTTCTTGGTCCATTTCCCTGCACAGAGAGGAGTAACAGCTACATTCCCACTGCCATGGACTATTTCACTAAGTGGCCCAATGCATACCACCTGCCTGACCAGGAGGTGGAGACCATAGTGGAGGGAATGTTCAGCAGATTTGGAGTATCCAAAGTAATTCACACTGACTAAGGCAGGAACTTTGAGTCCTGTGTGTTTACAGCCATGTGTGATAAACTGGGCTCCCACAACAATAATAATAATAATAATAATAATAATAATAATAATAATAATAATAATAATAATAATAATAATAATAATAATAATAATAATAATAATAATAATAATAATAATAATAATAATAATAATAATAATAAAAATAATAATAATAATAAAAATAATAATAATAATAATAATAATAATAATAATAATAATAATAATAATAATAATAATAATAATAATAATAATAATAATAATAATAATAATAATAATAATAATAATAAAAAAAACAATAATAATAATAATAATAATAATAATAATAATAATAATAATAATAATAATAATTGTAACTGAGGGGTACAATTCCTTGACTGTATTACTAGATATGATACTTACTACCACTACCTTTGTACTTAATATTCGGCCACCCAGTACTCGGCATAAATATATTATGATGAACACTGTCACGTAGATGAAACGGATCCAACACAAATGTACGAATTAGAAATAGGTCTTTATTTCTACACAGCGATGGTGTGTAGAGCAAGCACTTAATCAAATCAATCACATTTATGAATGGGAATTAGTATGCACTTTTATGGCAAGAGTATTCGTCGGTATATCAATAGAGAATGTCCAATCTCTGAAGGCGCAGGTGGTACATATACGACCTGGAATAGTTAAGGAATAACAGCAATGATACTTTAATGATTATAGACTGGATACACCAGGGGGGGTTAATCCGGTCGCTTGTAAGCCGACAGGAGTAGGAAGGGGGGGGGGGGGGGTAGAGTCCGGCTGCCTCATCCGGCCAAGGGTATCCCAGGTGAACCCACTGTAGTGCCGTTCAATGCGCCGGCGATCCTTGGACCGCAGATGAAAGCAGATGGACTCTTTGTGGGCCGGCGTCCTCCGGTCCACGGAGGAGAGACGTGAAGCGACCTCGTCTTGCAGAGCGTCTCCTCACCTTGCGTCCTCTCCAGGGGGGGGGGGTTCCAACACACGGCAGTGTCGGGGGTCTTTATCCATGGAATAATCAACGTATACAAAGCATAATCCGTGCCTGGGAAGGCGGGCTGTCGTCGGTAGAATAATCCGGTATACAGGTCCACTCGCTCGTCGGCTCTGGGGCTCCTCGGGTGCAATCTCACATGTTTCAAGTTTCAAGTTTCAAGTTTCTTTAATAGTTGTCATACAGAAGTACAGAATACTTTTGTACAAAATGCTTCTTACTGTTGCGCTCCAGAGACTGTGCATGACAAGATAAGTATGAAATAAAAACATAGTAAAAATTAGAAGAAAAAAAAAGAGGTCACAGTGTTCAGTTTAGACATATGTACAATGTTCGTAGACGTAGTTACCATACAATATACAATACTGTGCAGTGTACTAATATACAATACTATATAGTGCAAGGCATAAATGGACGAGGTGCAGTTTAGGTACAATTCACAGTAGGTGTACGAGTTGTAGTGCAAATCCTTTATCAATAAATATAAAGTGTAAGTGTGTTTGTGTGATCTAAAGTGTGGAGAGTGGGTGCTGCAGTGTGTTGTTTGTTTGAGTGAGTGTGTGTGTGCGTGTGGGTGTGTGTGCTGTGTGCATTTGATGGTTGTTGCATAGTGATTATTGTTCGTTTAGCGATTATTGTTCGTTTAGCAGCCTGATGGCCTGGGGATAGAAGCTCCTTCTGAGTCTTTCTGTGCTCGCCATAAGACTCCGGTATCGCTTGCCTGACGGCAGCAGTTCAAAGAGGCAGTTGTTCGGGTGGCTCGAGTCCTTAATAATTCTCTTAGCCTTCCCCTTGCACCGCTTGTTGTAAATGTTCTGGAGGGTGGGAAGCCCCCCTCTAATTGTGCGTTCGGCTGAACGTGTCACTCTTTGTAGTCTGCTACGGTCTTGTGCAGTGCTATTCCCAAACCAGGAGGTGATGTTGCCGGTCAGGATGCTCTCTATTGTACATGAGTAGAAGTTCCTAAGGATCTTCTGACTGACTTGGAACTTCCTTAGGCGCCTGAGGAAGTAGAGGCGTTGTCGTGCCTTCTTCACAACACTGTCAATGTGTGTGGTCCATGTCAAGTCCTCGGATATGTGGGCTCCGAGGTACTTGAAACTGTTCACTCTCTCAACTGGTGCCCCGTCGATGCTGAGGGGGCTGTAGTCCTTGACCCCCGACCTCCTGAAGTCCACAATCATCTCTTTTGTTTTGCTGACGTTCAGGGAGAGGCAGTTCTCCTGACACCACTGTGACAGGTTCTCTACCTCTTCCAGGTAGGCCCTTTTGTCGTTGGCAGAGATCAGGCCCACCACTACTGTGTCATCAGCAAATTTGATGATGGTGTTGTTGTTCCGCTGTGCTACGCAGTCATGTGTGTACAGGGAGTAGAGGAGGGGGCTCAGAACACAGCCCTGGGGGGCCCCTATGTTGAGCGTGATGGATGAGGAGGTGCAGTTGCCGGCTCTTACCACCTGGGGTCTGCCCGTCAGGAAGTCCAGGACCCACTGGCACAGGTCATAGTTCAAGCCCAGGTCCCTGAGCTTGGCTATGAGTTTGGAGGGGACTATGGTATTGAATGCTGAGCTGTAGTCGATGAACAGCATTCTCACATAGTTCCCCTTCCTCTTGTCCAGATGTGATGCTGCTGTGTGCAGCACATGGGCTATGGCGTCCTCCGTGGACCTGTTGGGGCGATATGCAAATTGCAGAGGGTCCAGGTTGATGGGGAGGGAGGAACAGATGTAGCCCTTCACTAGCTTCTCAAAGCACTTCATGGCTATGGAGGTGAGGGCTACAGGGCGGTAGTCGTTGAGGCAAGCGGGCGTAGATTTTTTGGGTACAGGGATGATGGTGGACTTCTTCAGACAGGTGGGGATGACGGCCTGTTCCAAGGACAGGTTGAAGATGTCAGTGAATACCGGGGCCAGTTGGTCGGCACAGACTTTTAGGACGCGGCCGGGGATGCCGTCCGGTCCTGCTGCCTTCCTGATATCCACTTTTTTAAAGATCCGTCTCACCTCATGCTCTGTTACCCTGAACACTGAGTCTCCATCAGCAGACCCCCCCCCCCCCCATTGCCGTGGTTTGTAGGCTGGTGTTGTTATTCACAGCCTCAAACCTCGCATAGAAGGAGTTGAGATCATTTGCTAAGGAGATGTCTACAGATGGGTTCGATCATCCTGGATAAGCAGCCAGTTTTCTGCCCGAAACGATGGGGTGCTGACTACGGTAGTATTCTCACCGCACGAAGCACTATATATTAACAGACTATTATTAGCTTAATAGACTACGTCCAACTCGACGATATAGTGCCAAATATGACTATTCAAATATTAATATACACGATGTCTCAATACCGATGGTAGGCCGAACTTGGCCTTACTCCCACACGTGGCGTCGCGGGGAGGCTTTACGTCTGTCACTCTATTGGAGGGTAAGAAACTGGACTGAAAAGGAAGTCCTACTTTAGTAGCGCAGTATATATACGCACTATGAACAAATAGTCCCATTAGTGGTGCGGTAGCCAGATTCCTACGCGGAACTAGGACTTGTTCGTACATGTTGAGCGGTACGTTTGAACTGGGTCTGGGGGGTATGGCAGCCTGGCACCAAGGTCTCGACCAATAGTAGAATGGAGACTATTATGGGATGTTCAGTAGGCTAGAATGGATATTCAATGCATATTGTACAAGGAATATACAAGGGATATCAAGGAATATTAGAGAATATACAAATACAATTAAATATATATATATAATAAATATATATTCGGTTTAATCTGGCCCTTCACAACAGCCACCCCCTGATTGGTCCCAGACCTAATCAGTTAAGCAGAGACAGATTAATCGCGTTGTCTATTTACACATAAGGGTTTGCTGTAGGGGTCAGTCAACTTCACAAAGTCATAGGGTTATAGGGTCATGGTCATCATCGATTGTGTCTGGGAGTCGGGGCAGTTCTATGAGCCTCGCCACGGGACGGGTGTAAGTGCGACCCTGGACAAGCACTTCAGCTGCTCGGACCTTGCCGTCGGCACCGGTGATCACTTTGCTTACGCGGCCGGCCGGCCACATAGCTCTGGGCAGTGATTGATCAATAATCATGACGACTGTTCCTTCTGTCAAATTGTCTCTCTCCTTTACCCACTTCTGGCGGGTCTGTAGAGACGGTAGGTAGTGCAGTAGGAAACTGCTCCAAAACTTGTCGGCTAATACTTGGCTGTACCTCCACATTCGTCGGCCGTTCGCTTCTTCAGGCCGGTACATTGTCTGGGGTAACGCGGGATCTAGCCGCCCCATCAGGAGTGTGTTGGGGTCTGCGGAGATAACAGTGCTCAATCCACAGAACACAGGCTTCTTATTCTCAGCCTCCTCCTGACTGGCTTCCCTCGGGATAGGCGTGGGCCACTCTCCTTCCGGGAGCTTTAGGAATGCTGGGCCGTCACTGTAGACATTGCGACGGGTGAGGTCATCCAGGGGGATCCCCCGGGTGATGACGTCAGCTGGGTTCTGTTTTGTATCAACGTAGCGCCACTCTGTTTCTCCGGTTAACTCTTCGGTTAAGTCTTGAATCTCGGTGACTCTGACTCCCACGAAGACTTTGTACTTGCATGAGTCCGATTTGATCCAGGCGAGTACTGTCGTGGAATCTGACCACAGGATTGTTCTAGACACCGGTATGGTGAGCTCACGTTGGATGAGCGTGGCTAGGTGCGCTCCGGCTAGGGCTGCGCAGAGCTCTAGACGTGGGATAGATTGTTGCTTGCGTGGGGCTATTCTCGAGCGGGCGAGGACAAATGCTGTGTAGATCTCTCCCCCCTTTTCTTGGGCCCGCAAGTAGGCTACTGATCCGTATGCGACCTCTGAGGCGTCACTGAAGACGTGTAAGTCCATTTTACATGTCTCTGGCCTCACCGTGGGTGGGAAGTAGCTTCGGCGCATATTAACGCCTGGGAGTGAGTGGAGCTCCATCTCCCACTCTCTCCAGGTGGATGCAAGGTGTGCGGGAATGGGGTCGTCCCAGCCCTGGTCCTTGTCCCACAATGCTCGTACAATCATTTTTGCCCTGGTGGTGTACGGTAGAATACATCCTAGCGGGTCATATTGTCGGGCGAGTGTTGTGTACACACTCCGTCTGGTGGTCGGCGCCGCCGCCGGCCTTCCCTGCTCCGTAGTCAGGGGCTTGTGTCTGTAGTGAAGCGAATCTGTTTTGAATCGCCACACCAATCCCAGGGTCATCTCCTGGGCTTCTCCCGGGATTGTAGCCATCCAGGTCTCGCTGCTGGCTGCCTTGTCCTCGGAGGAGAGGCTGCGCAGTACTTGCGGATCGCTGCTGGCCCACTGCCTGAGATCAAAGCCGCCTTTGATCAATGAGGCGCGGAGTTTAATCAGGAGAGCCTCGGCTTCTTCCTGGGTTGAAAGGCTTTGTAGACAGTTGTCTACGTAGAAGCTGTTCTTTACGCTGTGTCGGACCTCTTCGTCCGCTGCTGGGTCCTCTGCTACATGTTTCTGTAGTGCAAATGTAGCACAGCAGGGGGCTGCACGTCGTTCCGAAGGGGAGGACTTCCCATTGGTAGATGGCTGGGTGCTCATCTCCTGGCTTCTCTCTCCATAGGAACCGTAACAGGGGCTTGTCCTCCTCTACTAATCTCACCTGCAGGAACATTCCTTTAATGTCCCCGCTGATGGCCACCTTTTCCTGGCGGAAGCGGAGTAGAACGCCGAGTAGGGAGGGGCCGAGTGTGGGACCGGGCAGTAACTCTTTATTCAGATTTTGGGATCCGATCTGGTAGCTGCAGTTAAATACTATGCGGTCTTTACCGTTGTGATGGACCTTGTGGTGAGGCACGTACCACGATTCAGTGGTCTGGTCAGCCTCTTTAATGTCCATCTTTGTGACGTGTCCCGCTGTGATGAGCTTCTCAATCTCAGCGCGGTATACACTCTCTTGGGCGGGGTTCTTGGCTAAGCGCCGCTCCGTGTTCAGCAGGTACCGTTCTGTGGCGTCTGTCTTGGCGTGGAAAGTAGGCATTCCTTCTCGCCGCAGGAGTGGTGTGGCGTATCTCAACACGCCGTTGACCGGGACTCTCTTGGTCCCTGTCTCGAGGAGGTGAATGGCGTAAATGTCATCTTTAGAGCGAATGTCTTTCTTTCCGTTCTTAAAGGGCATTTGTTCCAAGGTCCATAGCCGCTCTACGTGTTGCAGGAGTGCGGTTTCTCCCTCTGTGACTCGGGAGTGGAGACATCTAGTGGCTGTACTTCGGTTGAGAGATTTGGCGAGCGGGCCTTGGAGAGTCCATCCCAAACGGGTCTCGACTGCTGCAGGACAGCCTCGGGGTCCGGTATGAACCCGGTCTATCGGGACAATGAGGTCTGCATGGTCGGAGCCTATCAACAGGGTCGGCATAGCATTGTCTATGAGCGGGATCGGTAACTTGCGCAGATGTACATATTTCTCCATCAGCTTGGCGACGGGGTATGTGTACCGCGACAGTCCTATTTCTTGGCTGGTGAAAGCGTCTGTAATCTGGTACCGTCGCTCAGGCTGGCCGCTTGCTGCGATAGAGAATGAGACATTCTCGCCCTTTATCGTCTTCAAATCTCGTCTTATTGTCCGAATTGTCATTTGGGTTTCGCTTCCCCGCAGCCCTAGCTGGGCCGCAGCGGAGGCGAGCAGAAGGGTCTTCTCTGACCCGTCATCGAGGACGGCGTAAGTGTCCAGGACTTCATTCTGGTAGCTTAGTGTCACACGCACTACTCGGGCTCCACTGCTGCTGGCGGGATCGATGTACATGACGCTCGCTTTGCTGCTGGATGGTGCGGGTGAAGGGCGCCGTCTGTTACTGTCGTGAAGTATGTCCAGATGGGCTCCATCGCACTTGGTGCACCTTTTCTTTAAGCGGCATTCGGCTGCCATGTGTGAGCGCGCACAGCGAAAACAGCGCTTGTTGGACTTTATCCATTGACTTGCTTCCTCCGCGTTCAGCTTGGGGAAGGAGTCACATTGCGCTAGCCAGTGTTCTTTCTCACAGTAGGGGCACACTATCTTCCACTTCTCCGTTCTGGAGGGGGTACTGTGGCTCCTGCTGCTCGGTACTGACTCCGATTGGTGCATCACAGTCACCGATCTTCTTCCATCATTTAGTCGTCTGGTTCCTTCTCTGGAGCCAGGGGTGCTCCGTCCGAATGTATCTAGCCGTAGGCTGCTGACTTCTCTCGCCAGGAAGTCTGCTAGATCGAGGAGGTTCGGTTCGGGGCCATTCGGGTCTCGGTGGTCTCTCTGCCGCCTAAAACGCTCCTGTCGAGCGGGCGGCAGCTTCTCCAAGATCCTTTCCACATTTGAGTTGGCGTAAAGTTCATGCCTCCCCTTCTCTCTCTGCGCTCCCAACATCCCTACCAGGGACTGCACTCTGATGGACAGGTCGTCCAGTGCTCGATTGTCTATTGCTGGGGGTAAGCGGTCGATCTCCTGGATCACGTAATCCCATATGCGCCCATACCTCTGGTCCAATGCTACCAGCGCTGCTGTGTATGGGGTGGTGGAAGTCGCGTAGGCGAGCGCTATATTATGTGCGCGGGGTACCTTTAAGTGCTTCAGTAGGATGGCGTATTTATGGCGTTCATCCAATACATCCACCAACATGGTCTCCAGACACATGCGGAGTTCTGTATACTGGGCCCGGTTCTCTTGGGTGAAGTCGGGTACCATAGGCGTGCCAATGTATGACGCTGACTGTGGATACATCGGCGAGCGTTGGGGGAGAGGCCTCCTAGGCGAGTCTCCTCCCGCTCCTTGGTATGGGCTGGTACCGGCAGTGTACCATGGCCCGCTTGTCCAGGTGCTGTTCCTCGGTGCGGGTCGTGCGTCGTGCTCACCCGTGTATAGAGTCGGGGGTCTGTAGCGCAGCTCCGCGGGAGTATAGCCTGGGCTGTACCGGACCTCCTGGTCCGGTAGAGTACTGTGCTGTCGTCGGGCGTGGTTCTCCTCCTCTTCCTCTTCGTCTTCAGTTAGGTCATCCAGTGCTTGTAGTCTCTGGTTTAGCCTCTCCACAGGATATGCTGCTCCTTCCCGGTTGCTAGGTCTCGCTTGGACCGGTGGGGGGAGGTGGTCTGTGGGGGGTATAGACCTCGTCTGTTGGTCAAGTTCAGGGTTGTTTACTCGGCTAGGGGATGCCGCCCTGGAGGTGTGTCTAGACGAGTTCCTGGAGCCTCTGGCGGAGGGAGAGGGTGTTGTCCGTCTGATCAGCTGTTCTATTAGTTGCGCTTGCTGTCTGTCGCGCTCTGCGTCCCGTAGAGCACCAGCAGCTGCTCGCTGGCTGTCTGCTCGGTCTCGGGCCACATTCTCTTCCCTCTGAATGCGTCTTATTTCTAGACGTATATGCTCTTCTTCGCTCCGCTGCTGGATCTGCAGTCGGTCGCGTTCAGCAGCGGCGTTCAGGCTGATGAGGAAGGCCTGCTGTAGGGTCCTCTCTGCCTCGCTGGGAGAAGGCGGTTGTATAGGGGAGCCTTCCCTCGGGGTACTCCTTGCGGAGCCTTGGAGCTCTATCTCCACGGTGCTCTCCCCGTCTTCTTCCGTGCCGAGTTCTCTCTCGGTAGCGTTGTATTCCTCCCGGGACTCATCGGGGACTACTTCTTCAGTACTGGCGGGGTGTGAAGTCATGTCTGGTTCCCACTGGTCCCCACCGTGAACTTGGTCAGTTACATTAGAACCCGTAGGGGCCTCTATGGTCGGGGTAGTCTGGGCGTTGGGGTTAGACATACTTTTACTTTCTAATTTTACCGCGTTTACTGTTAGTAGAAGACTAGGTTGTTGACTGACAGCGTAAGCCTCTAAGTACTGAGGGAGCCGTCGTTCGCGCTGCGGGCGTTGGTTAGGAGGATCGTTTCGTGGAGTGTTCATCATAGGCCATTTCAATATTAATAACACTATATTAATATTACACTAATTACCATCCGGCTCGAAGGACCAATTGTAACTGAGGGGTACAATTCCCTGACTGTATTACTAGATATGATACTTACTACCACTACCTTTGTACTTAATATTCGGCCACCCAGTACTCGGCATAAATATATTATGATGAACACTGTCACGTAGATGAAACGGATCCAACACAAATGTACGAATTAGAAATAGGTCTTTATTTCTACACAGCGATGGTGTGTAGAGCAAGCACTTAATCAAATCAATCACATTTATGAATGGGAATTAGTATGCACTTTTATGGCAAGAGTATTCGTCGGTATATCAATAGAGAATGTCCAATCTCTGAAGGCGCAGGTGGTACATATACGACCTGGAATAGTTAAGGAATAACAGCAATGATACTTTAATGATTATAGACTGGATACACCAGGGGGGGTTAATCCGGTCGCTTGTAAGCCGACAGGAGTAGGAAGGGGGGGGGTAGAGTCCGGCTGCCTCATCCGGCCAAGGGTATCCCAGGTGAACCCACTGTAGTGCCGTTCAATGCGCCGGCGATCCTTGGACCGCAGATGAAAGCAGATGGACTCTTTGTGGGCCGGCGTCCTCCGGTCCACGGAGGAGAGACGTGAAGCGACCTCGTCTTGCAGAGCGTCTCCTCACCTTGCGTCCTCTCCAGGGGGGGGGGGTTCCAACACACGGCAGTGTCGGGGGTCTTTATCCATGGAATAATCAACGTATACAAAGCATAATCCGTGCCTGGGAAGGCGGGCTGTCGTCGGTAGAATAATCCGGTATACAGGTCCACTCGCTCGTCGGCTCTGGGGCTCCTCGGGTGCAATCTCACATGGGTTCGATCATCCTGGATAAGCAGCCAGTTTTCTGCCCGAAACGATGGGGTGCTGACTACGGTAGTATTCTCACCGCACGAAGCACTATATATTAACAGACTATTATTAGCTTAATAGACTACGTCCAACTCGACGATATAGTGCCAAATATGACTATTCAAATATTAATATACACGATGTCTCAATACCGATGGTAGGCCGAACTTGGCCTTACTCCCACACGTGGCGTCGCGGGGAGGCTTTACGTCTGTCACTCTATTGGAGGGTAAGAAACTGGACTGAAAAGGAAGTCCTACTTTAGTAGCGCAGTATATATACGCACTATGAACAAATAGTCCCATTAGTGGTGCGGTAGCCAGATTCCTACGCGGAACTAGGACTTGTTCGTACATGTTGAGCGGTACGTTTGAACTGGGTCTGGGGGGTATGGCAGCCTGGCACCAAGGTCTCGACCAATAGTAGAATGGAGACTATTATGGGATGTTCAGTAGGCTAGAATGGATATTCAATGCATATTGTACAAGGAATATACAAGGGATATCAAGGAATATTAGAGAATATACAAATACAATTAAATATATATATATAATAAATATATATATTCGGTTTAATCTGGCCCTTCACAACAATAATAATAATAATAATAATAATAATAATAATAATAATAATAATAATTTTCTTGTGTCGCCTAATGCGATTGAGTCTCTGCACTTGACCCATCCCGTCGTCCTTCCCCCCAGGGCGACGTGAGCCGCACCCCGGGGACCAATCCAAGTGCTCCTGTCCGTCTTCGTCAAGGACGCCACAGTGTTAGCGATCTGTTGTTGTGCATGTTTTTCCATTGGGTTTATCTTATCGGTTTTTTCAACCTGTAACTTGTTCTTGTCCGAGACCAGCAGGGCTGAGTCGTCCGCAAACAGGAACAAGTTGCAGTCACAAGATGACGACATGTCATTTGCATAAATTAGGAACAGTAGCGGTCCTAGTATGCTTCCTTGTGGAACTCCACAGCTCACTGTGAGGGGGGGGGGGGATAGGGTACCGTTTACCTCCACCATCTGTTCCCTCCCCTCAAGGTAGGATTGCATCCAGCTCACTGATAGACTATCAAAACCAATTGCTTTTAGCTTGTCAATCAGAATGGAGTGATTGACAGTGTCGAATGCCTTTTGTAGGTCCAGCATGACCATGCCGCAGTATTTGCCCGCGTCCACCTCTTGTTTGATGTGGTCGTTCAAATAGAGAAGGCACGTGTCAGTGGAGTGGGATGTTCTGAAGACAGATTGGAATTCGTAGATTAGATTTTTTTCCGCTAGGTACTTTTCGACCTGTTCGAGATGGAGGTGAGAATAGAAACAGGGCGGTAGTTGCCTGGGTCTAATTTGCTGCCCTTTTTGTGCAGAGGGGTCACCCTCGCAATTTTGAAGTCCTTGGGGACGTGTCCCTGTTTTATGGAGAGGTTTATTATGTGTGTGATGACTGGGGTGATGGCGGCTGCTGAGTCTCTGAGGAATTTGGAGGGGATGTTGTCATGGCCAGTGGCCTTGTTAGGTTGGAGGGCGCTCAGTTTTTTGATTGAGGTGCTTCATGTTACTTTGTTGATTACCTAAATAACCATTTAAATAAAACATTACCCCTACTCCCCCCCACCCACTCAATTATACATACATAATATATATTATGTTGTTCAAGTGGGGAGTGGGCCTATGATAACTTTCCGTTTTTGGAAAGTAACGTGTCTGCTTGTGGTTGAGAGACAACAGGAGCATCTGCACTAAGGGTCTCATTCTCATCAGAGGAGGACGCCTAATAATCAGGGTCTCAGACACATTCTCTCCTATGTCACTTTCACCGTCAAATATCTGACAAAACTTCACTGGCAGAAAACCTTTTCTTCAAGGTAATTTTCAAATTAGAGTTTAGATTAAGGCTGCTATGCAAGCTATGTTTGCTCCTCCCCTATGTTGCGTAAAGTTTAGGTAGTCAAAAATGACAAATAACAATAAAAATACAGTCCGGGATATACATTCTAAAATATATACATTCTAAAATATACAGCCAAAAATATACAGTAAAATGTACAGTAATAAATGTAGAATTTTTTGAATAAAATTTTTTAAGTGTATATGTAAAAATAAGAAGTCAAAAGTCAATAGATACAATATGGTGTAGTGTTAAAAAGTGTTTAAAGTAAATGTTAAAGCTGAGTGTTATTCCATACACATGGAATATGTATCTCGATATACGATAGAGGGCACACATTGTGAAAACAAAGAACAATTTACCGCCTAATAGAGGCCTTGCACAGAGTGTTTAGAATGCCCATTTCTCCTTGTTAGGGACCAAGCAGTGAGACAATGAGGAAACAGGAGTTGCAGATGAAAACTGGGTTTTTATTTACCCACAAGGTGCAAAACCATTGCAAACCAAGAATTTGATAACTAGGCCTATAGATGGGTTTCTCGTCCACGTCAGCAAGGAGGCCAAAAGGAACGTAATAATCCTGGTCAGAACAATGGGGCAGGCTGTATAGAGCAGTGGTTCCCAAAGTCAGGGTCCCGACCCAAAGGTGGGCCGCGAACAGCCACGGGTGGGCCGCGAGATGATTTAAAAAAAAATTAAAAAAATTAAAAAAAAACATGTTTTCTTTTCCTTTTATTTTTTAAAAAATGTTTTTACATTTTTTTAAATTTTTGTCAGGCCACTGAACTTAGAAGCAGGCCAGGACAGTGTTTCTAGTTGTATTCTAAAATTCTATTCTATTGTATTCTAAAATGTGACTATATGGTTTTATATTAACTTAATAAATAAACAAAAACGAAAAATCTACTTATTTCAACGAACATTTCAAACTAAATAACAGATTATGCACATAAAACGCTGTAAACAACTGAAGCAACAATAGTATTTTAATGAGGCTATTATTATTATCATTATTATTTTGCAACAAGTTAGCCCTCTCATAAATAGCACATATAAATGAATAACTAACTTGAACTAACTTAATAGGATTGAAGTGATATTTGGCTTAAAAAATCTGTCGCCTGGCAAAAAAAAAAAAAAAAAAAGCCAGACGATGTGCATTGGGCCGCGGCTCTCTGACGCCTTATTTTCTGGGCCCTGGCCTGAAAAGTTTGGGAACCCCTGGTATAGAGGATACTTTGTAGGACATGACCTCGAGAACATTTGAACCTGTTTGGGGAGTGATTTCACACAGACACAACCAGGAATGAGGAAGATATGGATAGTGGTTTACCATTGTATCTTTGTTCCTGGATTGTAGCCAGCTCTTGATAACAACTCATCAACAATAGTCTTCCGGGATTCTGAAATCGCTGGACCTACAAAAGGCCTTTGACACGGTCAATCACTCCATTCTGATTGACAAGCTAAAAGCAATTGGTTTTGATAGTCTATCAGTGAGCTGGATGCAATCCTACCTTGAGGGGAGGGAACAGATGGTGGAGGTAAACGGTACCCTATCCCCCCCCCTCACAGTGAGCTGTGGTGTTCCACAAGGAAGCATACTAGGACCGCTACTGTTCCTAATTTATGCAAATGACATGTCGTCAGCTTGTGACTGCAACTTGTTCCTGTTTGCGGACGACTCAGCCCTGCTGGTCTCTGACAAGAACAAGTTACAGGTTGAAAAAACCCTCAGCTCGGAACTAGGCAGAATCTGCATATGGCTCGCTGATAACAAACTATCATTACACATGGGCAAAACAGAGTCCATTCTCTTCGGTTCAAATAACAAACTCAGCAAGACCGACGGCTTCTCAGTTACAGTGGGTGACAATATTGTCACAAGGAAAGATGAAATTACCTACCTGGGTTCCATCCTAGAGGCTAATCTCTCCTGTGACAAAATGGCATCCAATGTAATAAAAAAAGTCAACCAACGAACTCGATTCTTGTACCGGATCTCCTCTCTGGTAAACAAGAACACCCTGAAGACTCTGGCAGGAGCACTCATTCAGGGGTACTACGACTATGCTTGCACCTCATGGTACCAAAGCACCTCAAAGGCGCTAAAAACAAAATTACAAACATCTCAAAACAAACTGGTCAGACTACTGCTTGACCTTACTCCTAGAACCCACCTCACCCCTGCCCACTTTGACAACCTAGGATGGCTTAGAGTAGACGACAGAGTACAACAACTTGCAATGGGCCTGGTCTACAAGATACACTACACGACCAAGGTACCCATGTACATGTCAAAATACTTCCCAAAGGTCAGTGAATACCACGATCACAACACCAGAGGGAGCTCCACAAATCATGTTAAACCCAGATTCGGCTCAAATAAGGGACTAAACACGTTTCGCAATTATGCCACATCAATGTGGAATGCCCTACCCAAAGCTGTAAAGGAATGTGGATCACTACCCACTTTCAAAACCTCTCTCAAGGGACACCTACGGGAGACTGCAATTCAACACTGGCCCCTGTAAATATCCTAACCCAACCCCCTCCAATGTACAGTCATTTACCTAGTATGGTTTTGTCAATAGTTCAATGTACAATTGTGTTTGTTTGTACAGTGTCTCCTCCCCCCCCCCCCTCAATGCACAGTGTTACTTGTTTATACAGTGTGCCCCCCGGCCCCCCCCCCCCCCCCCCAACCACCTCCAATGTAAATTACCCAGTATGGTTGTCAATATCCCAATGTACCCAACCCCCCCCACCCAACCTCCTCCAATGTACAGTTTCTACGTCAAATGTATATACTCCCTTTTCTTGACTCCTTCTGTATCACAAACAGTACTGTATTTGCAAATCTGGTATGTCATAAATGTATAGATGTAGCAGTACTGACTATCTGTATGTCATGTATGTCATATATGTCTATATGAATTGAAAATGGGGGACCCTGATGGAAACAAGACAAACGTCTTTCTCAGGTCTGCATCCCCTTAACAATTGTATGTATTGAGCCGTACTGTATTGTACCCATTCTGCAATCTGTTAAATAAAGTTTTCATTCATTCATTCATTCAGATATAGCGGGGGGAGCAAATTAATGAATGTGGATGAGAGCCGTGATGTAAGTGATTGCAGCTACGGCTGTGGGGGTGCTGGAGACATGGTCGAATAGACTTGTATGCGCCTGAATCTCCTGAACATGGCACGACCCATTCCTAATCGATCAGAACTAAATCGGCAGAGAAAAAGCCCATTTTTAAGCACCTATTCTCCATGCACATGCGCAGATTGCCCACGGATTGTGACGCCACGCACACCCGCCCTGGACTGTTCCATCAGAGGAGGGAGCTTCGGTGGTAGTGTGAGTGGCTACAGACCACTGCACTTAAATATAAACATTAGTCTACCTGGAGACTCAATGAGGTAATTGTAGATGTCGCCATAAGACGCATCTGGAAATTTAGTGGGATCATTGTTTCATTATCCTGTTCGGCTGAAAGGACACTGGCCACCGAAGTTCGCCCCTCTGATGGAACAGTCCAGGGCGGGTGTGCGTGGCGTCACAATCCGTGGGCAATCTGCGCATGTGCATGGGGAATAGGTGCTTAAAAATGGGCTTTTTCTCTGCCGATTTAGTTCTGATCGATTAGGAATGCAACCACTTACATCACAGCTCTCATCCACATTCATTCATTTGCTCCCCCCGCAATCTCTTCCCCGATTTCAATGTAACGCGGAAGTGTAGTGGTCTATTAGGCGCTCTACAAATTAAAGTTATTATTATTATTATTATTATTATTATTATTATTATTATTATTATTATTATTATTATTATTATTATTATTATTATTATTATTATTATTATTATTATCATTCTGTTTACAATTGAACAGTCCATGAAAATTATCTATAAATTCGGCATCTTCTGAAACATTTATAAACAGGAAATTCATAAAAAATGGCACCAAAATTTGGTAAATTCCAGTCAATATTGCAATTTTGAAACTTTTTTCTTCTCTTAAGTATAATAACTGGATTCAGTATCCCGAATAACCCACAAAACAACTCCAACGTTGTTGAAATTGATCAAGTCGTTTCTGAGATTTGGCCATTTAGGCGATTATGCAAATGTGTGCTAATTATGCAAATAAAAAAAGTTGCCCAACATTTACAACTTAGCATCCGGCAGTTTCTGAGTGCTGGGGATCCGTACTATCCATATCCATCATAAAACTTTGGTGGTTCCGAAATTTCCGGGTTCACAATGGGGCTCTATGGGATGGCAAATAGACTACGGGGGGAAACCCTTGCGAGCACGGGGAGAACATGCAAACTCCACACAGAAAGACCTGGGAGATACCCCACCTGGGTAACTGGCATCATGGAAACCTGCATGGTCCCCAAGAGGGAATCGAACCCTGGACCTTCTTGGTGTGAGGCGACAGTGTTAACCACTACAGCACCGTGCCACAACATTACATCCTCAGATTTAATGCATCCTCAAACACTGGTGCAACAACTGCCATAGTGACAGCTAAACACCAATGGGACCCCTTGTGCTAATGGCGTACCGGTCTGCTGCCCAGGACTCCCCTCCCTGCTCCCCTGCCCTCCTCATGTTATAGGCAAGGAGATCTGGACTCCAGCTGATATGATGGTGGGCAAACCTCCCAACACCACTGTGGACCCTCTGGAACTCCAGGACTGCTTGGAGTCTGCTCACAAGCTTGCCAGAGGCCAGCTACAAAGTACAGGGGCAAGACAATATGCACGTCAGAGGACTGCATTTCGAAGTCGAAGAGTTGGTCTGGGTGTGTATAACCCTCAAAGGAAGAAGGGCAGAAGCTGGACAGTGAATGGTGGAGAGCCTTGCAGGATCCTGGAGAGACTAGGTGAGGTCTCACCAAGTGGAAGAAAAGATGCCCCACTGGGGCACAGCCACTCCACTGGGAGCAGGGAGTGGGACCCGAGGAACCCTGGACACTGCCCTGACCCTCCCCCATGCCCCCCAATCACCTGAGTGCCTCATCCTGCCCCTTGCCCTGTTTCCCCCTCCCTGCCTTGTTTCCCCCTGGTCATCTGAGAGACTTTGTTTGCCTCCTTGGAGGCGAGGGACTTTGAGAAGGGGGGTTAGTGTAACAGACTGGGTGACATGTTAGTGTTTAAGTTATATTATAGTGTTACTGTGTTTCAGTTAAGGAAAAAGGACTGTTATTGTCATTACTGAGATTTCCAGGATGTCATTTAACATGTCATATGCTTAGTGTGCTTAGAGGGTCATTTCAGCTACCTATGACAGTGATTTCTCGAATTTCCCCATTCCCAAATTTCCCCAAGGGGATCAATATCTTATCTTATTTGGGTGAGATAGTGTACCTGTGATTGTCAGAGAGCTAGGGAGGATGTTGTTGTTCCTGTTTATGGAAAGAGAAAGTTAGATACACATGAGAAGCAAGAGCTAAATGAGATGCTGGAAAAGAGATAGCACTCAGTAAAGAGAGTTGTTTCAGGTGTTGGCTACAGCCTACAGTAGCCGGTGAACTGCCATTAATTAAGTGTTAGCAAAATCAGCTAATATCTAGTAGCCTTCTTACTGAGGGATGCTACAATATATAAATAAAACAAAACATTATTGTGACTTTGTTTATGTATGTGAATATATAGGCTTAGGCTACCCCACATTTACAGTAGGCTAGATAGAGAATGTGAAGTGGGCGTCGGTAGCCATCTTGGAAGGAACACTTAACAATTTGTATTGAGGAATCACCAAAACTGCTAAATGTACCGGTATATATAAAAATAAAAAATAAACAGAGGAAGGGATGAAGAAAAAAGATTCTCCTATGATGGTCGTGATACAAATTTTGTGGCAGCTCTTCACACAACAAGACTTCCAAACCATCTTTTAACCCCAAAGTCCATCTGTCAACAGACTCAACACCATAATATCTACGGTCAACACAGTAATCATCTCAGAAGAATGCCATAGCTAATAGACCTATTTGCCCAAAATTAGGCATAGGAAGCCAGTAAGGTGAACTGTGGAAAGTTACATTGTGATACATGACACACCATGCTATTTTTTTTCATCTTCTAATGAACAAACATCACTTCCAGATGTTCTTCGAGCCCCGGGAGTGCGCGCATTGTCCCTTTAGGGGCTGTTTTGAGTATCCACGTGTTCCACCAGGGGGTCTTTAAACACGGGCAACTCGTACTGGCGCTTTTGACCGAGAGTAACCCCCTTTTCACAAGCAGCGGATGTAGGTTAAAAACTCTCTCCATATAAAAGGTTGTCTGGATGCCTGGGCTAGACGACGCTTCTTCTCCCGAGCGTGTTGCCATCATCATCCCGTTCACATCACAGTAGCAGGCAGACAACCTGGGCAACTCATAAGGAAAGCTAGGATACTGGGAGGAAACGTGTATCAACAACTTTTAAAGAGGAGCTTGCTATGAGAGAGTGTGTGCATTTCTTGACCACAGAGAAAAGGTAGGCTATTTATAAAATGTCCCATTCATTAGCGATTTGTGAATCAAACTAATTTGAGGTGGTGTAGTAATAGTATAGCCTACAAGCCATGATGGGACAAAGACGTGGATGTGTGTTTACTGTAAAACGCCATGTTGTATAAACAGCAGATTGAACGAGACTATACCTATTTCAGCACCTCTGTCTGATCGAGTTAATTTGTGTCCAGTTATCATCCCATAGTCTACATTTTAGGATGCTTACAGTCACGGCAAACTGTAAAACAATATTGTGAAAGATAAAAAAGAAAAGAAAAAATAGACTCCCGACCTAACACTTTATTGTGCTACACGTTGTCTGGACTTTTGGATACATTTGCGTGGCCATAACTATTTATCATTGTGTCCATTCCACTTAGAAGTTAGTAGCTTTAGAAGTAGAAGTTAGTAGGTTTGGCTTGATTGGCATGAATAGGCCTACATACAATTAATTACTTATTATAAAGACATGCTCTTATCGTTCTTTCTATTCTATTTTCGTTGAATCTTACTTTAGTCTAAACTGTAATTCTTCCACAACTGTGAAAAGACAAAAGAATAGAATGTGTTCCATAATTTACCGCTGGGGGCGCCAAAGGAAATTACAATGTGCAGGCGAGGTTTATCCAACCAAGGTTCTCCTGCCAACAGAATATGTGTGTGTTTAAACTATATATCACTGTTGGCAGGAGAAGGTTTTCCTACCAACAGTGAATCAAAACCATATGACTGAATCAAAAGTAAATTACCAGAACCCTGTCTGATTGCAGTAACGTCACAACATTTATTTTTATTTCCCTAAAAAGGACCATGATTACTAACATGTAGCAGGGTTCCTAATGTGATTATGGAAAAGTCATGGAAGGGTGTTTCTGGATAGGTTATGGAATATTGTAGCCTACATTTGTACCAGTAAATGTGGTTGAGTGAGTCTACATGGTCCTCATTCCAAATGGTTGAAAATAAATCTTCCATAGGCTATAGCAGATGTAAGTCCAAAGACATTGTTGTATAGCCTGGGACATTCAAATGAACTATTCAACAATCAAATGTATCTAACGAGAAATTAAACAAAGAGCCCACCACACACAAGAAGTCTGAATTGCTTCCTCTTATTATTATCTTCATTAGAAGAGCAAATCAAAACTAAATGGACATAGACAAATATAGGTTAAGGAAATTGTGTTTATTCTTTATGGAAAAGTCATGGAATTGGATCAACAAAAATGTGCTGGAAGCCTGCTATGTATAATATCAATCTAGTTTACTGTAATCTATGCTAAGAAATGTAATGTCAGTCATAAAGATTATTCACATTCAGTAGAAAACGGTGTGTAAACGCCAGGTCTATTTCGCAAATAAAAAAGCAAACTTGAGTTTAAGGGGCCTTTCTGTGTGTGTGTGTGTGTGTGTGTGTGTGTGTGTGTGTGTGTGTGAAGGGATTTGAGTACTATTAAGACAACAGTTATGTTGTATGGTTAAAAACCCAGACAGTCATATGCTGTGGTAAATGGCACCATGTTGGTACTGTTGGTTATCAGCATTTCAACTGAAATGAAACTAAAGGGCTTCTTGCGTAAGGAATCTCAAGATGCTATGGTAGAGATAGCGGAGTGATTATCTGTCAGTGTGGTTTGGTAAAGACATGTTTTTGTTGACTGAATACTCATACATTTTTTAATCCATTGTTAACATACTATGACAACTATGTACATAAAGTAAAAGTGACATAAAGAAAGTGTATAATCCACTGCCATATTGGGGGGTGCGGGCATATACACCAACGGATATGTTGAAATAACACTGCTTGTATTTACCCTAAATAAGTTCAGTAGCTATGTTTCCAGCCAAATGCATGTTGAAATGTCACAAAAAATAGATTGCGAATTAGGTGCATTTCCATCAGTTGTGGTTGAGGCAAATAAATGTTCTACCTGAACACGGAACGTAGCAGCGTCAGGAGAAACAACAAAGCTGTCTAGAATTTACTACTAGAATCGAAGACTGTTGGGGAGATTATTTCGTGTCAGCTCATGTAAGACCATACTACTTGCTTTCCGAACAGAAGCAAGATGAAGACAGAAGCACATACCAATATTCTGATGCATGAACCAATGTGTGTTTTATAAGAGTGACTGGTAGCAATTGTAACAGGGGTGATTTAATATTCACAGTATTAGGTTACCTAAAGGTATTATGCCATGAGATACGGGATAGACATGACATGTTACATCCCTGTGGGTTATATGGATCATTATAATGAACATATTACATTTGCTCCATCATGTGTTACAGCAGCACATCTGACAGTTCTGGGGAAGTTGTGATGGAGATCATTTACAGCATTTTGCTGCATCATTTCAGAAAGTTTAAACCTAGTTGAGTTTTTGTACAATGTGGCCCAAACATCTGAGCAGCCATGGAAGCCTTCATCCTCTACGTCGTTATTTATTTAGTAACAATTGTGCTTCCATCGCCTATTTAGCGCATAAAAAAACAATTACACAATTGAGGAAGATTTTCTAATGTGATACTTCAAAAATAGACACAACCTGGATTAAAATTGTTGCCATTAACACAATTATTTTCCACCTGTAACACCTGTATGTGTTTAGGTAAGGACAATGCGTCTTGCATATTTTGACATATCTGTTTTAAGAGTGAATATATAGTTGTATTATTTAAAGCATCATGTGTTGGCATATTGATACTAAGCTAATTAAATCATGGGTTTTCAAACTTTTTAGGGTGTGGGGATGTGTAATTCTCTTGAGACCCCCCCCCCCTCCCTTTCACTGCATACTTCCTTTTGTGTCAATCACAATTATAGCCATGCTTAGCGTGCGCCAATCACAGACCTGTGCGGTGATCAAAGCACTACTTGGCAGGCTTTGTCCCAGGCGGAGTGCTAATGTCCTATGGATGCAAGTTCAAGTGCAAATCTCCCCCCCCCCTCCCCATGGGTCATGCACACTTTGCTGTAGAAGGGTCTCCTCCTCCATCAGTATGAGACTAGCTTCCCTGTGAGAAACACAGTCTTGAGAGAGAGAGAGAGAAGCAGTGGTGATCTTGTCAGCTCCAGATAGACGAGTTGCCCTTTAACCCTGGTACCTTTGAGCTGTGTGCTGGCTGTGCTGAACAGCCTTTGGTCTTTTACTCAAGCTCACCACTGACTATTTCTCATTACAGTTGAGAAGAGCTGGAGCAGAGGCAAACCTGAAGGAGAACCAAGTCCAGAGTAGAGATGTCCATGATCTCAACTCAATTGGGCTTGCTGTTGTGGAAGAACTTTACCTACAGAAAACGACAAAAAGTAAGGAGGAAGCTCTGTTTTTTTTATGTTGTGGATTTTGTGTAGCCTAATATAGGGTGATGTTGATGACAGAAGATGTTCAATGTAGAGAACTTCCCATTATTTCATATAAGCAACATGCCTGCTTTTCATTTTGTAATAATGTTTACGATAACTTAAGCTAGGGGTCTTCTTGTACTAACACGTCATGATGTTACCGTCTTTTCAAACGCCCATATTTACCTATGCCATTTGCTAAATGTAATCCTCTTAGTACCTCTTAGACTTACCGGTAATCGATTGATTTGATTATAACATCAGCTCATATGTTGCCATTGTGGTAAATGTAACTGCTACAGGCTGAGAAGCTGCTTGGGGTTAAAGAGGGGGGCCACATGAGGGAATGATACAGAGACCGTTTGGGATGAATTCCAGTTCAGTTTACAGTAGGAAGTGGATTGAAATACAGAACATAGCTAACATCGTTTTTGGAATGAAAAACCCCAACTATCAGCTGAAGATAATTTGCTAAACTTACGTATGTAACTTCACAGTCGTGAGTCTGCAGACCTGGTATAGATGCCTCCTAACAACTAATGATTGACTTGTTGTGAAGGGTTCAGGGATTTAGACACACAGCTCATATTGATGTGTGGTTGTTGTTCCCATTCCCTGCCTTTTTTTTTCTTTTTCCCTTGTGTCATCATGACAATCCAGACCAGGGCAACTTTAGCTGCTGGATAATTATCTGTAATCAGAAATAATAGAGACCCTCTCGTTATTAAAACTCATCTACAACCGATGGATGATGTCACTCTTGCTCGGTATGTTGCCGTTGTTATTTTGAAGCATGAGCTAGTTGTGTATCGATCGCTCTCTCGCTCATACATTATGAATGAGATCCTAATAATAAAGGGATGAGAGCTACATCCTGCTCACGTGGTGTATTGCAGACACATTTTACGAGGTAGTTAAGAGGGCATGCTCATGGCAGTTTTTAAAAGCTGTAGACTATTATAAAGTAACAGGCCTAATGGTGCCCACTGGCACGATCCCACTGTTCTATAACCTCACAGACTGTCTTCTCTTGTTTTTTTGCCCGATAGCTTCAACTGCTGATCGAGATAGTATGGCCACTGCTCATCTTCTTCATCTTGATCGCAGTGAGATTGAACTACCCACCATATGAGCAACATGAATGTGAGTAGTACAAACAGGAAACCTCCATCACCTTTCCATTGTTATCCCCAACAGTCAAGATTCTTCACCTGAAAGGTAGTCTTTTGTCTGCTGTGCTCCCCCGGTCCCTCCCTCATCACTCCCACCTTTCAAAATGGCCACTTAATAGTCTGCTAACTGTTTGGGGCTATAGAAATTCAAATCAACTTGACTTCAGTTGGTGTAAAGCACTTTGGTCATGTTAATTGGGGTTTAAAAGTGATTCCTAGTGCAGAAGAAAAAACAGACTACACTAGTAGCTCTGCAGGATAAAATGCCCTGCATCAGTTAGATATAACTCTGTAAAAATACAGATTTTAGGGGTCCGAGCAGCATAGAATCCTTTCGTCAAGCTGAATCTATTGATATGCTCAATCCCATTTCCATAATAGAAAATAGTTCCTACATGAAACTGCTCACAACAAGGTTTGTGGATTATCTTGAGTAACCAGGTCATGATTTCTGGAAAGAGATGCTGCTTTTGAGTTTTTAGTTTTATTTTGTTTCTGCGTTGAAGCCCCCCCACAAAAGCCATTCAGCTCCATTGTATTGGGGTGACTGTAGATATCTCCCAAAACAAGGTAGATAGATAGCACTCTGGGTAAGAGGGAAAATATCCTGTTGTTTTTATGGGTGAACTGCCCCTTTAAGGAAGCTTGATGGCTCTATGTTGCCATTTCCTTGTGACTTTAATGTACATCTGTGAGGTGTACCCCAAAGATCCCCCAAATACGGTATTTGGTTGTACTTGTACTGTACAGCGCCACTATGAGGACAAGGTGTCGATCTTGCAGCTATTTTAGTCATGTTTATGGTACATTATATTTGTGTTAATCTAAAGGGCAGGGGAACAGCAGACATTTTAATTAGTATATAGGGGACTGTAGAGTGGCATCACTGTAATGCCAGATGGCTCAATGCAGAAACAAAGCAGCACTGGATTACAACTAAATGAAAACTTGAAATACCTATTCAGTAATGGGCCATTTTCTGCAAGAGCAAATGCTTATACGATAGGACAGATGTATCTTGCATTTCTGAGTTTGTTTTGTTTTCCTGTGTACATATTTTTTTTTACCACTCAAGGGAAGTTAGGGTACATTTCCTGACCCTAAAAAGGGCCAATATTGCCATCAATATCACCATTGCTGCTCTGACTCAAACCAACACAGCAATGGTAAGCATGACTTCTGACTTGTAAACAAAAAGCTAATTGACACCAGCCAAGCAGCCCTCTGCCTGCATCGTTCAGAGAGTAAGCTCACAAAATAATTGCTTCAGGAAAATGACCAAACTCATACCTGTCCTAGTTTACGAACATTTCCTCTTCCAGAAAACGGTACTCTGCATGTTTATTGAATAGGTATGTTAACTTTTAATTTTGCAGTAATTCTGTTATCTGTTCATTTAATCACTGAGCTGTGTGGAGAAATGACGGGCCATCTCCCCCAGGAAACCTTTACTGCCGGTATTTAGTTGTGCTAATCAATGTTCTGGATCAATCAAAAGCTCCAGCAAACCCCAGATAGACCGTATTTATCTGAAGACTTTGTTTATTTCTACCTTTTGAGTATTGTAACCTTTGCACATTGTATATGTAGATAGGAGATTTCTATATCCTAGAAGATATTTGACATTTTATTGCTGTATGTAAGGCAGCCAGGGTGTTTCCTGCAGAGGTCAACATTAAACTTGACACTGCACTAAATAATCCGTACATAATCGAATGCAATTCCAACTAATCAAGACGATGTGTATATTGCACTAGCTTTGATTCCTTCATTGGCATTCCTCTTCCCTGTGTTGCTGTTTTATCTGCATGGTTTATTGGTCTTTTAGCATTTATGGGGCCTTTATTGCCCCTTGTAATCTTATTATCAAGGTTCTATATGTAAAAGCTTGTGAAGTTCATTGAGTTCTGGCTGGGTCTTATTATCTGTGGCATGCATATGAGTAATTAACACAACACATGGATTCAATGTCCCAGATGACACAACTGGTGGCCATATTCAAACTAATTTACTCTCAGTCAAACTAAATGTATGTGTGTAAAACGGTTTAGAGTTTTTGGATGTGTGTGATATTATGTGGAAAATAAACCAGCATTGTTTTTTTGACAAAGAGTCCCTTTGAAGACCCCTGTGCAAGTTCCAAATTAGGTCTCCATCAAGGCCACCTACTCATCCATCCCCCTTAATTGGCTGATATCAATCCCTGTCTCCTGAGCTTTTCAGCCATTGTGTACTGTGATGTGTGCCTGGTGCCAGTGTATGGCAGCCATCGAGTCTGCATAGCCCAAGGTTGGCTGCTACACAGTGGTGGTGAAGGAGGCAATTTACACCCTACATTGTAAAGCGCTTAACTAGAAAAGTGCTATATGAATGCAATGACCATTCATTCAAAGACAGTAGAAAATATAATGTAACTTGTCAGAGGGCCACAGGGTTGGTTGTTGTTACCACTGTAGTAAAGCCAGCAGCCAGCAGAAACATTGTTGCTTCCCAGTTTGTCATGGAAGCACTATCAAAATAAAAGTTGGGTCCCTTTTCAAAATAAAAGTATTGAACAATACGATGGTTTGTATCGTCCCATTTGAGTATTTCTATACACCGTTACACTCCTATTATTAGGTCATCTCAAATGTTCACCCCATTAGACCATTAACCTCTTAAGCCCTAGCCATATTTTCAGAAAATTCACCTAAAAATAAAATACATACCTAAGTAAATGGAAGATTGCTCCACTTCTACAAGGACCATTTGCATGTTCTTGGTATCTAGGGACATCTATGGATCTCAGGGAATGTATCCAGTTCACAATGGAATTCAGATGATTGACCGGTGCTTGTGTGAGCTGGGAAGTGTAGTTTTATGAAATTCGAAGGCCCATCAAAAGCCTGGGTCTCTTCTTTCAAAAGACTGCACTCACTTTTGGCTGCACCACTTCCATGCGTCAATATCCACAGGTTTCTGACTCAATGCGCTGAGATTTCTATACACTCAAAAGGTAGAAATCAACAAAAAAATATATGAATATATGTATTCATATAACACTTAAAATCATTGGTAAACAAACGTAGTGCTGAAAGTATACACTTTGACTGCTGTTTTGATAGGGTTAGGGTCTTTACTCCTTGGCTACATTTGAAAAGAAAAAGCTACATGAATTAATACGGCCTGTATTGATCTATTTATGGCATGCAATTATTGTTGGTCCGTTACCTTAAGGGGTTAACAGAGCCACCCTTCTGATGAGCAGTTATTTTTATTGGGTTCACATAGCTGCTAGGAAGACCTTTTATTTGTGTATGTATAGAATTAAAACCACCCATTTGCATCTGTTGTCATTCGAAAGGGGTTATCCCGGATCAATCTTCTATATTTAATCACTAGCCGTCTGCATCCCTCAAATCCGGGAAGAAGAGTTGTTGCTTTCCGGTGTAGCTGGAAAAGCAGAAGCATTAGCCGGTAAAGTGTTTTCAGTTCTGTGTTTCAGACGTCACTGTTCATAGTCAGGAATACTTCTGGTGTGATTCATGCAGCGCGTGAGCCTGGGCATGTCGAAACCAGTCTGTGGCCAGATAGGAAAGTCATATTCTCTCGCTTTGCACAAGGCCTGTTGTCGGTGAAGTCACCTTTAGATGGGACAGATCTGAACTATATCCATCCTGTCCGACATGGAATAACGGAAATGTGATGGGACTATACAACTCTCAACTTCATGTTTTCAAATAATTTTAACTGAACGTGTGGGTAATTGTTTAACTAAAAAGGCCAATGTGGTGGATGTTATACTTTCGCCCCAATCCCTTACATTTTCAAAGGTTTTCACACGTTCCACTGGATTGCCGGTTTTCCTAGTGTGTCCTATTCTTAGGCTATGGTTAGACTAGTGTATTCCTGGCGTTTTTTTATACGTTTTTGACGACGTTTGGTGTCCTATCTACACAGAAATGCGTTTTTTGGCGTTTTTTTGTGGATACGGCTGAAACGCAAAATTGTGTTTGCGTTTGGAGATACGCAAAAAAAACGCTTCGACAACACCGTGTAGTCAGCACGGAGCAGTTGTTGCGAAAACGCCCATGCGCAGTAGATACCATCTGCGTGCCCTTCCGGTGACAACAGTGTGTGTGTTTGGGACAGAGGCAGAGCTCCGTGTCCCAAATAGCTTCAGCTACCATGTGTTGTCAAGTTATTGTTATAAGGACCCCAGTCCAAGCTACAACAGTCTGCATTCCCTTAACAATTGTTTGTATTGAGCCGTATTGTATTGTACCCATATGCAATATGTTAAATAAAGTTTACATCCATTCATTCTGCTAGCATTACCGATTGGCACTGCCACTGGATAACATGAGCTAGTGTTAGCTATCAAACCCTGTTAGCTCAAAGCTCCTCTTTCAACTTAACAAGCATTAAACAAAATGGCCCAGTCATCTATTCACCTTTGTTTAATACACACAGCGTTGTCTCTAATGTTATCTAACTACTGATAGCTCGCGATATCATCAGTTTTGATGCTGGCTAAGTAGCGTGAGCTAACGTTAGCTTCTAGCCACAATGCTATATTGTTATAATGGCATACTCCATTGACGTTAGCATGCAGCTAACAATGCTACCGCTAACAATGCTACCGATCGTTTTTTAGCCTAAACTATCCGCTCTTGGTGGTCACTTGTGTTGATGGTAGTTTTGTTTCATCAACAAATGACAGGCAGAACACACAGTGAATGTATCCGTTTTGTTTATTGCACTTTTATTAGGCTTTGCTGAAAAATTATTGCTGCATTGAGTAAAGCAAGATGGTGGCGCGGCATAGATTAGGCGCCTGGCTTATTGACATTTTCTTTGCTGGAGCTTCCAGGAAGTGTATTGGCACATTCGTTCTGATTGGTTGAAATTGCCTTCATGTTTGCCACCTACTGCCACCTACTGCTTTGGCAGTGTACTACATCAGTGTTCTCTGGTGACAAAAACGAAAAAAAAAACGAAAGTGTGACTCGAGGCGCATGACGTCGCGGCGATACGCGGCGATGCGTATAAGAAAACAATACGAAGATGATACGAAAGGTGTAACCTCAGCCTTAGAATCCTCTATCACGTCATGAATCTCAGCAGTGCTGTTAATGATAAGCAATTAAATCAGTTAAGCTAACTGTAAAATCCAAGATGTCTGCTAGTGCCCATAGCCTCGCGTTATCTTATCACTGTTTTTCTTAGTAATAGGTCCGTTGGCAATCTTAAAGGTTTGCTGATAGCTGGCCGACTTTTTCACTCATCGCACAAATAACTTTTGGAACTTTTTAAAGAGACAGTATCTTGTGGGGGCAAAGGCTGTGCACTGTGGTTGGGCAATCACCCCCCACATACACTCATACACGTTACTAGATAACCGACGAGAGACCTTCTGGATGTGGTAGGACAGTTTCGCTGATGCTAGCTGCTCTGCTACGTATGATAACACAATCTGAGGGTCCGCACCGGCTATCTACTAGCTGTCCTCATCTGCTCCGTTACTTACGATAACACAATCTTGAGGGTACACACCAGCTATTCAGCTGTCCTCATCTCAGGTGTACCTTTTTACTTTTCAGAGCAGATTTATTTTTGTGTGTGCTGTACAAACAAGATGCGCAAGCAAAGCCACCACAAGCAGATTGTAGTAGCAATAGCATGATAAGGGAATGTTCAAGTATCTTAACATCAGATCAAGTGTGACTCGGATTGTCCCATCCAGTCCTTTAAACAAAACGTGTCCATGATCTACATGTGTATGTACCCCTCTGCGTCGACTGAGAAAAGAGTGGTCCATTATGGTATTTTTTTGGATTCTAGAATCTTTCCCGCAGGTTCCGCTTTGTTTTCCTCTCTTAAATGTTCTATGTTGAAGTCATGTTTCTCTACCTACAGGTCATTTCCCAAACAAGGCCATGCCCTCTGCAGGCACCTTGCCCTGGATCCAGGGAATCATCTGCAACGCCAACAACCCCTGCTTCCGTCATTCTACCCCGGGAGAGTCCCCTGGGATTGTGGGCAACTTCAACAAGTCCATGTGAGTCCCCCCCCCCCCCCCCCCCCCCCCGAAAACCCTTTCTGACGTAAACTGGTACAATTTGTCTTTTGTTCGTATCATACGATGTATATCATATAAGAAATGGAATCTGGCAAATAACAATTCAAGTCATTGACTAAAAAGTCTAAATTCTAAAACACTTTTCGTTCAACTCTACACGAAGTATGACATCAAATGTGCACTTTCAGAATTTCTCGGCTGTTCTCGGATGCCAAGAAGATCCTGCTCTACAGCCAGAACGACAAGAATCTGGATGGATTCAAGGAGCTGGCCCAAGCCCTGAAGACCCTGCAGGACAACACACCGGGTAGGAAGCACAGAAACAGCACTTCATCAGAACCACTTTTATTTGCCAAGTATATTACACATACAACTAATTTGGCTTGGTGCTTGCTCATACACAAGGACAAAGGCAAAAAAATTGAAGAAATACATACCATGTAATCGCAATATCCTGGGTTTGAATCCAACCCAAGACCTTCACTCTCCCCCTGATTTCCTGTCACTCACTGTCCTATCAAATAATGCAGAAATGCCCTAAAAATATCTTGAAAGAACTACATTTAAATGTTCAAATATTGAAAACAAGTTGAGAGTATATGCAAGGAGTGTTATAGGGGTCAAAGGATCAAATATAAAAATCTGAAAGGCATCACTGCTGTATAGATTATACAGTAATACGAGAATAATAAATATAATATGGAATATAAGTATTGCAGGGTGGAACGAATATTGTGCCTGTACATTATATAGTCTAAACATGATATACACATTTCGTAACTCATATCAAGTCAACTTTCTGACTCATTGCGGAAATGAAGGGCGTTACTTTAATACTCGTCGCACGCCTCTTCGTTTTCTTAATTTTCTTTTATCTGCTTCAACATGCCTTTTTGGCACTCTCCTTCTCACCGAAACGATGACGGTGTGTTGATGTATATAGGCCTGTCACTTTGAGATTTCCCTCCCTAATTGCGTTTCATTATTGGTACTCGACTCAAACTCATACTTTTTTTGTAGTCGCAGAGGGTTTTGCGTGATTTGAGAAGTGGCAGGAGGGGGAGGGGGCAAAGCCTCACCTGCTTGCAGGCTATGGCATGTTTTTTGGTGGACCGATGTTGAGGCACATAATTCAATTGACACACTTTTCATGAAAATACTATTGCTGCTTTTGCGAGCCAAATCTCGCCGGGCTGAACAAGAGAAAACGGTAATTACTTTTACGTACATTGTGGAATTCTGGATTAAATCACATCTAACAACAAATGTCCTCTCAGATGGGGTCCGTAAGACGATATCTTATCAATTGGGGTTCCCTGACTTATTCCCGGTACATAGCCATTTGGGGGTCCTTGACATGAAAAAGGTTTGAGAACCATTGATCTACAACACTGGTCTTTGCCACTACAAAATTATAGAAATATATAATTAATACAGTGCTCAGGAAAAAGCACATATCTAGGCAGCATGAAGCAGTAGACATTTCTACAGTCATTAGTTGTAGATGTAGAGGCTACAGCTACTTGCAGGCTGTGGCAGGTTCTCATATATATATATATATATATATATATATATATATATATATATATATATATAGTCAGACTAGGCCCATAGACCTGCATGGTTTACTGTGTTTATTTAGTGTCCTCTTCGGTGATACAGATCACACAAGGATTTATCTGTTTGAAGTTTCAAAACCGATTAAATGGCGTTGCACGTCAGTGGCTCGGCGAATGGAAAACTACAACGAGTTGATACATTAAGATTATGAACATTTCTTGAATGTAGTTTGGTGAACTCTTTCCTTTCCTCCACTGGTTCTACTTGGCAATAGGTGTCAATAGATTCTTTTTTTCACTTTCATGAACTCTTTCATGCAGGGTGCTTCTATCCCCAGGCCATCAGGCTGCTAAACGAACAATAATCGCTAAACGAACAATAATCACTATGCAACAACCATCAAATGCACACAGCACACACACCCACACGCACACACTCACTCAAACAAACAACACACTGCAGCACCCACTCTCCACACTTTAGATCACACAAACACACTTACACTTTATATTTATTGATAAAGGATTTGCACTACAACTCGTACACCTACTGTGAATTGTACCTAAATTGCACCTCGTCCCATTTCTCCATTTCTGCCTTGCACTATATAGTATTGTATATTAGTACACTGCACAGTATTGTATATTGTATGGTAACTACGTCTATTCTGCATCGAACATTGTACATATGTCTAAACTGAACAGTGTGACCTTTTTTTTTTTTTTTTTTTTTTTTTTTTTTTTTACTTCTAATTTTACTATGTTTTTATTTCATACTTATCTTGTCTTGCACAGTCTCTGGAGCGCAACAGTAAGAAGCATTTTGTACAAAAGTATTCTGTACTTCTGTATGACAACTATTAAAGAAACTTGAAACTTGAAACTTGAAGGGTGTAACATTTCGAGTAGTGAGGCTAGTAGAGTCACCGTTTTAAAATACATGTATTAAAAAAGAAACATGCAACATACACAGCTGTTACCATTAAATAGCAGCGTATACAAAGGTCCATAGAGAAAATCATAGTACATAGTATATTATAAGCCATGTACCCCCAATAGTTGCACTATGGTACAGTGGTTGGCACTGCTGCCTCACAGCAAGAAGGTCCTGGGTTCGAACCCCAGCCTTTCTGTGTGGAGTTTAATGTTCTCCCTGTGTTTGCGTGGGTTTCCTCTGGGTACTCCAGTTTCCTCCCACACCATAAAGACATGCATGGTAGGCAGGGACTACAGATGGAAACGAGCTAATTAGCTCAAATCTGGCACTACTGATAAAAAGCTCCTATTGATGATTCCCATTCTATAGTATCAGTGTTGTTGTCGCCGTGTCATTATGTAAACAACCATTTTAACAAACCTACACTTTTGTTTACAACTAAATTGAGTGCGAAGATTACTCTTAACACAGATGATCTGAGTGTTGTGTGGTTGCTCTCTTTATTCAGTAGACAACTACAGAAAGAAAAACTTTGTTTCAAAGGGAAATCTGTACAGATTTATTTGTGATATGAACAATTCAAAAGCGGGGCTGTATCTTTAATGTCAGCAAGTCTTCCCAAGTTTATGAATTGAATCTTTTTGAAACATCTTGCTAGGTATTGTTTTCTCATTTAGTCCTTTAATATTTCCCATTACAAACCTTTTTCCTCACACTGGAGCTCTTTTAGTTCATGCTGTGCGTCATTGAGTTTGTGAACACGGCTTCAACCTCTTTCCACTAATGTCCTCACATGGCTGGTCTGCAGCTGGACAAATTGTGCTTTCACATGCATAAAATGGAGAAGAGTTAAGTTTGGTTTCTTTTCCCTGAATTTAATTTGATTTATTTGTGTCATTCACATGGGCTGAATGTGTATCTTTGTATCCCAATTGATTTGATATCTTTAATCTTGGGTGATTGTACTCTACTCCAGATCCAAGTGCTGCAGATACACTCCTATATAATTGCGGCGTAGAGATAATCATGTCTGTTTATTATCATACCCGTCATAGAAATCTAGATTCTTAAAGTTTGGATAACTTTGCTGACTTTCCATGGCACAAGGCAGTCATTGCTACTCTAGGGTACAGAAAGCTTGGTTATGAAAACCTGTGTAGGCCTGTGATATAACTTTATCATTGTGAATCACAAACTAGACCTAAAGTAATGCATTATTTTGGCTACCCCAGAGGACAGGAATGACCAAGTCCCTTTGCCAGGGATTTTGTCGGGGGTGATTTGTTGAAAGATGTCATCTTTTGAGGGGGTGGATTTCTAATGTGCTTAAATAGACGAGCAGTGATTGAAAGTGACCTGCTGCCAATTCCTCTGCTGTGACTCACTCGGGGAAACGCACCTCATTTTGACAATCAAATCTGCTGACTTCACAAAAGGCTGTTACTGTGCAAAGGTGCCTTCCTAGTTTGGAGGTAGGGGGTCTATAATGTACGTAACCGGCGGATGAACAATGCCTCAAATGATTTGTCACTAATCATGTTGCATGCTGTGGGTCAGTGGGCAAAATTGGTCGCTAATTTACCTCAATAGCTCAAGAGCCATTTGATGCCTGGAGACTGTAGTTGTCGAGAGGAGCTATTTGAACTCGCCTGCCCCCCCCCCGTCACTTCATCTTCTCCTCAAAAGATTGTTCACCCAGGGGGGGGTTAATGTTTCAGGAATCTACCACCTCCTGGCCTTTTGTCCCTCCTGAGCCCCCCCCCCCTCCCCCACACAACATGTGACTGGAGTCTACAGAGTAGTGAGTGGAAGTAGTTAGCAGACATTTACACAAGACGATGTGTGATGGGAGGAGGTGTTGATCGTGTCGTCTCGTATTCCCTCGTTCTTCCAGGGCAGATGGCAATCTGGTTTTCATGAACTTAAAAAGAAAACGTATGACTGGATGTTTGTTTTTGACCATTTGCATCAGGCAGAAAGGCCTACTTTAGCTTCTGTGTTTACACACCCAAGATGATAGGACGTGTACGACATAGGTTCTGTCAAAGACACGTGGCGGTTATCCTTACTAGTCCCTTGTGTAAACAGTGAAGACATAACTAGTCTATGGGTATCGTTGAAAGAATGAACACAACTCTTGAATGTTTTTCTTTCTCCCCCGTTTCGTTCAAGTTCAAGGTCGGAAGAGGCTGCATTTCAGTCATTTGTATGGACAGGTATCTCCTCCATGGTGTGGTATCTCAGCTATGTGACCTATATATTCTCCAGACAGCTCACACCTACCACGGCGTAGACATAGCCCTTTCTGGGTTTTTCAGTATCTTGTGAACCCCTCCATTCCTCTCAAGGCCTCTCCAGTGACACTTGTTAAAACATGCATTTTCAACCATACAAGATAAGAACACTGTAGCCAAGCGATCCCCAATGACTCAGCTGCACGTCCTCACTGAGCCCCACCTCGGTGGCGGATTTCGACCATTGAACAAGTGAGCACATGCACCTCTGAACAATAAGAGAACATTTTGAGCTGAACGAGGCAGAAAATTAATACAGGAATTAAGGACAAAGGGTATGCCAATAGAACGTGTAGTGTTGGGTTTCTGCATATTATGACCGTTTCCACAGCTGCCCTGTAATCTCCCAGTAAAGGAGCGGGTTGGTTTTAAAACATTCTTTTGTCTCCCACAGGATTCAAGTTGAAGGATTTCCTCCATGACGATGAGACCTTGTCCACCTTTCTGCGACAAAACGCCTCCTTCTCTGAACATGAAGTGCAGGAGACTCTGAACGCTGACATCAACCTGGAAAGAGTAAGGAGTGGAGAAACATTACCCTCCCACTCTGCATATATATGGCCTATATATAGTATCTCACACTACCTCTCCTGCCCATCATGTTGATGGCAGCCAGCTTTCAGTGTTAGCCTCTCTTGTTACTAAGCAGATGATAATAATTCTAAACCCAGTGAGACAAAGTTGGTCCAGGAATGCCACAGTCTAACAGTATGTAGATTCCACTGCAGAAAGTAGAGACTTCTGACAGTTGCTATAATTCTGTGGAATGTAGACATTTTATTTTTGGGGTGGCTTTTCGTTTCACCCCATTTTAAATCATTTGTATTGTCTGCATCAGCACCAAAAGAGGCTAACACCAGAAGCAGGTTGTTAGAACCAGAGCTACATTTCCAGACCTTCCCTTTTTAGTATTATGACACCATGGGCAAGCAAATTGTATTATTATTTGGTGTTGAAGCTATTTTAACTGCCTAACACAGGAAAGTATAGCAAACTGGATTGCTACGACTAGACTTAGTCGGGAGTACTCTCATTTCACACATTATCCATCACAAACGTGCAGTGAGGTCAATTTAGATATGTAAGCAATTCAGGCCAAGCAAATTGCCCAGCGGTAACCAATTCACATTGATGATAAAGAAGTGAAGGCAACTCGAGTCACGTGTACATCCGGTGTGCACTGGTTCCTCACTGTCATAACACTAAACACCCCATTTGATCTCTGAGCTCCATTTCCTGACTTCCTCATTCTTTACCCCACTGGCACCCCTTTTGTTTTTTGTGGTGCTTACTTAACCTGCTCCTTTTCTCTTGCCCTCTCTCATTATGTAACTTCTAACTTATCTTTCTTCAACCCTCGTGTCATTCCTCCTGATTTTGATCTCTATCTATCCCCTCCTTCCTTTCCTTTCTCTACCAGGTTCTGATCAAAGGTTTCGGTGTCCACCTGAAGGACATGTGCAGCATCGATAGAGGTGACAATCGCCTGGAGGACTTTGTGACCATCTCTGATAAGGATTTGTCCAGCAGGGTCAACGAGATGATCTGCCAGGCCCCCGGCCCGTGGCTCGACCAGGCAGAGAGACTCTTCCTAAAGAACCTAGATTTCCTCAAACCCATACAGGTAATTTCCGGATTATGTTGTAGATTTAACAGTGAAAATGGGGTCACCCTCCAAGCCTCAGGTTGCGTAGACATTTGGCTGGCATTGAATGTGCCTTTGGGGCCTGGTTGTTTTATGGCCCCCCCCTCCCCCCTACTAAAACGGAGGAGCTGTGAAAAACGACAAGCAGGCCTTCCATTGGGGAGAATGGAGAGCTCTTGGCCTGAATGGGAGGCAAAGATTTTTATCAACCCATTGGTTGGTTTCCTTTAAGTGTGTGTGTGTGTGGGGAGAGGGGCTATAGAGATGGGGCCTGAATTGGGCTGTTGCTGGGGCAGAGATGTCCCATGGGTGGCTGGGTATTTGGGATGTGTGGGACTTTGGAAATGGGGACCCTGCCCCTCCCCCTGGAGGGAGCAGATATTGAGGGTGGATTTCTTATCACAACTGGGGCCAAAATGCCATCCCATTTACCAGTTCTTCACTCTCGTCTTTCCCTTCAGAAGATCGCCAGGCCCCACTCACTTTAGATCCCACAACATGGCATAGGGTGATATTTGTGTGGGCGTGTCACTACACGGGCCATTTGTGTGACATCATGCTGTGAGCTTTAACCCCCCTCCCAATCCATCGACTTTCACTCCGATCGCCAGCTCACGCGATTGGCCACTGTAGCACGGGGACGGATTGCGTTACGTTCAAAGGGTGAATCTGGTTAAACTTTCTTGCCGCATGCCGCATGCCACTAGCATATTTTTTGGGGCAATCCATGTGGTAAGCACTGCCAGAGCCAAAACGCAACACCTCCATTCAAATAAATGAAGTGTTCCCTCCGCATTGTTGGATCAGTGTGAATGCAGCCATATTCATTTACATACACTGTGCCAAGGCCCAAACAAAGCAAAGGGGAAGAGGGAGCAAAGAGGGGAAGGGAAAGGCATGTAGCTGCTTGTCCCAGTAGAGCCTCCTTCCTTACCTTTACAGCCCGAGACATGTTTGAAAGAGAACCCGCGTCAAAGCCTCACATGGTGGCCTCAGTCTTTGGCTGGAGTTACACCTAGGGTGTTTTCGTTTCGTTTTCAAGATGAGTTTCGCTTTCCAGGTCGCAACGTAGTGGCAGCCGAGTTAGACATTCGTTTTGCAACCTGAGCACTTTCGTTTTGCCTCCTGAGCACAGTGATGTAGTACAATGCCAAAGCAGTAGGTGGCAGTAGGTTGCGAACATGAAGGCAATTTTCAACCAATCAGAACTTGAATGTGCCAATACACTTCCTGCAAAAAAATATCAACAATCCAATGAAGCATTTATTTTTCATCAAAGAAAGTGCTATACAAGTGCAATAAACAAAACTGATACATTCACTGTGTTCTGCCTCTCATTTGTTGATGAAACAAAACTAACATCAACACAATTGACCACCAAGAGCGGAGTTTAGTCTCATTGGCGCCGATTTTGTTAGCTTACATGCTAACGCGATAGGAATATGCCATTATAACAGTATAGCATTGTGGCTAGCAGCTAACGTTAGCTCACGTTAGCCAGCCAGCACCAAACTGATGATATCATGTATCAGTAGCTAGATAACATTAGACAACGCTTCATGCATTAAACAAAGGTGAATAGATGACTGGGCCATTTTGTTTAATGCTTGTTAAGATTGAAAGAGGAGCTCTGAGCTAACAGGGTCTGGGTAGCTAACGTTAGCTCACATTAGCCAGCTGCTCATGCAATCCTTAATGCTAGCAGAATGAATGGATGTAAACTTTATTTAACAGATTGCAGAATGGGTACAATACGGCTCAATACAAACATTTGTTAAGGGAATGCAGACTGTTGTAGCTTGGACTGGGGTCCTTATAACAATAACTTGACAACACATGGTAGCTGCAGCTATTTGGGACAGCTGTCGTAACCGGACGTTAGTGAGGGCATGTAGATGTCGGTATCTACTGCGCATGGGCGTTGAGCAACAACGGCTCCGTGCAGATTACACGACACGTTGTCGGCGAGTTTTGGCGAGTATCCAAAACGAAAACACCTTTTCAGCGTTCCCGCTAGGGCAACACGTTTTCCTGCCAAAACGGCATTTCTATTGAACTGGGACAGCAAACTTATTCATTCAGCAACAAAACGAAAACAAAAACGCCTAGTCTAACCATGGCCTTTTGTCTCCATAGGTGGACTGATGTATACAGGAGTTCTCTTTTGCTTCCACCCTCAAACGCTTAAAAACTTATCACCGCCTCTACATGCTGGAGTTGCCCAGAGTTTATTTTTTCATTCCTGAAATTATTGTCATTAGATATGACCCACATTATCCTGATGGTTAATTTAGTCTAACATTTATAATTTTATTGCATTTAAAGGTTGCTGTCGGTCAAGAGTAGTTAAGATAATAATTATTATTATTACCCATATAAAAAAACTGATGGCATTGGTTTTTCAATCAAATATTGACAGCCAAGTCATAGATCGGGAAGATCGTTTAGGGCAAAGTATTCGTTGTGACAACCTTGACAACCCTCAAAAACAAGGGCAGGGGTTCACAGTGCCATTTCCATGTCATATGAAAATTAAGCAAATTGTTCCTTTTTCTTATCTTTTTGAGGAACAAGTCCTTTTTGAAGGACCAAATTATCTGACCTCTGTCTAAATATACCACATACATGAGACGGTAAGTTCTGCTTTTAAGTAAGCAAGCAACCATTATTCATTCCTAAGGCTAGAGAGTGATTTTCCTGAGTCACAAGTTGTTTAGCCTTTTCTTTGCAGAGCAAATGCTATTTGACTCAGCACATTAAGCTAAATCATGCATTCATTCTTCATGCACAATGAAACGACACACATCAGAACACACTTTCAATTATAATTCCCTGCCCCTCCACCTCACCGCCACACACGATAAAGAAGGAAAATGTCTTGTGAGGATTGGAATTTCTCCATAACACTGCATTTTTCACTGCATAACATTTGCTTTCCGTCTTGTCCTTCCTCTTTCCCACGTAGAGAGACCTGCAGGCTGACCCCAAGGCCATCAAGGAGGTCGCGATGGCCACCAACAACCTCCTGGAGAGCATGGGCTTGCTAGCAGTGGAGGTAAGTTACACACTAGTCATATCCACTCTTAGAACTGCAGAACACTTTTATTGACCCGTATTTTATTGATATGGGTTTGGGAGAAGAGTTTCCCAACGCTTTGCCGATCATTGAGGTGCTGGCGATAATTTAGTTTTTTTCTTCACTGGTAACCACATTCACCGCCACCAGTGTAATTGTTTCCTTCCCTCATTGCTTTGAGAAGAAACAAAGGACTAACCCTTGGTATTTCCTGGTATTATGCACAATTTTGTTTTTGGTCCTTTTAATGTCTCGGATGACGCATTCCTTACCTGAAAAGAGTTGCAAAAAATTGTTAACATTAAGCCCAGCCACAGGCGATACAAATAAATGATAGTACTTAAAAATAAATAAATAAATGTTTTACCATCTTTGGAAAAATTGCTTCCACAAGCCTTTTTTCACTGATCCCCTTCTCTGTAACAACCACTGCTTTCATCTGGCCTCCTTTTGAAGTTTCATAGCGCTCTGTGTTGCCCTGCGGTCTCCCCCACAGGCTGAAACCTCAACATCTTGTAGTGGTTTGTAGGTTTCTCCTCCCCACCTGCTCTTGTTTGTTTGTCGTCTGATAACCCTTTGACCCCCGATAAGTTTGGACCGCTGATACAATTTAGATGACTTGAGCAAATGGGAGTGACTGTTTGGCCTGGAATTATTCTCCTGACATTTTAAGAGGCTCACTGATATAATATGACTCAAATGTGACTCGAAAGTTTTTACGTTGCTTTTTTATTGAGACGTGCACTGTTGACTGTTGCATTTGTGTGCTTCAGCTGTCAACATCTACTGTTTCTTCATCTGTGCCTCCAGTAGGACAGTAAGTTAGTTGGCAATAGCTGTATGGGTGCTCGTGGATTTCAAGGCACTGTATGCTCCAATAGCAAGGGGAAAATCAGGGCCGGTAAGTTTACTTGGCAGTGACTGTATAGACTCTCCAGTCTCTCTTTTGAATCCAGATTGAGGGCCTTGTTTTCTTCCTCAAGAGATAGATGACTGTGAACAGCTGAACAAAGAGTAGACATTTTTCTAAACAAGCTAGCGGGGTAGTCAGGGGAGAGTTTGCACTGTCTGATTGATTTGCAGCAGGAGGTGAATGCATGGTCCTGTAACAACAAATAGAAGGCCTTCACGTTGTCATTACAATGGAGAGACAACCGATGTGATATGATGGATATGTTATGTCCCCCATAGTCCCCCGGCTCCAGGGGATTGTGAGATATTTGTTACTTACAGTATCTGAATATTTCATGGTTAATGGGCCAATGTGTGAACATTTTGAGGAGACCTTCCTCTGGAGTACAGGTTACTTCACTTACTATGTAGGCATGGCCTGTGCTTTTGTGAATCTTTTGTTTTTGTATAATAGATGGCAGTTTATCTGCTATTTACTCTCTATTATTCTCTGTTCTTCTGCCAACATCTCTAATATAAGAACAGTATGAAGGCTTAACAAGAGAAGTCTTATTTATCCAACAATTGCTCGCATAGACATACTGAAAACCGTTTGATCATTAACTGAAATTCAGACAAATAATTACACGGCTTTGTTTTGCGGTTTTCAGATAAGTACAGTTTATTAACCTCACCAAAACACTGTAGCGTGTTCTGTACATCCGTAGTTACGTGTGTAGTTATGCGTACCTTCAGGCACCGTTTGACATTATCTATCCAGGTTATTTGGATGATTTACAATAACTTTGGTTGTAGCCAAGCTTAAAAAAGGTGGAGTGGTGGGGTCCTGAATGCTGCAGCTATCACTACTACTGTAGGTTGTAGAGACTTTTCTCTAAACCTTTTCGCAGGATGTAGTGAGATGTGTATTGGAATATTGTGTGTCGGCCTCCGTTGATGAAGGGGCGAGACATGGCAAATACACACAGCTGCCACGTGGAAAACTCTATATCTGACTTTTTATTTAGTTGCCAATGCACGACCCCACTGTCACCAACCCGCGACCCATAGTAGAGAACCGCTGTTCTAAACAATCTCCTGGTCCAGCCAAGTGGCCACAGGAACAGGCTTTTACACTGACAAGCTATCCTGGTTTGGCTCACTCCTCTAAGGTCATGAAGTCAGAACAACCACTTGTCCAACCCTCGTCCCCCTCTAGACACCCCGAGAGGCCTGCAGGAGTCTTACTGTGTGGTTTTGACATACCCCCTCCCCGTAAAAAATACACTTCTACACCCATATGTGGCAGAGTTCAGCATGTACAGCTGTTTCCACCCTTCCTCACGTACATAGACACACACACATACACACACTCCCTCACACTCTACTCCTGATGTGCACTGGGCAGGCCTAAATTGAAAGCATGTGACCACAATCATTTGCTGATGTAGCGAGTTGACTCAGGTCCGTCGGTAGAGAAACGGGAGGGGAGGGCAGAAACGGGAGGCGAGGAGAGGGCCAGGCAGAAACCACATTGAGGATATAGACTCTGGCAGTACCTCCCTCCTCCTCCTTCTCCGGCCCAGTGATGCGTCAGAGTGGCCGGGAGTAACCTCTTCCTTCAGGCCAATTTATTTGTTTTTTTCTCCAGACGTTCTTTTGTTTTTGTCACACTGGGGTGGAGGAAACGATGGAGGGAAGGATAGAGGGAGAAGAACAGGATGAAACTGTCTGGAGGACCCGAGAAGGAAGGAAAGAAAGAGAACAGCTGAGATAATCCTTGGGCAGCTAAATGAGTCCGACAACAGTTGACCTTCCTCTGGTGATGAAAATAGTTACTGTGTGCTTGTTTGGATGTTGTCATGAAGGCACATGTAGGCCTACAGCTTAAGGACTGTCAGAAGAACTTGCTTTTCAGGCTTCCTGTATTTCTGAAGTGCTCGCTCTGTTGTCACTTCCATTCTGCCCCTGTAGTCCCTCCCTTTTTTATACATCTGCTTATATCAAGATCTAAAGTGTGACAAGTCCTGCAAGACAGCAAATGGTTGGAGGTGGGGGAGATAATGGATGCCGTAAAAATGCTCCTAAGCTATAAAAATCCTTTAAGCATTAATCTCTCCTCAAGGTTCCCGAACAAACCGACAGTGGTTTGGGCCGCTGTTATCGATCCCCATTGGTGTCTAACTTTATTTTGTTGGTTTAGTTTAAGGGCGACATCCAATAGCGAGCCAATAACCTTAAACCCACGTTATCGTTTGTTTTGCATGGTTAAATCTTATTGTGTTGCACGACTTCCACAAACAGAAACACCACTGTGTCGACACACTCTTAGTGTGATGTAATGGTGATTTGTTGTACTCCTTAGTATGACATAAAAGTGCTTTATTGAACGAGTCTCAAACATTTTGACCACAAAAAGGTCCCACTGTAACCCTGTGTTCCCCCCCCATCAAGCTTGCCAGTATGAAGAGTTGGAGCGACCTTCGAAACGAGATCATCTTCTTGACTGAAAACGCGACCTCCTCGCCCTCTACCATGTACCAGGCCGTGTCGCGCATCGTCTGTGGGCACCCAGAAGGTGGCGGCCTCAAAATTAAATCCCTCAATTGGTACGAGGACAGCAACTACAAGACCCTGTTCGGTAACCACAACAGTAGCGAAGACGATTTTTCCGCGTACGATAACACCTCCAGTAAGTACTAATTCGGGTGGCCTTTCTCGGTCAGTGTCTGGGATTGAAATGCAGGCCATTTGTTTTGTGATTTAATCGTGTACCGTGTATTAGTGGTTGTTATCCTGATTATGTCATCCTTGTTATACTTTGTGGGTAGCTCTGGTTTATAGACCTTCTCAAACTTGGACAACATGAACATACTAAATGGGCCCACGTGTATTTCCTGTTGCTAAAACAGTAGCTAACAGAAAATAAACGTGGGCCTAAGCTGTTCCCTAGCAATGCAATTCTATTGGAAAAAGGTCTCTAGCAAATCTGGTAATGACCAACTTGCACTCTACTTTTCTCTCTTTCTGTATTTTCTTTTCATTTGAATTACCATTGTTTCCGTCCTGTCCTCCTCAATGTGTCATTCACAAACAAATAATCGTCTATCTTATGCTACTGGATAACTGCATCAGCTGTGGTACAATTTCCATCCCTTGACCACAATCTCAAAGTAGTTTGACTTGACGTGCCATTTGTAAATGCCTGTGATGTTTGTGACTTCACTAGCTCCCCTCCGTCAACGTCCTCTTGTGTTTCCTCAGCTCCATACTGTAACAGCCTGATAAGGAAGATGGATGCCAACCCGATGTCCAGGTTGATCTGGCAGGCCGTCAAACCTCTGCTCATGGGCAAGATCCTCTACACCCCCGACACCCCTGCCACCCAGAAGATCATCCACGAGGTACTGACTACCAACTTCACGTAGATTGCTTATTGAAGTAGCGGTGCTAGAGGCACAATCTATATGGAAATGGGAATGAGCATATGTCGAATTTTGATAATGCTGACTAGAACAATATTGGCTACAGGTTGACGTAAACCAGTGTTGCAATTACGTATGTTTTCTTTTATAATTTTTTTTTAAATAGAGCTTATATTTTACATCACATTTTTCAGTCACCTGTTTGCCACAACTATCAAATGATTCCTCTCTCATTCTCAGGTGAACCGAACATTCCATGAAATGGGAGTGTTGCGAGAACTAGGAGGCATGTGGGAAGAGATGAGGCCCAAAGTCTGGCATTTCATGGAGAACAGTGAGCAAATGAGCGTAGTCAGGGTAAGTGGATCTCTCTTTTTTTCTCTCTCTGTAAAACCTAAACCACTTACAGTCCATTACCTCTCCGGTGGTAGGGCCAATACTGGCATCTTGTGGGAAATTGTGGCATGAATACCATTTGGCAGATGATTCAATCCATATCGGTGGGTGGCAGGGTGGCCTGTTGGTTAGCAATGTCTCCTTGAAAAAGATACTGAGCTGCTTCAGGGGTGCTGACCCTTTGCTCTGACCCTTCTGGTGAAATGCCTATATGTTTAACAGATGTGTCTCTGAGGGATATGCAAAGACATACATTCCTAATTACACTGTATTTAATATGGCAATTGAGTGCCATTAAAAAGAAACAAACACAATTCCAAATGACCTTTGTTTACCCATGACCCTCCTCCGTCCTCAGTCACTGCTGAAGAACAACATCACTGCCACCTTCTTCCACGCACAGCTGAGGGACACGGATTGGACTGTGGCAGACGTTTCTGATTTCCTGTCCAAGAAGTCGGAGGACACGCGTCCTCAGGGTGCGGCCATCACCTGGAGGGAGATATTCAACGAAACTGACCAAGCTATCATGAGCATCTCTCGCTTCATGGAGGTCAGCATCACTTTCTCTTCCTCTGCATTTGCGCTCCTCTCAGTCTAGTTCTTGGTTTCTCTTTCTCTTGCTCCGTTTGTCTTCCTTTCTGCTTTCTTTCTTTCTTTCACTCTCACTCTCTATTGCTCCCACTCTCCTACTTGTTCTTTTGAATTATCTCATATTTCCTCCTCCTTTCTTCCACTTGTTTGCTAAGCCCCTCCCCCTCCATTTATCCCCCTCGCTCTCGCTTTGTGAAACTTTTCCTCTCGTGTTATTGAGTCAGTAATCAGTTGGCCTATTACCACAGTGTCCATTCCCTTCATTCCCCCAGCCTCATAAAATCCTTGTTCTGCACATTTCTGTCTTTCGGCAATATTAACCGACACGACTGACCGTTACATCATAGTTTGTTGAAAAAGAAAAAGGAAATGACAACTGAACCGCTATGTCAGAGGTTTATGATACTCATAGTTTTGTTATAGTCTTAATCTTGTCCCCCAAAATTGTGTAAGGGGAGTTGACAAAGGACAAAACACAGCTGAAATTGGTTAGCAGTGAACTCTGTGAACCAATTTCACTCCCACACCCCTTTTGTCTTTAGATGGATTAGAAGAAAAGTGCACAGTCAGCGGTTTGTACAGGGAAAACCATATCCGCGGTGTCCCCCAGAACTGGAACATCCTCATGTTTGGCTTGAATAATTATTTTTGGCTTTTGTTTGGGTTTCATTGGTTCAGAGGAACTTTACTCAGAGGATGTAAACCTTCAATTCAATGAAAATCCACACCTCTCCAAACTGGAATTAGAAGGTGTTCACCACAACAGCAGCGCTTTGAAGATGCTCTGTCTAAACCTTGTGTGTGTGTGTTTTCAGTGTGTGAACCTGGACAAGCTGGAGCCAGTGGCCAACGAGGAGAAACTGGTCGACAAGTCCATGATCCTGCTGGAAGACCGGAAGTTCTGGGCGGGAATCGTGTTTCCAGACATGGACGCCAACAGCTCTGAACTACCCACCAAAATCAACTTCAAGATCCGCATGGACATTGATAATGTAGAACGCACTAACAAGATCAAAGACGCGTAGGTTTCCCTTTTTTTTTTAAATTTTTTTTACACTCAAGCACACACCACACACCCTTCTAAAATTGTCCAGGGTCACAGTTTTTATTGGATTACTATTGGTTACTTATTGGATTACTGGGGTCATTTTTAACATAACTATACTACTACCTACCATGCTAATAATGTCTATACTACTATGCACTCAAGAGTATAGCACTCAAGTTATAATATCACTTACCCTTAGCTGCCAGAGTTGTACCCTTCCTGCTGACTTGTACAGTACTTTTAAATCGCTTTGGATTAAAGTGTCAACTAAATTACTAAATGTAAAATGTACATTTTTGTCCATGGTTTTCCCTCTTCACCTGTACAGATACTGGGACCCGGGTCCTCGTGCAGATCCCTTCGAGGACATGCGCTACATCTGGGGCGGCTTCTCCTACCTCCAGGACATCGTGGAGCAAAGCATCATCCGAGCAGTGACTGGGATCAAGGAGAAGACTGGCGTCTACATCCAGCAGATGCCCTACCCCTGCTACGTAGATGACATGTAAGACAAACAATAATTACGTAGCTACTACAAGCTGAAGACGTCATTATTATTTTCACGTTGTGTTTCGATTTGTCCATGCTGCAGTATGAAAAGAGTGATTTTTTTTGTACTTTTAGTAATGAAGTATAGAGCCAATAGTGGCTATATTACTTTTTCTATCCCACATTTATTTGTGCCAAGATGTCGAAGAATTCACAAACAAACATCTAGCACTTTCCCCTCAGTGCAAAAGTCTGCAATTGTTGTACATAGTGTATAGTACACCAGTTTGTAGTATAGTGTTAGTGTACATACTTTATGGTACCCTGCAGCCTCTCGGCTTGACGTTCACCCGTTTAGGTGTTTGTGAGACAGACTGAGGCTGCGGTTACATTAAAGGAAAACAAAAACATTTAATTTTCACTTTTCTGAACGTTGCGTTATGGCAGTCAGGTTAGACATCGTTTGTCTCCTGTATGCGCGGGAGGTCATTTGTCGCGTGCACAAGCATCTGCTGGGACCGCGTCCGCATCCCCATCCTTTTTACAAATGCGCGCCGTGGGACTCGCTGTTATTTATCCTTCCTCGCACCACTTAGAATACATCTTCCCATGTTTAGCAGGCATGACATAAATTATCAGAAGAAGCATCTTCCTTGACAGACTTGCCTTATTGGAATCTAACCGATAATGACTTTGTGTTTGCCGAGGCTCCAGCGCCCTGGGGTATTGGGAGAAATGCGATCTGTGATCGTGTTTCAAATCTCTCTCGCTCCCTTAAAGATCAACTAAGTGACACGAGGCATGCAGTGTTTTTTTGTATCGTTGTTTAGGGCAAATTATTTCAATCTGATCGATTGAGACGCAAAACAGCTGTGTACAGTGTTTGGAATATTTAGGCTGTGGTTTTGTGTAGGATCAGGACATGCCCAATAAATCGAACCGTTTGGCTATGCCCTGGGAAATTAGAAATTCCCACAGAGAACGTCTTCAGAGATGTGGAATGATTACTTTGTTGTGCATGCGTGTATTTTCAAACCTCACTTTAAATTACATATAGACTTATTAGACTACAGTCGACGTGTAACGTCGATGCATAAATGTCACCTAAAGAAACTGATGTATATTTGGATTATACATGATGAAGACGTTCAGGCTATTTAACTTTAAATGTATTTTCTTTCCTGTGTTAATGGCGGTTTCACGGTGTGACCACGTCGTGGGCAGCACCTGTTTCGTATTCCCTAAAGACAATTTTGCTAACAACATATTACATTGGAATTCAATAGGAGGTATATATAATTTAAAAGTTGCCTGTGAGGATTTATTTTCTGATTGATTCGAATGTTTTAAGACTATTATTATATTTTAAAATTTTGTATGGCTTATAATTATTTTGCAACCATTTAATTTTATTCATTTTACCCCCCCCCCCCCCCCCCCCAACCCTCACTGTACTATTTGGAATATTATCATAGACCTATCTCATTTGACATCTGCATGAATGTAAAACCATGCAAAGCAGACAACTTGGTTTGGGGGTATGAAAATAAATAGATGCAAACATGGACAATTAGGACACTTTGTGCACCTCTGTTCTCTTTGGGGAATTAGGATGACGTGTTGCAAGTATTTGTACATACAACTGTTGATAGGCCTAACTATATATTAGCCTATACCTAGAACGAAATTAAGAATTACAACGAATAAAAGAACCGAGGTAAATGTATCCTAAACTAATCATTTCGACTTAAAAAAAGGCCTTTATACTCTCACAATATTTTTGCTTTTGTTAGAACCATCTTTTCTTATTTTTTCTAAACATTAAGAAGATACCCATAACCTTAATAATATATTGAACATGTCAACAGGAACATAAACCGCAAGCAATTTAAATGAAATCAATGCCCTTGATAAATACTGCCTATTTCCCAGCGTCTTTACCTCCAGTAACCCGGGGAGTCGGGGACACGATGACTGGCATTCACACACTGCAAGGGGAATGCTTTCACATGTGTTTATGTAAAAAAACAAACATAAATTAAGGTAGAATAATTCCTCAACCTTTACGGTGTAATAATATGTTGTTGCGTAATTGACCCTCTGTTATGCATGCATGGTTATGAATATCGACCCCTCCCAAGTTAAACAGCCCGGAGTCAAGTGATACTGCGCCCCTAATTGGTCAATCACGAGCAATTCTCCCTCAATAAAGCAACATTAGGCCATGTCATTTTATTCTCTCCTGGCTTCGCGGCGAGGTGGGGTGTGGAACAACTCAAGGTTTAAAAAAGCGAAAAAAGAAATAAAAAAGACGTAAAATCCTCCGTGCAGCTCGTGCACCACCATCTCGAGGTCTAATGCCATCCAGGCAGGAGGCTTCTCTCCAAAAAGAAATACAGGGCTGGTAGCACTTAAAGTCTTTAAAACGTTCAGTGAATGTTCTCAATCTACCTTCCAATTCACTTGCCAATAGATTGTTTTTGCTATTTGTTTTGATTAATTCTACTGCGATACAGATGAATTATCTTCTCAGAATAGTATAAGTGGCTATCTTTTATGCATATTTTACATCTTGAGCAATAATATTTGCGTCTTGTTCTAGCAGCGTTCTGTGACCTCATCATCTGTCATATCAAGGGCACGCGGACGTCGGTGTCTAGTGCGCATGGGCGTTGGGCGTGAACCGCTCCGTTTACATGCCACCGTTCCAAGGGAGTTTTGAGAACGAAAACCCCCTTTGAGCGTTGCCGCTAGGAAAACGAAAATGCCAGCTAAAACGGCATTGCCTTTTTTACTTGGACATGCAAACGAACTAATTTGAAAATACAACGTTGCTGTTTTCCCCCAGTGTAACCAAGGCCTGGGCAGAATAGATGCCCCCCCCCTTCTCCTCCCCTCTGTCCATCCTCCTTAATCCGGGTGAGATAAGTAAACGAGAAACGCTCTCCGCTCCAGTGGAGCTGTTCAGTGGCCAACATGTTTGCACTGGGCAGCCACCCAACAGGTGTGAACGTCTGCAGCCGAATGTGAAGCACGACGTGGCTGGAAAAAAAACGTTTGTGTGCTCTGGTTAGCTCTCCCCCCGTGGTGAAAATGTCTCCTTCTTCTCTTTCTTCCCGTCTCCTCCAGGTTCCTGCGCGTGATGAGCCGCTCCATGCCGCTGTTCATGACCCTGGCGTGGATGTACTCGGTGGCTATCATCATCAAGGGCGTGGTGTACGAGAAGGAGGCGCGTCTGAAGGAGACCATGAGGATCATGGGTCTGGACAACGGCATCCTGTGGTTCAGCTGGTTCATCAGCAGCCTCATTCCTCTGCTCATCAGCGCAGGCCTGCTGGTGCTGCTGCTCAAGGTAGGGAAACGCCAGTGATGTACCTGAACGCATTCGTATTTTGGGCGAACGTGAACTGAACATACTGTATTTCCGCTAGATGAACGTAATTGTGAACGCGTTCATTCTCGGATCTCTATCACAGTATAATTTTGTTCAAAAGTGTGCCAGATTTGGGACGGGCGCACACACGCACACACTGAAAGGTGTGTGCGCGTTGCACGGAGAGAGAGACTCGTTACGGGCGACGCGGGCCGCCCCTTCATGGCAATGGTAGGGGAAACACTGATAAATAATCACAGTGTGATGGAAATGCCAGTATTCTGATTGCTGTCTGTGGTTCAATGGGTTGTGGCAATAACTTTTACAAATAATAGCTTGCAGCAACGTATTGAAAAAAGAACTATAAACTAGTTCATTTTTGAAACCGTGAACTTTAGTTCAAAATGTTTAATCATGAACTATGAACTGAACTAGTTAATTTAAAAATGTGTGAACTGAACTAGTTCATGTAGAAAGTGAACTTTCCCAACACTGGGAAAGAAACGCCACGTCGGTAACGAGTTCCTCTGCTCATCAGCGCAGGCCTGCTGGTGCTGCTGCTCAAGGTAGAGAAACGCCACGTCAGTAACGAGTTCCTCGCGGGCGGCAGGGTGGCCTAGAGGTAGAGGCCGACTGGTTCGTTTCCCCCGCGATACAGGCGGGTTGTGAGCTAGCTGCCTAGAGAGGGTGGCTGGTATTACATCTATTACATCTACTGGTGCTGCTGCTCAAGGTAGTAAAACGACATCAGTGACATTCTAATTATCGGAGACTTCACAAATTGAAGTGATGAAAATATTTTGGTTTAATAAAAGATGGCGGTACATAATGTAGTATGGATTACAGCAATGAATAATGAAATTATAGTTGTGTTTGCGTGGGTCCCATTTTTGAAGAGGAGTGTACAGTCATACCCTGCCACGTAGATGGGAGGTGCTCTGGAGCGAGCATATCGTGTTGGGTATGGCAGGGCCACCCTGGTGGAGATTGAAGGCCTTAGGCTGGCCCCTGGGCGGCAGCGGGTGACCTGCGTGACACAACACAATGCAAGGATAGGAGGACAGGGAGCCTTTTAAATGTTGCACAGTAGAATTGGGAGCGGCAGGGTATAATTAGAGGGATGAGATGAAAGGGGATCGTGCGATTGGTTAAGAATGATATAAAAGTGGAGAGGGGTTCAGTCTCTTAGTTTCCCTCAGGGTTGTCAGGGCTGTGGTGGGGGCAGGCTGAGGCAGGTATGATGTGAGTTGCAGGTGAGCTTTAAGGAGAGACGAGAAAACACATTGTTAATGTTAAAGGGAAATCTTTTTCTTATGGTCATGTCTTTATATTTTAGTCGGCTGTCACAAATTAATGTTGTGTATGGGAAACATTGATTGTTATCTTATCATGATGACAAGTGTTAGTCTGGATGACCATGGGCTGATGCAGCCCTAACCAATACAGGCCAAACTAACCTATAACTTCATTATCCCCTTGTCTGTAGTCGTGGGTGATGATGATGAATAACGTCATGTGAATAACATTCATTCTAATTTCTAACCAATCCTGTCTCTCGTCAACAGAAGGGGGACCTGCTGCCCTACAGTGACCCTGGCGTTGTCTTCCTCTTCCTGGGTTCCTTCGCCGTGGTGACCATCATGCAATGCTTCCTCATTAGCACAATGTTTTCCCGCGCCAACCTGGCGGCGGCATGCGGTGGCATCATCTACTTTTCCCTCTACCTGCCCTATGTGTTGTGTGTCGCCTGGCAGGACTACATAGGCTTCGGAGGAAAGGTTTTCGCTGTAAGTTGCGAACAGAGTTTACATTCTCTAAGCATGAGGTGCCTACAGAGAAATGCAGCTAGAAGTGGAAGAATTGCAGGCATCTGAGCTTATTCGTTACATATTCTGAATTCTCTTGGCAGCATTTATTGAGAGAAATCCAATTTACTCACAGTGCATCCTAATTCCCACAAGTTCTTTATAGGTTATTTGTAGTGGTGGTAGGCAATAGCAGATATGATTAATCAAATTGTGGAAATTATTGTATACACTACAGTATGCAAAACAACAAGCTCTTTGAATATACCGTTATTTCAGAATGGGAAATGCTAATCCCTCTCTCCTCTCTTCCCCCCCTCTCCTCTCTTCCCCCCTCTCTTCCCCCTCTCTCCTCTCTTCCCCCCCTCTTTCCTCTCTGCCCCCTCTCTTCTCTTCCCCCTCTCTCCTCTCTTCCCCCCCTCTCTCCTCTCTTTCCTCTCTCCCCCCCTCTCTGCCCCCTCTCCTCTCTTCCCCATTTCTCCTCTCTTCCCCCTCTCTCCTCTCTTCACCCTCTCTCCTCTTCCCCCTCTCTCCTCTCTTCCCCCTCTCTCCTCTCTTACCCTCTCTCTTCTCTTCCCCCCTCTCTCCTCTCTTACCCCCATCTATCCTCTCTTCCCCCTCTCTCCTCTCTTACCCCTCTCTCATCCTTCTTTCTACCCCTCCCTGCCTCTACACAGAGCCTGCTGTCCCCGGTGGCGTTTGGCTTTGGCTGTGAGTACTTTGCCCTGTTTGAGGAGCAGGGTGTGGGCATCCAGTGGGGCAACCTGTTCTCCAGCCCCATGGAGGAGGACGACTTCAGCCTCACCTCCGCCATCATCCTCATGTACGTCGATGCCCTCCTCTACGGAACCATGACCTGGTATATCGAGGCTGTCTTCCCCGGTAAGGATAACCATGATGATGATCTTTATCGGTGGCCCCATTTGGGGGGGGGGGGGGGCACAGTGGCTCAGGAGGTAGAGCGGCTGTCGTCTGGTAATCTGAAGGTTCCTGGTTCGATTCCAGCTCTTCCCGGCAGCATGTCGAAGTGTCCTTGAGCAAGACACTTAACCCCTAACTGCTCCCGCTAAGCCGCTTGGCACGTTGTATGGGTTGCCTCTGCTGTCGGTGTGTGAATGTGTGAGTGAATGGGTGAAGTTGAATGTGAGGCATAAGTTGTAAAGCACTTTGGATAAAAGTGCAGTCCATTTACCATTTAAATGACAACTCTCACTCACTATAATTCCGATGCAAGTAGACTATAACAAAATATAATAAATTACCAACTGAGTTGTTGTGTATACTGTATGAGGAAGAGAAGGAGTCTCTCTCTCTCTCTCTCTCTCTCTCTCTCTCTCTCTCTCTGCAATAGGCTTGCATAAGGTATATCCATATCCAGTTGTGACCATTTCCCTTTTTATTCGTATGACAAATACAGTTACAAGGAATGAGTATCACGCTGATGATCTAAAATGAATGACTGATTTGGTCTTGTGGTTTTTAGGTCAGTATGGTATCCCCAGGCCCTGGTTCTTCCCCTTCACCAAGTCCTACTGGTTTGGAGAGAAAGAGAACAGAAATGCCCCACTCCTTCAGGGCAGGAGGGGAAACCGAGGAGGTAAGACTGCAGTATCTTGTCTACACAGAGAGTGACTCTTCATAAAACTGCAGTATTGCATAGTAATATATCACTATGCTGTATAGATTATACTAGGGGTGGAACGAGTGGACGAGTAACTCACGATACGATACTGTGATGATATTTGTGATTATTTTAAATTGTATCTAGGATACATTACAGTATCGTCTATGTAACTGAAGAAGAAAAAAAAGGCAAAAAACATGAATTATGTATTTATTCACAGAATTGACATGAAAGCTTATCAGATTCTTTAGTGTGCATCACAAACTGGCCAACTGTACATGAAACAAATTGCATAGTGTCTCTTTAACACACACTGACTTGATTATTATGTAAGGGATAATGTATAGCTACGAGGTCATTGTCGCAAAATAATTGACCGACACGGAGTTTAAAATACCGAGCCGCCTCTGCGAGGTGTTTTAAACGTCAGTGAAGGTCAATTATTTTGCGATGATGACCGAGTATAGCTATACATTATCCCGCTTATTACATGGCTAACTTACTAACAATATACCTAATTCATTTGACAAATCGCAGTTGTTCTGTGGCTCTGTCAGCCCAAATAAAGTGATTATTATTATCGCGGGCAGCCCGGCAGGTGTGTCTGATTGGCTGCACTGAAACAGTGTGTGTCAGTGGGGCTTGATTACTGCAGCTGCGAAAAACAATAATCACCGGTGGTTATCGAAAAATAATTCACTGCTGTCGGGGCTATTGACCAATCACAAGCAAGCATTTCGGCGAATGTGAAAACGCCATGTAATAATAACTATTAATGATGTCCCCCACGGAAAACTTTGTTACCATCTGCAATAATTAAATCTGGGATCATTAGAAATGTTGTTGTGAGCCCCAAGTTCTCATATGTTGTAAATAGTGGGGGGTTGTTTATAGTTTCCATTGAGATTGACATGGTTTGTTGTTCTGCTGCGTAGCGGTTTGCATGGAAGAGGAGCCGGCCCACCTGGAGCCCGGGGTTTACATTGAGAACCTGGTCAAGGTGTATCGGCATGGGAAGAAGCTAGCTGTGGACGGTCTGACTCTGGGATTCTACGAAGGACAAATCACATCCTTCCTGGGACACAACGGAGCAGGGAAAACCACAACCATGTAAGTGAAGCGATATGTTGTGGCCATTAGAGATATACTGTGTGTGCATTGTGCACAAACATAGGAACAGGGGTTTCAAGCTGGTAGCATTTGTCACGTGTTTGTTTGTATCTACCACTTGTCCAGTCACAGATGGAAATTTTATTAGCCTGCTAGCCTGTGACTGGTGGTTTTAGACAAAGCTGTCTTCGCTGGCTAGACTACTGTATGAAGATGGTAGTGAAATACATTATATGAACAGAATACAAGCTGTAGATGGCCTTGGAGAATATAGAAACTGTTGTCCTCTTCTGTGAATTGGCCTTTGGCTTCACTATGGTTGAATTAAACATAGACATACACAAATATACAGCAGTACAACAGAGCTTCAGGTACATAAACAAGAATATAGTTTATCTAAGCACAGTAGTGGGGAAACAAAGTACAAATCAGTGGGTTAATAATTGATCAGGTTTTACATATTGATATGATCAGTGCCCATATTCTCACACTTCTAAGATTAGGGGTACTGATCTAGGATCATTGCTCAGGTCACTATGACCTGTTATCCTATCTGGTCTCAGACCAGCACTCCTACTGTCGGATGCTTGATGAATACATGTGTCCTTTATTGAATTGTCCTTTACACCTGTCCTATTCCCATTTCTTCCTTTTCCAGGTCAATTCTAACTGGACTGTTCCCACCGACCTCTGGCACAGCCTACATCATGGGCAAAGACATTCGCACGGAGCTGAGTACTATCCGAAAGAGCCTGGGTGTCTGTCCACAGCACAATGTCCTCTTTAGCATGTAAGTCCGACACATTCGTCATCTTAACAACCTGCAGACGCCTTTTACGGCCTGATGGATTCATAAACCACAGGCGGGTCAATAAGGGATTTGGAGACCATATAAACTGATTTATGACTACACAAAAAAACATAGTACGTACGTAGTGATGTCATTTGAGGCAACGTGTCTAGAAACACGTAAGCGCTAATATGGCTACATTTTAAGTTGAATATTGAGTATTTTGTTCAAGATTTTCTTGGTTTTTATCTTTAATATGTGGTTGTGTCACGTTGATCCCCAGGCTGACTGTGGAGGAGCACATCTGGTTCTACGCCCGTCTGAAGGGCCTGTCTGAGGAGAAGGTGAAGGGAGAGATCGAACAGATCCTGCTGGATACCGGCCTGCCGCATAAACGCAAGTCCATGAGCAGCACCCTTTCTGGGGGCATGCAGAGGAAACTCTCTGTAGCCCTGGCCTTCGTTGGAGGGTCCAAGGTGGTGATCCTGGACGAGCCCACCGCCGGTGTGGACCCGTACGCACGCCGAGGGATCTGGGACCTGCTGCTCAACTATCGCCACGGTGAGATGAACCGCCATGAGTCGTCTTTCACCAGGGGCTCATCGTCTAATATTCAGTGAGAAGAACGATGGGTTTTTCACATTTCATTTAATTTCAAACCTTTATTTATACAGGTAAAATCTCATTGATTCACCAAACACAACAAATACATAAAACAAGTTCCAGACAAATACAAGACAAGTAACTCAACAAAAAATCTAAGAGAGGCTCAAATCTAGATCAATTATATTAAAGAGCAAGAACAAGAACAGGCCCCCATGGATGCCCTCTCAATATTGCGTATAAGAAGTTTAAAATCCCCAATGGGAATTAGGTTTGGGAGCCTCAGTTCCTTTTGCAATAAGTTCCACGTAGATGGGGCAGAATAGGAAAAGGCTGTTTGTTCCATAAGTTAAGATAAGATGAAATATTCCTTTATTGATCCCCTTGGGGAAATTATGGCGTCATAGCAGCAGGGGGGAGGGGGGAGGGGAGGTACAGGTATGGGCAGGGTAATAGTAGAAAGACATAAATATAGGCAATACAATTGAATCTGAATATAAAAAAATATGGGGAAGAAAAAAATTAAATAATAAACGGTGTAAACAATATAATTGACTCTGAATATGAGAAAGTAAAGGCTGTAATTAAAGGTGCAGATGAGGGTCTGTATGCCCTATCAGTTATATTATACGTTAATCTATTTTATTATACAATAGATATGGGCAATAAAGAATTTGAATCTGAAAATATATACTATGAGTAAAGTAAACAATATACACAGGTGCAGTATACACAAGGTACCCTGCAAGGCTTTTATTGTATAATATTCAGTGAGAACGAATTTTCACAAGGGGTTTATCATGTAATATTCAGTGAAAATGAAAATGTCTACAAGGCAAACTAGAAGGGTACTCCCATGCTACGGCACACGGTGACCTGTGAACCCGTCATGATGACAACACAAGTAGACTGGGGAAACTCATTGTAATATTTAATCCATGTATCAACATTGCTAGTGTCCCTCAGTCAGAAATCGTACACCAATGGCTAAAACCTAGATCTGTGTGGTCGAATAAAGAAAAGAAATGGTCCACCAAGTCGGAGCCAAATTGGATAATCACCGTTACTGACATTCTGCACTCCGGTGATACATACTCACCATTGCATCCTGTATGATGAAGTGGACTGATTTTCTCTGGCAGAGAGGCAAAATAAACATTGGTATCTGTTTATCTTTAAGGCCATTGCTGGGAAATAACCACCATATATCACAATGACACTGGATTGGAATTATGGACCCTGTCTGGCCTGCTCAGGTTTATGCTTAAGGTCCCCCTCATGTGAAGTCAGCCTTTTGTTTTAATGCCCCAGCTGCTTGGAATGAGCTTCAACAAACACTACAAATGTCTTTGCTAACTTATGGAGCATTTAAGAGCATGGTTGCAAACCTCCCTACGCCAGTATGTAACAGTTTCAACTGATCTGTGTTTTGTTTATATTTTATTATTTTTATTGTAGCCTAATATTGTTTTTTAGTATGTTTCACATTATGTATTTTATTGCCTAATGTTATCTTTGCTTCATTGAAAATGAGGGCCTACCCTCAATTGCATTCCCAAGTCCTAAATAAAGGTTGAATGAATGACATAGACACACACACACACACACACGCACACACACGCATACAGACACACAAATGTGGGTGTAAACAAATTTCTTTGATTAATTTTACTTTCACACAACCACAACTACCTCAATTAAATGTAAATAAAGAAATAATAATAATCAATAAATACATACAATACATTAACCGGCATTCCTCCCTTCAACAACAGGCCGTACCATCATCCTCTCCACCCACCACATGGACGAGGCAGACATTCTGGGCGACCGCATTGCTATTATCTCCCACGGCAAGCTGTGCTGCGTGGGCTCCTCACTCTACCTCAAGAACCAGCTGGGCACCGGCTACTACCTGACCCTGGTCAAGAAGGACCCCCAGCCGTCCCTCAGCTCCTGCAGGAACTCCTCCAGCACGGTGTCCTTCACCAAGAAGGTCCGGAGAACAACACTTTATAGTGTTCTATTTCTACTAGTACTTCTATTGGACACTTTATAGACTTTAGTATTTATATTACAAACTTTAGAGGCTTTACTATTTCTATTAGAAACTTAGTGGCTGTAGTATTTCTATTGGAAACTTAGTGGCTTTAGTATTTATATTGGAAACTTAGTGGCTTTAGTATTTCTATTACAAACTTTAGAGGCTTAATTATTTCTATTAGAAACTTAGTGGCTTTAGTATTTATATTGGAAACTTAGTGGCTTTAGTATTTCTATTACAAACTTTAGAGGCTTAATTATTTCTATTAGAAACTTAGTGGCTTTAGTATTTCTATTATAAACTTAGTGGCTTTAGTATTTCTATTACAAACTTTAGAGGCTTAATTATTTCTATTAGAAACGTAGTGGCTTTAGTATTTCTATTGGAAACTTAGTGGCTTTAGTATTTCTATTAGAAACGTAGTGGCTGTAGTATTTCTATTGGAAACTTAGTGGCTTTAGTATTTCTATTGGAAACGTAGTGGCTTTAGTATTTCTATTAGAAACTTAGTGGCTTTAGTATTTCTATTGGAAACTAAGTGGCTTTAGTATTTCTATTAGAAACTTAGTGGCTTTAGCATTTCTATTGGAAGATTGGTGGCTTTAGTATTTCTATTAGAAACTTAAAATCATGGATCAGAAAAATGATTATTGATACAGATACAGTATTGTCACCATGTTATCATGAACCCGATGCCACCATGAATGTAGTGAAGTAGACGGCAGGTAGTAAATATATATTATATGTCTCGCTCAGGAGGAAGATGGTGCCTCTGAGAGCAGCTCTGACGCAGGACTGGGCAGCGAGAATGAAAGTGAAGCCGCGACCATCGGTAAGCATATGATCCGTCAGAGCTGTGTGTCAGTTGATTATGACGTTCAAGAGTGCACTCCCAGGACAATATGTATAAAGTTTAGGATTTTTTTTTAATTGGAGTTTTATGATAATGTGACCTGTCAATGATCCTAGATCAGTACTTTTACTATTTTACTTTTACAGGCATACAGGCCCTGTTCCATACTTTCTTACCCATATTCAGATGTTAATTGGCATTATGGTGGAGCTGGTCCCCCCCCCCTATATTTTACAAGTTGGTAAAGGATGAATTAAAGTGGCTATTGTAGTAATCAGTACTGTTCACATTTTCAACAGCGCTACAACCAGATACAGTAGATGGATGGATGGATAGATAGATAGACACTAAGCAAGATCAAGGAAACCATCAACCATCTACATTTTCAAACATTAATCCAGCTCTTATCCATACACAGAAAATGGCCCGGCGGCGTCCATATGCGATGTGCCCTTCATCCCCCCGCATGTACCCTTCATCTCCAGCCTGATCTTCAAGCATGTCCCCGAAGCCCGCCTGGTGGAAGACCTGGGTCACGAGCTCACCTACATCCTGCCCTACAGTGCCGCCAAAGACGGTGCCTTCGTGGAGCTCTTCAAGGACATGGACGACAAGCTGCACGACCTGGGCATCTCCAGCTACGGCATCTCCGACACCACCCTGGAGGAGGTAAGGGCCATATAGGACTATCTATATATGACTTCTATTTATATTATCTTGTATTTCTGTATATTTACTTGTTCCTCTGTTTTATATTGTTTTGTATTTTATATTATTATTGTTATTACCATTTATTTTATTATAATTTTTCCTTTGTCTGTCAGGCAATACATAATCCTTGTATTAGAAAGGTGCTATACAAGCGACTGGGAGGCGTAGCGGAGATTGCGCTCGTCACCAATGCAAGAGGCTGCGGTCTCGACTCCCGGAGTCAGCATTGCCTGCGGCTTGGGCCAGTCGTCATACTATCTCAATTGGCAGAGGTAGCGGGTGGAAAGTCGATGGGTGGGGATTGAACGTTGTGGACAGCGACTCCTACAGGTCGGTTTGGTGACTTCTGTACAGCAGAGTCAGGAAGTATCGGGGGCAGCGTGAGCCTCTCACGCGTTACACCTCGCCACTGAGAGACCGCGCTGTCTGGTGAAAAGATGCAACAGGCTGCCTCCACGTGTACCGGAGGGGACACGTGATGCAAGGCTTCTATCCTCACTACAGCCGACCAGTGGGAGGCATAGTCTAGCAACGTTCAAGACAGGGGAGGGGAGAATTGAAGGGGAGAATTGTCGACATGAAATTGGGATGGGAGAAAAATAAGGAGAAAAAGTGGATAAAAAAAAGAAATTTGCTATACAAATAATAATAATAATGGTGCTGAGTTTATGTTCGCTTTCTGACCATGACTTTCTTTTTTGTAGATCTTCCTGAAAGTGGCTGAAGACAACGGTGTAGATACAGAAGTTCCCTCAGGTAAGGGCCGGTTCAGAGTGTTTTGTATACAGCTGCCAGGATCATTTCATTCCAAAATTATATACCGTATATATCCATTGTGGGAAGGAATTTTTACCTGATAATTGTTACATAAGAAAAATAAATAAATAGATACACTTAATTTTTTAAGCAAATATCGTAAAATGGGTATTGACTTAATGATGAGAGACTCAGAAGGAGCTTCTATCCCCAGGGCCCAGGAGTTCAACACTTGTAATCCCTATCTGATTGGATCAGATTTGTATTCATTCATTTCAACTCATTATGAATTGAAAATGGGGGACCCTGATGTAAACAAGACGAAAGTCTTTCTCTGGTCTGCATCCCCTTAACAATTGTGTGTATTGAGCTGTACTGTACCCATTCTGCAATCTGTTAATTAAACATTTCAATCAATCAATCAATCAATCAATCAATCAATCAATCAATCAATCAATAGGGATTCAATGTTTTGAACTCCTGGGCCCTGCCATCAGGATGCTCAACGACAATAACCCTATGTAACAAACCATCAAATCCACTCACAGCACACACATCCACACGCACACACTCACTTTAAATAAACAACTCACTGCAGCACCCACTTTAGACACTTTATATTTTTGGTGAAGAGATTTGCACTACAACTCATACCTCATTACACCTTACCGTAAAATTGTACCTCATCCCATTTCTGTATTGTATTGTAACTCAGTTACTTTTTCTACTCGGCATTGTATATTGAACACTTTTGTTTACGTACTTTTGACTTCTATTTTATACTTATTTTATACCTATCTATTTTTATCTAGCACATACTCGGGAGCAAAACAGAAAGAAGCATTTCATATAAAAGTATTCTGTATTTTTGTATGACAACTAATAAATAAACTTGAACTTGATCATGTTGTATAGTGACTGTTACCTTTATGCCAGCACTTATTTAAGAATAGATAAGAGTTGAAAGGCTTCTTTTCTTAGCCCTGAACCATTATGACAGTTTTGTTTTTTTACATATCTAATTTTGGACAGAAATTCCAGACCTAACCTGCCTCCTCTCTGTGTGTGTGTGGTATTTAGATGGTACTCTGCCAGTTCGTCGGCGTCGTAGAGCCCACGCCTTTGGTGGAGACCATCAGAGCTGTCTGAGACCACTGACTGAGGACGACGACGACGACGACAAAAAAAAGGAATTCAATGACTCTGATGTTGACCCAGGTACATACATACATACATACATACATACATACATACATACATACATACATACATACATACATGCATACATACATACATACATACATACCCACACATATCGATGGCAACTATTTTCTTTTTATGCAGATATGAGGTTTTGTTCTTCGCCATCAATACACATACTAGACATACACACACATATACATATATATATATAAGCATAAAATTCCTATAAAACGAATTTTTTAAATTTTTTCATTTAGTTATTTCTAGTCAAAGCTTTTTACTATGTGCAGTTAGCATCCTCTCTGTTCTAACTTGATCTCTTTCTCTGCACTGTAGAATCTCGAGAGACGGACTGGCTGAACTGTACGGATGGTAAAGGCTCCTACAAGGTGACTGGCTGGAGCCTGAAGAGACAGCAGTTTGTGGCCTTGTTGTGGAAGAGACTCCTGTACGCACAGCGATCAAGGAAAGGCTTCTTTGCTCAGGTATGTGGCTGCAATTAGACTTATAGATATTCAATTTGATCAGAATAAACTCTATTCTAATTTGAGAGTGTGTTCGCATAACATCCAGCCCCCCCAAAAAATTTGTTGGATCTGATTATGATGTTGTGTAGTTTTTTTGTTTTGTTTCCAGATTGTGCTCCCTGCTGTTTTTGTCTGCATTGCCCTGGTATTCAGCCTTATTGTCCCACCGTTTGGAAAATACCCCAGTCTGGAGCTGCAGCCCTGGATGTATGAAGATCAGGTCACATTCATCAGGTAGGCATAACGGAGTCCCATATCACACACACACACACACACACACACACACACACACCTTGGTGTGCAGCAAGACTTTATAGAGCATGTTGCGTTTCATTTGTGTGATGTGTTTTGTATGATAGCATTAAGTCTTGATTTTTAAAACATGCGTCCAGTGATGATGCCCCTGAAGACCACAACATGCAGAAGTTGCTAGGAGCCCTCATGGACACTCCTGGCTTTGGCACACGCTGTATGGAAGGACGTCCTATACTGTAAGTCTGCTCTTTTTTTAACTGATATTCATGGATTAACGCATGCCAGAATCAATCTCAACACTGCAAACTTGCTTGAATTCCATCTGCATACAATGAAATAGTTATATATAATAATGTGATTTTCATATATCTTCAACTCCTGTTTCCCTCTCTCTCTCTCAGTGACACTCCATGCACGATGGGCGATGAAGACTGGTCCACACCAGAGATCCCCGAGTCGGTTCAACAGACGCTTGCCAATTGGAACTGGACCATGGAAGACCCGTCTCCGGGCTGCTACTGTAGCATCGACGGAAAGAAGAAGATGCTTCCCGACTGTCCTGCTGGAGCCGGAGGTCTGCCACCACCTGAGGTAAGAGTTCTCCGACCCGGGGGGCTGGACCTTCGTGTGACACGGGTGGGGTGCTGTTTGTTGAGAATCTGTCTCTCTTGGGAAGGATTACAAGTTCCCTTTCAAGTTATCCCGACTGCGATTCTAGCATTCACTAACTCGCGTGCTAACCGAATTTCCCTCGGGATAAATAAAGTATTTCTATTCTATTCTAACAACACAGAGTCTTGAAGCATGTCATGAGTATACTGCAGAAATGGCATATCTCAGGTTCTCAAAGGCTGAAGTGTCAAATGGACAATTGACAATACCATCTGTCTGTTACAATAGATAATGGGAGGATTGGGAATATAAGGCTTTCACCACACTGACAATATGAGCCACATACATACTATTTTCTGCTGTCTGGTCACGTTGGGCATAGACAGAAGGAGTGTAGTGGTATAAGAAACAAAATAGGCTACCTGAGATTACAAATAGATAATAACTTGTCTGAGTTTGAAAGAAATGGTGTTAACTTTGCTGTCCTTCATCAGATGAAACTCAGTGCAACAGACACCTTGCAAAACCTAACTGGAAGAAATATCTCTGATTACCTCGTCAAGACCTATGCACAGATCATTGGGAAAAGGTATGACATTATTTTTAAATGTATGAACACAGCACCAATTGCTGGAATTGAGATTCATTCACAAAATCACTCTACATTCTTTACATTCCTTCCTAAATAATTTTTCTTTTCACAGTTTAAAGAACAAGGTCTGGGTGAATGAATTCAGGTATGTCCATTTTACTCGACTCAAATGGGATTTTCCTCCCCCCTTTTTTTTTTGAATGAGAGACTGCACTTTCGTCAATGTTTGAGCTTGATTAAGAATTGGCTATCTTCTTGCAGATATGGAGGCTTCTCATTGGGCGCCAGGAGCACCCAGATCCTCCCACCGGCAAACGAGATTGACGACGCCATTAGGCAAGTCCGGAAGATGTTTGAATTAAAGAAGGTATGTATGAAAGTGGTTGGAAAATAAGTATTCATTCAATGAATTCATTAAAGGTCCCCTGTCTTATAAATGTCTTTTCCAGTGTTTAGCATTGTTTTCTACCAATGTGGGGTTGTATAAAAAATATCTGTGTCTCAGATTCTCATTTTGGCAGATTTCTCCAATTCAGATGAGACAAGATCCTCCCCCACTGAACTAAGCCATTCTGATTTTACTGTTTTGCTGACGTGAATAAGGCACTGATCTGCATATCTCAGCCCCTGGTTGTAGTCACCGCCCAAAATCAACAATTCGCTCAACAACGGAGCAGTGGGAATAATGCGGAAGCGGTTTCCCTGTCCCTGACTCCCTCTCCCTATCTCTCCACCTGCATTTTTTTTTTAAATATATTTTTATTTGCATTTCTCAATTTTACAAACCGTTTACATTGAATAGATTTTTTTTCTTTCCCTTTTCTCCCTCCCTCCCCCCTCCCTTGATACAAGTCCATTGGAGTGTTTGGAGCATAAACATTTGGCCTCTGTATCAGAGGAGAACAGCAAGAAAAATAACAATGACAGTATTAATATTTACGATAGTGTCAGTTATAAAAGAACCCCCTCCCCTCCCCCCACCCCATCCCACCCAAGGAGAGCGACAACAAACATACATATAATACACATAAATAAAAAATATATATAAATAAACATACGGTAAATACAGATGTAACAGAAAAAACTACGCAAAAAGAAATTAAGTAAAATTAAAAGAAATAATAAGAAAATATAAATAGTATTTTTTTTTTATTAATAATAATAATTTATATAAATAATAATAATATATAATAAGTAATACTCTCCATTCTGGTAGCATGTTTTCCAGATAGTTATAAAAAAAAAAGTAAATTTAACACCCTCAGCGGTAGTAAGACCACCACAATGCCATCTCCCCAGCCATACGTGGTCTAGCAGTGTCAGAAAGGTAGGTGGGGGAAGGAGGGGGGGTCATGGGATCCGGGGTTTGGAAGAAGAAGGGACTTAGGTCATATGGGTTTTGAAATGAAGTAGGAAGGGCTGCCATGTTTTGTGGAAAGTATCTGTGTGGCCTTGTGTTGTGAATCTGATTTTCTCTATGTATGAGAGACATAACATCCCTCATCCAGTGCAAATGTGAAGGGGGAGTGGCTGCCTTCCAGTTGAATAGGATGAGGCGTCTGGCAATAAGTGAGGCAAAGGCCATAGCATTGGATTGCCCAATAGATATAGCGGCATTCTCCGGTGTCAGGCCAAATAATGCAATGAGAGGGCATGGGTCAACATTCACAGCAAAGATATCTGAGGCTTGGTGGCACCGGTCGCATGTGGGATCCATGCCAGGATTTATCTTCGCAAGTCTAGTCTTTGACCAATATAGATGGTGGAGGAGCTTGAACTGTATCAGTGAATGGCGGGCACATATTGAGGATGAGTGTATTCGGGCAAGAGCCATTTCCCATTCTTTGTCTGTAAATTGATGATTTACTCCCAGTTCTGTCTTATAGCCAATACCGAAGAAGGTAGGGATAAGGATATGACATTTTTGGTTGCAACCTTCACCTCCAAGATGTGGTCAATCACAGTTTTTGGAAGCATATGGGGAACTGAGCAAATTAATTCTTAACGAAATCACGTATCTGCAAATATCTGAAAAAATGTGTTTTGGTAAGTTAAACTTTAGGGACACTTGTGTGAAGGACATAAATGAACTATCTTGGTACAAATCGTAAATGCTCAGAATGCCATTCTTAGACCAGTTGCTGAAGGCTTCATCCACCATAGAGGGAGGAAAAAGGAAGTTTTTGTGGACATGTGAGGACGGTGACATGGCGTGGAGAAGTGTTTTCTGAACTGGGTCCAGATCCACCTGCATTTTTACACACAATCGCGAGTCGAGCCGCTCACACAGCGCACACGTGCGCTCACGTCCCTGTCCCTGACTCTCCCTCTCTATCTCTCCACCTGCATTTTTACACACAATTGCGAGTCGAGCCGCTCACACAGCGCACACGTGCGCTCACGGAGCGATCTCTCCTCTCTCTCTCCCTCTGTCTCTCGCTCGCTCGTTCTCTCTCTCGCTCTCTCTCTCGTATGTATCACGCTGTGTCTGTGACTGTCACTCAAAGCGCTTTGCGAGTATGGGCAGAGCCCAGCCCAAAACAGCTTGAAATCTTGAATTGGAAAAATGCTGCTTTAGAGTACTTGATTAGAAATACAAAACAATGACTTAAAAAAAAAAAAAAAACTTACAGATGTGTTCCATAGACTCACATGAATTGTGTATAATTGCCCAAATAGTGAAAGGAATAGCAAAACAGGGGACCTTTAACACTTAATAATAAAGTCTCTTTAACAATATGACCCTGTCCTTGCTTTCAGGGTGCAGCTGCAGACAGATTCCTTAACAGTTTGTCAGGCTTCATCAACGGCTTGGACACAAAGAATAATGTCAAGGTGAGTGAACCCATACATTAAACCTCTTAAGCCCTAGCCATATTTTCAGAAAATCTGCCTAAAAGTACACACCAAAGGTCCATTTGCATGTTCTTGGTATCTAGGGACATCTATGGACCTCAGGGAATGTATTCCCAGTGTCAGAAATATTGTGTTTGTTACTATGCTTGAGTAAATTGTAATGAACCAAAGGATAATATAATTTTGCCTAAAAGTACATACCAAAGTAAATGGACTTCTACAAGGTCCATTTGCATGTTCTTGGTATCTAGGAACATCTAGGGACCTGGGGGTATGGGGGTATGTATTCCCAGTGTCAGAAATATTGTGTCTGTTACTAGGCTTGAGAAAATTGTAATAAAAAAAGGAGAATATAAATTATTATTTAATTTAGCATCTGTGCCGGTGAATGTGCCATGTTATAATTGTGGCGCTAGAGATTTCGCTCACTGAGCTCATTCAGCACCTTCATGAGATCAAGTGTACAAATGATAAAAGCAGGGTCCCCTTATAAGGGGACCTTACAGCTTAACAGTTAAAACACTCCTGACGTTAACATTCCACAATAAGCTTTTTTGGACTGAATTAACATGAAATGAACCAGAAGAAAAAGATCCCACGCAGACACAGGCTGAAAAGTAGCCTTTCTTTAGTCTCATGACTGGCATGTCTAAATCTTCCACCGGTACAGTTTCACCACCTATCGGCGACACACCCTGTTAATAACAACCTCTCCCATTTTTCATCCCATTAGATCTGGTTCAACAACAAGGGATGGCACAGCATTGGTGCCTTCCTGAATGTGATGAACAATGGGATCCTGCGTGCCAACCTCCCAGAGGGCAAGGACCCCAGTCAGTATGGCATCAGCGCCTTTAACCACCCACTCAATCTCACCAAGGAGCAGCTCTCTCAGGTGGCACTGTGAGTAACCTCTCCCGACATGAGAACAACACTTACACAAAACAAGTTTTACTGCAACGCATCAATTAGAACCGTTTCGAGTTACTTGAGTGCAACGATATGTATACATGCAAATAACTTCTTGGAAAGCAAATAATGCTGTTATCCTAAAACCACTGCCTGGTATTACTCTGAAATTACTGCATTACATCTCATTAGCGGCATGCAAAGCATTAACTATTTGACCCTAATGCCTTGATTCAACACAGTTTAACAAACAATTAACCATTTTAAATGCACTATTGATAATATTTTATAATATATTATTAATATTTAATAAAACAAACTTGAAACTTGAACTATTGCTCCCCACAAAAAGAAACGATCCAGTCAGAACAAATAGTGAGTAAAAATGGGATTGAAATTGCGATTTAATACTGTCACTGTAATACAGTTATACTCACTCTCTCTCTCTCTCTCTCTCCAGGATGACCACCTCGGTAGACGTGCTGGTGTCCATCTGCGTCATCTTCGCCATGTCCTTCGTGCCGGCCAGCTTTGTGGTCTTCCTCATCCAGGAGAGGGTGAGCAAGGCCAAGCACATGCAGTTCATCAGCGGAGTGCAGCCCCTCCTCTACTGGCTGGCCAACTTCATCTGGGATATGGTGAGTGGACATATGGGAGCTGTTTTTAAAAAGAGCGGTTAAAGAAATAATGTCTGAAGCAATAGACCAGCGGTTCCCAAACTTTTTTGGCCGTGCACCCCCTGTCACCTCCTGACCTAGCTGACGCACCCCCCAATGGGTTTCTGTTAGAAAAAAATTTGCTGGTCTCCGTGCACAGATTTTATTTTTTATTTTATCTCTTCCCACGGCGACTATGGATAGGGAATTTCTTTATTTAATTAAAATGTTCACGACAACATGGATGCATGTACTCTGCCAGCATGTTTAATATCCATAATACTAAAGGTTTGACTAAGATTTTTATGAAATTGTATTCTAAAAAAATAAAAAATGTATTTACCACCATTAGCCTTTTCATGTCACGCACCACCTAGAGGGCGCTTGCGCACCACAAGGGGTGCACGCACCACAGTTTGGGAGCCACTGCAATAGACTATCGGTTCACTGGCACACACAGAAATGACTTCTTTTAACATTTAGTGTGCAGCTGATCTTATTGTATTACTGTTTACTCCCGTAATCACCTGTGCCTTAGAAGAATGCATAGTTGTGTGTACAAATTAGAGACAGTATAATGTATTTGCTGCACTTTGTTGCAGGAAGCTATTTATTCTTAGTACACATTATTAAATACAATCTTATTTACTATATTGATTTGTTTGAGCCTTGCTAAAATTACGGCACTGATTGGTTAAGTGTTTATATTTATCTTTTAATTTTTTTGCATACATTGCTTTGAGATGAAAATGGTGTTTGCTGGGACTCATGTTTGTGAAGTTTGTCAATTTAATTTCCATTCCTCCGTGTTTCAGTGCAACTACATCGTCCCGGCAAGTCTCGTCATCCTCATCTTCGTGTGCTTCCAACAAAACGCCTACGTGTCGTCCACCAACCTCCCTGTTCTCGCACTTCTGCTGCTGCTCTATGGGTAAATCACACTCCCAGACACACACACACATACTGTATATACAGACACCAAGTATCTCCTTGAAACACAGCATAGTATTGTGCTGTTGCTCTCCTGAAACTCTTATTTTGAACCCGAAGTGGATGTATATGTTAACCTCCTGTGTTGTTTCCAGGTGGTCCATCACACCCCTGATGTACCCAGCGTCCTTCTTGTTCAACATCCCCAGCACGGCGTACGTGGTCCTGACCAGCGTTAACATCCTCATCGGCATCAACGGCAGCATCTCCACCTTCGTCTTGGAGCTGTTCGGTAGCAATGTGAGTTCCTTCACCGGGTCACCAGGCCAAAATGCTTGAAAATAACAGGCATATCCCATTTCATATCGGAAACCTTTCCTGGACTATATTTTCTGAATGTTTTGTAATTTATTTTACAACGTTATTTCACTGAACTGTTAAGTGTACCTCTGCATTTTTTAATGAAGGATATTCAGGTTGACCCCCTATTTACAGTTGGCCTATATACTGTGTATGTGCATATATAGTACATTATGTCTACTCTCTATCACATGTCTTTCTGTTTGTGAGGTCCTGCGTCTTGCAGTATGTACTATGTTGTCTGTGTCTCTCCGTTTATATCGCCAAGACAAATTCCTGTATGTTTATTGTATTTGGCGAATAAAGTGATTCTGATGATCCGTTTACTAGGAGATCGGAGGCGTCAATGACATCCTGAAGAACGTGTTCCTCATCTTCCCTCACTTCTGTCTGGGCAGAGGGCTGATCGACATGGTGAAGAACCAGGCCATGGCTGACGCTCTGGAGAGATTCGGTGAGACGCGAGACGAGACACAGCCCAGGGCTCTCAGGCTCGAACGTGAAACGTAGCAGTCGAGCAGCTCTTCAAGCCACTTTAGCGGCTTGTGTTCAATCTGTGTTTTATAACATAGAAGCTACCATGGCTTGTAGTAGTAGTAGTAGTAGTTTTATTCAGTCATCACACACAATACAATATGCACAATTATTCAACAATCTTTGATTTGGCAGTGACTGAAAAGGTACAGACTGAAGCATAATGCTTATACATGCCTGTCCTATATTCTTAACAAAATTAAGACATTTGTGCAGTATTCTAAAAGAAAATAACAAAAAAAGAATTATTCACATTTGTAATCTTCAAAAATAGCTATACAAACCATTTTCTTAAAAACCAAAAGCGAATGACTCATTCTTAAATGTATATCCGCATTGTTCCACAAGTTAACCCCCACAATAGAAATACATCTTTTAATCCCTTTCTTAGCTTTTTGAACAGTAAATTTACAAATGTCTCTCGAATCATATTTTCTTTCATGTATTGAAAAAAACCTTTGCACACCGTCCGGGGGTAATGTGAGAAAACGGTGAGAAATTTTATTGCTGAAATTCTGAATCTTCTTTCCACATGGGAAAGTGCCAATGCTTCATGCCTTGGCTACACAAAGTCTTGGCACTTCAGTGATGAAACGGGTCCTTTGCTGTGACAAAAGTCTATATTCATACTATTGAAGAAAGTGTCATTTTTCAGATCATGTACGAAACCAAAAATGTCTTATTTGAGCATGTCTGAATGAGACGTCCTGTGCCTTCTGTCCAGGGGAGGACAGTTTCCGGTCGCCTCTGGAGTGGGACATGGTGGGAAAGAACCTGTTTGCCATGGCTCTGGAGGGAGCAGTCTTCTTCACCATCACCATCCTCATTCAATACCGCTTCTTCATCAAGCCCAAGTAAGAACGCACACACAAACACACGGCTACACCTGATCCATTATTCAACGCCGACAGCCTGATTCGAACCCTTCTTGCGTTGGTGACGAGCGCAATGTCCGCTGCGCCACCCAGCCGCCTCCTGCATCACAGATTTGTCCTGGTGACAAGTTCACACTTTGGAGGAGAGACATGACACCTACTGGAGGATCAGATGAAAACAAAATAAAAATGTTTTTATTTCTGGTTTCCAGGAACGTCAGTATCCTCACCAAACTGACTCCTATTGGGGAGGAGGATGAGGACGTGGCCAGAGAGAGACAGAGGATCGTCCATGGCCTGGGACAAGGGGACATCCTAGAGTTAAGACAGCTCACCAAGGTAGGATACACACACTGTCCCCCTAACCAGGATATCGCTGGTAGATGTTTTATTATGCAAAATGCTTTCATCCACACTAGATTCTCCATGTATTAAGTGTGTGTGTGTGTGTGTGTGTGTGTGTGTGAGAGAGAGAGAGAGAAAGATATAACATTTAAATATATTCACTAAAAAGTAGTTTGTTTGTTTTTTTGTAGGTGTATAAGAGGAAACAAAAGCCTGCTGTGGACCGTCTATGTGTGGGAATCCCTCCTGGAGAGGTGAGACTAAACTGGAATGACTGAATAAAACTTTTTAAGGACTGAATTATGATAAGAAATGCACCACAAGAGGTGGCCTGTACCGAATGTGTGTGTGTAACGTATTCCGTTGGTGACGATCGAAGCATAGAAAAACGACCCCCCCCACCCTTTCATGCATTCATGATGAAACATACTACAGATAATATAGTGTTGATTTCAGATTGATTGTTGATACAGGCGAGAAACGCCACGGTTTTTAGTGAAATGCACTAAACACTGCATAGCGTCGTTTTCTGGGATTAGACAGGATTACTCTAAAACTATACTCATATTCACCACGGTATAAAACGGGAATGTATGGATGAAAAAGTAATTATTTTTCACAAATTGAACGATAGATACTCGATGTCAAATGGGCAATAGTATTATATCCATAGCTATGATATTTAATATAGTTTGAGCCCTGCAAACACCGCCATGTATTCCTATTCTTTAAAGCGTGGCCTTCTTACCACACGGTACACGGCGAACTCTTGCGTCCAATGAGTTAATGTTAGACTCAGCTACTAGCTTCGTTGCTTCAACATATTTGAATTGCTGTTTTGGGCAGTAGATAGGATCTTTGAGCCAAGACACAATTTACATTTAACTAAAACGTTCTTTTCTTTGTGCTCGACAAAAGAGAAATAGAGAGAATATCTCCATGTGTAAAAACTTGACTTTATGGGCGCCACCATGACGGTCTAGACTAGAGTAAACACAAACACGCCCACAATGTGTCTCTGCGTGTGACACAGGAGTCAGGACTGCGCTCTACATAAAAATAACGCAGTAACGAACCATTTAGTAACGGTAATTGAGTTACTGAATTTTAAAAGTAATGCGTTAGAGTACTAATTACTGCCAAAAGTAATGACGTTACTGTAACGCATCTACCATGTACCTGACACATAGACTGTCTACCATGTACCTGACACATAGAGACTGTCTACCATGTACCTGACACATAGAGACTGTCTACCATGTACCTGACACATGGAGACTGTCTACCATGTACCTGACACATGGAGACTGTCTACCATGTACCTGACACATAGAGACTGTCTACCATGTACCTGACACATGGAGACTGTCTACCATGTACCTGACACATAGAGACTGTCTACCATGTACCTGACACATCTTAGACCATCATTTCACTGATTGGTCCAGTATTGAGCTAGCTAAAATATCCCTGCAGGCTCTCACTGGGCTACAATCCTTTGCAAAACAACGATAAATGTGCTTTTCCGAGACGGGAAGCTCAGGGTGTGTTCTTAAATGTATCACAATCTCAAAATGTTTACCTGCTTTACGGCCCGCCCCTCCCTACAACTAGCTAGAGTGTGGATGTTTACAATGCGTTCTGTGGTCTGCTAAATAGCTCCGTTTCAAATGTTTCAACATTCCGATTGCGATACATTTCACAAGATATCATACTGAGACTGGTAAGAAAGAATACACCCTGAGCTCCCCGTCCCGGAAAAGCATTTATTTTTTACGATTGCCCATTGTCTGCTATTGTAGCCCAATGAGAACCTGCAGGGAAATTGTAGCTAGTTCACTGGAATTAGTGAAATTACAGTATATCGGGTACATGGTAGACAGACCGCGAATAGGGTCTAAGGTCCAGAATAGAAAAGTTAGCCTTTAAAACAAGGTGCCAGTTAAAAATGCATTGCCTAGCGGTGTGTTTGATTCATCTCTCCATGTATCTCTGTTGTCAGTGTTTTGGCTTGCTGGGTGTGAACGGAGCAGGAAAGACCACCACGTTCAAGATGCTGACGGGAGACTCCATCGTAACCAGCGGAGAGGCCTTCCTGAACGGGAAGAGGTGAGGTCACACTCGGCAGTCTAGACCGCATGCGATTTGGGTCACGTTGCCATTTGGAGCGACGAGTACTTGACCTCAAATTCCCCCAGATTAGATTAATTAAAGAGTTTTTGGGCTTGTATTATATGTATTATGTACTGTATTTAGAGAGTAGTCTGCTAATGTGTTTACATTATTTTTTTCTTTATACAAACCCAGATCAGTAGATTTTGGGATTCAATTGATATCATGATATTTAGAATATATTTAGACACAATTTCTACATTTGTCCTTCAGTTTCCCTAAGACTAGTGGGTCTGCAAGCTATCTGCCAGTAGAGCCTCTCGGGTTCAATCCGAAGACAAGAAAGCGAGATGCTTGGTGTGTCATGGGTTCTCAACGCTAATAAAGATAACGGCCAAAAGGTCATCAAACCAGTGCCAGCAAGACACTAATCCCCTTATGTGCGTTCTGTCCGCAGCATTCTGAGGGAGATCGACGCGGTGCATCAGGACATGGGCTACTGTCCGCAGTTTGACGCCATCAACGACCTCCTGAGCGGCAGAGAGCACCTGGAGTTCTACGCCATTCTGCGTGGCGTGCCTGAGAAGGAAGTCTGCGACGTGAGTGTGGATTGTGCAATCGCTATACACATTGCATGTTTTTAGATGGTGAATGTCTCTGTAACATTTGGGTTATTCCTCTGATGTCCTAACCCACTTGTCGTCGTCGTCCCCCCCCCCCCCTAGGTTGCAGAGTGGGGCATCCGTAAGCTGGGGCTAATCAAGTATGTAGACAAGGCAGCAGGAACCTATAGTGGAGGGAACATGAGGAAGCTGTCCACCGCCATGGCTCTTATAGGAGGACCTCCTGTTGTCTTCCTGGTATGTCAACACACACACACACACTCGGGGCAATTTACTTTTAATTCAACCATATATATATATAATTTGTTGGCAGGAGAAGGTTTTCCAATTCAAGCCTTTAGCAAATCATTTCTGTGAATACAGTCATGAGCAAATGCACAGCACGTTTGCACTGTTGATGGTGCACACTCCTAAACCCAAAGTAAAAAACTAAACATTCTTCACACTCAATCTCCAGACCTACATTGGCATGTAATCCCACAGTCAACAACAACGGTTTTACAGAAAAGGATCAGGTCACGCATTGCATCAGCTTCCAGATGACCTTGATGAGAAATACAACCACTAATATGACTGATAATTGTTCTCACCGCGGGGGGTTGTGCCGGCGGTTATGCAACAGGGGCTAGATTAAAACTCTCCTGCCGACACGCCGCAGTCCTCCAGACTTTGTGGCTTCTTGTTAGCAGTTGGGCTCCTTAAGTGGCAGAGTGGAGAGTGTTTGTTGAGCTGTTCTAATGTGAGGGAATTTAGAGAGAGAAACGGAGGAAAGAACTGGACACGGAGATGTTTTTTTAATATAAATTTTTATATAAAAATACAGAAAACATTAGTGAAAAAGAAAGACTTTGAGATTCACTGGTGGGGAAAAAGGGGGATAGAGGGATAGAATGGAAAGAGCACAAATGTAAACAACGCAGTTAGCTGCTAAGTCTCTCCCAGCGGCGAGATGGTTACCTTGCAGCCAGGGGGAAAGATGGCATGCTTGCCTTTGCTGCCGACGTGTGCGCTATGTTTTCTGCTCAACCTGTGGGCTAACCTCAACCTGGCCGTGCTTGTTGTCACAGGACGAGCCCACCACTGGGATGGACCCCAAAGCGCGCCGGGCCCTCTGGAACTGCATCCACAGCGTCATCAAGGAGGGCCGGTCCGTGGTGCTGACCTCGCACAGGTAGGCAACCGTTGGTGTTTTTCTTACAATGTCAACCTGATTATGATTCAAACACATAGGATGGAAGTGTGAGGGTGTATTCTCCATCCCTAAGGAGTGTACTAACCTCCTCCACTTAACACCGCTATAATTAACCACACCACAAAAACTATGCATGATATGAGTAACCCAAGTAAAAAATATACTTATTATCTATTCAGAAAGTATACTAGAAAGTTTGTAGGCTTAAGTTGTGCTTGGTGTGTTAAAATCTGTACTTAAGATGTGTTTAAATATATTGAAATTATACTTTTGGACCTTATTGAAACCTATGGTCAACATTCGGGATACAAACTAAATATAGGAAAAACACAGATACTTACATATAACTATACCTATATACCTATACCTATAAGAGAAATAAAAGAAAATTACAATTTAAATTGGAACATGAAGTCCATAAAATATCTGGGAGTAAGGCTGACTAAGGACTTAACAAAATTATATGAAGCAAATTACCAGCCCCTAAACACACAAATTAAAAAAGATATAGAAAGATGGTCATTAGCCCCCCTGGATTTCACCTCCAGAATAGACTCAGTAAAAATGAACGTAGTCCCTAGACTGCTATATCTTTTCCAGTCCTTGCCGGTGGACTAAGGACTTAACAAAATTATATGAAGCAAATTACCAGCCCCTAAACACACAAATTAAAAAAGATATAGAAAGATGGTCATTAGCCCCCCTGGATTTCACCTCCAGAATAGACTCAGTAAAAATGAACGTAGTCCCTAGACTGCTATATCTTTTCCAGTCCTTGCCGGTGGAAATCCCTGCTAAACAGTTTAACGAGTGGGACAGGATGATTTCTAGATTCATATGGAGTGGGAAAAAACCGAGAATTAGGTTCCGGACACTAAAGGACTCCCTAAAGAGCTTGTCCCTCCCAAAACTGAAGGAGTATTATTATGCAGCGCAAATAAGACCTTTGGTGTGAAAGGGACTACGAAGCGAAGTGGAAGGACATTGAAGTGAAATCAATTGATATACCACTCCAGACAGTAATTGGTGATAGACAGCAGGCCAAGACCGGAGACCCTATATAGAAACTTAAACCCATTTATTGTACACACCCTACAGACATGGTTCAAAATTGTGAAACAATTCAAGTTAGAAAAAAGGATTAGGATCTTGAGGTGGTTTGCCTTCGATTTAGGATTTAAACCAAGAATGTATGATCAAACATTTAAGGAATGGGCTCTCCGAGGTATTACCTCATTCAGCACAATGGTAGAGAATGGAGAACTTGTGAGCTTTCAAACCATGAAAGATACATACGGTTTGGATAAACACGACTTCTTCAGATACCTACAACTACGCCAGTACTTTCTAAAAGAGGTAAAGGTGTCTGAGACCAATACCCCAATAGACAGTGTTATTCAGATATTCATTCAGGCATACAAAGACAAGATGAGTAAAACTGTGTCAAAATTATATAATAGCTTTGTTCAGGCCAGAACTGACTCCACAAGTTACATTAAGACAAATTGGGAAAATGAATCAAACATTGAAATAACTGAAGACGAACATGTGCAGAACTCAATGTAGCTCGACTAATTCAAAAACATGGAGATAATTCTGCTGGAAAAACTTGACTAGATTCTTCATAACTCCCAAAATCAAATCCTGACAAGTAGGCATAGAGCAACCATGTTGGAGACAGTGCGGCCAGAGGGAGGCAAACCACTCTCATATATTTTGGAATTGTCCAGGTATTCAACGTTATTGGCAAGATGTTCACTCCACCATGCAGGTTATATTGAATTTTAAGATACCGGAGACCTTCTCCTATTTGTACCTGGGTAACTTACCTGAGGAATTGGTAGGAGGAGACAGATATTTGATAAAAATATTTTTAGCAGCAAGTAAAAAAGCGACCACGCGTCTCTGGTATCAACAAGAACCTCCAACAAAAGAAAAATGGTTGGCCATTATAGGCGAAATATACACAATGGAAAGACTTACTTTTATTCTCAGATTACAGGAAGAGAAAGGTTTGAAGTACTGGGAAAAATGGGACTTTTATATGTTAATTATGACAACCTGTGGATGATGTATAGTTGTAAAGAATATTCACCATACCTATAGGGAAAGTAAGAGAATTGAGAACTCAGCATGTGAAAAGTATATTTTTGTAAAGTGACACTAATAATGCAGCCCGGGATTGTGTTTTTGTTATGTCTTGTTGTTTGTGATTGTTTGCTTATTGTGAAAAACGATAAAAATAAAGTTATAAAAAAAAGAAATTATACTTTTGATCTATTTCTGGTTACTTTTCCTTCCCAAGATAGTATACTTTTAATACGAAAGTGCAATTTATGTTTGTTTTACATTTGCTTACATGTTTAATATAAAAAATACATTGCAAGTATACTCTCAGATACATACAAATAATAAAATGGGTAGAAATATACTTTTAACACACTTAAAATACTAACAATATACTTTCAGTATGGATTTTTTTCCTAAATGTTCATGTTTTACTCTAAATGTTAAACATCAAAATGTGATTGTTTGTGTAGCATCATAGTTATAATAGCAGGTAACCACACAAGCTGAAACAGCTCCTAAGACACAAAGGCTAACCTTGAAAGTAATTGTTGTTGTTTGTCTAGAACTGTACCTGTTTGTGATGTTGTTTGTTTTCTGTTCTGTTTGCGACACATGGAACCCACTAGACTTTGCACGGTATTGACACAGATTCCTTAACCTCACTACAGGCTTTAGTCTATATACAGTACTGTTGTTACCAGGCAGTAAATCATGTATTAGCGGGGGCCTACTCCTGCACCTCTTCGGGTCACTTCCATTAAATGTGGTTGTCTGTCTCTGCCATTTTGTGTCTTCAGTATGGAGGAATGTGAGGCCTTGTGCACCAGAATGGCCATCATGGTCAACGGCAGGTTCCGTTGTCTGGGAAGTGTGCAGCATCTGAAGAACAGGTGAGATTGACCACTACATTCATGACTCATGTAAACTTAACAGTGTTGAAAGATGTAGAACACAGATATTGGATAAGACTATTATTGTTTACCGAGGGTAAATGTATTGTCTTTTAACACTTTGATCGCCATGGGTTAAATTCATAATTTACCATCCCTAGCCAGCTCTATTTGTCTATGGAGAAGTTCCCCTTCTTTGCAGGGCTATAACTTTTTTAATTCTATTGCTAAATTGCCATTATTATGGCCCATTCAATGTCCTATATCCATTGTTCAGGGTGTAGCAACTATATACTTTTTCATTCACATATTCATACTAAAATATGGTCTAAAGTATGTTTTTATCGTTTTCTGCAGCTTTCTCCAGAACTTGATTTATAGCTCCAAATGCATTATATTGATGATGAAATACAGTTTGATAGCAATCGGCGCGAGATAAAAAATTTCAACTGGACGACGTGTTTCTAAAAGTTACTACGTATCATCTGATATTGACCGGATGGGCGAGGGGGCGTTTATAATTCCGTGGGCAACGTTATACCATTCGTCTAGTGTGGGTCATATGGTCATCAGAGCAGTTTATATGGAATACGTTAGAAAATAATGCTGGATCTTACCGTATGTTCCTCGCGCCGTTGGACGATCAGCGTGGAGTAGACAGTTTTCGATTATGGGATGTTGATCCTGATTAACCATTTCCAGGTTGTATAATACTATATACGTCCAAATAACGTTGTTTATTGAGTTAGGGCGAGCGATTGATCATCCAGTGTGTTGCGATGGAGTCCGGCTACCGATCGCGAGTGCCCGGACGACATATGGATGAGTACTTCCTGTTTGGCGCGCCACTCCCTCTTGGCCGATCTGCCGATCGGCCACCAGATGGCGCTCTTGAACCGTTAGACAGTTGAGTGGAGCTCACCAGTACATCTCATGTCTCCGGAGGAGAAATATGATTTCGATCACAGATTTTTGAATTATTGATATCAAAGACGAGTTACGGCGTCTTCGGCAGAATGAGCATGGCTAGGAATGACGTCTAAACACGTCATCGGCGATTAAAGTGTTAATGTGGAATATGTAGACTTGGATTGATAGCAGTGGCGTCATTTCAGTAAAAGCCAAGGTATGGCAAGGGAGCGGGTGGGTGAAGGGGGGGGAGTCCCCCCCCTTGGTGGATTTTTTTTGTCAAATCAGTTGTGCAATGGTACATTTTGGTGAGTTGTTTCTATACAATTCACTTACAACTACAGCGCCATCTATAGGCTGGGTGGTGGGGTGACCCACATGCGGACCAAAACATCAGCGCACGTCACAAATGACACGCAAATGAGATGATTTTGTCACAAATTACAAAAAGTATTTCAGATTGGGCGGCTAGGTGGCGCAGTGGGCAAGGCGCTCGCCACCAACGCAGGAGATGCTGGGTTCGAGCCCAGCTCTCGGCGTTGCTACCAGCTTGGTTGGTCGTTCATACTAATACAATTGGTATTAGGGGGTGGGAAGCTGGTGGGTGGGGATCGGACGTTGTGGACAGCGACTCCTACAGGTCGGTTGGTGCGCCTGCGCAGTAGAATCAGGAAGCGACGAGGGCGGCGTGTCCCTCCCATGCAGACCCTCGCCGATGAGCGATCACGCTGTGCAGATGAAAAGATGCTACGGCTGCCTCCTCGAGTACCGGAGGGGACATGTGATGCAAGGCTTCGTCCACATTCCAGCTGGCTTGTGGGAGGCATGGCCTAACAGCGTTCGAGACAGGGGAGGGTAGAATTGGATAATACGAAATAAAGGAAGGGAGAAAAATAGAAAAATGGGGAGAAAAAGTAGAAGTAGTAGTGCCATACCTTGCCATACCAAAACAACGCCACTGATTGATTGATGTATTTACTATACTCTCATACGTACTTACACTTCCTCCATCCCTCCTCCGTCTCTCCCTCCTGTGTAGGTTTGGGGACGGCTACACCATCATCCTGCGGGTGGGGGGCGCCGACCCGGACCTGTCGCTGGTGATGAAGTTCATAGAGGGCGAGCTGCTGGGCAGCACCCTGAAGGAGAAGCACCGCAACATGCTGCAGTACCAGCTGCCCTCCTCACTCACCTCGCTGGCACACATCTTCTCCATCCTGGCCAAGAACAAAGACCAGCTGAGGATAGAGGACTACTCTGTCTCCCAGACCACCCTGGACCAGGTAGGCCTGTCTGTCTGTCTGTCGGGGACATTTAGTTTGCTCCACTTCTATGAGACGTGGTTATATAAAATGTGTTTTGATTGATTACAATGTTTACAAGTGACATTTTAGGCATTCATCCAGAGTGACTTTACTAAAGTGCAACAGTAGAATCAGTGATGTTAAAAAACTAAAGACAGGCTGCAGACAGCGCAGAATAAGTTGATGAGGGTCGTCTTTAAGTTGAGTCCAAGAACACACATCAGCCCAGCCCACTTCAACAAGCTGAATTGGCTCCCTGTGGAAGGTAGAATTAAACAGTTAAAACTGACCATGGTATATAAGACTTTACAGAGTTTGTGTCCTAATTATTTTTTAAATTATTTTCTGTATGTCTTGGACTCCAATAGCTTGAATACAAGGGCTAGTGTAGCTAATCTGAAAATACCCAACCTGAAAAGTAAAGCTGGAAGAAGTACATTCCTCTATAGCGGGGGGGGCGGGGGGGGATGGAACAAAATCCCCAGTGAAATTAAATCTGCCCAGTCTTTGAATGGGTTCAAAAAACAACTGAAAAAATGGTTGCTGAGCAACTTAGGGTAGTGTAGCTTTGAGTCTGATGTGTTTTTTTAGTGCTGTCAATAGATAAAAAAAATTTAACTAAATAATCACACAATTTTCTGTAATTAATCTATATTAAAAATAGCATTTTTCTACTTAAGACCGAAGCTTTTAACAGATATTTACTTGAGTAAAATCATGGAATTAATGTAAAATCAACACAAAGAAAGTATATTTCGATTCAAAGACTATTTTAATAGCTTTCTTTGAATAGTTTCTCTCCTGTGAAATACAAATGTTCAACAAAACCATCAACATTGACTCAGCTAGACCTCTCTTATATCCGCGGCGCTAAGATTGAAGATTTTTCACTCCATAGATTAATCTAGATACATTTATTTTAATGCTTTAAATAATTTTAATTAATCTCAAGTTAAAGCTTTAATTTTGACAGCCCTAGTTTTTTTTATGTACTTTTATATTATTATTGTTATGGTTAATTGAGTAGGTGTGTGATTGACTCTGGGTTGTCAAGTAGGAGGAGTAGCATACTGTGCATGTCCCTCTTTTTCCTCTGCCTGCCTTATCCTGGGACAGCAATGGAAATAAGTCTAAGGACTTTCTTGCGTTATCCTGATATATTTTTATACTGTATGCACCTGTGTATTGTATTTTATTATGTCAAATAAAATCAATCAATCAACGTTTGTTTACAAAAAAAGGTGTTTTATATATATATATTTTTTTTTAAAGTCTATAAAAAAAACAAGTAAAAGCATTTAAGGTTTAATATATATATTATATTAAAATATTTGTATGCCGGTTAAAAAGGGAAGTCAGAGTTTGGGGTAACACCCGTATTAGATTTTGTCCTAGCTCTGGCCTCAGTGCCACATGGCTTCACTTTTGATATTTTGGCATCCTAATGTGAGCACACACAACATGCATGAATGCAATTGCAAAACCTTTTGCATCTGTGCAAAACAAATTCTTCCGAATAATTAACTGACCTGACCGAACTTTTGTCCTCTCCCAGGTGTTTGTGAACTTCGCCAAGGACCAGAGCGACGACTACCATTCAAAAGACAATTCAGTACGGCGTAAAAAAGAGGCTGTGATAGACATTCCCCAGATGGGTTCCAGCCAGGCGACCGGGTCGCCGCCCGAGGACAAGCTTGAAGAGAGCGCAATGTGAACTCCTGCACCGAGCCACGCTGCTGCTGCTGGCGCTCTGAGAAACTAAAGAACTCTGACTTGAACCTCCCGCAAACCGGGACTGAGCGTTTTCCTCCCTGTGTTCTTACAGTAGTATTTTATTACTTGTTTTAATTATTCCGTCAGCGGAGTTGTCGCGCGAAGGCCCTGACTGGAAAACTCAATGCAAGTCAATGCAAACGATTCCCACTCGAAGCTCTGTGTGTCTCGGAGTCCCTGGGGCCCGCTCTCTCGCCCCCCGTTGAGGAGAGAGAGAGTTAAACTTGAATAACTGCCATAATCTTCGAGTGCATTAAGCCCCACGATGCCGCACATTGTGTGCTTTTCGCGGAGCTGCTATATTTTATATTCTACATGATTCCAATTGGTGTCTGCCAATGATAGGAAAGAAGATTCAGGGTCTGTTTCTTATTATGTCTTTCTTTGTTTCACTCCAAGACCAGAATTACATGAAGAAGAATCACAATCATTTCAATGGCCGAGGGCTGAACTGCAAGATCAGATTTTTTTTTCATTTTTTAATATTTTGATTTTGTTTGTATTATGTAACTTTTATTTATATGTGTAGATGACATAATTGTTTTACAATTTTTTATGACTGAGTCCAACGTGGCATTATTGTAAAGAATGTTTCTTAGCGCATTACATTGTGTAGTGGGCTCATGTCATTGTTCGACACTCCAATCAAAAAGTGCTCAAAGTTCACTATGCAAAGGACTGTACACGTTAAAAAGAAAATAGGGAAAAAAAGAGGAAGCATTGATTTTTTTTTTTTTAGCTTTTTATAGGAAAAGGAAAAGGGAGGTTTGTTTGGGTGTTATGTCCACATTCTCAACAGTTTTGCAATGAATACCTCAACACATACCAGTGGCCTGATGACCGGATCTATTCGAGAGATCGAAAAGGACACGACAGTATTTTCACGCCTTAACCACTGGTGGAGAAGAGGAATTCTCTTTTAGTGGGTTGATAAATGTTAAGTATAATTCACGTTAATGTCATAGAATGCTGTATATTGAGTCTCATGCTGATGTGTCAGTTTGTCTTTTAAAGTGTGTCTTGAGCTAAAGAGTGACATTACACAAGAGACCAAAGTTCTGTTTATTGATTAATAAGTAGGCCTGAGCTGTCCTTTCAGTTAAAGGATGTGGTAATTAAAGGTTAAAGTTCACCTTAAATGGGACCCAAAAGTGGTCAGTTCCACATTCCAAGCACTTTATTTGTGGTGTTTATTGGAATAGTTGTTTGCACTGGAATTTCCACAGATTATGTGATTGTTCTTTTTTAGTTTCCCCCCGTGCCCCCCCCCCCCCCCCCCCCTTGATAAAAAAACTGATCCTACCTAAAAGTTGTTTCTATTTAATGGTTGTTTACGTTTTAATGTATGGAAAAAAGGCTGTGGGAATAACTGTTACTTGCCCTGTACAACATGCAATAAAACTAAACAAATCTTCAGTCTTGGGTCATCTTGCATGTATTATCTTCTTTCAATGTACTGTATATCTATCTACCAAATACTTCTATTATAGGGTACCTATAATACACCAGTATGCTTACTCATCAGCCACAATCAATAGTGCTGTAGGGTAAACTCACCGCAACTCTTGTTTACTGCATTTTATTTAGGATTTATCTGCTTTAAGATTAATAATATCCACCTCATTTGAGTTACACAATATGGTTTAATCAAGAAAAGACTTTATCTAGAAGTTTACCCACTTTACTTTAAAAGACAATACCACCATATTTGAAGTGATCTCTTTAATTCAATAAATTGTTAAACAGTTCATTTTATAAAAGTAATCCTCGTTTATTCGTATGGCGTAAACACGATGACATCTGGGTTTGAATGACATGGAATGAAATTAAACATTAAAAAAAAAACATGTAAACATTTTCATCAGCAAAATAGTGTGAATGTCAGTTATGGTAACATTTTTAAATCTATTGACTATTAATTATTTAGAAAATACAACATGATCATTCAGACATTAGTGCTTCAATATAATAATTACGTAAAACTTGGTGCAAAGTGTCCCCCAGTGACAATTATAATGAATATATTAGTTGTACATTTTTAACATTTCATTTGTAAATTACATCATTAAGTGCTTATCATAAACTAGATCTAGAGAATAAGGCACTCTTGGTTGGTTTAATCCTAACCCCTGGTGAATAACTTGTTCATAATCAACATTATCAATATGTATGACAATCGCATTCCTAACCATAATATTCAAGTTTAGTTTTAAGACCACAGAACCCACAGCATTAGGATATAGAGAAATGTTTTTGAAAGTTATCTACTTAATTAGCTAATCCTGCTTTATTCCGTCACATTGTGTGGTGTGTGTGTGAGGGGGGGTCTCCGTGTAGGTATATAAGTTAAAGGTGCTATAGATAAATATTTTATGTAGAGTAACCATTTAAAAAAGAGAATACAACATCCACAGAGCCTTTAGAAAGGTGCAGAATAAAAGTATTGATTTCCCCCCCAAAAAAGGGTTGATCAATGAATTTATCATAAAAAAATGTGCAGGTCCAAAATGAATGTTTACATGTTATCCTCCCTACTCCCATTTCCCCACAGTGAATGCACCTGATTGGATAAATGACATGCTGATGATCTAGTGCGACATCTAGTAGCTGAATGTTATCTATAGCACCTTTCACAAAAAAGAACATTGGTAAAGTAGCCTAGACTAGCTTGTTTGCTTGTCCAGTACCCATTTGTACCAATGTTAAAAAAAATAAAAATAAAAGTACATGGCGAAGGAAAGTAACATTAAATTCCCAAATGTCAAAGAATCCCATTATTGCTCCATGTCTATCCTTTTGCTTCCTGACCAAGATGCAGACTCATACATCATAATTGTTATTCTCTTTAATGGATGCTTTAACCTCACAAAATGGCATCTGGCATCTGGTTAACAACACTAAAGTTATTTTCCTTGACCCTAAAAACTTCTTGTTACCATTTTTCATTATGAGAAATCTGGAAAGGTAGTAGCAAGCTAATCTCCCAATGAAACAGATTGGCTTCAATGAGGAAAGCTAACGATGCCAACCAGCTATGTTTAAGCTAACTGAACTGAATGTTCTTCCATACAGCAGAGAAACATAACAAATGTCAAGTCAATTGTTTAATTCTCGAGTCATCCTCCTGTTCAGTGATCGTTAGTCCTTGGCTTTCATTCAGGGTAAATTGATGATGCTGTGTAGGCTAACATTTACAGCCAGGGGTATGAAGTTACTTGAGGGGAGAGTAGGGGCAAGGGAACAGGAGTTTATTTCTTTGAGACTCCAGATAGGCCACACTTTCCCTTACTGGAAAGAAAGAGAAAGAGAGAGAGAGATTAAGTTGTAGGAAAAAATCTATTCACAAATTTCAAAAATCGACATTTTTCTTTTTTGGTGATTTCTTTCTTTTTTTCTTCTTCTGAAGTCTATCTCAACTCACACATTCTGACCTGGTATAGACAGAATGACTTGGACTTGACTTAGAATGTAGCCTAGAGTTGGTTTATGCAGGACAGAGAAGTTGTGCGGCGTGGCTCAGGGGTAGAGCGGGTCGTCCAATGATCGAAGGGTTGGTGGTTCGAATCCCGCTCAAGCCCATGTCCATCCCACTGCCGTTGTGTCCTTGGGCAAGACACTTAACCTACTTGCCTCGTATGAATGTGTATGCATGTGAATTAATGTTGGTGGTGGTCGGAGGGGCCGTAGGCGATGATTATTCGCCACGCTTCCGTGAGTCTCGATTCACAAATTTCAAAAATCGGCATTTTTTTTTGGTGATTTCTTTCTTTTTTTCTTCTTCTGAAGTCTATCTCAACTCACACATTCTGACCTGGTATAGACAGAATGACTTGGACTTGACTTAGAATGTAGCCTAGAGTTGGTTTATGCAGGACAGAGAAGTTGTGCGGCGTGGCTCAGGGGTAGAGCGGGTCGTCCAATGATCGAAGGGTTGGTGGTTCGAATCCCGCTCAAGCCCATGTCCATCCCACTGCCGTTGTGTCCTTGGGCAAGACACTTAACCTACTTGCCTCGAATGAATGTTGGTGGTGGTCGGAGGGGCCGTAGGCAATGATTATTCGCCACGCTTCCGTGAGTCTGCCTCAGGGCAGCTCTGGCTGCAATTGTAGTTTACCACCACCGGTATGACTGTGTATGAACGAATAATGGACTCTGTAAGCGCTCTGGGGTCTCTGGGGTGTCACGAAGAGCGCTATATAAATCCAATCCATTATTATTATTACCAGAATGCACACCAATCATAATCAACAGGGCAGTCCATTTAAGCCGCTCCGTCTTCTACATCCCACTATGCTGGCCTAATGTCTCAAGTGTCAATATCACCATCATCATGTGAGGATGGGGGGACTTGGTCAACTTTTATTGTTGCTTGTATGGATTTGCACTGAGAGCATCTTGAGAGCAGAGCCTATACTGCCAATAAAACTGTATAGCCTTTTGTCTCTATACATTTTGATTATTATGATGAGTGTTCCTGACTGAACCTGTGTTCTTAATCAAAACGGTTAGTGGAGTCATAATATATTTTTGCAGCATTGCAATAATTTATTCTATTTCTATTACATTTCCATTATATTCTACCTTTTATTTTAGTCTACATTAATTGTCTGTCTGTTAATGTCGCACCAAACGACCAAATTAAATTCCTTGTATGTATAAACTACTTGGCAATAAAGACCTTTCTGACTCCGATTCTGATTCCGATTAACAAAATGTGTACGTTACTGCTTCCAATTGGATTTGATTTGACTCACTTTCTACTTGGGACTTCCCTCTGACTTGAGACCGACTGGTGACTGGGTACCGAGATACACACAACAGTGCCGCTGCTCAACCCTGCTTTTATGAAGGGTGAGACTCATTTGCCTTTGGAAACACTAGTATTAAAATAATATATATTACATACAAATATATATAATGCATATCAATATTGCATTTGAATTAGATTATGTAAAATAAGGAAAAAAACACAATATAGGCTATAGTGATGGATAACCTCATTGTGGATTCATAACAACAAAGCAGGGAGAATCCATAATGTCTTGGGATGGGCTACTTTATATTAAGTAGGCAGCCTAGACATTTGGGAATAAGGTACAAGGCTACAAAAGGATGCTTGATTTTAGGATTGAGCGTCGTCAGAGATGCGGATGGAGCTGTAGGTCGGCTTTGATTACTGTCCAAAGGCCATAAATAGTCCATTATAGTCCATTATGTCCATTAGTTCCATTATAGCCAGTTCTTTAATCCATGATTTCATAGATGCAGACTATCCATCCTGTCCCCCTCCCTTCGCTGCAATGGTCCACTCGCACTTGCATGTCTCTTGGAGTGCAGTAATAATAATGTTGAAACATTTATTATTACAATTATTTTATTTTTTATGTATTAAAATATATAGTTGTGCCAGTCCTTTGCCAGTCACTGCTGACACTCTCGGAAATTATATTCATGGTTTCGGTCTTCAGCTCAGACAGCAACTGAGACAGAGATGATATTGTTATATGACAGCAGCTCAGACAGCAGCACCTACTGCAGCACTTCCGCTTTTAGGTCCAAGTGTGGCCACGCGACAATACAATCTCAAAAATCGTATTGAAATGACAAGTGTGTAACCATAGTGTGACCATAGCCTTGGTCCCTTCTCCGCTTCCATGAGTCCACATTAGACAACCCAGAGTGGCCAGACTGATTTGAGAGCAGGGTCTTACCAGCTGAGACTACCCTGGCATCAGTGTGGGATTGGTGCCGGATGGCTGCCCGTATGTCAGGGCTCTCGTACCACCACAAGGCATGGACTGGGCACGAAAGAAGAAATATGTATGGTCATTACACAATACACAATACATATATTTAACAAATCACAACTTTACAATCATAACCGCCATGATAACTTCGGTATTTAACAAGATGCCAATTTCACAAAATGCCATGGATTAACTCTGTAATTATTCATCTACATAGGCCTCTCTCTCAAACCAAGATATATTTTCTTTTTACAATGTCTGTAATTTTAGGACATATCATGTGAGACAATACATTATACCTTTGTTAAAGTTAAATTGTTAAAGTGCCCCTATAATTTGTACAGTTAATGAAACAACATAAAAAATGCCATTTTATATTCATTTGCATATTGGTATATTTGTCTGGGTACTACCTCTGTTGAGCTGTCCAAACTCGCTGTGGAAGACTCCCACCAGGTGAGCATAGCCTGCATTAGCATGGGTACTGACCGCTGCCTGAAACGCCTCGCCCCACACTGCAGGCCCCCCTGGACGCATCTGGAAGGAAGCCAGCTCATACACACCTGACACACACATATTTTAGATGCTTAATTGTAATCTTCTACTTAGGTTATGATATAGTATACCATTAAAATATTATATACGGTAGGTCAGTTATCTGAATTATCTGTACATGCCATGCCTGCATTGTGTCACGTTCAACTCAGGATGTAGCGTTTGTGCTATTAATGCACTCTACCACCTCATGCTACCTCATCACCTACTAGCCCAACTACTACCACCTACTAGCCCAACTACCATCACCTACTAGCCCAACTACCATCACCTACTAGCCCAACTACCATCACCTACTAGCCCAACTACCATCACCTACTAGCCCAACTACCATCACCTACTAGCCCAACTACCATCACCTACTAGCCCAACTACCATCACCTACTAGCCCAACTACCATCACCTACTAGCCCAACTACCACCACCTACTAGCCCAACTACCATCACCTACTAGCCCAACTACCATCACCTACTAGCCCAACTACCATCACCTACTAGCCCAACTACCATCACCTACTAGCCCAACTACCATCACCTACTAGCCCAACTACCATCACCTACTAGCCCAACTAGCATAATCTACTAGCCTAACTACCATCACCTACTAGCCCAACTACCATCACCTACTAGCCCAAGTACCATCACCTACTAGCCCAACTACCACCACCTACTAGCCCAACTACCACCACCTACTAGCCCAACTACCATCACTTACTAGCCCAACTACCACCACCTACTAGCCCAACTACCATCACCTACTAGCCCAACTACCATCACCTACTAGCCCAACTACCATCACCTACTAGCCCAACTACCATCACCTACTAGCCCAACTACCACCACCTACTAGCCCAACTACCATCACCTACTAGCCCAACTACCATCACCTACTAGCCCAACTACCATCACCTACTAGCCCAACTACCATCACCTACTAGCCCAACTACCATCACCTACTAGCCCAACTACCATCACCTACTAGCCCAACTAGCATAATCTACTAGCCTAACTACCATCACCTACTAGCCCAACTACCATCACCTACTAGCCCAAGTACCATCACCTACTAGCCCAACTACCACCACCTACTAGCCCAACTACCACCACCTACTAGCCCAACTACCATCACTTACTAGCCCAACTACCACCACCTACTAGCCCAACTACCATCAACTACTAGCCTAACTACCATCACCTACTAGCCCAACTACCATCACCTACTAGCCCAACTACCATCACTTACTAGCCTAACTACCATCACCTACTAGCCTAACTACCATCACCTACTAGCCTAACTACCATCACCTACTAGCCCAACTACCATCACTTACTAGCCTAACTACCATCACCTACTAGCCCAACTACCACCACCTACTAGCCCAACTACCATCACCTACTAGCCCAACTACCACCACCTACTAGCCCAACTACTACCACCTACTAGCCCAACTACCATCACTTACTAGCCCAACTACTATCACCTACTAGCCCAACTACAATCACTTACTAGCCTACCTACCATCACCTACTAGCCCAACTACCATCACCTACTAGCATAGTCTACTAGCCCAACTAGCATAATCTACTAGCCCAACCAGCATCATCTACTAGCCAATTAGCATAATCTATTAGCCTAACTAGCATAATCTACTAGCCCAACTAGCATAATCTATTAACCTAACTAGCATACTATATTAGGCTAAGTAGCATGTGATATTCTGAGTGGATGAAAATGGTGTGGCCTTGAACATGCTTCTGGCAAACGGCAACTAAGGGAAATTCTCATTGTTGATCTAACTTTTCCTCCACATTTGAGCGCTGTGTATAGAGGTCATCAACATCTGCTGTTCTACAATCTGTCAGCTCACTGGTAAAGGATGTTATGGCTAATGCAGAGAGCTGAATCATCATTTATGTGTCAAAAACACCAGCTTTCACTTCCTAAAATGGCTGATGAGTTTATGTCTGTCCACTGTTGAGGACCATGTAATGGTCAACTGCAACTGGAGGCACGGTCAACTGCAACTGGCTTTAAAAAAAGATAGGGTTATGTTGTTCACAAGACTAGTGTTATGTTAGACATACAGTAGATTAGTGTTATGTTAGACATACAGTATATTAGTGTTATGTTAGACATACAGTAGAATTGTGGGTGGGTGAAATATGGGCAGAAGGTGAGAAGAATTCATAAAAGGATAATGAAAGATCACATAGGCCACACACACACACACACACACACACACACACACACACACACACACACACACACACACACACACACACACACACACACACACACACACACACACACACACACACACACACACACACACACACACACACACACACACACACACACACACACACACACACACACACACACACACACACACACACACACACACACACACACACACACACACACACACACACACACACACACACACACACACACACACACACACACACACAAACAACTAGATGTCCATACCTCCCTCCTTTGGGGGCTGTTGGATCTGGCTCCAGGGGACCAGGTAGGTGACCTCATTGTCCTGGGCTGTCAGCATGGGCATGGCCTTGGAGATGTAGTCCTCAATCCATGTAGGGTCCTGAGACAGGGCTGCCCGGACACCTGCCCGCTGAGCATAGCTGTCTGGAGAGAGGAGAGATAACATGATGGGATTTCTGTTGGCTTTGGAGTTCACCAACAGCCCCCCCCCCTCTCTTCTGTGAACAGGACATTTCAAAAGCTATGGTCAGATTGTCGTTAAATTTGGTGTAAAGGATCCTCTGTCATACCAATAAAATGATTACATTTTGGTGTTGGTACATTGGTACTACATGTTGGTAGTATCACAAGAATTGTTGATTGAATTGTTGATACCTAAAACATGGATTTACATCAATTCAATATCTAGAAGATAATTGAAGTCGCCCTCATTTATGATGATGATGAAAAAGTACAAAGACGGAGTCAAAATAACAAGAAAAAACACAAATAAATGATCAGCTAAAACAATTACACACTGAATTACTAAACTGTCCAAAGGTTATGGGAGTATCAATCTTTAGGGTGTGTTGAAGATGGTTCCCCGTGTGGGGCACACAGGCTAAAAGCAGACATGCCAAGTTCAGAACAGACTCAGGGGACATTGGGGGAAATGGGGGACCCTGATGTAAACAAGACAAAAGTATTTCTCTGGTCTGCATCCCCTTAACAAGTGTGTGTATTGAGCCGTACTGTATTGTACCCATTCTGCAATCTGTTAATAAAATGTTCAATCAATCAATCAGACAGACATGAAGCATAAGCATAAGTCATTTGAGTGAGTTAGTTAGGAGGTTTGTTATGTCTCTCAGCCAGAGAAGACCACCTATCATAACAGGATGCAATGATGAGTACGATAACTATCACCAGTAAATAATACATCTGAAGGCAGAATGATATACTAAGGGCTTAATAAGGAAGGAAGCAGCAGCACGAGATGTCTCCATCTCCATAATCCATGACTGAAAACTGCTTCAACGGCCGTCTTTCTACTAATCATTGGGAAGCCGATTCTGTTCCAGTACAAGAAGCCAATCTTTTGCTGCAGTTTAATGACAAGCTCGTCTATATGGTATTTAAATGTTAATTTATTGAGCCAGATGCTAAGATATTTATATTTTGCTCTTAATGTCAGAACCATTCACAGTTGATATGCAAATTATTGTAAGCAATATCTCTGGCTCTACAGAACAGAATGCATTTAGTTTTATTTGCATTAAGTACCAGTACCCCAGTAAGTTAACTTCTTGTTGAGTTTAGTATGAAAGTAACGGCAAAATGGGGAAATTGTTAAGCCTTGGCAGAGGTTTGCATTCCACAGAGTGCTTTTTTCTAGTTTGTAAGAAAACGTGGGACCCCAAGTGCCATAATCTGGCCATAAACACAAGAACCTGTGCAGAACACTCTACTTATGGTACTAAGTAACGTACATGATTGGTGTTCAATCACATACCAAGTACTGTATAGTAGGCTACATTAAGGGGATGAATTGGGATGAAATGTAAAGATCAATGATGTGATATGGACCCTATGCAATTTGCATACAGGACAAACAGGTCCACCGACGACGCGGTCTCCCAGGTACTGCACAGCACCCTCTCGCACCTTGACCGTCAGAAGGGGGGCTATGTGAGACTGTTGTTCATTGACTACAGCTCAGCGTTCAACACCATAGTCCCCACCAGACTGGTGGACAAGCTGATCGAGCTAGGTCTGAGCTCCGCCCTGAGCGCCTGGGTACTGGACTTTCTGAGCGAAAGACCCCAGGCGGTCAGGGTGGGGGGTCAGACCTCCAACACCATCACCCTGAGCATCGGGTCCCCCCAGGGCTGTGTTCTGCGCCCCCTGCTGTACTCACTCTACACACACGACTGTGTGGCCAAGTTCAGCTCCAACTCCATAGTGAAGTTCGCAGATGACACGGTGGTGGTGGGGCTGATCTCGGACAACGACGAGAAGGCCTACCGGGAGGAGGTTGAGGTACTGGAACGCTGGTGCCAGGACAACAGCCTGCTCCTGAACATTGGCAAAACCAAGGAGCTGATTGTGGATTATAGGAGAGGACAGCAGGAGACACACACCACTGATGATAAATGGGGCTACCGTGGACAGGGTGAGCAGCTTCAAGTACCTGGGGGTCCACATCTCAGAGGACCTGACATGGTCAACACACATAGACACAGTAGTAAAGAAGGCGAAACAGCGTCTCTACCACCTGAGACAGTTAAGGAAGTTCAGAGTATCGGGGAAGATACTCCAGTCCTTCTACTCAGGAGCTGTAGAGAGCATCCTGACCGGAAACATCACTGCCTGGTATGGAAACAGCACGGCACAGGACAAGAAGGCCCTACAGAAAGTGGTGCGCTCAGCCGAGCGTACCACGGGTATTGCACTACCCCCCCTGCAGGTTCTATACAACAAGAGGTGCAAATCCAGAGCCTGCAGGATAATGAAAGACCCTCACCACCCCAATAACAGCCTGTTTCAGCTGCTGAGGTCAGGCAGACGCCTGCGAACCCCAGCTACTAGGACAGAGCGGCTTAGGCTCAGCTTCTTCCCCCAGGCCATCAGAGCCATGAACAATGAACATTGAGTGCTCAGAACATTGAACTGTCCACACACAAGCACACATGAACACACACACGACACGCACACTGTGCACGCTCACACACAAGCAGCCACTTAACACTTTAACATGAGCGGGCACACACTCATGTCGCACACACGCACACTTATGGCCAAAGGAAAGGACACTTTAAATTAGAATAACAGGAACAGTGTATTGCACTACCAAAGCTAACTAGCATGTCACACATGCTCTGTAAATAACTATGTACAGATACCGAGATGTCACTCCATGTTACCTGCTACCTGTTACTGCACAATGTTGTTTTCTTCTTTTGATTCTATTATATGTACCACTGTATTGCACATCGTTGCGGGCAAGACCACCCGCATTTCATTGTATACCTGTATGCCGTGACAATTAAAACTCTTGACTTGACTTGAATGGGGGTCATCTTTCTCTATCATCTCACCATACTTCCAGATATGGAAGACTTGGTTCAAGCCTCCATACTCCACACTCCAGTAGCCCAGCAGCTCAGAGTGAGCTGTGCGGAGGTGGATCTTCTCATTGGTTAGCTTGAGGAAGGCAGCATTCTTGTCTGGACGGATAGAGTAGGTACGGAGCTCGTAAAAGGTGCCTTGCTGCTGCTGGGGTCCAGTTGAGACGCTCATTCGAGGTTGCTAGGGAGAGGAAAGAAGGCAAAAGCTGACACCTTGTGGCCAAAGGAAAGTACTACACAAGAGTATAAACGTCCAAAAATAAATTATTATAGGATGTAACGTCCAGAAATACTTTAAATACATGAGTTAACCTTTTACTGTTAGTCTAAAATAAAACGTACTCAAACAAAAGTACGAGTAAATATTTACCTGTATAACTAAATACCAAGAGGAAGAAAAAGTAGAGGCAATAACTACTCAGTGCTGTACAAAAAAATAAACTAGATTAGGCTACACAAAAAAATTTCACATTTTGTTTTTTGTCTATAATTTGACCATGTATAAATAAATCTACATATCACTTTGAGAATGAAAACACGTGTCCAATCTATTGTTTTGGAATATGGAGGTGGAGCTCCCGGCTGCCTGAATACTTTCGACAACAAATGTTTGTTTCCGCGTCTCTGATTGGCCAGGTCATTTCTGGTCATGTGACATGTACGCCCAATCGTGGGACAGCAAGTGTCTACACTGGTTAAACTTAGGCGCTCTTTCGAAGTTGGTTAAGGTTAGAGTTTGTCTTAGACCATGGCGATAGAACGCCAGGTAGTTTGCAGCATAGATTGCAGGCTGGCCGGCCGGAAATAGGCGCAGAACTGGGCCACGATTGGCGCACATGTCACATGACCTGGCCAATCAGAGCGCAAAACTCGCACGCGGAAACAAACATTTGTTGTCGAAAGTATTCACGCCTCCCGCCTTGTTGACCAGCTGTAGATACACCTGCACTCTGACAGCCATCCGCACTGAATGACAATGTAGATTATAAAGTAGATTCACATTTAAATTGGCCAATTTAATACAAGTCTTATCACACAAAGGGATTTCCCATCCTGCAACACATTGTGAAAGTTCAGACTTCGGTAACTCATAAATACCCCCCCCCGTGGGCCTCAGTGCTAGAGCCGTGGAATCAGTTCACCGTAACCTTTCAACCCGTGTTGTCCAAAGTTCACTCAGTCTATACACTGGGATTCAAACATCATGAATTGTTTTTATGCGTCTAGTACTTGAACTTTTTGGACTTGCAGGCAACCATAGATATATCTATGCAGGCAATAATGAATGGAAATCTGTATGTTTCAGTTTTATTTTTTTTACATCAGACCTAGTATTGCTATTTTGCACTGTTCCAATAAATAGTATGACGGCTATGGCATTCAACATGCAGGTCTGCTGAATTAAATTAATGTAGTTTATCACACATTTCCCTTTCCCAAATATACTATGACACTCATCTTTCAGAATACTCCCAATAGTTATCTAATGCACGTAACAGGAACTCTTTTTTATTACAAATGTTCATAACAGTGGAAACTCACCTGTGCACCTGCAGTTTTTGCACAAGCATTTTGTGCTATCCTTGCTGATCTGCAAAGCGCCTTTCTTAGCGTTATCATTTCGATGGAACGTGGAATTGTGGATGGAAGTGAAACGAACTCCAGGGAATTTTCAGTGAAGTTCTTCTTCTTGTGAAGTTTGAGGCAGACTCGACATAGACGGCGTATTGCTGCCCTCAATAGGTAACGGATTGGTATTGTTTAGCATACTGGTATTAATGAGTCACCAGGTGGCAGTGTAGAGCAGAACATAATAGGTAACTGACATGTATTTATAATAAACAAGATACATGTGTCCTAATGATAAGCCTCAATGAAGGAACCAAATTCCATTGCAAAAATAAAGTCTAAATAAATACTTACATGGCTAACACCATTATCAAATCCCTGGTTAACGGTCTCCCATTCTTTAATTTAATTTGTCCTAGGCCATTAACAGATTTTTGCCACTCAAAGACACTCTGACGTCACGAGTCCGCCGACATCTTATTGATTGATTGATTGAACATTTTATTAACAGATTGCAGAATGGGTACAATACAGTACAGCTCAATACACACATTGGAGGAGGTTGAGTAGGTCGGGTGGGGAGGGAAACTGTACATTGGAGGTGGTTGGGTGAGTGGGGTTGGGTAGGCGGGGGTAACTGTACATTGGATTATCAACGAAACCTTACTTGGTCCCAAGAAGAGGGTCTTGTGTATTATTGGGTTAGGACATTTACTGTACAGGGGGGGGGGGGTTGGGTTAGGACATTTACAGGGGCCAGTTTCGAATTGCAGTCTCCTGTAGCCGTAGGTGCTCTTTGAGAGTGGTTTTGAAAGTGGGTAGTGATGATTCACATTCCTTTACAGATGTGGGTAGGGCGTTCCACATTGATGTGGCATAATTGCAAAACGTGTTTAGTCCCTTGTTTGAGGCGAATCTGGGTTTAACATGATTTGTGGAGCTCCCTCTGGTGTTGTGATCGTGGTATTCACTGACCTTTGGGAAGTAATTTGACATGTACATGGGTACCTTAGTCGTGTAGTGTATCTTGTAGACCAGGCCCATTGCAAGTTGCTGTACTCTGTCGTCTACTCTAAGCCATCTTAGGTTGTCAAATTTAAGTGGGCAGGGGTGAGGTGGGTTCTAGGAGTGAGGTCAAGCAGTAGTCTGACCAGTTTGTTTTGTGATGTTTGTAATTTAGTTTTTAGGTGCTTTGGTACCATGAAGTGCAAGCATAGTCGTAGTCTTAGTGTAGGGGACAACCAACAGGTGTACCAGCAAAAGTGAGCTCAGTTTTTAAATGGTAGTAACATATAAACATGAAAAAGGCATGTAGGCTACTTGAAGCCTCCAGTGCACATACACTGAGAATGGACTATATGGCGAAGTAGCTACCAGCTAACATTTATCCGCTGTTTACAGCCTCACAGCCAATAATTAATTTAAGATATAAATATTTGTTCCTTATTCTCACCTGTTATGAAATGGGTAGAGCAGATATACGTATGATTTGACTTGGGGATGACCAGTGTCTGCTTTGATCGACTCTCCCGTCTGCGCCTACATGTTCCCTCTTGATAGCCGCCAGCCACTTTTTCCTCTGTGATGCCTCAGCTGGTATTATATAAAACTTGCGATTTAGATTTTTGATTTAGTTATTAGTACAAAACGTAACACAGCAGCTCTTTGGCATTGTGATGCACTGAAGAAAATGACCCTTGATTGCGTTTAATTCGCCGCTTTTCCAATCAGTTTTCTGCACTAAATGAAGCGTACACAATGTACCCGGGGTGAATGTTTCCCCCAAGCCGTAGTTGCGTAGCAACAACAGACAGGAAGTTGACTTCGAGATTCTCTCTGACCGGCAGACTGGCCTCAGTACCATCTACATCCCTCCTCCTCAGTGACAGGGTTACTGATATCCTGCCAACTGTGGTTTTCTACCTGTCACTGGACTGACTTGACTGACTTGAAGTACCGATCAATGCGGTAAGCCTGCACTCTCTCTACCAAGCACTTCTTTATTCCCTGATGGATTCTAAGGCCTTTTACTGTTGTTACTTTCTGCCAGGCTTAAGGACAGATCTGGAGCTTCTTTCCCTCTACCGCTCCACTGATTGCTGTTCTCTATATTAGTTTCTAATTCTAGAGGACGGGTCCGTGACACTGTCCTTCACTGAATAGCTCATCCAACGCATAGTCCTGTCCGTCCCATGGTCTGTAACAGGGTAATCTGCCTGTGAGTCATCTTCCGCCCCTGCTCACAGACTCTTGGGGTCTTTTTCCTGTATTGGTCCTAGCTTTTTTGGGTGAAACTGTTTACATGCTAACCTATGCCAGCCCCAGAGAACAGAGGAAGAATCAATGCCAATCACAACATTTACACATACAATAAGTAAAATAAATAGTAAAATAATTTAAACACTATTATTCACTGATCCAATAGCAAGGGCAGACCTTTTGAAGGAGGAAGTATTTCTGATATCTTAACAATGTGTTTTACTTGTACAAGTACAACCTATGGTATACTATACACTGTTTGGCCTCTTCTGGTGATTTAGCAGACAGGACTAGGGTTGATGTGATGGAGGAGCAGACATGGCTAGGGTTGATGTGATGGAGGAGCAGACAAGACTAGGGTTGATGTGATGGAGGAGCAGAGGACTAGGGTTGATGTGATGGAGGAGCAGAGAGGACTAGGGTTGATGTGATGGAGGAGCAGAGGACTAGGGTTGATGTGATGGAGGAGCAGAGGACTAGGGTTTATGTAATGGAGGAGCAGGCAGGACTAAGTTGGTGACAAGTTCTATGTATGCACACTGGTCCTGGAACAGAAAGATCCTCAAAAATTACTTTCATTCAGTCTTTATTACACAATATAGTACAGTACTGATCAATGACAATTTAAAAAGCAGGTTTGTGAATAAATAAATCTGTTACATGGATAGTTAGCCACATGTTGCGGCTGTGATACAGTGAGGACATTATAGTTATTGACGGACAACACAAGGAGACACCAGGCTGCATAATGGCCTATCTGAGGATACAAATCTGAAAACAACTGTCAGTCCTTTTTCACATTTAGCAAGGTGTGTATGTGAAGTAAACACAAGTTATCTTTTCATTAGCGTCTTCATCACTTGGCAGAAACGTAGGCAGGTGCAAAAGTATACACAATGAGCGCCAGCGTTATATTTACAATCTAGCTACATTTAACTTGAAGAGCTGAGGGGCACTGGTGCTCTCACCAGACGGCAACACTGTGATCATCTAAAGTGGGTATAAAACTATTTAGAGGCCTATTTGACAAAGTGCTGACATACCTAGTATAGTATTTCACCTGTAAATTCAAGGGGAGGGGCACGAGACAAAACTCCCAGTTCACTTTACGTAGCTCTACTTGGGGCAGTAAACCTTTGGTCATTCTAGGGTTGTGCTACTTGGTAGATGCACAAGAGGCCAAGCTAACGCCACCGCTTTACTTGTTTTGTCTTGTGAAGGTCAAGTCCAGGAGATCAATAGAAGACAGCGCCAGCACCTAATCTACTGATTCTCCACTCACTCACCGGACACTGCAGTCAGTCACTCTCACACACACACACACGCACACACACACACACACACACACACACACACACACACACACACACACACACACACACACACACACACACACACGGATGCAGTCTGCGACACAGCCTTTCAGATATACAAACTTGAGATGTGAGGGGCAGAACAGGGAAGAAGCGCAAGGGGCTGTTTCTGGCCAAATGCATGCAAAAGTGACTATTCATCATAGCGGGCGTTACGTAACTGCACAGAAGTGGCCTTGTGCAAAACATCATTGTCGTTAGTAAACAACATACTTTTTAAAATGGAACAAATCAATTGTGTGTTTAAAATGTTAACAAAATAATGAGCGATCCCGGTGTTGTGAGCGTTTTGAGAAGGTTACACTGTTTTCCTAATGGCTTTGTGTGAATATAGACTTATTATTGTCACTGCACAGCCCAACTAGTTAAAGCTTAAAAATATATAAAATACAAAGAATGATATGCAGCAACATTTTACAGGGGCTTATTAAGCACTACTCAAAACAACAGAAAGCATATTTAATGCCTCTAAAAAAAAGTGTTTTTGATACTGAAATGGCAATGGAATTAATCTAGGTAAGGTATCATCCATTTGGGCAAAAAAAAAACGAATTACATCTAAACATCAGGAAATAATAAAATATATGCTTGAGACACTTGTTGACAGAATCGAGTCAGTGATCCGCACACACTGTTACGTTCTGTGCGGAAGGAGGGTTAATTGTGTATTAAAGGAATCACCTGATAAAGGATTCCTGATGTAAATCAGGTGCGCTCGGCACGTAATTTAAACAAAAATCGGAGACAGCGTCGTCCACGGACGCTCTTGCCATTCTGTTATCGACTTTGTAACCATCACTCGCTGAAAAGCAAGTCACCGGTTTGCTCTTCAATGCGACCACAGCGGCAGAATATATCGGTCACATCTGCTTTGAAGAAAACAAGGAAATTGTGTGAATTGAACTATTTGATGGTTAGCGTAATTCTAGATAGAATGCCACACATGTCTCCAGAGATGGCGAGGTGTCTCCAGAGATGGCGGGGTGTCTCCAGAGATGACAGGGTGTCTCCAGAAGGTGGCGAGGAATCTGCACGTGACGTACTGAGCAAACGTTGCGAACGGAGCCTAATTAGAAACAAACGGCTGATGCGTCACCCAAAGGCCATGCTCCTCTCTGGGCAGCAGTTGGTGACCGTTCGCATGGTGTGAAGAATCTCCACGTATATCTCTAGACTCACCAGTTATATAGACTCGGAGCATGTTACTCAAGAGGTAGTATCACTAATAGAATTTAGATTTTTTTTTTTTTTTTTAAGTATCAAGACTTCTCTAAAAACAGAAAAAAAGGAAATCTCCCAAATGGAGCATTGAGGCTAGTTGAGTATTATCTAGACCGTTTTGTAAGGCAGGGCTTTTGTTCTGCAGTTCTCCAGCCTGACCATACCACCAACCTCACATTAAAAAGGCTTTTTCTCCCATTATTTCCGATTGTGGTCCGCAGAGTGCTCAAAAAGCAACGTTAAAAAGGGCACACTGATAAAAGATACATTAATACGTCAAATGCATATATGTTCATAAAATATCGAGAAAATGATGGACATTCTACAGTACAACATACGTGCCTTATTACAGGGACTCCTCCGGAAAGAGCCACGAGTTCCAAACTGACCCATAGGCAAACGTAGTTTTCCTTATGCAAATGTGTAGTATATATACATATTTTCTTTAGTATAGGCATGTCTGTTTCTGTCAAATAAAAAGGACAAAACGGAGTAGTAAGTTCCATAGTTCCCAATAAATGTAGGTGTGAAGCCAAGCTTGACAGTTACTCAAGACGATGAAGGGTGATGATTAATATGAGACACGGTTGGTTTCAGAGGGGATGAGTGGGGAGGATTTCCAGGACCTCTCTCAGATAGAATGCTGAGACAGCTCATAGTCGCTGGATGAGCTAATCTGCCTCTCCACCCCCCTTTGAGCCTTGCAGGCAGCCATTTTTACCTGAATGTCACTTTTCTTCTCAAAGTAGTCCACTAAGGCGGGCTCGGTGAGCAGCGAGGCCAGCACCTGCTCGAAGGTGATGGACCAATCACCGTCTAGCACGCTGCCCCTCCTCTGGTCGCCACAGCCAATAAGGACCGTGTCGTCGGCTATGTCCTCGCACTGCAGCGAGCCGGCACTCACCATGGAGTAGGAGGACACCGAGGTGTCGTCTTTGGCCTCCTCGTCGGACGTCTGCTGGGGCGGCGTCTCCAGCTGGGCCTCGGCCAACGCCTTGCAGACCTGGGACTGTCCCGGGCCTCCTTCCCCGTTGGAGTCCTCTTTTTCGGACTCGGAGTTGGGGACCGCCGGGGCGGGGCCCTGGGCAGCTGGGGCCTGAGCGTTGGCGTCTGGTTTCTTGGAGCCGTTGTTGGTGAACTTCTTGCCCACCTCTCCGATGCGCAGCAGCAGGCTGGCCACAGTGGCGATGGCGTGGTACAACTCCTGCTCCAGAGGGTCCTCACTGAACATGTTGTACAGGGTCTTGCACAGCTCGATGAACTGTTCCTGGAGAGAGACAGCAAGGGAATCACTCACCATCTAAGACCAAGTTCCTTGGCTTATTCAGAAACGTCTTGATCGACAGATGTGCAAAGGACAAGCTTAGACTCGCTTGCAAGTTTGTGCCATTAACCAACTTCTGTACCTGGGACTGTTCCAATCTTTGAGTGACAACGTATGATCATTACATTTATATAGTGCTTTTCTAGACACTCAAAGCGCTCCCACAATGTAGGTGGAAATTGCCTCCTTCACCACCACTGGGCTACACAGGCTCAATGGCTGCCATACACAGGGATTGATATCAGCCAATTAAGGGGGGGGGGGGGGTGATTAGGTGGCCTTGATGTCGGAGACCTGATTGGGAATGTGGCCAGGAACGTCGGGGAACCCCCTTACTCTTTGTCATAGGCGCCCTGGGTTCTTTAACAGCCAAATTCAGTCAGGATCTTGGTTTAGCGTCTCATGCGAAGGACGGCACTCGCAGCTGTACGGTGTCCCCATCCCCATCGCCTGTAGCTGTTCCGCAACCGTTCCTACTTCCGGGGTAGGCCTGATTGGCCCCGACAGGCACGTGACCCGCCGCGGCCACGCCCCGCGGCAGCCCCAGGAGCAAGCGCGCTACTGCTGGAGTTCGCTTCGCCTTTCACATCGCTGCCGTTGGCGAAAGCAGACAAATGAATGACTAATTCGGTCAGAAATAACGTTAGTAAGCACTGCTTATATGCTTATTATGTCTGCGGGGTACAGTAACCGTTTCTCCTGGTACATTCTGAAGAGCACACCGCTGTATGTTGGAGAACCAGCGGTCTTCCTCACTCGAGTGAGACTGGCGCCGTGCACAGCTCAGCCCTGTGAGACGCTTATGTCTGCGGGGTACAGTAAACATTTCTCCCGGTACATTCTGAAGAGCACACCGCTGTATGTTGGAGAACCGAAAACAGGATGAGAGGCGAGAGCTTTGGTTTCGCTGTGTATCATTTAATCATTTAACATTTGAAAGGCATACATTGTTGTCATACAGAAGTACAGAATACTTTTATCCAAAATGCTTAGTGCACGGCTTTAGTCTCACTCGAGTGAGGAAGACCGCTGGTTCTCAAACATACAGCGGTGTGCTCTTCAGAATGTACCGGGAGAAACGTTTACTGTACCCCGCAGACATAAGCGTCTCACAGGGCTGAGCTGTGCACGGCGCCAGTCTCACTCGAGTGAGGAAGACCGCTGGTTCTCCAACATACAGCGGTGTGCTCTTCAGAATGTACCGGGAGAAACGTTTACTGTACCCCGCAGACATAATAAGCATATAAGCAGTGCTTACTAACGTTATTTCTGACCGAATTAGTCATTAATTTGTCTGTTTTCGCCAACGGCAGCGATGTGAAAGGCGAAGCGAACTCCAGCAGTAGCGCGCTTGCTCCTGGGGCTGCCGCGGGGCGTGGCCGCGGCGGGTCACGTGCCTGTCGGGGCCAATCAGGCCTACCCCGGAAGTAGGAACGGTTGCGGAACAGCTACAGGCGTCCCCATCACCATAACAGGGGCATTATTACTGACAAATCCAGAGGACAGAGTGCTACCTGCTGGACAACAAGTCTGGAGCTCTATCCATGTAGCCGCGCTGTTGGCCAATATATAGTTATCCGTATTCTTTGGTGTGATATAGTAATACTACAACATGTCTAATCACTTCCTTTAGTACCTGGTTCATCCTGGGAAGGTCTTTGATGGTTTCTTTCTTTGGCTCCTTCTCTTTGGCCCACATCCGCAGGTAATACTTGTAGTCTTTCACTTTCTCCTCTGAAAACACAGAAACACAGATAGAGTGGCGAGTTGTCAAGAGTATGTGGTTACCGGCTTCAAGTATGCCACAACAACAGCCCGGTATAGTAAGACTCCACAAGGTGATGCTGGCTTCATCCAGAAGAGGGCACCATTTCCCCCAGAAAACAAGAAAACAAACAACAACAAAAAATACATTAAACAGATTGTGCATGTCAGGGTACTATACACAATGAATTAAGCTGGTTGTCTTTTCCTTATGTCATCTTATGTGATGATAAATAATGGGGGGGGGGGTCGATACAGCAATATATATACTGTATATTTATTTTTTGCTCTACAATCCCATTTTACTGCAAGACAAATTATTGGAGTGAGGTAAACAGCCTGCAAACATTATCTTATTAGATAAAACAGATGATTCATATATTTCTGTTGCAGATGTTGACAATATATACATATATATATTACATATTATATTATTAATATATTACAATATTGTGACTCTAGTATTGTGAGGCCTCTGATGATTCCCACCCCTAATAAACATGTTTTGATCCAATGTGGGTGTTTGTTAGGTCAATATCAAGTGTACGGTGGAGAGGCAGTACCAAAAAATAAGCCCCCGATGGGTCTTGTTCCACTCTTGAGAACACCCCAGTTCAATTAAAAACAAGGCATCAGCAATTATACCTTGTACAAACCCCATTTCATTATTAACAGCCCACACACAATCTAAATCAAAGAAGATTAGAATAGAGGGAAGATTATACAGGAATTAAATCACTGTAACCTTTCATCCATTGTATCCATAATATAAATGTTTTTTATAATTCTCTATGGGGAGCTCAAGTCTTTTCTGACTGAATATGAAACCACCAGGAGGTGACATGATGACCTTAGCTCAGCGTACGTATGGGGAAATACACTTGAAGTTGACATAGCTGACAACGTTCAATCTGAACTGGCTAAATCTGCCTTTTGTTTTGATGCAACAGCTTCCTGGAATGCTCTTCAACTCACTCTAAAAATCAATACCCCACTCAAAACCTCCCTACCTCAGTATGTAACAGTTTTTAATTCTTTATCTTTATTTTCTCTTTATTTGTCCTACTTGTGCAAATGTATTTTTCTATCCCTTTTATATAGATCTGAAATGTTTGTATTTGTAATCGACGTCATTGCAAATGAGGGTAAAACCTCAATGTCCTTTTCAAGAATAAATAAAAGGTTTCAATTAATAACATTTATTTGCCGTCTTATTAAATTATAGTAAAGTCAACTAATGGTGTTCATAGTTTCTAGCTATTCTTGTGATTTGCACTCCCATATTGGATGTGTACGGAAGTGTATTGCTGCCACACCAGAAACAGAAAAAATATATCGGTTATAACGTGATAACTTATTGTTTTAACACATTCAGGGCCATTCGATTTCCCCATCCTGTTCTAGCAAGGCCAGGTTTTCATTACATAGTTTGATTTCACTGTGTGTCACCTTATTTGTAGAGCTAAATCTATATTTTATATTATAGCTATGGATACAATACCATGGTCATTTGACAGTAACTATCTTCCGTTCAAGATGCAAAAAAGAATATATTTTTTGTCATGAATACGTTCACGCGTTATCCTGTGGTGAATATAAGTATAATTTCGGAATGATCTGGGCTAATTCCTGGGAGGCTGGCTATAGGGCGCAACGTGAATTCTACTAAAACCATTGGCGTTTCGTCCCTGGACACGCTACTATTTTCAAATCAAATGCATATGATAGGTATTATGTTTCATCATGAATGCAAGTCAAGTCAAGTCAAGAATTGTATTTGTCATGGCATACAAGTATACAAAAGTCTTGCCCGCAACGATTGTGCATAATATAATAAGAATATACCGTAATTCCTCTAATAGTAACCCCGGCTTGTATTTGTTTCAACTGTAGCGGGTACCAGGCTTGTATTAGGAGGAGGCCTGTATAAGAGGGAGGCCTATATTTAAAATTTTCAAACGGATCATAATGAATAAATCAACATTTTGTGTCAGTTTGAACCCAGTAAAATGTACTGGGTTCATTTATTGAAACCAAGTACTGTATGAAATAGTAAACAGTGCAATTACAGGTGGTCACTGGTCATTTCAACGTTTTCAAAGTGAAATCAAGTAACTAGCTCAGTATGCAGCTCAGTATATTAGTAACCCGGCTTGTATTAGGAGGCCGGCTTATAATTGCTTAGCTCAAGAGCGCACCCGGCCATTAATAGAGACCCGGCTTGTATTTGAGATCCGGTTACTATTAGAGGAATTACGGTAATAAGAATCCAATAGAACGACATTGTGCAATAATACAAGTAATCAAAGTAGGGCATATCGGTATATGTACATGAGTTTTTACAGAGCATGGTAGGACATGCTAGGTCCTGTGATACTATACTATTCTTAAAGTGACCTTTCCTTTTTTAAAGTGACCATAAGTGTGAGCGTGTGCAGCATGAGTGTGTGTGCTCATGTTAAAGTGGCTGCTAGTGTGTGAGCGTGTCCAATGTGTGCTTGTGTGTGGAGAGTTCAGTGTTCAAGGCTCTGATGGCCTGGGGGAAGAAGCTGAGCCGAAATCTCTGTCTTAGTTGCTGGTGTTCGCAGGCGTTTGCCTGACCGCAGCAGCTTGAACAGGCTGTTGTTGGGGTGGTGAGGGTCTTTCATTATTCGGCAGGCTCTGGATTTGCACCTCTTGTTATATAGGACGGGGTGGTTTCTGATTAATTGATTGCCAATAACGGCATTCGTTATTACCACAACACACGCCGATCAGAGGGATGGGTATGAAAACCATGCACGATCAAGCTTAAATTGACGTCAGATTGTCCTTACCTGTGGTCGGTGGTATTCCAAAAAGAATATTCCAATTATTTGATCGGCATCTGGTCCATCCTATGCCCATCTGGTCCACGACATAACCCACCACAACATATGGATCAGGGGGCCCGAAAACGATTCAATGCGATCTAGTGAAGCCCTAGGTTTCCCATTACTAAAAAAGAGCGCCCGGAACGGTTTAAACGTAGCACCCGGTCTGGAACAGGGTTTACTGCCTACTAGCAGGATATGGCCGGTACTGCACCTTCGGAGTCCCAGTATGCCTTTTAACGGCAACATACAGGTCCCCGACATTGAATAGTTGGTCGCGAAAGTGTTAACATAAAATGTTTCACATTATAACATGATAAGTTGGTATCACGTTATAACGCGAAACGTTTTATGTTAAAACAATAAGTTTTCACGTTATAACGTGATACTGATATTTTTTTTTCTGTTTCCTTGGAGGTTTACCTTTCTTCTCCTCACCGTCTCCAGCCTCACCAGCTTCTCTCGCTTCGTCTCCTGCAGGCAGGGATAACAGCATCACCACCATCATCAACAACACAGTGACACCACTTGGAAACACCCAGACCAGTGTACATGGTGCCAAGTAGAGAAGGGGGACGATGGGGGTGGATAGTACTACTGTACGGCGACGAGACTTGGTGAGTTTGTTACTTGAATAGAGTTTATTACTACTAGTAAGAATCTGTCATGCAACTTCAAGCAGAACAGGTGGGTGAGCCAAGAAAACCTACAGCTTCTAAAACGCAGACACTATGCAGACACACAGAGTTAAGTCATTATAGGGACGGTAGATATCAGGTCAAAGCAAGAAGCTGTGTACAGTAGAGCCCAACCAATATGGACCGATATTGGTTTATCACCGATATATTGGTATAGGTGTTCATGTTAGATATCCCGCTGTTTGATTAGCCGCCTTAAAAGGGCTCTAGCGGGCAATCTTGTTAAGCTAGCGCGAATATATTGTTATATTAAACTTGCAGTACAAATAGGTTACTTTAGCCTTTCTTATAATATACACATACATAGCCACGCACACATATATACAGTATTCATATTCACAATGAATCTTGTTCAACTGTAAAATACCACACCTCCAGTATATGTTTGTCACAAGTCTTTGAGAACTAAGTTTGAGGGATCCTTGCTAAAGATTTGTCTGAACATCGGCCAATATATCAACATCGGAATTGTTTTACACAAACATTGGTATCGGACTCAAAAATCCAGTATTGGTCGGGCTCTAGTGTTCAGCACACCACGAGCACAAGGTACTGAAGAGGAAATGAGAGGGGGGGAAGGGAGACTACAAAGAATGTTTTGATCAAGAGATTTAAGTTAGTATCATTACAGTCAACATCTATTCTACACTATTGTTATAAAAAAATCACTATGGTTATCCTCATTAAGAATGATGTACATTATAACACTTCTTGTATTTTCATGTAATGCATCACAGCATTTTATGTTGAATATGATTTCTATTAATTTTGTATCACTGATTAGTCTTGCAACTTTGATCTTTGATGGGAGGTATCATCAAGCCTTTTCTGGACTCTATCCTCTCCTGCACTATGTCCAATCTTTCAAAAACATTTACGGTAGTCTCTTTTCATCATATGTGCAAATAAATGAAAATGACACCAATAGGTTTCGGTGGGCTACTCTCTGTTTAGTAAGGCTTTTATCAGCTTTGTGGCTACTGCTATGATCCATTATGGTCCATATACTGATTTTAAAGACTAATGACAGGATTCAATATAACTTGACAAAAAGACACCAAACACAACTAGACGTCATGCCATTGAGTTTGCACAAGCCATGTCTCACAACAAATCTAAATCCTGCTCTATGTTTTATATGCTCTTCCGAAAAATATAACGCACATCCTCCGTTTGTTGGTGCTGAGCCAAACTGTAAAAACAGTAATACATAAGAACAAAGCGGGGCTCGCAACTCACTTGTAGTTCCAGGGTGATTTTAATAAACAAAACAGGCAGTAGATGCAACGTTTCGACCTTACCGGTGCTTGAGGAAGACCGGTAAGGTCGAAAACGTTGCATCTACTGCCCGTTTTGTTTATTAAAATCACCCTGGAACTACAAGTGAGTTGCAAGCCCCGCTTTGTTCCTATGTTTTATATGCTCAATAGGGGTGTAACGGTACACAGAAGCCACAGTTCGGTACGTACCTCGGTATTGGGGTCACGGTTCGGTGCGAGTTCGGTACAACAGAAAAAAAAAATGTATAATAATAATTATTAATATAATTCAATTTTTTTCTCTTTTTCTTTTAATTTATATATTATATTTAAGATAATTAAATGGAATAATTTTTTATAGGAAAAGTATGTTTCTTTTTATTTTATTTTATCAGCTGTGCCTGTGTGTCCGGCAATGTATGGGGCTGCGGCACTGCAGATTTACCCTACTCGAGTCCGGCGGGGGAGAATGTTGGTGTGTTTCTTTCCATTGGTTTCATTTGGTTAACATTATTGGGCGAACAAGAAAACGAAAGAAAACTATAAAATTGTAATGACCCTGCAGCTGTTCCAATGTAAATGTGCCTTCCTCTGAAGTCGGACTCGGTGTGCTCGGCCACACGCGCTGTTCTCGCACGGATCTCGCGAGTGCCTGCATGTGCGACTGGTGTGTTTGCGCTGTGAGGCGTATTCTTCGTACAGCTGCACGTACCGCACCGTGACGGCCGTACCGTAAATTCACGGGGCGAATACACGTACCGTTACACCCCTAATGCTCAATCGCTCTCATTGTAACATAAGAACAGTGGGTTTTAATCTATAAACGTCTAATTTTAGTATAGATATATAATATAGATTAGAAGCTAAGTATAGCTTGTACTCGGATGACAATACATTAGTCTCTCCAATAACCCGCATGGCTACGCTTTCACCACTGACATTACACACCGACATCTAACCCCTCACCAAACCAGCTGTGTGCTTCTGTCCTCCTAAGCCTCTCATCTACAACAACCTTACCCACGACAAGAGGCCACTCAGTTGATCAAAAGCAATCTTTGAGCCACAGAAAGAGACAAACCTGAAGTCACTTCCTGCTGCACTAGGAAGTCCAAATGAGACAGGAAAGGAGATTCTGGAGTGGCAGGGTGGAAGAATGGAATGGAAAGGAGGACAGAGCGAGAGAGAGAGAGAGACATTTAGACAGTTGGCCGACAAGAAGGGAAAGAGAAAAAGACCATATGAGGAAGATGAGACCATTGTGCTGGTAGGAGTCCAGTAGTTTTCCTATGCACAGGAACATGCCAAGGGACTAGGACACTGGGATGCAACACATGTTAGTTATACATATCACACTTATTTTGTGTGTGAGAATGAATGAATGAATGAATGACATTTTATTTCCGTGTCATGTCCGACGACCCATCCCTTACGGGATTATAAAACACAAAAAACAACAATTGAACATAACAATCACTTCCCAAGGTTTCTAAGCTACACCGTGCACACCATCAGAGGTCAAAGTAAATGCATCACATATATGTTCTTTTCTTGTGCGTTTATCCCAAGCTCTCTAAATATTCTGCAAGTGCAAATACCCTGTAATAAAAAAATCCATTTTAATCCATCTGCATCACTAAACCACATTAACTCAAGGTTTTTACACCTGTCAAAATTACTTTTGATGCAACTCATAATATAGTGGACAATAAAATGAAACTCATTCTCATGTGTATGTGTAATAATGCAGGATCTTATAAGACAAATGCTATGTTGTAAAACTCTGTAACAACCTTCAGTGCTTATGGCATGTCGGAGGTGCTGCAGCAGACAGCCATCAACATCATCACAGTAAAGAGCGGCTCATTGATCGTCATCGAACACACTCTGGGCTATCACAGCATTTATAAAATCACTAGCATATATTATCTGAATGGATATTATATAAAATATACCCTGCAGAGTGTGTGGTGTGTTTTTTTACCCTGTGGAGTGTGTGCTGTGTGTGTACCCTGCAGAGTGTGTGGTGTGTTTTTACCCTGCGGAGTGTGTGCTGTGTTCTTACCCTGCAGAGTGTGTGGTGTGTTCTTACCCTGCAGAGTGTGTGGTGTGTTCTTACCCTGCAGAGTGTGTGGTGTGTTCTTACCCTGCAGAGTGTGTGGTGTGTTCTTACCCTGCAGAGTGTGTGGTGTGTTCTTACCCTGCAGAGTGTGTGGTGTGTGTACCCTGCAGAGTGTGTGGTGTGTTCTTACCCTGCAGAGTGTGTGGTGTGTTCTTACCCTGCAGAGTGTGTGGTGTGTTCTTACCTTGCAGAGTGTGTGGTGTGTTCTTACCCTGCAGAGTGTGTGGTGTGTTCTTACCTTGCAGAGTGTGTGGTGTGTTCTTACCCTGCAGAGTGTGTGGTGTGTTCTTACCTTGCAGAGTGTGTGGTGTGTTCTTACCCTGCAGAGTGTGTGCTGTGTTCTTACCCTGCAGAGTGTGTGGTGTGTTCTTACCCTGCAGAGTGTGTGGTGTGTTCTTACCCTGCAGTGTGTGGTGTGTGTACCCTGCAGAGTGTGTGGTGTGTGTACCCTGCAGAGTGTGTGGTGTGTGTACCCTGCAGAGTGTGTGGTGTGGTCTTACCCTGCAGAGTGTGCGGTGTGTGTACCCTGCAGAGTGTGTGGTGTGTTCTTACCCTGCAGAGTGTGTGGTGTGTTCTTACCCTGCAGAGTGTGTGGTGTGTTCTTACCCTGCGGAGTGTGCTGTGTGTGTACCCTGCAGTGTGTGGTGTGTTCTTACCCTGCAGAGTGTGCTGTGTGTGTACCCTGCAGTGTGTGGTGTGTTCTTACCCTGCAGAGTGTGCTGTGTGTGCACCATGCAGAGTGTGTGGTGTGTGTACCCTGCAGTGTGTGCCGAGGTGTGTACCGTGAAGAGTGTGTACTGTGTGTGTGTACCCTGCAGCGTGTGTACTCTGCAGAGTGTGTACTGTGTGTGTGTGTACCCTGACTGTCGTCATCAGTGAAGAACTGTGTTGCCTCCAACGCAGACTCTGCCTCCTCCGGACATAAGGCTACAAGATAAAATATATTGGTTTTTAAACACAAATACAAACAAATATCGTAAACAGCGGCAACACTTAAATAAATATTATTGACACGAGTTGAACTGAACATGCATCACTGGTTCCCTATTTTGTAATTTTGGAAAGATGTGCCTGCAATATAAGCCAATAAATGGGTGTTACAAAGCACAGCCCAATGACCATAATAACTAATACAAGACACAATGAAGTCAAAGTCAGCTTTATTGTCACCTCTTGTAATGTGCAAAGCCTGCTTTGATGTGGTAATAATATATAAATTGTTATCGTTAATATTCTAATTTAATTAGAATTTGTCTCATTTCAACCTCTTCATATTCTAATGATATTCTTAGGCCCTAGTGTCTACGAATGTGTGCGTGCGTGCATACAAACACGGACATGGACACACCCAGCAAGGGTCACAAGAGTGTTAGCAGACTTCTGCTATCTCGTTTCCTTTGCATTTGCTGATGCTCCTTATTCTGTTGCTGTGTTTATCAACAGAATGAGCCGAGAGCAGACTGATGCCGACTAGCCAATAACAACAACAGCCTGCTGGAAATCAATACATACAAAAAGTGTGTCTAATCTTCCTACCTGGTGGTAAGTGGAGTTTGTACAACAGCTTGAGTTTTTCAGTCATATCCCCGTGGTACATCCCACCTACAGGGAGACAAGACTGTAATTAACGTCAACACTTTAAATAAACAATTACCATGACAAACCCAACCCCTGCCACAAGAGGTCATCCAGTTCCACACGCAACACAACTAGACTTCACAGCACTGCTATTCCAAGTCGCAGGGCAAAGTCCAGGGCCCTCATTTATCAATTTTTCTTAGAAAGTATTCTATTTTCATACGTAAGCACAGCATTTAGAATGTGTGCACGCACAAAAAAAACGGGATTTATCAACCGTGCGTACACAGGTCCTACGCTCCTCCGTGTTGATAAATACCTCTTTGTTCTACCGTCAATGCTCGTGCATGATTATCCATATATGGTCATGAAAGTGATGAAACACCCCCCATGGGATGTGAAATAATGGACTGACCCGAGCGGAACTCTGAGAAACTTCACGGGAGATTGTTCACTGAGGCTCTGCCGAACCAAGAAGACACAACGCGTGTTATGGGATAAATAAAAGGCTGACTTGTAAACGGTGATGTCAGATATCAACGGCTCCCTAAGACCATTGCTGCAATTCTGCCTGGACAGCTCAAAATACTAATAAAGACCGTTCGTTGACCACTGTTTGGCGTTGGTGGTTTGATTGATTGATTGATTGAAAAGTTTATTAACAGATTGCAGAATGGGTACAGTAGCCTACAGTACAGCTCAATACACACAATTGTTAAGGGGATGCAGACCAGAGAAAGATGTTTGTCTTGTTTACATCAGGGTCCCCCCCTGTTGTTGTCGGTATTAGCCTAATAATACAGACAACAAAATAGATGCCTCTAAAAATCATATACTATTAGGTAGCCTATATGAATTACATATAATAGCAGCCATAGCCTACATTATGCAACAGTAACTTGCGCATACCAGTGTATGCGACGGACCAGTGTATACCTTATATCATATCATATTCATATAATAGTTTACTCTGAGTCTATCAGCATACCAGCATGTAATACGTTCCGAGTGTGTATCTACCTCAACTCCTTATTAAATTTGCGCATAGATTGCAGAAATACGGGAACGTTTTGATTTATATTAAAAGGCTTTGACATTGTAAAACTAAATACATGGAATTCTGTAAGCATAATACAAGTCATATCACCCACACGATATATGCTCTGTGTCCAGAGCATGTATGCTTTTCATTCATTTAAGACACATTATTGTAAGGGTTTTGTAATACACATACACCCTGGTCTCATTGCAATGCGTTTTTTATTCTTTCTTATACAGTAGGAAGGGGAAGAACACTATATCGTGGGTGTTCATATGACTTGTATTCTGCTTACAGCTTCGAAATTCCACTTGTTTCGTTTAACGTAAAGCCTTTTAAATATAATCAAAACGTTCCCGTGTTTCTGCGGTCTGTGCGCAAAATAATAACAAGTTGAGTTACGCGGAGCGCAGTCAGTCAGTACACCCTGTATATTCCGATAACGCTATATAAACCATGCTGCATTCATTCGGAGATAAAGACCCATTATTCCAAATGCTATTTATAGGGTTTTGACCATAATTACACTACTGTTGCTATTTTACAATGAACTATAATGAATTACGGTTCATACAGAACATGCCAGTGTTGAAACTAATGCACAGAAGCTTATTTCCTTGTTGTAATAATATATTCTACCAACGGGCGCCAACTACGCATGGTCCGACCTGTGCTTAAATATACGCACAAAGTCAAGCACAAGTTCAAATTGATAAATCCCACACTTTGCTTAGAAATGATCGTACGCACGGGTTACGCACATATCTGTGCGTACGCCACGTTGATAAATGAGGGCCCAGGTCTTGTACTTGTACAACTTGTACTTATTATAGAAGTGAGATACAATATGTTACGTATACATTCTGTTGTAGTAAAAAAAAATTAAGCAGGATTCCTACAAGTTTTCCATGGTAGAATAATGAATTGTTCCTGGTCTCAATTTTCAGAAAATGATTATTTATTGCTCTTCTTTTACCACGTTGACTACCGCCTAATAATATTACTACTTAGTGTTTGTACCAAGTCTCTCTCAGGGGCAAGCATTCTAAAAGAGATGGTGAATTTCCAGACTTTCAAAACCTGGCGAGTGCTTTTACCACACATGCAAATAACTGGATATTGACAAAATAATTTCCTAATCCACTACTCAAACAATCCATTTCTTTCAGTTCTTTAACAAATAATCATAAATTTGTAATGTCTTAAATGTGACCATCTGCAAATACATGCTAAATGACAGCTTTAGATCAATGACCAAAAAAAACAATACATACATGTGTGAAAACTTGTTGCCACAGAAGTGCCAATATTTTTCAATTAATGAACTGATGCCACATAAATAATCAACTGACAAATTGAATAAGTGGAACTGTATAAATCCAGCCACCTTGAACTCCCTAAAGGAGCAAAACCCGTCGGGAACCAGGCAGAACGATCACGTGACTCCAGGTCTGTAGACCCTTCCAGCAGAATTCCGTTGCTAGGGGGAACAGCTTGGGCCCACGTTTATTCTGCGTCAACCTATTGCGCTAGCGAACACTGAGACGGAAAACAAACCTGGGCCCGTTTAGAACGTTTACACCGTCAAATATAGAAAAGGTCTATACTTTTGAGGTTTTTAACGGAGGTACAAAGTTGCTCACTCAGGCCCGTGACGAACTCTTTGAAGTTGATGAGGCCGTCCTTGTTGTGGTCTAGCAGGCGGAAGAGGCGCGCCGCGAGGGTGACCGTGTGGACGCCGCACACCCAGACGCCCAGCGAGCCGAAGAACTGAGAGAACTGGCCCAGGTCAACGCGATACTGCTCCAGGTAAGGCAGGCTGGGGTCGTGGCGCTCCGCTGCCGTGGTGCTGGCGCCCCAGTAACAGCTTGTGATGTGCTTGGCCTGCATGGAGGTGATGAACAGTCACACTCAGAAAAACCCTTTATCTGCTAAATGTTACCTGTATGAATGTACAGGAACTTCTCCTGGGGGCACTGGTGCACATATCTTCACAGTGCATACAGTGAATTATATATTCTTACCATATATATATATATATATATATATATATATATATATATCCACCTGTCTGTAAATACCTGCACATAATCCTTTTACATATCTGTAGATACTACCGGTATATTATATATCTGACCTAATCTACTAGTTACGCTGCTGGTCAGTATGACTACGATCATACTGTCTTTATACCTGTATGACTGTACATATTGGTATTACAACTCTACATACATCTGAATAGCACTACACCCAGTAGTACTGATTTATACATCTTATACACAGTTTAATCAACTGTACATTGTATATGACTATGGCCAGCATGACAAACAATATACTGCAGATGATATGGTCACTCTATTCATGTTGTACTATGTGTGTCAGTACTCAGTATGGTTGCTGCTGGACAGGGAGGTGAGTGTCCAGTAGTGTATTAGACGAGTATACCAAATAAGTAGCATGAGATGAGTTGTGAGTGTTATAGAGCATTGACACAATGTTGTTGCATAAAATGTATTAATGGAGGATAAAGAAGCACTATATCTTAATAATAAATCAAAATGCATTTTAAATGTTTGCATAAATAGCATTGAGTGATAGGTTTGACGAAGGGCAAGAGGTTGTCTGTTGACTCTAAGGATGACGCTAGTCAAAATGTTAGTTTACCCGCCCCCCCTGCAATAAACATAGATGGTATGAGTGCTCCAGTGTCTTACTTTGGGTAGTCTATTTTGAAGTGCCCTGGTGAAAGGTTTTCTTATGGGTACAGTACTCTGCTGTCGAGAACCAAAGCCCTCTTATTGGAAACTTGGCTGAAGCGCGTTGCACTTCACTTTAAGGGTAAGAGGTGTTTGAATGTATGAGACAGCCAAGTGTTAGTGGTTGAACTGTCAAAACTAGTTTGTGTTGTTTTCACGAGTGCCATATTGTGTCCCCAAAGTAAACAAAATGTAATGCTTACTCTTGAGGGGCACAAAATGGCTGCTGATAATGGCAGCAGAAGAACATGATGACATCATGTGATAACAAAGGAGTCAAGGACTCTTAGTATTTTTTTGTGTGTCAGCAGACAGTGACAACCATAACCACACTGGGACAAAAGCAGGAAGTGATGAAATTAACAAATCACATACACTTGATCTAATGCAACAAATGTATATGCGAGACAAGTATACAAGTATATAATACAAAGAATAAAGAATCAAAGCTGTTTACAAAGGGACCTTACACTTGAAACTGGATAATTCAGTTTAGACGAGATGAAGTATTTTGTGTGTCAGCAGACAGTGACAACCATAACCACACTGGGACAAAAGCAGGAAGTGATGAAACTAACCACACATGGGATTTAAATTAGCAAAGGGTTCCCATGCTGGCCCTAATGTAATATGCAATGACTATCTCATGACTTCTTTTAATTCCTTGCTGGTAAAGGATAAACAATGTGGTTTCCACTAAAGTTAGCCTTCCTGTGGAAAAGTGGCTAGTAGTAACTGCTACTGTATTTATACATTATCTAAATGACGAAGCTTGAACTTTAAGGGATAATTCACTTTTGGAACCCTAGCCCCACTTCCTCCTTACCAATATTGTTGTTGATCGGTAGAGTCCTTTCTCAGCACAATCCATGCAGTCCTTCATACCGGATATCTGACTGAAACTAACTGAAATCTACATTATTCTGTGTGCGCTGTGGAGTAGGTTTCAGTTATTTTCATTCAGCTTGTACAGGCAGGTGCAACCCAACTAGCAGAGGGTATCCAGTATGGAAATTTGTATGGATTGTACCGAGATTGTGAACTATCGCTGTAACAATGTATACATATCGGCTGATAGACACGATCTAATGCAACACATGTACATATATGAGACAAGTTGTAAAATACATGCTATCAGATCCCTGTAAAGTGAGCCATTTGTAAAGTTCCAATATTCCATGACTTCCCCGGAGTATTGATGAAATTCCCAGACTCTCTCTCCATCTGGAATATAACTCTCAAAATTATAGGATTTTCGAAAACTTCAGTGACCAGTGCAAACATGCTCATATGCATATATTCAGAGTTAACTATTATTGTTTACACTGCCGATTTATTTTTACCTTTCTACTGTACTATAATTGTATTGCCTGTATTTATGTCTTCTACTATTACCTGTACCCCACCCCCCATGCTGCCTGAATTTCCCCAAGGGGATGAATAAAGGAATATCTTATCTTACCATAAACCCCTGTTAGCAGCAGCTGTATACAAAAAGATAGTTTTATTTTCTCTCACCTTGAAAAGACAGTAGAGGTCTTCCAGCTCTTCTATGCTGAAGGCTGAGTCTGTCATAATGGCTCTCACCTGTGGAGACACACAACCATAAGGGAGCAGTCCGCTTCATCTAGGGTTTGAAGGAATTTCTTTTTCTTATCGAATCTGAATTCTGTATCGAATCTGCTTATCAAATCCAAATCCTTTCAAATCCCTTATTGATTGGGTAAAAGTGATCTTTTCTTAGGTAATTATTAGAAGAAGAAAAAAGATGATTTTTTTAGGTAAATGTGCACTACTTTCATTTCACTCAGTGCAGTGAATAAATGTTATTCTTTCAGCAATGTTGTAAGTAAGACAACAAAATCATAAATAAGTTAATATTGGATTGGGGACTATTGGGACAGGGGGGGGGGGGGGGGGGGGGGGGGGGGGGTTGGGAGAGATTTGACAAGAGGATTTGTTAGACGCAGAGCTGAGCAAATTCGGATATTTTACTAACTTGGAGCCGGTTCCAAAACGGAACAGGCTAACGAAACCCAACCCTAGCTTCATCCATCACAGAAAGGACAGAAAGTGGATGGAGAGTATCACCATCTGTTGTTTTGTTTAGGAATTACAATGTAACATAGTAACTATGTAAAAGTAGGAAGAAAACATGGATGATGACAGATGAAAAACATTTAGCTGTGTGTTTGCTAATTGGGGGAAAGAAGTCCAAGCCAGCAGATGGATGCCAACAACATTTCTACCGTCAATGTTATAAATCTTGTCACCTCCAGCTAATGACCCATCTAGCCTTCTAAGCAGTTCTGCTAGTTCTTCTTTCCCTAATTAAAACAATGCTTCCTCGAGACTATTGGCTAAATGGATGATGAGGAATCTGTGACATATCCGTCTGTACAAAGAAGTTCAACCTACTTCAATGAATGGAGACAGACATATAATCAGCCCTGTCCAATAAATGGGCACCTCATTGAAAACTATATAAAAAAAGGTCCCTGCAGACGACATAATAGATGATTCTGGCCGCTCCCTACTCCTTCAAAGCATCCCTCAATGGTGTGGCAAAGACCCAACCATGCTCTGATACAGTTGCCAAAGCATTAAGCTTGATAACACAGACTTTTGTCAAGCTAAACCCACCACGCTCCTCTTGGCCGTGTCCTCCAGGGACTGGATCACCTTCAGCCTCTGTTTGAACCTCATCTGCTCGATGACATCCGAGCGTAGGCTGCCAAACTTCTGCTCAGAGAGAGAGATAGAGAGACAGAGAGAGAGAGAGAGAGAGAGACAGAGACAGAGAAGCAGGTCAGAATCAACCGAATTGACCATTTGCAAAGTAATGACTTTGGCTTTAGGCACTACACCACTTCCTCCGACATCAAAGCCTGACACACCATGTTGAAAAAGAATGGGAGGGCAGCATTTGATATGACGTTGCAGATATTGAAAGTCAAATGGTCAAAATATGTTGTAGAATTTAGTATTAGTGATACATGTTGTCCTAGTGTCTCTAGAGGGCTATGCTCTTTAGACTTTCTGTAGTTATTTAACAGTCAAGCTGGACACAGTGGCTCGGGAGGAGCAGTCGTATGATAATCTGGAGGTTCCCGGTTCGATTCCCGCTACCTGCTGAACAGCGTGTCAAAGTGCCCTTGAGCAAGACACTTAACCCCTAATTGCTCCCGATGAGCAGGTTGGCACCTTGCATGGTTGACTCCGCCATTGGTGTGTGAATGTGTAAAATGTGAGGAACAAATTGTAAAGTGCTTTGGATAAAAGCGCTATATAAATGCACCATTTACCAAAAGTATATAAGAGAGAGCTGGGACTTGTAAAATATTGATATGGTACTGATATTTGCAAATGGTTGATAGCTAATTAATTGTGTTAGTTCTGCCACATTGTGTAGCCTATATGGAGGTGCTACATCTAGGCATTAACTAACAACTGAGAGGCGTTTGGAAAACAAAAGAGACAAGAATTTGGTTTGCTTATGGATACAGTCCTCTGCTGTTGAGAACCAAGGCCCTTTTATTGGCAACTTGACTGAAGTGCGTTGGACTTCACTTTAAGGGTAAGAGGTGTTTGAACGTATGAGACAGCTAAGTGTTAAGTTAAGTGTTGAATTGTCAAAACGTTTTTGGGTTGTTTTCACGAGTGCCATATTGTGTCCCCAATGTAAACAAAATTGAATGCTTACTCTGAGGGGCAAAAAATGGCTGCTGATAATGGTGGCAGAAGAACATGATGACATCATGTGATAACAAAGGACTCTTAGTATTTTGTGTGTCAGAAGACAGTGACAACCATAACCACACTGGGACAAAAGCAAGAAGTGATGAAACTAACCACTCACATACACTTGATCTAATGCAACAAATGTATATGTCAGACAAGTATATAATACAAAAAAATAAAGAATCAAAGCCATTTACAAAAGGACCTTACACTTGAAACTGGATAATTCAGTTTAGACGATTCATTTGAAACAAGCTAGTTTTCAAGTCGTTGCATTCTTTCTTTTCCTCTAATCTATTTCATCAAACGGTGGACCTCGTTTCGATGAGTTTGTCAATAAGGGAGGTGCTATTTGTAGTGAGATAATGATGGTGTCGTTAAGGATGAAAAGGGAAGCCTGACCTCATAGGACGACTTAATGAGGTCAAACACATCGATCTCTGGAGGTGGCTCATCACCACTGGTCAGCAGGGCATGGAGATGGGGGATGGGCGGAGAGACTGTCTGCTTGTTCACAACATTATCCAGATACCTGAAATGGAGAAAGAAAGAAAAAACTGAACATTTTACAGTTTTGAATGGCTGATTGTCCTAATAAAACTCATCAACCAGTAAATCTATCTAGCAACCAAGTACGGTAGTACATACGAGGCAATAGCCTTCAGGTGCTTTTTTAGATCAGAAAAGCCAGGCCCAATGACACTTGAGGTAGCAAATTCAACTATATAATTGAATAGTTGTTTCTGTTAGTTTTATGTATGGTTTGATTACTCTGTGCAAAACACAGCAATATGTCAAGCCAATATGACATTGTGTAACATAATGCATTGTCTGTGATTTGACCATTCCATTGAAAGATCAGTGACCACCAGGCACAACATGTTAAGTTGCGATGATGACCCAAAGCTATTGACACTTCCTCGTCCAATTTAACATCCAGCTGTGTCCACCTACCGTCCCAGGATGGTCATGGCCTCGCCCTCATCATTGCAAGCGAGCAGGGCATCCATGTTGTCGTGCAGCACGTTTAGCGCCACCTGAGGGTAGTGGTGGTAGAGTATATTATTGATCATAATAGTGGTAAATTTATTTATTTAAAAACATATACAGTTGACACCTTGCTTGTTTGATATCATTACTGTTTTTTTGTGGCATCACTTGGAACAAAGCAACTAGATGTCAGGTGTCGGCATATTCTGGCACAAAAGGGGACAGTTTCGTATGTAACCTTGGTTCTCTGAAGGAAACGGAGTGAGATACAACTCACTGTATGGGAATAGCATCATCGCACGTGATTGGCTTGAAATGAGGGCAACAACGATTAGACGATGTCGCCGACCATGACATTCCGCCGATTTGCATATTCAGGACCGACACATCTTTTTGTTACTTATGTGCCGGTGGAAATGGCAGACGTTCAAAGTCATAACATGCACAATCTGCAATTATTATTTCATAATAGACACAGACCAGCGCAGACCTTACATTTTAGAAGCGAGTCGCGCTGTTTCTATGTGCAGTGAAAACTCGCGAGCAAAGGGTCCAATGCGTCCAACATACTTTGCATCCTCGCCATTCCTTTAAGTCTGCATTGCGGTACAAACCTTAACTAACGTTAGCCGCTAACGCCAACTAAGCTAAGCTAACCCTGGAAACGCTCACAGCGGATAAATACTCTGTGACATCAGTTTCCCTCTCTGTGTGTGTGTACAAGTGCGCACACGTCCCATCTCTTTGGTCTTTGGAAAGAAGAAAGAAGAAAGTGCCAACACTATACAATATACGACTAAAGTACAACCTAAGTACAATGAAAGCACAATGAAGTAAAAATACAGGCAATGAGGTACAGAAATGCAGACAATGAGGTACAAAATGCAAACTTTAAAATAATGCAAATGCAAAAATTAGGTATGGGTGTGGTCTTTAATAAATATATAAAATATAGTGTATTGTTAAAGTGTTTGAAGTGTCTAACGTGAGTGTTAAGGTGAGTGTTTTTTAAAGTGAGGGTGTGCATATGGATGTGTGTGCAATGGGTGTAGATGGATGGGTTGATGTTACATAGTCATTGAGCATCCTGATGGCCTGGGGATAGAAGCTCCTTCCGAGTCTTTCTGTACTGGCCATGAGACTCCGGTAGCGCTTGCCTGACTGCAGCAGTGCAAAGAGGCAGTTGTTTGGGTGACTAGAGTTTGACTATTCTCTTAGCCTTGGCCCTGCAACGCTTGGTGTAATGTAATGCATGTCCTGGAGAGTAGGAAGCCACCTCCAATTGTGCGTTCGGCTGATCGAGCCACTCTCTCCAGTCTGCTGCCGTTGTGGGCGGTGCCATTCCCAAACCAGGAGGTGATGTTACCAGTCAGGATGCTCTCTATTGTGCATGAGTAGAAGTTCTTAAGGATCTTCTGACACACTTTGAACTTCCTTAACTCATCCCCCGCCATTCATAAACATGCAGGCAGCTGTGTGTTATCACTGGGGATGGGTCTGAGATCGCGATGGTCCAATACCGCCGCCTAACGCCTTGCGGCCGCTATTGCACTCCGTTTGAAACAATGCGGCTTTGTGTCTGGGCCGAGCTGCGGCGTGCGGGCGGAGTCTAAATGCTCAGGACAAGCGGTTATAGGGATGGCATCGACGAGTCACCCCCCCCCCCCCCCCCACCATTTATGTTCAATGCTGGATTACGTTGGAAACACGCTCGCGATCAGTACTTGAAATGGCAGTGGAATGGCCACCGGATAATTAGATTATTCTTTTTGCAATACATCATAGACAAGGTAAGGGCTATATGTTATCAATCTTGCGTTGATCCGATAATTCTTTCCCCGCGATCAGAGCATGTGTCTGTAGTGTGTGTGTGGTGTGTCCTGTTGGTTGCGATCAAAGCACGGAGGGGCTGTTGGCAATGGACTGAGCCTGAGTCAGGGCAGGGTGACTCATTATCAGAGGGTTCGCTGGATTGGTTTAGTGACTTGTCTGCAACCTCTTCATTGGACGGTTTCCAACTGAGATGACGGGGCTAGCCCATAAAGACCTCACCCTGAGACATCATGCCCGTTTCAAGCAAGTAGGAGAGAAGTGGTTCAGAATACTGTGGTCCACCAGAAATCTTCTAACGGCCTTTATCAAGATCCCTTCAAAAACAGAATCCGCAGAGGTTTGTTATAGAGGTAGGTCACATTACTCCCTGCTCGACAAAGAGATGGAGCAACCGACTCTAGGTCTTAAGACTCCACCATCCTCTCCTCCATACATTTTTTATTCCCCGCTGTTACCTGGAAGATGACCTTGATGCCCTCGTAGAAGAAGCAGTCGACCAGCAGCACGGCGCTGTCGAAAGGCATGACGGACAGGAAGAGGGTGAGGAACCAGGAGAGCGAGATGGTGGAGATGACGCCCAGGTCCTGCATGTGCTCATACAGCAGCGGGAGACACTCACGTGTCAGCTCCTCAAACACCCCCTGGTCCACCAGTGCCCCTGGAGGAAGGGGAGGGAAAAGAGGAGGAGGGAAAACAAGGAAAACTATTAGTCTCTTTGCATATTCCTCCAAGACACACTTCAGTTCTTCAGAGTGCAGGGTCAGCATCCGGTCCACCAAAAGCAGTTTTTGTTATCTACAACTAAGATCCTTTCAGCCACTCGGGGACCTATCGTGACTTTACCTGTGCTCAGTGATGTAGAAAAGATGCATCATGAGGGAAATGTACATGGGATTCATTTAACATTTTTTATTTTCTTTTGATGGATGGAGCTTTGAAGCCAGGGTTGCACAAATCTAGAGGTGGGAATCAGACTTGATGCAGAGCCAAAAACGTTTGTCAGCCACTACCAATGCTAGATAGATTCATCTTTCTTCATCAACCGAGATTATTAAAAACCTTATGTATGTAGATTAAAAAAAAATTCCTTTAGGTGTGACTTCTGTGTCATTATGACTAAACGTTTTACCTTACCATTTTATCTGCACATTTCTTTTTAGAAATGGCTTTATGCATTGCCAGGAAGTGTATAGAAATGACATGGAAGTCTGATTTCCATCTCCTCATAGCTAGATGTTTTTTGGAAATTTTGTGTGTATTTTGTATGTTTGTTAAATCAAAGATTTGAAAATAATATATAATATCCTTTTTTATATAAACATTTTCTTTCCCTGAGAAATGATGAATCCATCAGAGACAGTGACAGCCAAGTACAAAAATCCTGGCAGCAATACAGAACTCTTATGGGGAACTGAAACCAACTGTAATAGTATCAGTATCCGAGATGAGACAAGTAGTCTTCCTAGCTTTTAACTCACACCCACAAATGCACACATGTCAGTTGGACTCAATACACTTTCAATTCAAAATGTTGGCAGAAAAAGCAGTGAATTTGCTAATGTGAGAGCATTCATTTCCAATGTAATACATTGGCATAGAGCAACCTTCTCAATGTTGTTCAATGTGCGAAAGAAAATTCACTTAATGAATTAACTGAAACAAAGACACAGACACAGAGGACTGACCTACAACCCTGGTGTTATAGTAGTCGGGTAGCATCCTCTCACAGAGTGCGACAAGAAGCCAGAAGGCCTCCTCTTCAGTACAGTACAACAGCAGCACCGATGTTACTATGTTCATCGCCTGGGGGGAGAAGAGCGGAACCGGAAGTCCCGTTTCATGTTTCAATGGAAATATCAATGTCACACTTCCTGAATGATGTGAACGTGCCTGAAATGTAGGGTCACAATTAGGGCTATCAAAGTTAGGGCTTTAATAACACGTTAACACAAATGTATATTAACGCCACTAATTACTTTGACGCATAGCACCTTTAATACCAAAATTAAATTAAAAAAGGTGCTGTAAGTGGTCTACATGTTAAAATAATAGCTCTACACTCAGATTGCCTGGTCAGCAACATGAGTCTCCCAGTCCCTCCACTCTGCAGTAAACAGATACCGGTAATTAATTCCCGTATTACCACTTTATCCACTTGTCCTACTTGTGCAGTAAGAAAATTTGGCTTGGCAAGATTTCTTGAAACAAGGAAAAATATCTAGGGTTTTCTCTCCTGATTGGATCAAGTTTACTGCAGCGCGGGGGGACTGGGAGAGTCCCATGTTACTGACCAGACAATCTATACAATCAAATGCAAGATCAACAGTTGAGGTATGGCCTAAATTGAAAGCTAAACGTTGACACCTTCAAAACCAATGACCAAAGAAAGTGACCAGCCGTGTACCTGACAGTAGCCGATGCCGGGATTGCGGCAGGCGTAGGCGGTGAGCACGCGGCGCAGGGCGGCGATGCCCATCTCGTTCTGGAAGGCACGGTGCTCCGGCATGGAGCGGTGAAGGTCCCGCTCTATCTCTTCTGTGGCCAGTGTGCACCGCCCCATGGCCTGCTCCACCAGGTCACCGTAGTAACCGGGGTGGGTGGCCATCTCGTTCTGGGCGCCTGGAGGAGTAAATTAGCCAATGTTAGTCCACTACACATCCGTTCCACAGCAGTAACATATTGTAGGCAATGCTGCTAAGACTGAAGTACATAGTAATACATTAATATATGGAGAGATGGCAGTCAGGTGGCGTAGCAGAGATTGTGCTCGTCACCAATGCAAGAGGCTGCGGTCTCGACTCCCGGAGAGTCAGCATTGCCTTGGCTCGGGCTGATCGCTATACTAACTCGTTTGGCTGAGTTAGGGGGAAGGAAGCCGTGGGTGGGTCCTGGGCGTTGTGGACAGCGACCCCTACAGTTCGGTCGGGGCGCCTGCACAGCGAGGGTAGGATCTGGAGAAAGGTAGTGTGACCTTCCACACATTACACTCTCCCGGTGAGAATCTGCGCGGCCAGGCTGGCTGCCGGCTGGCTGCACATGCGTCAGAGGAAAGCATGCGATTGCGACAGTCTCCGGCCTCCCGGACCAACAGTAGGGGGGGTGCGCAACAACCAGGAAGGGGGTTGGGAATTGGCATAACGACTAACAGTGGGATGGGAGAAAAATCGGAAAAAAGGAGGGGGAAAAAGATAATAGAAAAAAAAATATATATATGGAGAGATTAGGTATAATTGTACCGTCTATTGTTTGTAATGCTGTCTCCGAACAGTGTATACCATTGTCCATTTGTACCATTGTCACAAAGACAAATACCTGTACATTCTTTGCGTTTTGGCGAATTTACAGTTTCTGATGCTGAAATTACAAATGGAGACTGAGGAAGTAATTTGGGAACGTGACTTTGAATTCTAGCTCGAGCCTTCTTGTAAGCGAAAAGTACAGGGCCAGAGAAAACCAGCCATGGCCATTTAATCAATTAACTCTCAGATAACCCAGAGCGTATAATGGGCACGTAATGGGTAGAGCTGCTACACTGGCCTCTTTCTCCCTGCCTACTGACAGACAGACAGACATATACTGATGGTATATAGAGAAGAGTCTAGCTGTGCAGCTCAAGGGATAGATGACACCAACACTGCCAAGTGTTAGGGGTTTGATTCCCACCTATACTAAAAAAAGAATGCTGTCATTGTAGCAGAAATGCACTATGGAATTGAAGCCATTATTAATAGCAGTACACTTCCCATTTTATTATCTGGTTTGTTATAGAGATGCAGCCATTATTAATAGCAGTACACTTCCCATTTTATTATCTAGTTTGTTATGGAAATGCAGCCATTATTAATAGCAGTACACTTCCAATTTTATTATCTAGTTTGTTATGGAAATGCAGCCATTATTAATAGCAGTACACTTCCCATTGTATTATCTAGTTTGTTATGGAGATGTAGCCATTATTAATAGCAGTACACTTCCCATTGTATTATCTAGTTTGTTGTGGATGCAGTCATTATTAGTAGTAGTACATGTTATTGTCTAGTTTGTTTGTTGTTTATTGCGGGATCTATGTAAATACTCATGTGATTCACTCTAATTGACACTACCATGGGAGCATTCAGTCAACTTGAATGTCAACTAACTAAATTGGACCTAAATAAATGTAAGCAATAATTTCATTGTATATTGTCAGACAAATCAATGACACTTGCCAAGCTGAGCTCTGAGAATATGATAATGTTTATACATACATTTTCAAAGAAACTATTCCACAGGGTCAGTTATTGTTACATAACAATCTTTACATTAAGAGTTAAAATAGTAAATTGTATATTGTATAGTAGTGTACATAGGAACCAGTTTCTCAGGAACTTAGCATGTCTTTTTTTATCATGCATATCTTGTGTCTTCTTACCTATTTTTTTTTCCTATGCCTATTTTTATTATTGTATTTTGCACAATCGATGCGGGCATGACCACCCGCATTTCACTGTATGCCCAAGTATGTATGTGACAAATAAACCTCTTGATTCTTTATGCCCTGCCCCTTGCTAGGCTTATGACTCAGGCCAGTCAGCTGACTCCATATGACTCAGACTGGAGTCATATAGAAGTGGAATGAAGGTTGCGGTTCAAGTCTGACACGCCATGGCTCATGAGGACCCGGTCATAAATTAATAAACAGTAACTGCATTTTATATAGTGCTTTTATCCAACAATTTATGCCTCACATTCACCCAGTCACACACCGACGGCAGAGGCAACCGTGCAAGATGCCAAACTGCTCATTGGGAAGTCAAGTGACCTTCCAATGACCAGACGACTGCTCTACCAGAGTTGGGAGGAACAGAGACATGGAACTCCCTAGATACTTCCATCTACGAAATTAGAGTTAGACGTAAAACTGCTTGTACCAGTAAAAGTAGAGTCTTATTTGTTTGAGCAACAAATTTGCCATGATAGGGTGTTGGAAACATGACATTTTAAACTCGGAATGTCATTCATTGGATCTTTATGTAAACATTTATTTTTGTTATAATTTGGGTGCATACTGGTGACCTTAAAAAAAGATAAAAAATGTATACAGACTACTGTAAACTAAGGATTTGGCTAGTTTTGACATGTTTTATTCACAATATTGAAATTGACATTCCTGATATTTAAGCAGTTGAAAGTCAGTCTCACTAATGACGCGAATGACGTGCGTTGAGTGGTCAGTGAGGACATCTCCTCCCTTTGGCTCTACCTCCTGAGCCACCGTCGCCTCCCCTAATAGCAGGATATGTTGTGTAAACACATAGGTGTTTTTGCAGACAGCCAAGCAGGCAGGCAGCCAGCCACAATAGTAAGTCATATATTCACACTATGTTACTAACACACTCACAGGCTCACTATTCCCTCTCCCATGGCAGACAGACGCACAGACGTGAACTCACATCCAGATTCAATGACAGACACTCCATTTCACACTTACTCTCTAAACACAGGCCTTCACTTGTGTCCCTGAAAACACACGGCTCGTTGTTTTACCTCGAGTTCCACGCCTGCATTTACATTTAGTCATTTAGATGATGCTTTTATCCAAAGCGACTTACAAATTGTGTGCAACAAGTGAGCAGGAAGGGTACAACTCTGGCAGCTAAGGCTGCGGTTACACTAATGGCCAGTTTTCGTTTTGTTGTCAGGGTCAGTTTCGCTTTTCAGAACGCAACGTAATGGCAGGCAAGTTAGACATTGTTTTTGCCTCGTGAGCATACTGATGTATATACATGTAGTACAATGCCAAAGCAGTAGGTGGCGAACATGAAGGCAATTTTCAACCAATCAGAAAAGTTGAATGTGCCAATACACTTCCTGCAAAAAATCAACAAGTCCACCATCTTTAAATGCCTCGCGTGAGCCATTTAGCCAACGTAGCATTTATTTTTCAGCAAAGAAAGTGCAATAAAAGTGCAATAAACAAAACGGATACATTCACTGTGTGTTCTGCCTCATTTGTTGATGAAACAATACTAACATCAACACAATTGACCACCAAGAGCGGATAGTTTAGTCTCAAAAAAAGATCTCCGGTGTCGTTAGCTACATGTTAATGTGAATGGCATTCTCAATGTACCGGTATATAGTTAGCATCGAGGCTATTAACGTAGTAACGTTAATGTTAGTAGAAATGGGTGAAAACTTTATTTAACAGATTGCAGAATGGGTACAATAAAATACGGCTCAATACATTGTTAAGGGAATGCAGACTGTTGTAGCTTGGACTGGGCTCCTTATAACAATAACTTGACAACACGTTGGTAGCGGCAGCTAAAAGGGTCTGAAAGTAACGTTAGCTAGGTAGCTAACATTAGCTCACGAGCGACGCTAGCCAGCCAGCACCAAACTGATGATATCAGACGTTGAAATCAGGAGCTATCATTAGCTAGATAACATTAGACGCCTCATGTATTAAACAAAAGTGAATAGATGACTGGGCCATTTTGTTTAATGCTCGTTATGTTGAAAGAGGAGCTCTGAGCTGCTCATCCACTCGATTCTTGCGTGGTAAGGGTTTGTTGACATGACATGGGTTTGGGAGGGGGAGAATTTGGCGTTGGTCTCTACTGCGCATGGGGCAGAACGGCTCCGTATCCGGCTTGCACAGATTACATGGCACCATTGTCGGCGAGTTTTGGCGAGTATCCAAAACGAAAATATCTTTTCAGCGTTGCCATTAGGACAACGCGTTTTTCCTGCCAAAACTGCGTTTCTTTTTTACTTGGACAGCAAACGTAATCATTCAGCAACAAAAACGTTGCTGGATTCAGCAGTGTAACCATGGCCTAAGGGTAAGTAAGATTGTTCGTCAAACAGTGTTGAACTTGAGTGCTACACTACAGTCTTCAGAATAAGAATCAGCCTTTATTTTTCATTGTATAGTATACAACAACATTTTACTTGCCAGCCACTCGAATGGTGCAGAAAATACATACATAAAAACACATGACAGTTAAAAACAGCAACAGTGTACAAAAATCCTGGCACAATACAGGATTCTTATGGGGAAATGAAACCAACTGTAGTAGTATCCAGTATCTGAGATGAGATGAGTTGTCTTCCTAGCTTTTAACTCAAACCCACAAATGCACACATGTCGATTGGACTCAATACACGTTCAATTCAAAATGTTGGCAGAAAAAGCAGTGAATTTGCTAATGTGAGAGCATTAATTTCCAATTTAGTACATTGGAATAGGGCAACCTTCTCAATGTGCGGAAGAAAATTAAAAAATGGGTATACAAATAATAAAATGTCAATATTGCACACAATTGTAAAGTGCAAGATAAAGTGCCAGGTCTAAGGCAGGGTGGGTGGAGTCTTTGGTGATGATGGTGGCTCTGCTGAGGTAGCCTGTGATGGCTTGAGTGCATAGTAGTATGGACATATTAGCATAGTACATATTAGATAATAGTATAGAAATTGTAGAAAAGTACATACGATTTGTATTATAATTATTATTTCAGAATAGGTTCATTTTTCAGAATATGGATTTACTGTCCACATAGTGTAGCAGGCTATATACATTTCCATAGGTCTCATGTGTCAATAATCTAGTGGATATTTAGACATGTAATGTCATGGAGAATTCATAGTTGCAGTACATAGGCTAATCTTAACGGTTAACTTCCAGTTGCAACAGATGACTGAAATCTACATGAATCAGTTAGGGAAGGAAGTACCAGATACCCGTTTGCAGTGGTGCGTTATTGAAATCATCGGGGGTTGCACGCACCACGTGCACGCGCGCTCCCGCGAATGCGCATTTAATGTCCCCTCGCTTGAGCACAGACTAAAGACAGTGCCTAATTGCCTCTACGAATAGAATGTAACACATGTCTTCACAACAAGTTAGGTGTGAATGTATCTGAGAACGTATTTAACACACCTGACGACCGGCGCTATTGATATGCAAATAGAGAGTACTTATCATGGGGTGGCACGGAGTGCAACCCCGTCCCATGAAGAACGCATGCCTGCCTGTTTGTGGTTGCAGTGTTGTGGCTTCAATGCTTGGCTAAAGCAGTTTCACAGAGCAGCTAGTGTGGCTACGCTAGTCTCTCAGGCACCAGGCAGTCCATATTGACTCAATGCAAATAAGCAGAAGTGAAAGGCGGTAGCTAACAGCACAAAGAATACTTATGAATCCACAGGAACAATGTTGGTAAATTCAGATCATATATACTGTAGGGAGAGTTGTGAAACGGAAATCGTTCCATTTCTATTGCAAATGTACTGCCACCGGCAAGCAGAAGGTATGTGAAAGTAATGTATAAAATTTAAATTTTCATTTGTTAAATAGAGAATTTAACAAACCTTTTGGTTTATGAGAACTACTTTTGAGCTTGTTTTGAGAAATTAGAGGACCAAGAAAAAGAGGGTGAGGTTTGAGATGGGTCAATTGAAAGTGAGCAGAACATCCCAGAGGGTGATTTGTACCTGAGAAGAGCAGCCACAGTTCCCCTCTCAGGCTCTCTGGGATGCCATTCAGCACCAGCTCCCTGCTCTTGGACGTGCGGTACATGCACACTCCACGGCCAAACTCAAAGAAGTGGATGTTCCAGGACTCCTCTTTCATCTTCTCCTTCGTCTGGGGAGGAAAGGATGGAGAGAAAGAGAGTTGTCAGTGTGGGTTTGCCATTTAAAATAAATCATGTTATAACCAAAACTGAAAAATTACATTCTTAACACATTTTGAGAAACTTAGATATTGATATATTGAAAGAGAGTTCATTTTGAGCCAGGATAACCTAACTGAGATGGACTTGGAGCTATTGGCTTGTTTCTTGATGGAATGCAAATTACTCTACAACTTGTGATTGTTTGAAGAGGGGGGGGGGGGCGTCTCTACATTTCGTAGCCACATTTCTGCAGACCCCTCTCTGATTGGTTGAGCCCATTTCTGCAGACCCCTCTCTGATTGGCCGAGCGCGCGCATGCGCATGAACCGCGACAAGCTCCTCTAGCCAGGAGTCAAAACTCCGTTAAGCTCCAGAGAGAGGCTGAAAACCCACAGTTCTTGTCCGACGGATGGGAGCCGAATCCCGGATCCGAGTTTTCTGATGAATAGCCCCAAAACATGGAGGTCGCGAACGCAATTTATATGCATGGAAGTATTGATTACTCCATAACGAATCATTAAAAAAATATACCGTTAACTGGAATATGTTGTGTGTGCCTTTACATGTTGGATAGGCTTATGTAATTAGTTTGTCATTAAAAACCAATAATAATCGCTCGCCGGCTTCGCTGACCAGAGCTCTCTCAGATTCAAAGTTTTAATTGCAGCCTGGAACATACATGTTTCGGAACCAATGTGTAACTAGACAGTTACAATATAACATTTATATTAATTAACCCAGTTAATGCCTTAAGAGAAAGAGTCTGGTGGTCAATTGCTACGGAAATGTTGTGTCTTACTAATAATAACTAATTCCTTGGTCAATAGAAGTCTCTGTGATACTTTCTGAATATGATTTGGGAACATCAAATGGGCAGGCCGTGAAATAACATAACGTTACAATGTACAGTTTCTGACAGCTGGCTGTGTTGTGAAATGTGCATAATGTTATGAATAAACCGCGAAGTCACGCGAAATAACGTTATACGCGATTGATATGATAACATTACATCCGCCTTTTACTGCGTGATGAGTTAAACCAATCAGAGAGGGGCTTCGCTCAACCAATCAGAGAGGGGTCTGCAGAAATGGAGTTCAACCAATCAGAGAGGGGTCTGCAGAAATGCGGCTACGAAATGTAGAGACGCGCGCGCGGGGGGGGGGGGGGGGGGTGTATGTGTGGTCTCACAGCTTTGGGTCCCAGGTCTTCGGGGGCATCTTTCTGGTAGATCTGGAGCAGGCCCTGGGTGGCGGTGGGCAGGCTGGAGTTGTAGTGGCGCAGCCCCTGGGAAGAGCTGTCTGCTCCAGAGGAGGAGAGCGGAAGACTGGCGGGGAGAGAGGTACTAAGGTTGGGTGTTACCTGGATGACAGGACAGAGAGGGGGAGATCATGGAACAATGGTAGAAGAATAAGCCTGAGGTACAGCTGAATCCTTCCAGATGAAAAACCATATAAGTGCAGTACCCCACTTAATGTTTTCAGGTGATTTCTTTGAAATCTCAAAAAGTTGTGTGGATATACATAGTTAAAGACAGTAGAGGTTTTCTTCTTTCAGGTGATGCAGAACGCATTCAAAGAGATAAAGAATGAGGGCTAGATCCACAAAGAATGGATTGCACGGAACAAGTTGCACCCTTACTTACAATTCATTATGAATTGAAAATGGGGGTCCCTGATGTAAACAAGACAAAAGTCTTTCTCTGGTCTGCATCCTCTTAACAATTGTGTGTATTGAGCCGTACTGTATTGTACCCATTCTGCAATCTGTTAATAAAGTTTTCATTCAATCAATCATTCTGCACAGTGATTGATTGAATGAAAACTTTATTAATAGATTGCAGAATGGGTACAATACAGTACGGCTCAATACACACAATTGTTAAGGGGATGCAGACCAGAGAAAGACTTTTGTCTTGTTTACATCAGGGTCCACCATTTTCAATTCATAATGAATTGTAAGTAAGGGTGCAACTTGCTCCGTGCAATCCATTCTTTGTGGATCTAGCCCTGACTGTACAACTGCTGATCAAAATGTTTTGACAGATCTTTCTCTGCAGGATTAAATTTAAAACAGGCCCGTCCTAATCTAGCCTCGTCGATTGGCTGAGAGATTTTACTGACTCACCGATTGGCCAGCGAGCGGGTGGTGATGCGCGTCGCTCCACAGCCTATCGGGGGTGCGTTGTAGGAAGTCGGAGATGCGCTGGACCAGGAAGTCTCTGTCTTTGAGGTTGGCGAACAGAAAGGTCATCTTATTCTTGGTGCTGATTGAGACGGGGCAGGGCAGGACGCTGCTGCTGTCGGCCTTCTCCACTATGGACACCTGGGTGACAACAGGGGGACAGAGAACATCTGAAGGTTGATTCCAAAATGTATCCACTATCCACTGTTACTTCAAAAAGGGGCATTCCACACAAAGTAACTTTTCAGTTGTACATCGGCAAGAGCAGATATTTTCCTAAAAGTATGCTAGATAATCTTTATTTTTATGTACTTGGAAATGTGACGCAAAATTAGGCCATCACATTGCACCTTCTTTAATTCAGCTCCTAAACTAAAACAGAAAAAAACATCTGCCCCTATAATAGCATTCACACCATTATATCATCATTGCAAAATGAATCGCGAATCAAATGGAATCACAAATAAATTTCCTTTACCTTACTTACTCTTTTGTGAGCGTACACACATTATCCACGCACCTCTCTAAGGGGTATGATGAGCTGACAGAGGTCCTCCTCGCGGCTGGCAAAGCAGATGTAGTTGTTGGAGACGAATAGCTGCCCGACGATGTGCATCTTGGCGAAGGGTGTCCACAGGGTGCAGTCCGTGTGGCCGTCCAGACGCTCGTCCTGTGTCAGGCGGAACAGTGTCCGGTAGCGCTCGTTCTTGGCCCGTGCATCCAGGTCCCTGAGACCACACATGATCCCGTTACAGGTGCGACAATACATCCATTCGGATCGATACAACAAACCCAATGGCGAGGCAATGACCCAATTTAATTGATACAATGTACATAGATCTATTTAGTTTGTTAATATAAATCTTAAATCAAATATAGGCTTATTAGGCAGCGCTTACGTTGTCATTTGTTGTACAGATTCAAATAATGGTTTCTTGTTGTGTTAAGCTGAGCTTAATAACAAATTTGCACTCTGCCTTTCGGATAGAAATGTTGTAACATGACTGCATTGGCAAAAAAATGCAGTATATTGTATCATATCGACCATATGTTACTGAATCTAATCATAGCAGTGATTTAGCCAAATAGTGAGTTATCGCCTTGAGAATCCAAATCATATCATCCATATTATGACCCTAGATAGAGAGGGAAAAAAGAGAAAGAGAGAGAGGGAGGAAGAGATATAGCGGGCCATAACTTCCTCCTAGACCTAAGCATGATTCATATCTCCGATGCCACTTCGCTGTCACTAATAACACACAGAATATACTTTCCTACTTGTGAGTTAACGCTTTGAAACAAATTGGGCCTTTTACACCGATAGCATATTAACTTATTCAACAGCGAAGTCATGGGTCCAAAAAACAACTCCGCTTTTGAAGAAGTGGAGGAAATCAGGAGATCGCTCGACTTTCTGTCGGGAGTAGTTACAGCGGTAAGACAACAGCAGAAAATTATTTTGGACTTGGTGGGCTAGGCCAAAGCCTTGAGGCTACTGATGCAGAGAAGGACAAGGAGATTGCCCTCTTGGAGAAAGGTGTGCATGATTTGGAACAATACACAAGGATAAATTATATCATTGTCTCTGGATTGGAGACCAAACCCAGGTGTTGGCGGAGAGGAACCCAACGAGGAACAAGAGGTGACCGCTTTCCTTCAGTCTAAAGGGGATCAAGGTGGACAGCAGTAACAACTTATAATAACAAAAACACTCTTTGAAAAGAGACACTCAAGGCCCTCCCATAGTCAAGCAGACTGTACACAGAGCAGACTCCGCGGAGGTCCGCGCGGCTCTTTGAGCTTTGATCTCAGCGGACAGCAGACCCACAGGTGCGAAGCTACTATTTTCTGACGCGCGGACATCCGCGCCGCTGACTTGGTGTCACACAAAACGCTGCTCTGCGTTTTGGTTGACATCGAACTGCATTTAATGTGACGCCGATCTGCATTTTACTCTGACCACTCGCTCCGTGCCAAGAGAGATGTTTGAATGGCTTTTCTAAATGGTGTGTAAAATTGCCAGTTTTATTTCGAAATATTGGAAACGGAGATAACATAGAATGTTATCTCCGTTTCCAATATTTTGAAATAAAACTGGTGCTTTTATTTCATGCAATGCGTGTTTGTCATTTCAGCACCAGCGCTGTCCACCTCAAGCCTATACGGTACATTGCATCTCGCTGCCTATATACCTGTTATTCAAGTGCGTAAAACTGCCCGTTTTATTATCAAAATATTGGAACCGGAGATAACATACTCTTTATTTTGACATCGGATGACGACGACATGACAGAAGTTGAACAGCGTGGGGACAATTGTGTAAACTGGCGCGTGACATGTAGGAAATTGGTCCGCGGAGGTCCGCTCGACTATGAAAGCTCAAAGAGTCCAGTGGACCTCCGCGGAGTCTGCTCTGTGTACAGTCTGCTCGACTATGGGAGGGCCTTCACAAGTACACACACACAGGTGCGCACACACACAAATTGCAGCCCAAGCTGATGTAATTTAACACAGTAAAGGAATCATTGCTGAACATAGGACATTATATCAAAGCAGGGTAGCCGGACCAGCACTCACAGGTTCAATGTTTTTTAATGGCAGCCTGAATAAAAAGCAGACATGTTTCGGACAATGTCCTTCTTCAGTGGTATGGCTAGCACTGGAAATACATTCAAGGTGATGGTTAAATACACCTGGCAGCTAATTGGCACGGCAGGAAATGACATCACAACACAGGTGTGCCTGTGCAATATGACCAAATGAATGACCCATCAAAAAAACTTGACTATATTGAACATAGGACATTCAAATTCTAATTAGTATGCTTCATATCTTTTGTAGACTAGGAACAATTAAGACTTTACTGCGGCATGAGAATATACCAAAGTCATTCCCTGGATAAATACTTTGCTGATTTTATGGTACTTTCTTCATCCCCGTAGGGAAACTGTCGTTTTGCACGTCCCTCTGAGAAAAGTCTCACTAGGGTTCTTCAAACGGCACATAGGAGGAGGGGATTGAATCTATAACTTTGGGATTATGGGATGGGCTCAGCCTGCGTTGAAAAACCCAGCTCGGTCAAAGCATATACATGGTAAAGTAAGGATGTGTCAAACCTCTTGAGCGCCGAGACGTTCTTGAGCGTCTTACAGGGCTTGGGCAGCGAGCGGTCGGCGGCGAAGCCCTCGTTGTCCAGCAGCTGCCGCATGGCGATGTTGGCCAGCTGCTCCATCAGCTTGAAGGTGTCGTTGATGTTGAGGAACATGGAGAAGAAGTGCTCCGTGTGGCGCGTGCTCACCCTCACGCTCTCCGGGAAGAGGAGCGTGGCGTTCTTCTCCAACTGGGTCACCTCAGTCCACTGCACCACCAGAGTGACTGTGAGAGGATGGAGGAGGAGGAGGGGGGAGTTGGTCAGCGAGAGGAGGGTTGAGGGTTGGGGGGGGAGCAACGGGAAGGAGGGAGGGAAGGGGACATACATAAGATGAAGGTGGACAAAAAAGTGTGAAGGTAAAAATGTATTTAAAGTGAGATTAGATGTTTCATTTGGTTGACACTTTTATCCAAATTGCCTTAAAAGTAGCCTGAATGCATACTTGTTTTTAGGGTGAGAGTGACCACAGTGGGAATCAAACATTTAACCATATTAGTATCCACTGAGCTATACAGACATACAAACGTGAGAGAACCGCCATCAAAACCAACCGACTATTGTAAGATCTGAAAATAGTACAGCATGTCAAAATGTAGTTCTACAGTTGACTCAATATAGGTTAGTGGACAGAGAGGCTCATGAACAGACCAATGAGAAAGTCTCTCTAGTGTCCATCATAAGCTCTTCCTCCCCTTCCTTCATAAGACTGTGCTCACTTTGACGTCACCCCCTCCCCTTCACAGAGCAGGAAACAGCGGGGGTTTAGTCAGAGGCTTCAAATAAATAAGAACATGGCTAAAGATTCTGCTTCAGTGCCCATACACTCCATAACTGCAGTGGATAAATTACAGCTAATATCTTAGACACAAGAAGACTTGAGCTAGCAAAGCAATTTTGTGTTAGTGGGAACATTTATACATATATACTCTTACAGCTGAGTAACAATGGTCATCAAACAGGGCTGAAACTTGGGTGTTGCAGTGTTGAGTGCATAGTAGTGGGTTTTGTTCACACTGCTTTATGATTTATGATGACATAAGATTGATTAATGGAAGAGTGAATAATATAAGTGACAATACAGATAATATGTATTATAAACTAAATTGCAATTGACCTTCAGATGAAAACAACTAACCTTTTCTAGCGTCAGATAGTGTTCCAGGGATTCAACTTTCCTGAGGAAAGTTTGTTTGTTTGTTCAGTTATGGAAATAAACCATAGCTTTTCCCCCCTCCAAAAAAAAATAGCTGTCCTGATGAAATTAACGAGAAGGAAGAGGAGGCATACAACGCATTCCAAAAATGCCATCTGACAGGGCAAGCTAAGAGCAGCCAGGTTGAATTAAATTAGCTGAGGAATGTCAGTGGGGGGATGGTGCAGCTGCGGCATTATTGTGCCACAAACTTTAGATTTGGTTGTATCCTGCAAGACCCTCTCCATCTAAATCCACACACACACTTTGAACACACTTTCAGGACATCACACTGCATTCAATTCATGCAGAAACACCTGGTCAGCTGTGTAAAATGCACAAATGGCTCTGACGTGCACACACACACACACAGTTAAAGGAATTGCCAGAACTCATGGAAATGTCCTTTATGTACTTTTATTTAGCACGGGCAGCAACACACAGAACGTGCACGTTTCAGCCAACCTTAACTCATTGGCCGCCAAAAACGAGTATTCAGGCGTTTCGTCACCAAAAACTAGTTTTCTCGTTTTTAGATCCTTTGATCTTTTTCCTTTGATCCCCATTCTAAACACTCGCTCAGAGCTGCCTGTGTCTCCCCGGCACCGCTGCCTACGTTAAAATTGCAATGACGATCGAATCCCGCCAGGTGGCAGTATCGCCTACCTTTTGAACTGGGGATATCAGTTGTCTTTCAGTACTGAGGTACCTCCGGCTGCTTCCCCCTCAAAGTGAATCAGGACATAGCAATCGGTCTGAGATTTGATGCCTCAAATCTATTGTTTCCTGTACGATAGCCATGCCCAATATACACGTGTAATTGCGATCGCGATGGGATGACTGGGATTTATTCATTTTGGAGTACCTTCTGACTAAGGTATGGTCTGGTATTTTGCTGGTATTTTTTTTACATAAAACATGCTTTTGTATCGATCAGTGTCGTATTTTACCAAACCTAAAACATGCTTTTGGTAACGATCGCAGTTTCAAGGTAAAACGACCCCCTTAATGATTTTGTGAAGAAACATATATACCGGTATATGGTATATACCTTTGATTTGGAAATATTTGGAGTTTCAGGCGAGCAACCCGAACGATTTGGGCATATGCACATAACACGTCATATCACGGCGATCTAGAAAAAAATACTGGATTATTTTGGAAAGGGCCGATGTTTAGCATGGAATAGCGCACAAACTAAAGTATGTAGAAATGAACTGGTTAGTCAGTGTTAGAAAATGTTCAATAACGCTGGTGCCATTGAGTAGAGATGGGAAAACAGCATGGCGGTCAATGAGTTAAAAGGTGCTGCAAGTGGTATTTTTGTGTTAAATAGCTCTACATTCCAATAGCCATCACTGATATAGAGTGTTTGGTCAGTAACATGGGTCTCCCAGTCCCTCCACTCTGCAGTAAACAGAACATGATCTGATATCCCTTCCCACTTTATCCAATCAGGAGAGAGAACCCTAGATATCTTTTTACTTATTTCAAGAAATCTTGCCAAGACAAATTTTCTCACCGCACTGGTAGATTATTTGACTTGTTTCAAGGACACATTTGCTCAAAAGTTTAAACTAGCTTTTATTTCTTATTTTTGTCCGACCATCTTTGCAGGGTGGAGTTCACTCTCTTGATTAGATCAAGTTGGAATGAGATACCAAAAAATTTGTTTACTGCGGAGCGGAAGGACTGGGAGATGGTTACAAAAAAACACCACTTAGGCTTGTGTCCATAGCCGACGTTTTATGAGTTGTCAGCTCCTTTCTGTCATTCATTTCTATGCTGGAGAAGCGTCAGGCGCGCTCCTCTTCCCAGAGCCGCGCCTCGCGTTTTATGAGCTCTCGACGGCAGCGTTTTTGGCGGAGCGCTCCCAGCTCATAAAGTTGAAACTAGTTCAACTTTTTTGGAAAGGAGCGCGCTCATCAATGTAACTCATCGAGGAAGGTGCGGAGCCGCGGCTGGCGCAAGCTCTGGGGAGACCCAGAAAGACGCTCAGCGCTTTTTTTTCTTCTTTTTTCAAAGCGGTCCGCCTTGAAAAAAAGGTTTTGAGTGGACACATAGCCTTACAGCACCTTTAACGCTGAGGAAGGCTGTTAGCTGAAATGTGTGTTTTGTGTGCAGAGGTTCTCTGCAGACCCAAGCAGCCAAGCTCGAGACACAGAACATGCTCAAGTAAGTTTCATGTCCAATCACCACGTGTCCTTCTCCTCACAACAGAACGACAGGATTCAGGTCTAAAAATCTGCAAAATGCCCCTCGACATCAAGCTAACCATAACCCCTAACGCTATAACAGTAGTTAATTAATAACCCTATATAAAATGAGTTAATAATAGTAATAATAACTCCTTTACCTTGTGTGGAGTGACCCAAAAAAAACGCTGGTCCTCACTAGGGATGTCGCGATCAAGTCTTTCTACCCCCGATCTGAGTAATTTAATATTCAGTATCTGCCAATACCGAGTCCCGGTCCGTTATTTGTATTTTCCTAGATAATATAACACATCAAGTATGTTAAAGTTAGTCAAACCCTTTCAATGTAAGGAAGATATGCTTTGTAATTGAATAGTTCTGCTTAAAGCAAGAAAATCCCTTAATGGTTTTCCTTCAAATAATTTCAACAAAAAAATGATCTAAATTTGATTGGGCTTAATAACAATCAATACTGATCAATTAAAATATGCCGTGATCAGGCTCCGATTCTGAACTGTCCCATCGGGACATCCCTAGTCCTCACAGCTGTAGGAAAAGAAGGACACACACACATACCTTCTTTCCCCAGCAGGAAGGAGTAGAAGCAGAGGTGGTTGATGCTGAGGTAGACCCAGCCCTGCCGCGGCACACGCCCCTTCCAGTAGCTGCACGAGTAGTAGTTGACCAGCTTCTCCTCGTCCGGCATGCCAAACAGCTTGCGCATCTTCAACTCCGCTTCCCGGAACTTGCCGGAGTCCTCGTCCTCCTGGGCCTGTTTGCTCTTGTTCTCCTCTGCGATGATGCCCTGAGAGAAGTGAGAGAGTGCAGATGTGTGTTGGCATCAGGGTTGGGGGGTGGGTGGTCAATTCAATCAATGAAAGAAGGCACTTCTCTCTTCAAAATCCAGTGATTCAAATATTAGTGAAACCTATCAACAGAAAATGCTCTTCACTGGCAACTACAGTGGCAGTTTACATTTGTGATTAGGGATGTCCCGATCCGATCACGTGATCAGGATCGATCACGTGATTTTCCGAAGATCGGGATCGGCAAAAAATAAATAAGAAATGGGATTTTTTTTTTTTATTCAACAAACATGACCTTGTTCACGTCTTAAACTCATACTGAGGCCTTAGTTTTGGTTTTAAATTGCATATCATCATTCATTTATTTATTGTCACACAGAGCAGAAGAATTTTGCCAAAACAAACCAATAGTATCCAGCTGCAGAACGGCAGACCAGCCACACTCTCAGACCCAAACGCATTTCCTTTGATTTAATTATACATCAAATGATTTATGTCAAGGATTGCAATGCCTCGCTTGAATGAAGTTAACTTTTCACCTGGATAACGTCAACATTCAGGGTGAATGTAATGTGAGAAATTGGGATACATTTTTTTTTTTTTTTTTTTTTTTTTTATCGGATCAGGAAAAATCTGTATTGGTAGATACTCAAAATCACATGATCGGGATCGGGAGCAAAAAAATGTGATCGGGACATCCCTATTTGTGATGCATTTGTGTTTGTATATGATAGGCCACTGGAATCAATGGTTTGCAGTTTGGATTGCAGTGGAAGGCCCCAATAAATCACTTTGACAGCACTTAAGTTAACAAGCAAGAGGCTTGAAAATAGATGGGGAGGAGGGTTGTTTACTGAATAACAGAGGCCTTGAGATGCCAACCTACTTTGCTTTTGATAATGTAGCCGACCTACTTTCAAGTCACGTGAACTGGTAGATCATCTCAGAACAATTTCGCTTTGCTGCTGCTGGAGAAAACTTGAATCACGATGCAGCAATTTTGGCAGTGGCAATTCAAACTGATGTCAACGGTACCTACCGAGATTTTGCCCTTGACGAAGGTGGTTATGTCTTCGTCATTGTCAAATATGGAGAGGGTTTGAAGCAGATTGGCCTCCAGCCACTCCCAGTGCTCTGTGATCTCCTTCCTTGAAGAGCCTGGTGAGATAAAAGAAACATATTAGTGTCGTCACATGAAAAACTCTGAAGTAGAGCCCGACCGATACTGGATTTGTGTGGCCGATGCCAAAATTGGGAGTCAAATATTCCGATATCGATATAACGGACGATATTCTTCCTTCATTCATTCATATATATGTATGTATAAATAAAAGATTTGTGAAACATTAACAGATTACATTTGAGCTGGAACCAAACTAGTTTGCATTGCATTTTCTATTCCATATTCTATTCTAAATAGCTTAAATCTTCACAAATTAATTTGATGAATTTATCTTTATATTAAGGTAATAGGTAGGTATATTAAAAAAGAAACGTAATGAGTGACACTGGCAAGATGTCTGATGTCATCTAACTTTAAACCACATATTCTGTACTCTACCAAGCTAGCAATGAGATTGATGCGTGAGTATTATGACTGCGTTATATGTAAACAATGGAGTTGGAGGGCGCTCTGTTGGACAAACTGTGATGGCACCATTTCTAAATTACTGCAAGCATTTTTCTCTGCCTTAAAAAAGTTTTAATGTTGGCACCTATCGGCCAATACCGATAGTCTGTGATAGGCCAATATTGTTATTCAATATTATTAAATCAGCCGATGGAATAATGGGTCTGGCTCTACTCTGAAGTGTGATGACATCTTGAGTTTTCACCCACCACAGGCAATGTTCCAGAAGATCTGAGAGTCTCCAGTCTGGTGCAGGATCCTGTAGGGAGCCACTCTGGCACTGGAGTCCAGCACAACATCCAAGGTGCCCACCAACAAGCCTGAAGCAAAAAAGGACAGACATTACTAGTCTGGTTTCAGGGTATCGTACCCCTATGCCCAACACCCATGGTTACATTTTCAAGAGAATTTCCAAATGTCACTAGAAGCTTATGACTCTATTCTATTCAGTGTTCTCTGGTATTACCCACATGGATTCAAAGCAGGTCCCCCAGATAGGAAACCAAACATCCATCGGGTATCCCTCCCTGACCAAGGCAGTGATCAGGGCCTGGCTACACCGATTCCGTGTCTCTCCCTCTACATCTTAACACTTTGAGTGCCACGGACGCGTTTTGTCGTTAGTTCATGCCGACTGTTGAATGCCACCAACGCTATATAGCGTTTCTTTGTCGTATTTTTTTGTATTAGCGATTTGAATTCATATTTCATCAATCGAGCCTCACGCTAGTGCTGCAGACTCTCTCTGAGCTCAATTAGGAAAATACCGCCCCCTATCGTCTCTCCGGATGGTACTGCACCCCATTGGATTAGACTGATGGGGGGGGGGGGGGGGTCCAGCCTCCTCATTTTACTTCTCCGGCAAGGCATCTGAAGAGACCGAAGTGATCGCTGAGCCGCAAAACAATGTGGAATACATATTTACAGTACCCAACGCTGAATCAATAAACGCGATCGATATTTGGAATGGCGATCAGGAATTGGAATAATGTTTTTGGAGAACATCTGATCTGAGGTAAGCAATTTATTTTACCAGTCTTAGGGTAATCGGATCTATTTTCACAGAGATATCAGCGTTTGCCCCATGTGTGTGTGTGTGAGTGTGTGTGTGTGTGTGCACGCTGATCAGGAAATGAGAATATATTTTTCAGATCGCTTCTCTAGCGTGCATAAGTACACATATACTATCGATAATCTAGCATTTATTTGAAAACGATTCATAAATAGGCCGAAAAATTACAACATTTTTTGTGTATTCCAGAATATTCCAGTAAATGCCGTTTATCACGGAATCTATATATTTTCCTGAAACTTTCAAGAAAACGAGGGCTTTTCAAAATGCTATAAAACAGAAATGAACCGATTAAAAAACAATCCGTTTCGACAATGTTGACTGCAAACAAGTCATTGATAAGCGAGGGGCAGATTAGACACATAGCCATAATTTAAGATATAGTTTATTCGTTCACAACGCTAACATTGAAGTGGGTGGTGGCATTCAACCATGTTTTTACCATGTTAACAAGTGGCAACCAAAGTGTTAAGGGGGAACTAGGCGCCAATTTAAGAATTGTTACATCTTATTCCTATGGTCCAACAGAACAAAAATATTAGTGACCACAAACCTGAATCCAATTAATTAAAACTACAATGTGTGATGTCAACAGTATAAAGTCTGAAGCTGCATAGATGTTAAAGATGACACAAAGAACACCCAGGGGAAAGTTAAGAAATATATAGGTATATATATATATACACTAGTAGACACTCATCGGTTCCCACCTAAGCCGCACCCTACTGCAAAAACGGATGTACAGTGCACTGCACAGTACTGAACCTATGGAGAGTGATATATGTAGGTAGGTCTGTTGTTGTGCTGTCCTGTCCCTGTGTTAGAATTATGCTGTTGTCAGTTTACAATGTGCGTTTGTCATACTGCGACACTGGTTCTACCACATTTTCACCATGACAAATTGTGAAAACGAACTAATGGTACAATCTCTGTATCTGGTGGATAAAGTGCAATTGTCTCAGATTCTGAATCGCATACAGGAGGGCATTAATTTGCTAACCAGAGGGTGGAGCAGCTTTCCTTCATAGAGCCAGTTATAAGTCATTATAAACCGAAATTGAATGACTATACTGTACCATACAGCCATGTTTAATGATCACGTGACCAGGTGGTAACTGACAACTATAATATCAAGAGAGGCAGCATACATCCAGTGGGCAAGTTTGTTGAAATCGGGCAATTCTTGCTTTCAAAATAATGTACATTAACGATACTGACCAAAAGGGAAAAAAAACATTATATTGTCATAGCCTGCTACAATAGTCTGAACTTGGCTGACTTCACATGACAAGTTAATGTGTAGTGTGAATTAACAACTCTGGTTCTTCAGAGTTGGGTTTAATTTGGACAGGATGGGTCACAGAAGTCTTTCTAGTCAATCAAGGGGCATTACTGTCATCATGAGATGAATGGCCCCACATGTTATTAAGGTCTTTCAAGATAATAAATCGAATTCCATGAAAGACAGACTGAACAGATGTCGGTAGAGACCAATACTTATTAGCCACGGCCCATTTCCCATTCTCTCCAGTGGCGGCGCTGTTGTTTGTTTGTCATCAGCGGACAAGCTGCTTTTTATTGTCCAATTCCTTCCCAGCCTATTTACTAAAGCCTCTAGCTAATAACACTAGCTTGTCGATGGATGCCCTCGTCGTAATTCAATATGTCTCTGTCAAAATGAAGTAACGTTAGACACAGAACAGACTACTGGACACAGCGCAGGCCAGCTGCTCGCTCCAACTCGGAGTCCTAGTGCGTTTGTTGTTCCATGAAAAATTTCTCGATCAAGAGCAACACAAAAATCATAGGTTGTTGTCATCGGATGCTTGCTAAGTTAGATAACAGTTGCAGATAAATATACCGACGGTGGATATTCGTAAAGGTCGCTATTTCGCAACCACTGTTTACAATATGTCCGGCTTAATAATAAAGGGTACTGATGAAATAAGAGACAAGACAGTTGTTAATGCTAGCTGGCTGGCTAAGTTGTTAGCTTCACTTTACTGCCATAACAATCTACACTGCGGACCGTTTCTGCCAGCTAATAGTTGTTCATCACACTGCGATGCATTCACAAACAAGTGTTTTTCTTAAACATGTACACACGCCTGGTTGACAGCTAACGGTACCTGTGATGCCCCCTCCCTTGCCGTGGCCCTTCCTCCTCTGGAGGGTGAAGAAGGGGTTCGCCCTCTCGCTCACCCACAGCGCGTTAGCGAGCAGCACCTCCTCGGGAGTGATCCACATTATTGTACCTTCTTCTATCGAATGACAAGCGAGAGAAAACGTTTATATTGAAATCATGCAACACGTCTCTCTCTCTAACGCGCAATTGTTTTCCTCTCACACAAGCCCGTCCTGCAGAAACGCAGTGCGCTGTAGTTGTTTGGAGTTCTTCATGTCCGCTGGTCCAGACTGTAGTGTCCGTCAGGTTAGCAGCTGCACTGTGTGATGTCTGCAGATCTGTCGGTCACTTCCTGCTTTGGCCTCAAACCCCGCCCCCTTAACGTCGAGTCATTGTATCATAATCAAACCACATTAACTGATTCATTATTGATGAATGGATACAAAAAAAATCGTTCAATTATGTAATAAAAAAAAAAGTAAGGCAACTAAAGAAGCGCATACCAAAAAGTGTTTGAAGAACACTGTATCCTTCACTGCTGTAACATTATTTATAATGCAATTGCCTTGTGCAAAAATGCCTACAAGATGCAAGGGTGGGGAATCCCCTTTTATAATATATTCTGCAGCATGTTTTGTTCAAACATATCAGTTAACAGACTAAGTCAGACTCACCCATTAACTCATGAGCATATACCCTTCTCTTAGTGTCATGGCCTTGGTTTTAAAGGAGCAGGCATGGGCAGTGAGGAATAACTCGACATATCAGGCGAAACCATCAACAGGATAGGCAATAATGACACTTTTAATGCTGAGGCAGTACTGTATGTAACACAGTGACCCGAAACAGTGACAAACACCCCTCTTCATTCACATCACCATCATTACCCCCATCACCACGATCATCATACCATATATCAGATACAAAGACTAGAACACAAAGAACAACAAGAACAAAAGGACAAAGCCCTCCAGCCTGGTCGCTTGTACAAGATTGAGAAAAGAAAATGAAAACAGTGCTTTAATAGGCCACTTTAGAGATATATCATCATGTATATAGATTGTATATACTGAATATACTATAGGTCCCCTTTGAAGGGGTCTGATTAGTACACGCTGAGGGTATTTCATAAGCTTGTTTTTTTTTCTCTTTTCTTTTTTAAAATACATTCAAATGTATTTTTGTACTACAGAGAAACATTAGGTTTTTTTGTCTGTTTTGTTTTTGCTACATGAGAATAACACTGTTTTTTGCATTTGAGTTTCTCAAATTACAATTCACATATTCCACTGTTTTGTCTCCATGGTTACTTATTTTGCTCCGGTCTCTGTCACCGAAGTGTAGGTGAAAAAGAGAACGAGGGCTTTAGGGTGGGTGTGTTCCCAGTCACAATGCCCCTTTCCGCCCACTCCACAGACGGCACCAGTACAAGCTGGTCCACAAAGTTCCAAAGCAGTCTGTACTGTATTCCGTTGACTCGCTTCCAGAAGGACCATCAGAGAGAGAGAGTGTCTTTCTGAATGCACCAGACAAGATTCAAAGGAGGCCTAAACAAATACCAGTTATGTAATCATATATACAGTTTGTGGGGGTGCTGAAAGGTACACTGAATGTGCTACGGTTATGGAAACCTGTGGTTGTTACTAGGTCTTGTTCAGAATGAGACACACCAGAATACTGCAACGTAAGACTAAAATAGTTGTTAAGTTCCCCTACCAGCTCAGCTCTAGAAAGGTTTTTTTATTTTAAATTTTTTAAGAGATTTTCTGTTGAGAAAATGAAAGGATCTACTAGGGATGAACAGATACAAGTATCACTCTGGTCTGTTTTGGACAGGTTTGGACAGAACATTACATTCCACATTTGGAGGAACGTCTTTGATGTACAGTAGGTGGATGTTTCCAAAGGTCTGTTATGGTTGTTGTTGTTGTTGTTGTTGCTGTAGTTGTTGTAGTTGTGTAGCCAGCTGTCTCCCTCCACCTCCCACATACACACACTTCACAAACACTAACGAGGTTCACCAGTGTGCATAAAGGTCATCCGTCCTTCAGCTGAGGGAGGGGAGGGGTGTGGGGGTTGTAGCCATGACTAAGGACTTCATGACTTGTTGTCGTCGTAAAGGTCGAGGGATGCTTGGATGTCGGGGAGCTCCATCTCACAGACCACACTACGTGGAGACATAGAGTTCCTGTTGAAGAAATGGCCACCTGCAGGGGAAAGAAAAGGGAAAGAAAAACTAAATATGAACTTTGTGACCACTTGAGTATTATGATATTAACAGTACAACATAGTTAAACAGCTTGTCAAAGTGGAATTCCAACAAAACTCAGTTTTAGGTTGTAATTGCAAAAATGACATTTTACTAAAGTTTGCCAAGTTAGCATTTACTCAAGCAAGGGAAAATGCAACAGGCTGACATCATCAAATTACATTGTTGCTGATAAGCGACTAAATGACTAAATGTAAATGGTAAAAGACATTTGTATGAAATTTAAAATGAAATAAGTTTATTAAGAAAAAAAAATGTTATACTTGTGTAATTACAACCGAAAATGAATTTCAGTGGAACTCTTTAACTCATTAGTTAATGTATTCAGCATAAAAATATACACCATTTAGGCTATTGATATTATCGTTGGCAGCAGCAGTTTAAAGTAAGTATTAACCCTTTCTCAGCATGCATTTGTATTACCTTGACTCTGTTACAGTGGGATAAATGGGGGATATGTATAAAAAAAAAAAAAAAAAAAAAAATAGAGGCCATATTGATCCGTCCTCTTGGACTAGGAGTGCACGTAATGTTATGATTATTGATATGATAAGGTTCAAATCAGGGATTAGCAACCTTTTTTGAGGGATTATTGAGGAAGACATTTTGTGACGCTTACCATTTGAAAAACATGAAATTGAGCGTTCTCTAATGTAAAGGGTTTATAGAGCATTTCATTTCCGAAAAGGACAGAAATCACACTGGCCAAGGACTACTCACAGGCAAACAGTGTGTTTACAGTGGCTTTTGTGCACACCAAAAGCCTTTGGAAGTTGTTGATCACCTGAAAATAATGTTTTTAGTAAATATCATATGGAAATAATATGAAATATGTTTTTAGTATATATAATGTGAAAATATTAAATGTGTTTTTAGTATATTAAAATGATATGAAATATGTTTAGTATATATCATATAAAGTAATATTTTTAGTATATGTGAAAATATGAAATGTTTTTAGTATATATGAAAATATGAAATGTTTTTAGTATATACATATAAAATATCGTTTTTAGTATACATAATGTGAAAATATTAACTGTTTAGTGTATATATATGAAAATAATATGAAATGTTTAGTGTATATATATGAAAATATGAAATGTTTATATGAAAATAATATGAAATGTTTTTAGTATATATAATATAAAATCATGTTTAGTATATATAATGTGAAAATATTAAATGTGTTTTTAGCTAATTTCATGCCTATGTTCATTTTATGCCCTTTGCTGTGAAGCACTTTGAGCTGCAATCCATGTATGAAAGGTGCTATATAAAGTTATTATTATATATATGAAAATAATATGAAATATGTTTTTAGTATATATCGTTTCAATCGATAAGGGATTTTTCTAGGGACCCCATTTTTACATCAGGAGGTCCGAAACACCAAGCCTGGTTTCTAGAACCCTCCTGGTCTGAAATGTCTTTGTAACATAATTGTGACTAAGAACAGTCGATGGGGTCTCTCCCACTGCTGCATCCTTGTGATCGGCGTTACAAAACATCATCTATTATGTATGATCCTATTTCCTGAGGGTTTCGTGTAGTCATGTGATGATTGTACTGGTGGTGTTTATGGATGGCACCATCTAGCGGAGAAAAATATGATGGCACCAGAATGTAATCAGTCTACATCCTACATCAAATTACTCTTATGAACCTCCTCACCTCGCTGCATGAAGGAATTCTTTTTTTTGTATGCAAACATATTTTTTACTTTCACTACATGCTACCAGAATATCATGTTGTGTATGAATCAATAAAAATGGCATATTCCACATAATGAAACACACATTGAACACCACTGAGTCACTACAAGGAATTTGTATCGGTGATACGCCGAGACGAGCAAGGAAATGAGGAGACAAAAGCCAGGTTTGAAAGTGATTTAATGGCTCAAAGAGCTTTCCCCTAGTTCCCTATGTAAAACACAACACTGTACACACCGTACATGCAGGTAATAAAAAGCTTACAAATGCAACACAGAAAAATGGGGCACAAGAGGGCAGTATGGCCGTATGCCTCCAGCAGATAGATGTCCAGAGGAGAAAACGTCTTCACTCCAGCCATTCAAGTCTAGAAGAGAGAGGGAGCGGTGTTTAAAAGAGAGGAAGAGAAAGATGTGTGCAGCATCTGGAGGAAGCTGGCAGAAAAGCTAGCATTCAAAAGAAGTCCAAGTTCATGATGTCCTGTGCACTGTTCTGCTAAGAGCTGCGTGTGGTCAGATTTGTTTTAGTTTGTGACGGAGCAAGAGGTTCTATTCACATCGGTCTGTTAAAGGACCATACTAGTTTAATTTTGAATTATCTTCATTACCAGAGATCGTCCCTGTCTTTTTTTGTGTCCACTTTTTCTCCTATTTTTTCAATTTTTCTCCCATCCCAATTTCGTGATTCCAATTCTTCCCTCCCCTGTATTGAACGTTGCTAGACTATGCCTCCCACTGGCCGGCTGTAGTGAGGATAGAAGCCTTATTTACCCTAGTGAAAATCACTGTATTATTTATTTTTGCCAATGTTACTGTATTACTTTACTACAAGCTATTCAAATTCGCACCCGACAGAATGTGGAAGTTTGACGTGCAGGGCTTATATATCATTCCATTTAAATAGTGCTTTTCTAGACATACTCAAAGCGCTTTACAATGTAGGGTGGAAATTGTCTCCTTCACCACCACTGTGTACCACCCAACCTTGGGCTATGCAGGCTCAGCTAATTAAGGGGTGTGATTAGGTGGCCTTGATGTCAAGAGACCTGATTGGGAATTTGGCCAGGAACATTGGGGAACCCCCTGCTCTTTGCGATAGGCGCCCTGGGTTCTTTAATGACCAAATTCAGTCGGGACCTCGATTTAACGTCTCATCCAAAGGACAGCACTCGCAGCTGTATGGTGTCCCTATCACCGTAACAGGGGCATTGTTACTGCCAAGTCCAGAGGACAGAGGGCTCCCTGCTGGTCAACAACACCACTTTCCAACAATGGCCTTGACCGGGGCTCGAACTGGTGATCTTATAGTGCTGTACTAAAGTAAAACAACTCAGTGGTTTTCAGAAGGATGAATTACCTATGACTAAGATCTTTCAAGTCTTTGCGTTTAGTAAGGTAAGCCAATATCAACTAAAGCACACACCATATACACCTACGAACATAAAATATGTTAAAAACAGGGGCAATCTCTCTATGGTGAGAAGTCAAAATTAGACTGGTATGGTCCTTTAATACTAACGCTGCAATAATTATTTTTGGACAACTAGAGGGCAGCAAGGAGCTATTGTAAACAAACAATGTTCTTCCTTGCTCCCAAAATGAAAGCTTTTTTCGCCAAAAATCGTGGTGAACAAGGTAGGTAACAATATTGATGTAATTAAGAGATTTGCTGAGAAAAAAACATAATTGACTGGTAGCACAGTGTTTGAGCAGGACACCAAGACCTTAGTACTTTCATGGTGGTCGTTTTGAATACAGTATGTGAAAACTACTGTCTGAAAATCTTTTTGCAGCTTTAAATATGAAATACGTTTAGTTTAGTTTGAAATCAGCATTGGCACATTTCTGATTGTTGGCAAGCAACATATAAGTAGCGTATTTAAAATGTTTTAATTGCGGTTAATCGTTTGATATTTAAATCACACTCTGCAGATTTGATCCTATTCAGATCATGTCCATTGGCATTCAGAATTGGTTCAAAATCAAGCAAGGTGAACCAGAGATAAGTTGACAGACCCAGACAGAAACTGCCTAATGAGGCCAATTAATCAACAGCTGAAAGTACAGACGTCTGACTGACGAACCAACCTTGGATTGAAAATTAAAGCACAACCACAACATATTCTCTGTTTGTTCCAAAAATACCCCCATCACTTTTAATTAAAATTTAACCAGATCATGTCACTGCTTTAATCCTCTTCCTTAATTAAAATTCAGAACCCCTATGATTAAGATGCGTGATTAAAACGAGCTCTGGGTCTATAAAAAGCTAAGTCTGATGCAGGAACTTACTCAGACAAAACGCCAACAAGGCAGGAAGTCAATCAAATCTCATTTTACAATGCTAACAAAGTCACACGGTTGTAAAATGTTATCGTATTAAACATTATAGGATTTATGCATGTGTAAATGGTGTCAGTGAATAAACGTTGTAGTGAAGTGTAAATCCAAGGTTTGCCAAGTTGACATTCTAGGTGTAACGGCCACGACGGAGAGCAAGTGGGAGCAGAACGTCCGCATGCCAGAGGCTTTACGTTGGTGCTAGAGAAGACGTGCCAATCGCAGGGTTCTCCTGTGACAGCGTGGGCAACATTAAGCATCCGAAGCGAAGCTGGTGCCACTGGGCGTGCGTTCCGCGTTCGTCCCGATCCTAGTGTGTCGCGACTGTTGTGGCTGCGTGTGAAGATGTTGAGGTGTAAAGGTGATATACTCACTCGAGGCTGGTGAAGCTGGCAGTGGCTTTGATGATCATGTAGCAGAGTGTGAGTGCACTGAGAAGACCAAAGCTGGCGATAATAAACCACTCCTCTGTCAAACAAAGGAGAGGGAGGAGGGTGTCACTGCAGCCACCAGGGGGACAGAGTTCAAAACCAGAGAAGGCCCCCGGGTGAAAAAAAAAGAGGAAAGGCTGTCTTCTGATCGGAAGCCAGTTGAAAGACGAAGAACGGAGAAGGCAAAGAGAGGATGAGATTTCAGCCAGAATCCTTAAATATCCACGGGAGAGGTAAGTGACAAGATGAGAAGCGGAAGGACAGGGATGCTTTACGTTTGAAATTCACAAGCTCCAAGATTGTAGAGAAAGGCCTGAAAGAACAAGCGTAATGCACCGTGCAAACACTACACACACACCCACACACTTACTCTCATCACACACACACAATAATGCATAATGCACACTGCTATATTCCCACTCCCACTCATGAGCTAGACAGAGAGAGATAAAGAGATGAGTATGCCTAATTCATGACAAGGTTACATTTCTGAATAATTCAAAAGTCGTACAAAATTAACCAAATCACAAAACAAGCTAGAATGGAGGGTAAACCACCTGAGGGTTACCAGCATATTGGGGACATTAGAAATTGGCATCCATATAATATCTACCATAATGCTAAGTCATAACCATAACAAGCTTAGCTGACAGGTGCCATATTTACGCTTTGATTCTTTGTGGAAAAAAACACGTGTATACATGAAAACACTAGAGTTTGATTTGACCCCAAATATCCCTGAGGAAGACATTCCCTCATGAGCCGTAATCTAAGTAGGCTCAGTTTGTGCTTTTTGTCTTTGTCAGGGATAGCGTTAGTGTGGGGAGGGGATAAGCTGATACAAGAAGAAGTGTTTAGGGACCAGACTCCAGCCCAATGCTAAGGATTATGGCATTACAGGCATATAAGCAGACAGTGATAGAGTTAAGTCAGCAAGAGGAGGGGGGGGGGCTTTGGTCTGTGTGTGTGTCTGTGTGTGTGTGTGTATGTGTGTGTGCGCCGTGTGTGTGTGCGCCGTGTGTGTGTGCGCCGTGTGTGTGTGCATAGTTAAATGTATGCAGAGAGACAAGAAGACAGAGAAAATCAAGGTTGGAGAAGCACAAATGGAGATGGGCAAACTGACAGAGAAAGCAAGACGGAGAGATCGATCGAGACAGAGCGATTGAGGGAAAGAGATAGAGAGAGCAATTGAGAGAAAGAGAGAGAGAGAGAGAGAGAGAGAGAGAGAGAGAGAGAGAGAGAGAGAGAGAGAGAGAGAGAGAGAGAGAGAGAGAGAGAGAGAGAGTCAAGTTGAGGCTTTCACATTTTTAAACAGCAGAGGATCTTTTTTGGTAGAAACTCACAAAAACAATCATCTCATAAATCGGAGGATGGTTAATGTGGAGGGCAAGACAGGATTTAGGTCATCGGTTTGTGTGGGAGGGTATTAATTTAGTTTGGAGGGATTTAAGTTCAATCAGTAGGCGCTCCAGTTATTTGGCTTAAAGTGGATCACAGAGAAGTGACTATAAAATACTCTAAAAGATGTTATTGTAGCAAAACTGTATTAGCATTGCTGAGCAGAACCTGTGCACGTGCAATACCCTGGTTTTTATACAGTGAGCGTGTTTACATGCATTATACATTTTCCAATATTACATTCAGGATGCTCCGGTATTCTTGAAGTGGCTAATTTAAAATGGCATATTCTATTTACAATAGATGGGATAAGATCTTATCCCGACTACGAGAGGCCCAAATATGATGGGATGTGCCAATATTACTTACGATACTGAGGTACGCACCTTATCACTCCAACACCTGAAACCCTGCTACCTACTGTCTTTGTCATTTACATGGTAACATTTGTAATATACCGTTTACTTATATATACAGGGAAGATTATTATATTATATAAGACCTTAGCCTGGACATTATACTGTATAGTATTCATGTAAGAGCAGACTGTGAAATTTGGTGCCTGATTGTGGAGTGTGCTCCAAGCAAGTCTGAAAACACTGCACTGTATAATCGACAAGAATTATTCATGAAAATTCAAAAGAACATTTCATAATTGATTAGGAAACCTCAGAGCTACCCCACAGTTATGCCCCCCCGAGCGAAAAGATGTGCGGTCTTTCCAGGTTAGAGCTGAAATCTCTTGGAACTACTCCCTAGAAAGACTCGTGCTGCGGCCTTGAGCAATGAGAGTTGGGAACTGGGAAGCGAGTGAGTGATTCAGACTGATTGGGTTGGAACGAGTGAGAGTGGCTTGTATCTCATAACCATAACCAGTTAGATATCACCCTCTTACCCTCCCCTACCCGTTGTAGTCTTGGAAATCCAAACTTGAAGCCCAGAAAATCTAAATGTTGTGTTTTTGTTTCAAATTTTCTTTTTTCTTTTTTTACACGCTCCAAAAGCACAAACACACACGGAGAGCGCCATGTCTTACTGGTGACAGCGATGTTGATCTCTCCGGTACGTGGGGTGAGCTCTCCATCGGAGGGGATCTGGGGGGTCCCGGGGTGGCGCAGAGGCTCCATGCTGATGGAGGCTTCGCTGGACAGGTCCACCAGGGCCGTTCGCTGGCTGCCGGACGTCTGGCTGCGTCCTATCCTGTCCACGTCGAACGCCACGTTGTCCACGCACGGCAAGTTCGGCTGCAAGGAAGGAACACATGGAGAAGTGGGCTGAATGAGGTAGTACTTTGCTTAACATTTGTCTTAATACAGGATGAGAAGATTCTTTGGCTATTCTGGCAAGATATGAAATGTATAAACGTCAGTCCCAACGACAAAGCAATTATATTCAGATTACTTAGGTTAAGATTTGATGCATAGTCAAATCTTTCATGTCATTATTTTTAAATGTTTTATTAATGTGAAATATGAAATGTATGTATACAGCGATGATTCAATCATCAATAACTGAAAATATACTATATCTTGCACATTCAAGATATCCACAGTATAGAAAATTCTTTGACACACATTGTGATTTATTTGGATTAATTTCAAATTCATTCATTCATTCATTCATCCATAATGACGTTATTTTATACTCTGAAAATGAGGGCTTGTCTCTCAATTGTATTTCAATGCAGCCGGGATTACAAAAAACAATAAGAAGCGATACATTATAATCTAACACCAATTAAATAGACAATAAAACAACATATAATAAACAAATAAATAGTTCACAGAATCCAGCAAAATATAAATCAATTAAAACAGTTACAATCACAAACAGGAATGTTCAGAATACGTGATCTGAACTGCCCATATACAGTACGTAGGTAAAGTGATCATTTGAGGGATGTTTGGAGCTTATTCCAAGTGGCTGGGGCACTAAAGAGAAATGCTGAGCTCCCACGTTCTGAGTGGCCCCAAGGGACCTTAAACATAAGCAGGTCATTTGAGCAGGTTACATAGGGACCAGAGTTCCATTCCAACATATCATGTAATACAAGGAGGTCGCATTCCAGCAATGGCCTTAAAATGAACAGGTACCAGTGTTTATCCCGCCTCTCTCTGTCAGAGGACAAGCCCGCTCTGTCATAAAGGACACAATGGTGGGTATCATAACTATCGCCGGTAATAAATCTAAGGGCAGAACGATAGACTGTGTCAAGGCGCTTGTAGATGGAGCAGTAATTCTATAAATAAGATCACAGAGAGGAAAGTTGCTTCAAGAATCCCTTTTCTGCAGCACACAGGGAAACATGATTTATTTCTATAAAGAAATCACATTTTTGTCTCAATTTGGAGACAAGATCATCAATATGATATTTAAAATGAGAATTTCTCGTGAAGCTAGATGCAGAGGTATTTATATTCAGAAACCCACAAAACTATAGAACCACTCACACTATCATAATATATGATTCTGGCCCTAGAAAACAACATGGATTTAGTCTTGCTTGCATTTAGGACACAGCCTAAAATTTACTTAGCAAATATAGATTTGACAGATCAATGCAGAAGACCCCAGCCTCTGGGACCACATGTACCCCGTACTGAGCTGGGATACAATCCCATCACATTCTCTTGTGTGTCTCCCCTATTCGGTCTCCCTCGAGCCCACCTACTGTCTCACAAAAGGAAAGCGGTTGATTGATTGATTGACTTTATTAACAGATTGCAGAATGGGTACAGTACAGTACAGCTCAATACATACAATTGTTAAGGGGATGCAGACCAGAGAAAGACTTTCGTCTTGTTTACATCAGGGTCCCCCATTTTCAATTCATCATAACATATATGACATACATGACATACAGATAGACAGTACTGCTACATCTATACATTTATGACATACCAGATTTGCAAATACAGTACTGTTTGTGATACGAAAAGAGTCCAGAAAAGAGAGTATATACATTTGACGTAGAAACTGTACATTGGAGGAGGTTGGGTAGGTGGGGGGGGGGAGACTGTACAACTGTACAAGCAAAACTGTACATTGGAATATTGACAAGACCATACTTGGTCATTTACTGTACATTGGAGGGGGTTGTGTTAGGACATTTACAGGGGCCAGTTTCGAATTGCAGTCTCCCGTAGGTGTTTTTTGAGAGTGTTTTTGAAAGTGGGTAGTGATTCATATTCCTTTACAGCTTTGGGTAGGGCGTTCCACATTGATGTGGCATAATTGCGAAACGTGTTTAGTCCCTTGTTTGAGCCGAATCTGGGTTTAACATGATTTGTGGAGCTCCCTCTGGTGTTGTGATCGTGGTATTCACTGACCTTTGGGAAGTATTTTGACATGTACATGGGTCAGTACGGGGTACATGTGGTCCCAGAGGCTGGGGTCTTCTGCATTGATCTGTCAAATCTATATTTGCCAAGTTAATTTTAGGTAAGGGATGTGTACTGCCCACTCAGCAAAGTAACCAAGACTGTGTCATTGGTGTTTGGGTGCTGATGTAATCATGACCGTCCTTTAAGCCTTTAAGCACTAAACGCTATATACTTCAACTAGATAATCAGCACCAAAACTAAACATATATATATATACACACGGTATAATATACAATCTAATATATTACATATTCACAGTAGCAATTAAAAAAAACAGTCTCTCAATGATGGGGTGACTTTCTATGGGTTATTCCCCGCATCATCAGCAGGTGGCAGACTCAGCCAGTGAATGAGGTCACACACAGCTGGCATAAACACAGGGGCTTATGTAATCGCCTGCATACATATGGAGGTATGTCACAATGACCAACAACACCAAGCATGCAAAAGACAGCATGGAAAAGGAATGCACGGACCTAGAGAGAGTTAAGATGACCGAGTCAAATACATGCGCTTGCGTACAGTGCGGTGAACCTAGGCCTACGGTATTTCTGTGCAGTCATTCGACATTAAAGTATTTATCTATCCATCCATCCATCCATCCATCTATCTATGACTGTCTTAATGCAAACCAACATTCTTCTCATTATTTAGTTGTATTGTTGATGTTAATGACTAATGATTTCAAGCTGATACTGGCTGCCATAAATGCTTTGCATCAATGTTCAATACTCAAAAACCTTTGGATAGGCTATACAATAATGTTATTTGTACTAGAAATCACAATCTCCATACAGGCAACGGCCATAATGCAATGATATCAGCGTTTACAGAGTGCGGCCAACAAAGTCTGTGCATATCATATTGATTGAACCTGCTACACGACTGGACAAATCTAACCTTTAAGCGTCAGCCGATACACAAGTATTGATCCAGTGCATTACTTTTACTGAACAGTTGACTTTGATCATTACTTTTACTGAGAGGCTTTTTAGCTACACATGGCTCCCGGGATCAGATTAGTATTCTGGCATTTCATGGTCCGGCATCCCTACACATATGATATGCACGCACACTAAGGGCCAGGTTTTATGAATCATAATATACTGTATATGTATGACACACCACTCACCATGATGCCCAGAGCTTTGAGTATGTTGAGTTTACACATGGGGCAGGTACAATGCTCATTCAGCCAGGGGTCCACGCACATCTTATGGAACACATGTCTGTAGGGAGAGAGAGAACACAACATGGTTAAAACACCAGAGGGCAACCGAATAGGGCTGTAACAAAAGAAACATCCATGTGTTATACATTGATCTGTAAAATGAAATAAATTTGAAACCAATGTGTTTAAATATTTAATCAACTTATTAACATATTGCTGTATGCACTAATGGCTTATGTCATTAATCAGTCCTGCCTCATATTTATTCCTATTAAAAACGTACAAAATGTATGTATAAAAATGTATTAACTCAATGGAGGCCAAACCCGAGATAAGTCAGGTTAACTCGCCAGCGGTTGGGCGCCAGATCAGAGATTTCTCGGGTTTTGGTAGTTTATTCCTTTATTCAATATTTGTATTCATTATTCATCCAGGGACCTTGGTGTTACCATAGGGAATTAGTCTGAGATCGGCAAAGTGCAATACCGGCCGCATCCAGCTAGACAGCGGTATCGAGCACCCTTTGTAACCTTGTATTTTGGCCTGTGTAACGGCCAAATGTCTCCGGGCTCACTTTTATTTGTCGGGCGATTGGAGCGGTTCTCCCGGTTCCATTGAAGCGCGTCAAATATCCCCAATCCATATGTTGTGGTGCAGGGCTGTACAGTGCGACATATATATCGCACGTGCTACAGCAACAGCGGTCTGTGCGATGAATGGATTTACTTCAGTAGCACTGGTGCGATAGGCATTCGGTTCATATAGATACTCTTATTTTGAAAATCCTGTAGCAGGTCTCATTTCTGCCCAAGCGCAGCTCCAGCTATAATAACTAGGCTCCGACAGCTAGCAACGTGCAGGTGCATATGATACTCTTATTTTGAAAAAACTCTGTGACAACTCGACGAGTCATATCCGCCCAGTCTGAAAGCAGAGCAGCGCTACACATAGATATCTATATAGAACAGGCGCTACACAGCAGTGCGCCTACACGACCCGAAATAAGTCTGTGGTGTTTTTTTCTCTCACAACGGGTCAAATGCATCTACATGCTTTGCACCGTCGCCATTCCTTTATGCGCACATCGCCTGAAATTAACGTTTATGTACCATTACAATCACTACAACGTTAGCGTAAGCTAACAAGCTAATCCTGATCAGAGGCAGAGGCAGACACAGTGTGGACTGGGGAAAGGGAAATGGGGGGGGGGGGGGGGGGGCACTCTCCCCTTCCCTGTGTGTGTGTGTGTGTGCGTGCATTTGGAAAGACTATGAAGTCACTAGTCAGGACTCAGGACAGGAGTATATTATAGTAAACTGAGGATTACTGAGGATGGACAGATAATGTTGATATTCAAATATAAAAAAGTTTCGAGAGGAGTGGAAGTTTGAAGACAGACTAGACTACAATATGATGCGGGGGTGGTGAGTTGAAACAGTGTGTGTGAATGAATGAATGAAAACGCTATTTAACAGATTGAAGAATGGGTACAGTACAGTACAGCTCAATACACACAATTGTTAAGGGGATGCAGACCAGAGAAAGACGTTTGTCTTGTTTACATCAGGGTCCCCCATTGTGTGTGTGTGTGTCCCAACCGACCCCACTTCTATGTTTCAATAAATTATTTGCATTTAAAACTATTAACGCTGACTCATTCCTTCAGTCCACTCAAAATTATGCTAATATTCCTTATGTTGTTTATGATATTAATTGAAAATAGCATATGAGAGTATTATAGTAATAATAACACATGGCGATATACTAAATGACAGCCAAACATGGCACTGCAACTAAATAACACAAATACAATAGGCACATTTGTGACTGTTACAAATATAACACGTTTTATACTTGTGCTACAAGATTTTGGCCTGTGCTACAAAACTATCAACCTCTGTAGCACCAGTGCTATGTGCAAAAAAAGTTAACGTACAGCCCTGTGGTGGGTTATGCCGTGGACCAAATGGACATCAGATGGCGATCAAACAATTGGAATATTATTTTTGGAATACTCCCGATCACAGGTAAGGACTATCTGATGTCAATTTTAGCTTGATCGTGCAATGCTTTTATACCAATCGGGCTAATAAGCGTTTTTAGTGTTCAATACGAATGCCGTTACTGGCAATCAAATAATCAGAAACGACCCCCCCCCCCTTTCATGCATTCATGATGAAACATAATACCTATGACATAGATTTGATTTGGGAATAGTAGTGTGTACAGGCAAGAAACAGCAACGTTCATAGTAGAATTTACGTATAAAGCTATAACTCAGCATTTCGGTAATTACCCCAGACCGCTCTAAAACCATACTTATATTCACCACGGTATAACACGGGAACGTATGGATGGAAACATTTATTCTTTTTCACATATTGAACGATAGATAGGTGATGTCAAATGGGCCATAGTATTTATTGTATCCATAGCTATAATATAGAATATAGCTATAGCTCTACAAACAAGGTGACGCACTCCTATCTTTTAAAGCGTGGCCTTGATATGACGGGCCCGTCTAATAGCTGGCGCTGAATGAGTTAAGAATTGTACCGTACTAAACCAAACATGAAATTATTCAAATGTAATTTCGTTGGATATACACTGTATATTAATGCTTGTGTATCTTATCGTGTGTTGTCATGTTTGTTTATATGTGTTTAAAAAAAAAAAAAAATTATTCAAATGTTATGTTTTAAGATGCATCCTGCTAGGTGGCAGTATCGCCCACCCTTTGAAACCCTTCACACCGGGTGTTACACTTAAATCCCTCCGGGCGCCATATTCTGGGTCAGGCGAGTCTAGCGGTTCACCCGATCACATTGAAACGAGTCCAATGACCCTCCATGCATGTGTGTGCCGGATTATGTCGAGGACACGATGGACACCAATACTGGAAATCGCGATCAGACAATTGGAATATTCTTTTTGGAATACCCCCGATCAAAGGTAAGGACTATCTGACGTCAATTCCAGCTTGATCGTACAATGTTTTCATATCGATCCAGCTGATCAGCGTGTGTGGTGTTCAAGACAAATGCCGTTACTGCCCATCAAAGCATAAAAAAACTACCCCCCCCCCCCCCCTTTCATGCATTCATGATGAAACATAATACCTATTATATACACTTGATTTGGAAATAGTAGCGTGTCCAGGCAAGAAACGCCAACGCTTATAGTAGAATTCACGTAGCGCCTTTAAACTCAGTTTTTCAGGAATTATCCCGGATCACTCCTAAACTATACAATATTCAACACGGGATAACGCGCGAACATATACATGAAAAAATGTATTCTTTTTTGCATTTTGGACAGAAGATAGTTACTGTCAAATGACCATAGTATTGTATCCATAGCTATAATATATAATATAGATATAGCTCGGCAAACATCGTCACGCACAGTGAAAATAGGCTCTAGATAGCTGGCGCTCTAGCTACGAGGAAAAGGCTAATCCTTTTGTGTTAAAACTCACACTTCACCTCAAAATGCAGTAGATTATAATTTTACTCAACATAAAATCATGTTTAATAATTTTTCTTTTATCCACCTTTTCTCCCCATTTTTCTATTTTTCTCCCATCCCAATTTCGTATTATCCAATTCTTCCCTCCCCTGTCTTGAACGTTGCTAGACTATGCCTCCCACTGGTCGGTTGTAGTGAGGACAGAAGCCTTGCATCACGTGTCCCCTCCGGTACACAAGGAGGCAGCCTGTCGCATCTTTTCACCGCAGCAGCTCGAACTCTCAGTGGCGAGGAGTAATGCGTGGGAGGTTCACGCTGCCCCCACTACTTCCTGCTTCCGCCGCACCGGTGTCACCAAACCGACCTGTAGGAGTCGCTGTCCACAACGTCCAATCCCCACCCACCGGCTTTCCCACCCTCTAACACTTGCCAATTGTGTTAGTATGAACGTCCGGCCAGCCGGTAGCAACACCGAGAGCTGGGCTCGAACCCAGCTTCTCCTGCGTTAGTGGCGAGCGCCTTGCCCACTGCGCCAATCAGCCGCCCTATGTTTAATCATTTTGTCTGAATATTTGTTTTGTAGCAAGTAGTTTCATTGTTGCAGCCATCGTTAGCGTCATGACTTTTTCCATTCAAAACTCTCCCTCATTACATAGACCATCTCTGATAGTAGCACCCCTGCAACCTACGCTAACTTGCCCCAGAATGGCCGAACTAGGCCCATCAAAGTATAGCACTGCTCCCATTTCCTCCCCTTTACATCCTGTGACTGCACAAAGATAGCTCTGTAAGACGCTATAAGGGCCATGTGTGCCTTTAACAGCAGCGGAAAGGTTGTGAAAAAAGAAACTAGTTGAGCTTTTGAGGACAAGGTGGCCATTGTGGGTCAGGATTCGACACAAGGGCGCCATTGTGGATCCGAGAGGGCCTTTACTACGCTTGGAGGTACGTAGCATTTCATTCCACACCTCAAAATCCACATCTTCTCCATCAAATCTATTACTATCACACAAGCCTGGACAGTTGATTGCCTCCTGATCATCACCATGTATTATAATAACTTAGGTCTAAGTTTCAAGAACACGTCTCTCGAATACAGTTTGCTGGACATCCACGAAAATTTACCTGCTGTTTACCATGAGAATAATTACTGTAAGTACAACCGCAATGGTGCACAAAACGCATATGTTTACTGTAGAGGGACAATATAAAAGTAGACCGGTCGACTCTGTTACTGTAAGTGCCCGTCTGACAGGGCATTTCCTGGGCAGCAAGCAGGGAGTAAGTGTAAGTGCTGTTTGGAACCAGGTCCATGGAATAGTCGGCAGCAGAGAAAGAACGTTTATTTGCTTTCAATTTGATAACAAGGGGCTTACGCTTGAGTGCAAGCGTTACTCTGTATAACAGAAGTTGCACCGTACTGCAGGTGTAGTTAGTATAACATATCTCATCTGAGAGAGGAAATTATTTAGTCATGCGGTCGTTATGAAAACAGGGGTAAAAATAGGCCGGGCAGATGGAATGTCACGCAAATACCAGTTCCATCACAACAACAGATGCCATCTAAGAAAATATTAGCCATCCTTTTCTTTTAACGCCTGTATTTCTGGAATGGCAACTGGCATTTGATCTGTCCCTCAAAATATGTTTCTCAGACTTAAAGGATCTATCAGTGATCCAAACTTAAATGGATACCCACTCCAATACCACCAGCATCAAAAATAAGAATCGAGACATGTTACCATTTTCTAGTTTATTGGCTGAACTCTTGAAACAAGAACTAATACTAGACAATAGGTCATTGAGTAATTAAAATTGTATTTTCTATTATTCTGTGTATGTAAAAGGTTTGTTCATGTGGGTAATGTTTGGAGTATTACATTTATAATCTTATTTACAATGAGTTAAGAGAGGCGCAATTTCCATCTACAGATCAAAGTGTGAATATACCTCACATTGATATGGTCACAAAAAACTAAATTGAGGCATTAAACTAGCCATAACAGTCCCACATAAAACCGAATAGCATCATAGGAAACGAAGGTGATAATGTAGTTAAGGACCAAGTATAGAGAGAAAGAAATTTAGTGGCACTAAGCAGGTCAAGTGTCCTCGCATCACTTATGTTGTTAGTTATTGACTGGGACTATAGCGCTATTAGCGCATACTGTGTGGGCATGAGATATGATAACAGGGTGTACATAAAATGTGATAAGAGGAGATAGCTCTAACATGGCATCCGAGTGTCTGCCTAAAGAATTGTGAGTAGGCCCTACAGTAACAGTAAAAAAAAGTTTAGATTTTCTTTTATAGATTCTTGCACCCAACTTTAGGGCTGGAATTCTCTGGTCACCTTATGGGAACCAAACATAGTAGAACTTGAATTTAATGAAACTCAAATCTGGAAAAAGAAAGCTCACTTTTGTTTATATTCACATTTCCACCCAAAATAGACAGGGTTTCTATTGTTTTTCTATAGTGTACAAGCTGAATAAATGTCCTACCTCATATACCTGTACAAGCTGAATAAATCTCCTACCTCATATAACCTCTGAAAAGTCCATTTTCAATGTTTTCTTTGCTCTCGCAATGTTTACATCCTATCCATATCAAGTTTCACTTTCGGTTTTGTTTTCTAATGTGCCCTGCTGGTCTCTGACAAGAACAAGTTACAGGTTGAAAAAACCCTCAGCTCACAACTCGGCAGAATCTGCACTTGGCTCGCTGATAACAAACTATCATTACACCTGGGTAAAACAGAGTCCATTCTCTTTGGATCAAATAACAAACTCAGCAAGACCAACGGCTTCTCAGTTACAGTGGGTGACAATATTGTCACAAGGAAAGATGAAATTACATACCTAGGTTCCATCCTAGAGGCAAATCTTTCCTGTGACAAAATGGCATCCAATGTAATAAAAAAAAGTCAACCAACGAACTAGATTCTTGTACCGGATCTCCTCTCTGGTAAACAAGAATACCCTGAAGACTCTGGCAGGAGCACTCATTCAAGGGTACTACGATTATGCTTGCACCTCATGGTACCAAAGCACCTCAAAGGCGCTAAAAACAAGATTACAAACATCACAAAACAAACTGGTCAGACTACTACTTGACCTTACTCCTAGAACCCACCTCACCCCTGCCCACTTTGACTACCTAGGGTGGCTTAGAGTAGACGACAGAGTACAGCAACTTGCAATGGGCCTGGTCTACAAGATACACTACACGACTAAGGTACCCATGTACATGTTAAAATACTTCCCAAAGGTCAGTAAATACCATGACCACAACACCAGAGGGAGCTTCACAAATCATGTTAAACCCAGATTCGGCTCAAACAAGGGACTAAACACGTTTCGCAATTATGCCACATCAATGTGGAACGCCCTACCCAAAGCTGTAAAGGAATGTGAATCACTACCCACTTTCAAAACCACTCTCAAAGAGCACCTACGGGAGACTGCAATTCGAAACTGGCCCCTGTAAATGTACAGTAAATGTCCTAACCCAATAATACACAAGACCCTCTTCTTGGGACCAAGTAAGGTTTTGTCGATATTCCAATGTACAGTTTTGCTTGTACAGTTGTACAGTTTCCCCCACCCTGCCTACCCAACCTCCCCCCACCCCACCCACCCAACCACCTCCAATGTACAGTCCCCCCCCCCCACCCCACCTACCCAATCTCCTCCAATGTACAGTTTCTATGTCAAATGTATATACTCTCTTTTTTTTACTCTTTTTGTATCACAAACAGTACTGTATTTGTAAATCTGGTATGTCATAAATGTAAAGATGTAGCAGTACTGTCTATCTGTATGTCGTGTATGTCATATGTTATGATGAATTGAAAATTGGGGACCCTGATGTAAACAAGATGAAAGTCTTTCTCTGGTCTGCATCCCCTTAACAATTGTATGTATTGAGCTGTACTGTACCCATTCTGCAATCTGTTAATAACGTTTTCAATCAATCAATCAATCTACATCCTTTGATTGACAGACAGTTAGCTTGTTAGATTTCGAGGGAGATCATATAGACCAATCAATTGAAGTACAAGGGCATGTTCACACGCATCCAGTGCACTCTTTGTTCCATGCTCGTGGTGTGCTTTTGGTGTCAGTTCAACGGTTATGGTTAGGTTAAGGCAGTGCTTCTCAAACTTTTTCTGTCAGGCCCCCCTTTGGCAAACCAAAATATTTTGGGCCCCCCCCCCCTCGCCCCGACAAAATAGTCATGAAATGGGCCATGTTTAAATTTATTGAAATAACACCAATATCGTGACCTTTCAAATTGACAACACCTTCCCTCGCGAGAGCCACCTTGCCTCGCTGTGAAACAGCACTGCAGAATGGTCAGCTCCCATCTCCTCACACAGCGCAGAGAACAGGCGCGCTTTCAGGGGTCGGGTTTTGATGAAATTTACCACGTTTATAACTTCTGTCAAAACCTCATTCAGCTCAGGGCTAAGCTGTCTTGACGCTGGCGCCTCTCTGTGAATTTACAGTGCGTCCATTGCGCGTTTGGCGAGACCCCCTTGATGAGCACCTGTAGCCCCCTCCTTTTGGCCTGCGCACCGTCAGAGCAAAAGCCCACACAGTTCTCCCATTTCAGTCCATGTTCTGTCAGGTAACTGTCAATCATTTTGAAGAGCTCATCAGCTGTTGCTCTGTTTTTGACATATTTGCAAAACAGCAGATCTTCACTCAGTGACTGGGAATTTACAAAGCGAACATAGGAAATAAGCAAACAGTCTTTATTGCTGTCAGTCTTTGACAAGGCAACACGCATGTCATCCTCAAGGCTCAACTTGGCCCTATATTTTGTTTTCAGAGCTGTCATGGATGAAAAGCCAGCTTCACACAGATATGTGGTGCTGAATGGTATCAACACCTTAACTGCTGCATCATGAGATACTTGGTACTGAGCACCACACTCTGAAACGAGCTCTCCAGGTGGTATCAGATGAGATTTCAATGAGTTCTTCCAAGAGTTTGGATGGAGATGTGTCAGGAAGCTTTGTCTCAATGTTGTCTGTAAAGTTTTTTTTTTATCCAGAGTAACTTGGTGATCCTTTTCTGTGTTTTATTAAATAATGATTTTCAGATTTTGAGAAATGGTCAAACTTATCCAAATATGGTATTTTCATGGAGAACAGTGCAGCTGCAACAGATAGCACTTTAGTGATAATTTTCTGTAATCCAATTATTTTTTTCTTTTTAAATCTCAAGGCCCCCCCTGTCATGCCTCTGCGCCCCCCCTGGGGCACACTTTGAGAAACACTGGGTTAAGGTAACAGTGTGGTTAATGTTATGGTTAGGGTTTGGGCAAGGCCATCAGAGGCCAAACATTTCTGTCCCAGGTTAGGGATGCACCGATCCGACTTTTTCCGTCCCGATACTGATACCTGGGCTTTGGGTATCGGCCGATACCGCATACCAATCCGATTGTTCAATTAATAAACTGTATGCCTCACTGTGTGGAAGAGACTGGGATCATTCTTGATCAGGCTTGACTTAAACATTACTTTCCTAACTTAGTGAAACAAAATGTAACAAATGAAAACATAGATATAAATGTACTGAATTGTTATTTATTATTTTATTTATTATTATAAATTTTTTATCCGATATATATATTTCTTTCAATACCCGATCCAGCAATTTTTGTCATATCGGTCCCGATATCCAATATCAATATTGGATCGGTGCATACATATCCCAGGTTCTCTCCCCAGCAGGGATGCTCAAATGTTTTCTGAAAACGTAACATTTTTGTTTTTATAAATATGTAATATATTTATTACACACATGTACAAATTGTACTTTTTTTTATACAATATGTAAATATATGACTTATTGCTATAACATAACCTACAATATGTACCTATTTTCCTGTGGTCGATTAGTACTTTATTTACATATTTTAAGCGAGATCGGGCTGGCTGTGGACAGACGAGGCCCTTTAACCCGGCTCAACAAATGTTGACTTCACGATCAATGTCAGGGCTCAGGAGAAGACGTCACGTTCAACTCGCCCAACAGGAAGTGCCGTGACCTTGACTCGCTCTTTCCAGAGCTTGTCGGAGTGCCTTGGTCTGACAAGGTTTTCGATAAGCTGGATGGATGGAGAGAGCATCTGTGGCAGTGAGCCAGCACAAAGCCCAGGCCTGACGCGGGTTCTAATTCCTCTGTTATCTGATCTGGACTGAGCTGATCTGAGCTGGACCAGGCTTTTCTGTGATAGGGCATGGGGCTAAAATACAGGAGCCAAAGGCAAAAAAAAATTCTATGTAATTGCTTAATTGCTACCAGACATCACAAAGAGTATCTTGGATGTTAAAGTTGTCTTTGCGGTCTTCATCATGACAGGATCACCTTTGCCTGAAGGCAGGGTTTTTATGTCCATATTAAACCTAAAAAGGAGGTTTCTGGACCATCAAAATGAAAATGTGAAATTTACTTTAAAATGCGTTTTATACCATTTCATTGCATTGGTACATTTAAATGAGCTCCTAATTGAAAATGTCCACACTTAAAATAATTCTTAAAAATGGAAGCGGTTTCCCCTTTTATCATGTATTTGACTTAATCAGAGTTATTATAAGACACTGCTCTCTTGTCCTACACAGAGGTAGATGACCTATGACAGGCAGGTGGTCTGAGGACACCATAGGAAACATCTTGGGGATGACTGACTGACTGATGTGATGAGCGCAGCAGTGTGCCGACCTCAGCCCTGACATCAAACCGCAAGGCTGGAGAGGGCACGGCAGATGGTGTCCAACTTTGTTGGACAAGGACACACCGGTGTGTGTGTGTGCGTGTGCGTGCGTGTACGTGTGCGTGCGTGTACGTGTGTGTGTGTGTGTGTGTGTGTGTGTGTGTGTCAGCGAGAGAGAGAGGGAGAGACAAAGTAAAAAAGATAAAGATTATAGAGTATGTGTTGCACATCCTGCCGTGCATGCGTTTGTGTGTGTATATGAGAGATAATATGTGTGTTGGACATTGCATTTGCATGTGTGTGTGTGTGTGTCTGTGAGAGTGATAATTATGTGTGTGTTACTAACAGTGTGTATGTGTGCATGTGTGTGAGAGAGAGAGAGCAAGAGAGAGGTGGAAAGAGTGTATGTAGGACATCCTCTGTGCGCATGTGTGTGTGCGCGTGCACATGTGTGTGTGAATGTACATGCACGTACACAATGTGTGAGAGTGAGTATGTGTGTGTGCATGTGTGTATGCTGGACAAGGTTCTGCATGTGCCTAGAGGTCATTGGCAGCTCTGGTTCTAAAATTAGCCAGTTACCTTGCAGGGGTTATGGCTCAAAGCACAGATAAGACAGCCTTCTCATAACACACTATGGTTTAGGCGAGAGTCAATATCCCTCTGCTATGTATTCCTCTCCCGACACTCTTCACTCAACTCTCCACTAAACCAAGTAAGTAGAAATACCCAATAGAACAGTACTCTGGTTAAAGTAAAATTACTATCAAATATCGTTTATTCGTTATACCATCAAAATAAATTGAAGAGGTAAAATGTTTGGTTATGTCGCTCAACCCTACTTCTCACAAATGATAGATTGACTGCTGGACACTCAACTTCCTCTACAGCTGCAACCACAACACAACGTGTACACAGTATTGAATGTTTGTAGAGTGATACTGTATGTATAGTCAGCTGTTTTTGCACTCTGCCATGTGCGTCAGTGGGCTACGTACTGTCACGGTAAATTGTTGCGTTTCTCCACCAATGTCACCAAAGCTTTCCATGCTCAACAAATATTTTGGTCACTACCTTAAAAAAAAAGGTATGGAAACACCATTGCTACCATGATTAAAATTGGATCATACCATGGTATTATTTAAGTACAAAAGTGGTACCATGGCATTGCATGACTTTACCATGGTACATTTTCTATACAATGGCCAGCCCAGTATCATGGCAAATCTGAAAAGACCATCAAACTATTACTGATAGATTTTTGTAGAAGGGAAGACTGGGTCCGATATGGCTTACATTTCAAATCGGTTTCAAAATGTTCAAAACAAATCCAAAAGATGGCAGTTTATTTGAAGATGAGAGAGAGATGATGGGAGAGACGGAGGGGGTGAACGGACTGCTGTGTAACAGATGAGAGTGGGTACGTCCTTGGATGAAGAAATACGTCAAGAGGGGTAAAAAAGGAGGGGAAAAGAGGGAGGAGCATGCGCGTCAGAGGAGATGATAGAAAGAAGCATGGGGAGAGGGAGGGAGGGAGGGAGGGAGGGAGGGAAGAAGCAGGGTGGGGCTGCTGGGTAGATCATAATGTCCTTTGACAGTAACACAAGTGTTTTCTCGGCAGCAGAGTTCCCTTCAGCCAGTGGCTCATTTCGCAGAGGAGCTTCTCTGATCGTTTGACCGTTGCTCCGATCCTCTATTGGGACTCCCTAAAATCCAGGTAACTCATGTATGGAAACCACTCCCACCTCAACCTCCACCTCATTGGACCTCACGCCACAACTTAACCACACACTGGACGCAGTACAGATGATTTTAGTGAATCCCATAATCTAGTTTGTTAACTCGTGAAGAGTGCTGAAGGAACTGTGAAATGAACGCTGTTGTCACTGCTGCTTATGATGTTAACAGTAGGAGGACATTGATGTGTGTCACTGACAATGTTGTTGCCGATGATGATGACGTTGATGCTATGTTTATACTCGGATTCAATAGATTACTGTGGTTCAACAGATTTACCCCTCCCCCATTGATGATAGCCACATCTAGTGCGAGACCTTCTGATGGCTTGGTTCCGATCCTCCTCGTATATACTATGACATATATACTATGTCTACTGTATTCTAGCTACTATGTGACAACTACATTTCTCCCACAGGGATCAATATAGTATCCATCAATCCATCCATGAGTGGGCGAGAGAAAGAGGGCAAATGAAAAATAAGAAACCCCGGACACAGACACAGTTCTTATATGTGCTATGTGCTTAGGTAAGGCAGGAGTCATCACTACATTCTGAGACATCGTCTGTGTTGACTGTACTTCGGTATAGGCTATAGGTGTATATATATCATGGTTATTATATCAATGTGATGTAATAGTCAAATGCAGATATGAAGATCTGTCTCCAGTGTACAGTCTGTTCTGTAATGTATGATCTGGTAATGCACCTACGCACGTCCTCTCGTGTTTATGACCATGATGGGAATGGTAGCTGCCGCTGGTTATGGTAAATGGATGGGAACCTTTTATTTAAATGAGTAGACACACCGTCACAATATCCCAACTTTCCTCCTGATTCCCACATGTTCTTTAAAAACGATCTCCGTTTTCCATAACTAGGTACAGTATACATTAGGCCAGATACCCCCCCCCCCCCCCCCATGTGTGGAGACTTTCATGTCGTCAGATATGGTTTAGTATAGAATAACTCGTAAATTCTGTAGGTGGAGAGATAACAGAGGGTGAGACCTTTGATCAGTACAGTCATTCTTATTTGTAGTTGAATGACATAATAGGGAAATGTAAATACTCGTCATTCTCGCTGGAGAGCCCCCCTGGAACCTCCCTCTAAAGCCCCTGGGAGTTCCCCGGACGTCACTTTGGGAAGATGACACCACCGAATGAACTCGACCATACCAAGTCCTGGTCCATGTCAACTTCATCCTCATTGCAGACACTTACTTGCAGGGCAGGATGCGGACCACGTCATTCAGCTGGTAACCCTCAATACAGACCGCGCAGTGGTTGAAGTCTGGGTCCGTCTCCTAAAACACACACACACACACACACACACACACACACACACACACACACACACACACACACACACACACACACACACACACACACACACACACACACACACACACACACACACACACACACACACACACACACACACACACACACACACACACACACACACACACACACACACACACACACACACACACACACACACACACACACACACACACACACACGAGGAAGAGCACAGAACATGCATTGTTATGCTAAGAAATAACAGGAAGCCATAAGAGGAGCTGGATGACTACTACTGAATACTGAGCAGTTGATACAGAACTGAAACAAATGAAAATAATCAAACTACCTACATACAGTACAAAAGACGTACACAGCCTACAAGCTCGTTAGGCGACGGTGGTTTAAACTTTAGGAGATGGTTGCAGTCGGCAAAAACAGCTTTCTGACATGTACTGTAGGTGTTTTCTCTAGATCTAAAAAGGTGCCAACCACAGTCAACTGATGACTGACGAACACCCAGGCCGGTGCACCACTCGCACCAGCTACTGCATCTTTGTTCCACTCAACTGTCAACTGAAATTTATCAAAGCCAAAACTCAAAGGGTTTCGTTACAAAATCCAATATCATGTACACCTGCCGGCGTGAAAGTGAAACGCACTTTCCAAGTAGTTTAGCCATTTTTTATTATCCATCTGAAGACCTGTTGCAAAATGTATTTATTTATTATATTTTAAAAAGGGTGTATTTTCTGAAACAGTGAGCTCTGCACATTAGGTAACAATAATTTCAGCGTCTTTGGGTTCTTGAAAAGCGCTATATAAATAAAATGAATTATTATTAATAAAGTAACCAACACAAGACTGTTTGTAAACCAATGTGGACAAGACTACTACTACAAGACTGGGAAGTGGAGACCTTATGGAGATCTTAACGTGTAATGACAAGTCTGCTGTAGTGATGGAACCTAGTACCCGGAATGTCACGGCATCACCGTGGCAACCACCGCAGCAGGTGGCGGCAGATGGCCAAGACTGCTCTCTGTTTGTCATGTCACCGGCAAGACTATGCACACCGTGGGAAGGGGAGTTGGAGAGATGAGAGGGTGGGGAAGAGGGGGGGGGGGGGGGGGCAGAGGCAGAGAAAGTGTGATAGATGAGAGATAGCGAGACAAGAGATAGAATAACAAGCATATGGACACGCTGAACTGAAGGCTTGATAAATAGTGAAGTAGAGTAGAGAGAGGGAGAGGGAGATGAAAACAGATATGTAAGTGGAGAGAAAGAGCGAGCGACAGAAAAAACACTTTCCTGAGAGAAAGAATGAAAAAGACAGTGAGGATAATAGTGATTGAGACACACGGTAACGGCGAGGGGGGAGGGGGTCTTAGTAGAGAATCAATTCTGTGTTATTTATGGATGGAGACTATCAATCTCTGCTGACAGTGGAGAAGCTGCCACATAGGCAAGGACATGCGGGTGCTGCCGCCCGGGGACTGAATTAGCTTGCTTCCCATGACGCCCGTGCTATGGGAGGGGCCCGATCGATAGCTCAGAACCTGCCTCCTGTAGAACACCCCCCCTCTCCCTATGCCCTCTTCCAGGCAGTATTGAGGAAATGATTCTGAACTGATCCTGACTCGTCCTACGGACACGTATACATTTATAATACCAAACATTGTCAACGCCACTGCGCAAAGTCCAAACAGAACAACCAGAAAAAACATGTAAATAACACATACCCATACATAATTATTATTTATTTTTACTTGGCAAGAAACTGTTCAAGGTATCGAAGCCGTAAACCTCAGGACAAAACAGTGTTTACAGGTCAGATTCATTAATACTTGGGTGGCAGGTGTTCAATGGCATATAATGCAAAGGGTGGGAGGTCCCATTAATTTCACCTACTGTAACTGGGATATTCCACCCATGGCTTCCTGTCACTGCTGGCCTTCTGTAAATGGCTACCTGATTAAATATGGATGCTGTTCTCTATCAAGGCAGAGACACAGAATGAGGACACGGCTCACAGTGCACAGACCAAGCCCTGTGTGAATTAGGGCTGAAATAAAGCAAATCTGTGTCAGATCATAGTGTATGTCTGGATAGCAGATTCTTGAATCGAGCTCATGTAATAAAGCCGATTATTTCCGCTTGAAACACAGGTGATGGCGCGCGGTCAGGTGTGACTTGCATACGCAGCATTAATTTGTAATGAAATGGTCATAGGGCTGACATGTGACAGCACTGACCAAGATGGAGTTGGCAGGGAACTGGCTCATGTCCTGGGTAATGGAAGGACATGTGTAAACAGGATGACCTTTGCTGTTGGCAACTGGTTTTCAATCAATTGGTCGGCCATTTTGATTAAATTGGACTATACCAGCGGCTCTCAACTTTTTAAATGTCAAGGACCACCGAATTGTTAACCATTAGCCAGCAGATCCCCATTTGATAAGATTTTGACTCAGGGATAACCATCTGAGAAGGTTTTTGTTAGATATTATTAATTTCAGCATCCTATACCAGAGATACCAGTGAAACCTATGATATATTTTCTCATTGGCCTAACCTCTTGCGAAAGAAATGAAACTATCCTCCATTTTTCTCTGGATCCCTGGAAAGTATATAGTAGCTGTTCCTCAACAATGGCCTTCAATGTGATGGAAACAGATGTACATAATACCAGCAGAAACACTGTGATAAAACCATGTACAGTAAATGTACAGTAAATGCAGTTATGCATGTACAGTAAATGCAGTTCCAGATTTTCTAACCGGTTGACGGTTGTGTTTCAAGTTTCTTTAATAGTTGTCATACAGAAGTACAGAATACTTTTGTACAAAATGCTTCTTACTGTTGCGCTCCAGAGACTGTGCATGACAAGATAAGTATGAAATAAAAACATAGTAAAAATTAGAAGTAAAAAAAGAGGTCACAGTGTTCAGTTTAGACATATGTACAATGTTCGTAGACGTAGTTACCATACAATATACAATACTGTGCAGTGTACTAATATACAATACTATATAGTGCAAGGCATAAATGGACTATGTGGGTTAAACTCCCGTTGAAATGGGTCACCTGTTAACGATGCATCACAATCCGATCGCATACAAAGGTTGCTTGGAAACCAAAAGAGCAGACAGACACATTGGCTGGAGTGCTTCATATTGTGTCTGGTTAGTATCGAGTGTAACCTAATTAGCTTTCCACTGGGCTTTGTTGCACAAGCAGCCTCATCAGCTCTCGGCCTACTGCGAGGTTCTCTCCATAATGTTGGGGGTAAAAGGGTGGTGTTGGTGGGTGTCTCTTCTCTCCCAAAGCCTGTCCTTTATCACACGGGCCCTCGTGTCCGAAGCTATAAAAAGGGATGTAAAGGTTATGAAAACGTCTTATTCATAAGAGCTGGCACAGATACTTATGCTGCAGTCCATCATGCGCCCAAGAAGGCAGTACTTTCTGACAAACCTCTGCCCTAAATCCTGGTAAACTCCAAGTGATTTTCTCCCTCATGTTCCCCCCTCTCCTCTCTGGTATCCAGTCCTGAATTCGGGCTCCGTGCGGTCAATCACTCCTGCAGGACTTCCTACAGATGGAGGGTTTCAATTTCTGCGGCACGCTACAAGAGCCATGTTTTATTCATGACCAGAGAGTCTCTGACCTTGTCCAGGCTTGGAGGAAGGATGGAGGGGGGAGATCGGAGCAGGACCTTTCCTCTTCCACCTCGCTCCATCTAGACTCTAAAACCCAACTGTACATGACCTACACCACTGTCCACTGGCACAACCAATTCATCGAACAATACATTTGGAAGTTAAAGCAGTTAACGTTGGTATTGTGACTATTATCTGAAGGTTTGCTTTAGATGATCACATCGACCAAACTCAGGAGACCCTTGTAGTTATTCTGAGACAAGTCTAAATACTTTACAATTAATATTCATTGTGGCATATGTCAAGATCCCTGAATCAATATTTGCCATCTCTTTTCAACACAAGGTATTCTTTTTCCTCAACAGCACTATTGGACCTCTGCCATACCATGACCTATCCCCCTTTCCCCCCCATCAATCTGTCGGTACAGTAAACAACAAGTATTTAGCCTGCCTTTCTGCACAAATAGTCGTCGTCAATCCTCATTCGTTTCCTCGTCCTCACCCTCGTCTATCACACCAATGACATCATGCCGTGCCCCTACACCAGCTGTCACCTGAAGGTGAGAGGCATAAATAACCAATAAAGCCTTGTAGGATATGAGTCTGATAAAATGACAAACTTCCTCCTTGTGATGTTTCACTCGTGGTCACGCTGCTCGGCAGGAACTTGATTAGCGGAGAAATATACGGCGGAAGCCTGTCCGGTTCATCCCATCATCCCACCAATCATCAGAAGGAAAGAGATAAAGTAGGATGCAGGAGTGTGTGTGTGTGTGTGTGTGTGTGTGTGTGTGTGTGTGTGTGTGTGTGTGTGTGTGCGTGTGTGTGTGTGTGTGTGTGTGTGTGTGTGTGTGTGTGTGTGTGTGTGCATGCTACCAAACGCTAGCATGATGCGAAATATCGATCCGTTTGTAACCCCTCACGTTGGGTCACGAATTTACATGGCTGGATCGTCTGCATATTTCTCTATAATTGTGAATCTCTTGCGAATGGTTGACAACCTGTTGTGAATGGTGGATATGCTTTTCCCGCCACAGCTTAGTCGTGTGGTGTTTTTCTTACCTTATCTCCTTTCTTCACCGTCCTTGTCGTTAGCTTCCCGATGGCTTTCTTGGCAGCGTCACCAAGTCGACGCTGCAATCGAGAGAGAGAGAGAGAGAGAGAGAGAGAGAGAGAGAGAGATAGAGAGAGAGAGAGAGAGAGAGGTACAGAGGGAAAGCCAGAGGGAAAATGGAGAGAAATAGAAAATTGAAGGTGAATATAGAGAGCACACACCCCAAGGATTGAATTAACAGGAGGAATGCACAACCCTTAGTCAGCATAAATAACTTATTTTCCCCCCGACCCATTAGGGAAAGAGAAATCACATCAAGCACATTCATTAGGGCGCATGAAGAGCTTGTAATAGAAGGGCAGCAAAGAAGACATTCCACACTGCATAAAGTAGCCCAGCCCCTGATCCTGATTCATATTCATATTCAGATGCAGATTCAGATTCCTTTATTAAGCCATTTGTGTAAAAACACATTGGTAATTGTTGCAGCATTACAGTGTATGCATTTTTCCATTTCTTTTTTCACAGTAACGACAAACACCAACACAGACACAGGACAAAAAACAGTGCAGTGGAGGATTAATCATTTAAATACATATATATGTCCTATACATGTCCTATATACTCTGTAAATAACTATGTACAAATGCCGAGATGTCACACCATGTTGCCTGTTACCTGTTATTGCAGGTACCACTGTATTGCACATCGTTGCGGGCAAGACCACCCGCATTTCATTGTATACTCGTATGCCGTGACAAATAAAACTCTTGACTTGACTTGACTTGACTATATATATATAAAGTGTAGAGTGCAGAGTTCCAGTAAGGACTAGTGCAGTGCAGTCAGTGTCATTGTGCCAGTGTCACTTGGGGGCAGAGGGGGGGGGGGGGGGGGGGGGGGGACCTGAGGCATTGATCAGCCTGGCGGCTGAGGGGAAGAAGCTCAGTCTGTGACGAGCTTTCACAGCCTTTGGGATCCTCAGCCTTCTCCCAGAGGGGAGCAGGGTGAAGAGGCTGTGTCCGGGGTGGGAGGGGTCGGCCATGATCTTCCTCGCCCTCTTTAGCGCCCTGGAGTCGTGCAGGGACCTGAGGGAGGGCAGGGGACAGCCGATCACCCTCTCCGTGGAGCGAATCACCCGCTGCAGCTTGGCGAGATCTTTTGCCGCTGCAGCGGGGAACCAGGAGATGATGGAGTGGGTGAGGATGGACTCAATGATGGCCGTGTAGAATTGGGCCATCATGGTCCTCGGCAGTTTGTATTTGTTCAACTGCCGGAGGAAGAACATCCTCCCCTGGGCCTTTTTGAGCAGGCCCGTGATGTTGAGCTCCCATTTCAAATCCCGGGAGATGGTCATGCCAAGGAATCGGCATGACTCCACGGAGGCCACCTGAGTGCCTCCCAGTATGATGGGAGGGGGCAGGGCTGCTTTCCTCCTGAAGTCCACTACCATCTCCACTGTCTTTTGAGCATTGAGCTCCAGGTTGTTGCAGCTGCACCAGCTCTGCAGCCTCTCGATCTCCCTCCTGTAGGCCGACTCGTCCCCCCTGGAGATGAGACCCACCAGGGTGGTGTCGTCAGCGAATTTCAGGAGTTTGACCGAGGGGTGGAGAGAGGCACAGCTGTTGTGTACAACAGCTGAGTTACGATTACTTTTTTGGGAGTGGCTAGTAATTACTACATGGCAGTTGGATTAGTCCCATTATCCATTCTATTAAACATGAGTCCAACTCCAGTTTTACTGGTGCTACAGCACTGTCTTAACAATACAGCAAGTTAAACATTTCTAGTAAATAACCATAATACAGCAAGTTAAGCATATCCACTAATAACCATAATACAGAAAGTTAACCGTGTCCAGGAAATAACCATAATACAGCAAGTTAACCGTGTCCAGGAAATAACCATAATACAGCAAGGTAAGCATATCCACTAATAACCATAATACAGCAAGTTAACCGTGTGCAGGAAATAACAACAATACAGCAAGTTAAACCGTATCCAGGAAATAACCATAGTACAGTGAGTCTGTGATGATGTCACAGGACGAGAGACTGTGCGTTCTGCCTACTTCAGACCAGACATCTCGTTTGGCCAAATAGCAAACATTCTAAATACTTCAGCTTTGAAATACAATGTTGCCTAGCTAACACAATGTTGTTATAACTAACAAGATTAGCTGGAAAAAAATATCAATTTTGAGCATAGATCATTCGATTTCTCAACTTATAATATGCATTTCACATTTACTGATTAGAACAAGATGACAGAGGCCAATTGGCAAATGGCAAACATTAAATACTTAACCTACAAACATGCAACTGTTGTGACGGCACAATATCGATTGTAACTAAGAGATTCACTGGGGAAATGTTTTTTTGCATGGGTATTTCAAAGTGTTGCCAGAGTTGATTACAGGACAGTCTAGGTGACGTTTTGTGTAGTACCGTTCTCTTGCATTTTATGTTCATTCAAATAAAATACTTGTCGTTGACTGATTTTAATAATATTATGTATTAGCCTATGTGCAAAGTTTCATCCAAATCAGAACTGCACTGCTACAGAACTGTAGAAGTTATGGCTGGTGCAGACAGACAGAACCACTGGAGTGATTGCAATACCCCCTCGACAGCATGTAGGCGTAAAAGGCTTTAAAGTGGTACTAAGGCTTGGACATTGAGGTCTGCTCATAGTCACCTTGTCATGGTGTAGCAATAGACAGCTGCATAATAGCCATCCATTTGCACAGTCCCTTAGCAACAAAAGGGAAACCCCTTGTCAAGCTGCCTTCCACTGATTAAACCTGCTGGTGATGTAGCACCTCTCGTATAGACAGCAGCGAGAGCGCCTATACTCTCCCTGAGCCAAGTGATTAGAGGTAATATGTCCGGTCCGTTCTGTTCAATAGCAGAGCTCTCTCCCTTTGTGTGCAGTGGACTTATCTCAATAACCTGAGTGCCTTGCTCTCTCATTAGCACTGACCCCACTGGTTAATGCAATCTCTCCCGCCTCAAGGACTGCACCTTGTGTGAACGAGTACGGGGTGTGTTTTGACCTCGTTAAAGCGTGTAGTTGCACGGGACAGGTTTTCGAGGAGCTCAGCATGTTTTGTGAGTCGCATTACATTTGGAGTGCACGTGTGCTAGTGAATGTGTCACAGGCGGGGGGTGGGGTTAAGATCATCATTGATGCTCCATTTTTCTCCAAGTTAACTTTGTGGAAAACAGACAAGTGTTGGGCTGCTTGCCTGCATTCTGTTTACTGGACAGCCACAGACTAAGCCACAAGCTCTCGAACACAGATGGCAAGGAGGGAGCCTGACCCTTCTCTCTCCGGGAGACACTGAGCAAGACATCCAGTCTCGCCTGAGGAGACTAAACAAGGATTGGAGCCGTTTGTAAAGATTCTAAAAGGATCTCATCATGCCCATGTCCCCTTTGAAGATGTTCACTGAAATTGTGATTGAACAGTAATGCTTCCCACTAGGGGTGGACAGTATAAACAGTATGAATTTGCGCTACGGTATGGATTTTGACTATACCTTCATACCTTGTGACCGGTAGAATAGAGCAGAGTCACAGCAGTAGCAATGACGTTAGCGTTACTTGACGATTCACTCAACGTTTGCAGTGGTCGTTGCATAGTGTTTAATTGTACTGAGTTTTTCTCCACTTGCTCACGGACCTTGCCATATAGTTTGGGCATTTCAATTTGGCTAAGGAGGCTGAGAGGAGACGTGCTTTAGCGCAGCCACAGGCTAACGTTAGCTGCTAAGCTAACATTCTAACGTGACTCCGCGGCACCAGTTTCATTAGTGAGGAAAGGGGGGGGGGGTATATTGACGAGGCTTGACAACAGAGGTTCAAAGATAACTTCACATTTATTGGCTATTAGTTTCTTTATATCACTTTATCCATCGGGCTGCTCTCTTGAGCGCCCTCCAACCTAACAAGGCCACTGGCCATGACAACATCCCCTCCAAATTCCTCAGAGACGCAGCAGCCGCCATCACCCCAGTCATCACACACATAATAAACCTCTCTATAAAACAGGGGCACGTCCCCAAGGACTTCAAAATTGCGAGAGTGACCCCTCTGCACAAAAAGGGCAGCAAATTAGACCCAGGCAACTACCGCCCTGTTTCTATTCTTACCTCCATCTCGAAAGTCATGGAGAAAATAGTCTACGAACAGGTCGAAAAGTACCTGGCGGAAAAAAATCTAATCTACGAATTCCAATCTGGCTTCAGAACGTCCCACTCCACTGACACATGCCTCCTCTATTTGAACGACCACATCAAACAAGAGGTGGACGCGGGCAAATACTGCGGCATGGTCATGCTGGACCTACAAAAGGCCTTCGACACTGTCAATCACTCCATTCTGATGGACAAGCTAAAAGCAATTGGTTTTGATAGCTTATCAGTGAGCTGGATGCAATCCTACCTGGAGGGGAGAGAACAGATGGTAGAGATAAACGGTACTCTATCCCCCCCCTCACAGTGAGCTGTGGTGTTCCACAAGGAAGCATACTAGGACAGCTACTCTTCCTAATTTATGCAAATGACATGTCGTCAGCCTGTGACTGCAACTTGTTCCTGTTTGCAGACGACTCAGCCCTGCTGGTCTCTGACAAGAACAAGTTGCAGGTTGAAAAAACCCTCAGCTCGGAACTAGGCAAAATCTGCATATGGCTCGCTGATAACAAACTATCATTACACATGGGCATAGGTAGGCACTAGGCAGTGTTCCTGGCTCCAAAAAGCACAACTGATTAGTCAAAGCTAATTCCTTGCTTGTGCCCCCCCCCCCCCTGTTACATTACAACATGCAGCAATTCTGAACAGCATGCTTAGGCTCGTTAATCTGAATACTTCAAACCCTGCTAAAATGGCATGGAGTGTCAATATAACCCCCTCACCTCCACCATCAACCTGTATCTGTAAGGTCAAGAGTATATTAAACACGTCTAAGGAAGTGCAGGTCACTTCTGTCTTATAGCTGTAATTCATGCTTTCTTTGAAAAAACCCTGTCTAGCATACTTCCTTTGTGGTGGTTTATGGCTCAGTGTGTACGTGACCAACAATGTATAAATATTTGCCATGTGTTCAATAAACTTAGAACAAACCCGTAAAACATGAATTGATGAACTGATGTCACTGGTCTGCTGATCACAACCACATCACATTCATAACACTCATTTTCCATAACACTGTATGTGCCATTTAGCAAATCCAATATTTCAAATAATTATATGATTGGGGCAGGGGACGACGGCAATGACACGCTTGTAGAGAACGTTATCTACATGAAATATAAAGGGAAGAACTTGGGACTTCACTTGGGCTGGGCAGGGTGATCGTTGAGAGACCAGTCGCTGATGAAGCAGGAGATTTACCACAGAGCTTCTCCATTAAGGTTTCATGAGCGATTTACCACATCAAATTTTCATGGCTGCTTCCTCTCATTCTCCTGACCAACTGGGGAGCCAGCCAGGGTTAAATGAGAGCAGGAGTGGGGGCAGGGGAGGGTCAACCAAATTAGATTTAGTAAACATCCACATGTCGGAAAGGTGATAGCAATGGTCGGTAGTTCACATTAGCCTTTTCCTTCCTTCCTTATGCCTTGCTTCATATGTGCAGTATACCTCATTATGCCTCGCTATATATGTGCAGTATACCTCATTATGCCTTGCTATATATGTGCAGTATACCTCATTATGCCTTGTTATATATGTGCAGTATACATCATTATGCCTTGTTATAATGTGCAATATACATCATTATGCCTTGCTATATATGTGCAGTATACCTCATTATGCGTTGCTATATATGTGCAGTATACCTCATTATGCCTTGCTGTAGTTCAAGTTCAAGTTCAAGTTTCTTTATTAGTTGTCATACAGAAGTACAGAATACTTTTATACAAAATGCTTCTTTCTGTTACGCTCCAGAGACTGTGCTAGGCAAAAATAGATAAGTATAAAATAAGTATAGCAAGTATAAAATAGAAGTCAAGTACATAGACAAAAAATGTCAGTATAATAGGGCTGGGCGATATGGCCTAAATATGATATCACGATATTTTCTGACCTTTCGGCGATACACGATACACATCACGATGTTTTTCTTTTTTTCCCCAAACAATTCATTATGAGGCTTACCAAGACAGTATTTGAGTTTGCAAGCTAACATTAAAGACAAAATAAAATACCCATGCATTTAGCATTTTTATATTATATATTAGATTTAGATTATTGGATTATTAGATTATATATTGCATATATTTAGCAATGAGATATTATATGATTTAGATATGAAATATGATTAATTGAAAATGGGGGACCCTGATGTAAACAAGACGAAAGTCTTTCTCTGGTCTGCATCCTCTTAACAATTGTATGTATTGAGCTGTACTGTACCCATTCTGCAATATGTTAATAAAGTTTTAAATCAATCAATCAATCAATCAATAGGATTTTAGCATTTTTATGAAACTACTGTATATTTGTATGTCTCTAAATGTTTTGATGAATTGAAAATGGAGGACCCTTATGTAAAAAAGCCTAAAGTCTTTTTCTGGTCTTCATCCTCCAGTCCACTGTTGTTGTATTGAGCTGTACTGTATTGTACCCATTCTGCAATCGTTAATAACGTTTTCATTCATTCAATCATTCAGCCGGCAACAGAATAATTTTGATTGACAGTCGAGTCTGCCAATTACGTCACACCGCTTGTACCCGCCCTGCTGTTCTTAGCACCAATCGGCAAGCGCTATTCTTTTTTTACATTCCTGAATGCCCTCCATTGATTTTAACGAGAGCTCAGCTCAACGACAACAACAACAGCTCACCGCGGCTGACGAGTGATTACTAGCGCACCGCAGCATGACAACGAGGCATAATGATTTTACTGCAACAAATGTTATAATAAAAGCCTTTCCATACATCTGTCTGATTGAAAACTTTATTAACAGACCGCAGAATGGGCACGCACAACTCGGCACGGGCTGAGATATGAACAGTAACGCTTGCTATCTATGTCGTCATCGGACGTTGCTATGTTTGGGTAAATACGCTGATGTGTAACTATATAACGTGTAACTATATAACGTTAATGCCACAAAACGAATGCCTTTGTTAATCATAAGTACTAACTTTGATGCAGTAGTGTGTGTGTGGGAGCGGCGTTGTTCAAAAGTTTTTTTTGACGCGACACAATCCTCTTGGGCAAAACATCACGATATCCACGATACGTTAAAAAAGTGTATCGTTAATGAACTGTACCTATACATATATACAATGCTCAATGTAGAGTAGAAGTAACTGAGTTACCATACAATATACTATACAGTGCAAAGCAGAAGTGGGATGAGATACAATTTAGGTACAATTTACAGTAAGGTGTAATGAGGTATGGGTTGTAGTGCAAATTCTTTACCAATAAATATAAAGTGTGCTTAGGTGTTCTAAAGTGGTTAAAGTGGGTGCTGCAGTGAGTTGGATGTTCGTTGAGCATCCTGATGGCCTGGGGATAGAAGCTTCTTCTGAGTCTCTCTGTGCTTGCCATGAGACTCCGGTATCGCTTGCCTGACCGCAGCAGTTCAAAGAGGCAGTTGTTTGGGTGGCTCGAGTCTTTGATAATTCTCTTAGCCTTGTATGCAGTATACCTCATTATGCCTTGCTATATATGTGCAGGATACCTCATTATGTCCCGCTTTATGCAGTATACCTCATTATGTCCCGCTTTATATGTGCAGTATACCTCATTATGCCTCGCTTTATATGTCAGTATACCTCATTATGCCTCGCAAATCCCCTACCAAACCCGCATAACAAGGCGCAGATTATAATCAAAGACTCCAACAGCCACAACACCCAATGGGGGTACACTGAAACAAATTCTGATGGAGAAGCAGTGGAGGAATGGATGGACGCCAACCAGCTTAGCAGTATACCCATGTGCAGTATACCTCATTATGGCTCGCTTTATATGTACAGTATACATCATGCAACTTGTTCTTGTTCGTGGACGACTCAGCCCTGCTGGTCTCTGACAAGAACAAGTTACAGGTTGAAAAAACCCTCAGCTCAGAAGTCGGCAGAATCTGCACCTGGCTCGCTGATAACAAACTATCATTACACCTGGGTAAAACGGAGTCCATTCTCTTCGGATCAAATAACAAACTCAGCAAGACTGATGGCTTCTCAGTTACAGTGGGTGACAATATTGTCACAAGGAAAGATGAAATTACATACCTAGGTTCCATCCTAGAGGCAAATCTTTCCTGTGACAAAATGGCATCCAATGTAATAAAAAAAGTCAACCAACGAACTAGATTCTTGTACCGGATCTCCTCTCTGGTAAACAAGAATACCCTGAAGACTCTGGCAGGAGCACTCATTCAAGGGTACTACGACTATGCTTGCACCTCATGGTACCAAAGCACCTCAAAGGCGCTAAAAACAAGATTACAAACATCACAAAACAAACTGGTCAGACTACTACTTGACCTTACTCCTAGAACCCACCTCACCCCTGCCCACTTTGACTACCTAGGATGGCTTAGAGTAGACGGCAGAGTACAACAACTTGCAATGGGCCTGGTCTACAAGATACACTACACGACTAAGGTACCTATGTACATGTCAAAATACTTCCCAAAGGTCAGTGAATACCATGACCACAACACCAGAGGGAGCTCCACAAATCATGTTAAACCCAGATTCGGCTCAAACAAGGGACTAAACACGTTTCGCAATTATGCCTTACCCAAAGCTGTAAAGGAATGTGAATCACTACCCACTTTCAAAACCACTCTCAAAGAGCACCTACGGGAGACTGCAATTCGAAATTGGCCCCTGTAAATGTCCTAACCCAACCCCCTCCAATGTACAGTAAATGTCCTAACCCAATAATACACAAGACCCTCTCCTTGGGAGGTTTCGTCGATATTCCAATGTACAGTTTCCCCCCCCCGCCTACCCCCCCCCCCCCCACCGCACCCACCCAACCCCCCTCCAATGTACAGTTCCCCCCCCCCACCCCACCTACCCAACCTCCTCCAATGTACAGTTTCTACATCAAATGTATATACTCTCTTTTTTAGACGCTTTTTTGTATCACAAACAGTACTGTATTTGTAAATCTGGTACGTCATAAATGTATAGATGTAGCAGTACTGTCTATCTGTATGTCATGTATGTCATATATGTTATGATGAATTGAAAATGGGGGACCCTGATGTAAACAAGATGAAAGTCTTTATCTGGTCTGCACCCCCTTAACAATTGTGTGTATTGAGCTGTACTGTATTGTACCCATTCTGCAATCTGTTAATAACATTTTCAATCAATCAATCATTATGCCTCGCTCTATATGTACAGTATACATCATTATGCCTCGCTTTATATGTGCAGTATGCATCATTATGCCTTGCTTTATATGACTTTTCACAAACGATTGAGCCAAAAAACTTGTTGTTCCGAGTTGCAGTGAATGATTACTTTGTGTTAGGGATGTACTGATACCACTTTTTAACTGCGGACACTGAGTCCCATCATCCATGACCAAGCACTTATCGGTTCATTAGTTTGATCTAACAGTATACTGTAAATGTATGTATGTGGTAAAAAATAATTGGGGGGGGGGGGGGGGGGGGGTGTCATTGAAAAAAGAAACATTGAAATATATTACAGTTCCCCCCATTAGAGGTATCCATCAAGTTGTTATGTGCTAAAATAGCAAAAAGTTGTTTAGCTCTTTGCATCAGATTTTAGCACTGGGGAAATTCTCTAATGTGATGCCCTGTTTTAGCCTCGGCCCAATATCCCATACCAATACCGTTAGCGGTGCACCTCTGCTTGATGTGCAATCCATGCGTGACAATTGCCAATGAAAACAATACGTAGTAAAAACCTGAGCATGTTACCTGGCTGCGGTCACGGGCGTTGGTGTAGCGGATCTTCTGGATGAAGTAGAAGATGAGCCAGGCTGATGAGATGATCATGAGAACAATGAAGGAGATTGAGACGAAGACCAGCGAGCCGCGGTTAATGTTCTTGGCCGGGCCGCGCTGGCCCACCACCACGCTGACCAACACGGTTAGGTTCCTGTCCAGGTGGGCCAGGATCTCTTTACCGTATGCCTCAGTGATCATCACCGCCACTGTGTCGCCAGTACCTGCAGAGGAAACAGGAGACGGACAGGGACACATTTTGATGGTAAATGGCTGCTTTTTTATATAGCGCTTTTATCCAAAGCGCTTTACAATTTGTTACTCACATTTCACTCACACATTCACTCACACAGGCAATGTGCCAACCTGCTCATCGGGAGCAATTAGGGGTTAAGTATCTTGCTCAAGGACACATACACGCTGCCCGAGAGGAGCGGGAATCGAACTGGGAACCTCCGGATTGCCAGACGACTGCTCTACCTCCCGAGCCACTGGTTATCAAAGTCAACTGTTGATCATTGTGTTGTAGTACACAACCAATTAATTTAAGAAATACAATAATGAGGTAATAATTAACTAAATAATTTCCTTGTAAATACTAAAGCATTTCCCGAATAATCTAGAGTAAGAAACATAACTTGAACAGATTCACGCAGAGCATTGTCACATTCCTTCCAACAACCTGGGAATGACCTCAATTCCTCTCTGACTGATGTAGAAATTCCTCTGAATCACACAAAACCCACATTTACACATTAATAACCTGCACACGTCACCCAAGAACTGATTCATATGCCAGATCCAAATGTCGGATCCATTACACAAATGAAATGACTACCGAATAGGCAATTCCTCTTTGGCTAAAGTGACAGGGACCGGAGAGACAAGTCGACAACAAAACTTCCTTCCCTCTAAATCATCAAAGGCGGGATTGGAAGGGGAATCTGCATCCTGCCCCAGCATGTGGAATAGTTCAACCTCGCCTCGGGCCTCATTTTAATGGCGTGGCACCACACTGGGTGTGTGTATGTCGTCAATCAGCAGGGCTCAACAGGCAGTGCAAGTAGATTCCCCACGCGTTAACACCAAGACGGCTGAATACCACAGCAATTTTTTTTATTTTAATACCCTCACTGGTCTCCATTTTTTTTTGTTTTTTTTTTTTTTTTACTTTGACCAGTCAGCTGGTTCTTTTAGCGTTTATCGCTTTTTCATCGCATTCATACTTGGTCAAGTTCGACCGACAGAAGCAGGCTGAAAGGGTTCAGATGGGGGGGAAGACACTCTTGGAAAGGCACGGCTGCCGTCCGGGATTCGAACGCGCTCAGCCCCAGATCCGTGACGAGCACGGTTGTCCACGGCGCTGAAATAGCACTTGCGGTACGTGGTGAGCTACTGGAGCTCCCCTCCAAATTTTTCTTTTAACTAAGGATTTCCACATCTTAAACTTTTAATGGTGAGATATGGCGTATAAACAAGCAACTAAGCACGCTACGTCGTCCTCCAAAACCGAGAAACTACAACCTCCAACGCCAACCGCGCTGGAGACGATTATGTGGCGCTATCCTGGCGGCTATAGCGGAGCTGCTCGATGCTCGCTTCGGGGCCTACCGCATAGCCATGTCAGTAGAGATGGGAGCAGCGGTGGGAACCTTGGACAAAGAGGTGGAGATTATTCATGCAAAGACCATGGATGGTACCCTGTGAAATTGCCTCGCTGGCGGAGGACACTGGCCGACAGGAACAGCAATTGCAGCATGTGGTACAGCCTAGCAAGCTAGCGGGGCTAGCTAAAACTGTCCGGATCCATGGATCCAGACTGGAGATAATCAGCCGCGAGACTAGAGCTAAAGAGGGCAAGCTACTGTGCGGAGGCCATCACGACGCTTTCTATGAGGACTGTCAGGGCTACAGTCTGGAGGACGTGTGGCAGCACCCAGAAACTACCGGAGACTGTTGCTAACGACGTGGTTGCAGACCATTTCTACCGTTAAGCCAAGCTAGGTTGACCACGTTCTGGCCACACTCATGTGACTATTAAGCTAACGAGTCATAATAGATTGAGCTACATTGGCTAACAGGTTAGCGATTATGCTAGGCTAGTCCAAGACCGCTATATTCATCTATTCCATTATTAAGCTAACAAGCTAAGCTAAATCAGTTTAAGTATTAAGTATATTAAGATAGGGTGACCATATTTTGATTTCCAAAAAAGAGGACATGCTGCCCCCCCAGCCTCGAGATACTTAATGATATATAATATAATACAGTATCATTAAGTATCTCGAGGCTGGGGGGCAGCATGTTCAATTAGCTTGCCTTTTTGTCCACGTTTACTCAAATATGCATTATTGTTTTAATATATTTAAAGTATGCCTCCTCTGTATGGATATACAATTATTATTTATATTATTTTACTGTATATAACACAACAATATCTCTCTAACCAAAGACACACCAAACCAAAGTTACTCAACAATCAACATGCTTGATTATGCCTAGAATTATCTGACAAATTTCAATGGCACAATAATAACTTAAAAATCAACCTGTAACAAAATAATAGCTCTCTTTTCAAGTCTTACTAGACAAAAATAAATAACTAAATATATGAAATAATAGAAAATAGAAAATCCAGTTAACAAAAATCTCTTTGTATCTTGTCAACATCTGTATCATCCTCTCAATGCCTGAGAACAATGACAGCCACCTTGTCTTGCTGTGAGAAAGCATCCTTCTGTATTCAATGTCAACTAAATCATTCAGGCTCTCAGTGCGCACAGTGTAAATGTGGATGTACTGGTGGAAGATTTTGAACATGATATTCTCAAGGTCAACATCTATTGTGTCTGCCCCATGATGAACACAATTATTCAATATGTGTGCTGGGCAACCCACACCGATCAGTGTTGTTCTGCAGCAATCTCTTCAAATGTGCACATTCTTTCCCCCTTCATCACGTCGGATTCCTCCAAGGTTTGTGTTGCAATTGTCGGCAGTAAATGCAATACTTTTTTTCAGACAAATCGTTTTTTTTGCCATGTTTCAATGAGATATTGTGCAATGGTTTCTGCTGTCTCATTTGGTGTATTTAACCTCGATTAATTTTGTTTGCATGCCACCCCTCTTCCAGTCAAAGTACTGTATTATGATTGGGAATATTTTCACTGCTCCGTGGTTATTCCTGTCTGTAGAAACACCACAGTACTGGATTTGATTTGAGTGTTTCATGTGCGACATCAATCGAGTGGGGCGCTATAACACATAGGCTTCGGATTTAGTGCGTGCACTACTGAACTTTTTGGCAGTGCAGAGTCTGGAAATGCCTTTTTTAGCAAGGCACTTGTGCAATCCATAGATTGTGATGTTTCACAGTATGAAATGCAAACGCACCCTCCGCTGCATTTACTTTACAGCATCCTCTGTTTTCCCGGGTTTAACAAAGAAGTCTGTCAACTTTGCAGACAAACTCTCAACTTGCACATGTCCATGTGCACTTTAAGATCGCCTGCACCTTTATTGGACACACACGTGTATGTGCAAGCTTTGCACACGGTGCACTCCGCCTCCCATTTGTTCCGACGGGTCGGTACATTTGGAATTTCTTCTGCAGTTCATCTGTAAAAGTACATTTGCGCTTTGGCATTGTGAATGTGAGCTGCGCTCCGCTATGTCCCCTTCCTGTTTGTGTGTGAGCGTAGTTGTAGAGCCGCCCACAAAGCTTCTCAGGGATTACGTCACACACGCAGAGTACCGTAGTATTCTGTGCAATGCGCCAGTCAAATTAAGTACATGCAAACGGTCCGTGAAACCCGGACATTTTCATGAATTTATAAACCCCCCCCGGACGGCCCGGAAAAGAGGACATGTCCGGGCAAAAGAGGACGTTTGGTCACCCTAATTAAGATAACAAGTTATAATATAATAGGCTAAGCTTCAATGGCTAGCAGGCACTGTATGACAAATTTTACTGTTCGGTCAATCTGGGTTGGCCATGTATGTGATAATACTGTAGGCTAGGCTTCATTGGCTAGCAGGCACTGTGTGACCATTCTACTGTTCGGTCAGGCTAAGTTGATAACAAGTTATAATATAATAGGCTAAGCGTCAATGGCACAAGCAGTGTATAACAATTTTTTACTATTTGGTCAGACTAGGTTGGCCACGTGGTAGTATTATAGGCTAAGCTTCAATGTCTAGCAAACACTGTATGACCATTCTACTGTTCATTCAAGCTAACTTGACCACGTGCATGAGGCTAGCAAGGGTTGGCCATGTGCGTGGTGGTATTATAGGCTTCAATGGCTAGCAAACACTGTATGGCCATTTCTATTGCTATAGGGTAAGCTACAATGGCTAACAAGTACTGAGTTGAGTATTGACATGACGACTCACCATAATGGCACAGAATTTGATTGAACCATTCAGTTATATTCTTGTTATATACTTATGATATATATATATATATGCATGGAATTCAGAACACAGATTCCCCTATGGTGGGTTCGCCCGGGTCTTCTTGGTTTATCTTAGAAGTCCCTCAATCCATTAACCATGATTAACAACAGCGACAAGGAGTGTTTTATTTTATATGTATACATTTTGTACAATCCCACTATTTTTGACACTCAGTCGACTGTGATACACAAACTGCGGGTGATGATGGGCGATGGCCATTTTGGCCACTCCTGTTTGCGCTTTATATGCATATAAATATATGTTTTATATACCTAAGGGTCAAGATACTGCCTTTCTTATATAGTGTGGATTTTTTTTTTTTTGCGAGACTAGTGGGGGTGTTTACCTTATTACATTATGGGTAGGCCTGCCACGATAACACATTTTGCTGGGCGATTAATTGCCCCCGAAAATATCGCGATAAGCGATATTATTGCGACCGGTTAGAGAATTTTTTTGAGAAATTTATTTCCCAAAACTTTTATTTTGAAGCCCACCGCTCCGTCTTTTCCGGTTTAAGACTTTTATTTTGAAGCCCACCGACCGGACCGGAAGTATTGTTGTGATTATCCTAGCCGACAACTTGTCTCGTCCGGTTGTGTTTTTTAGTTTTAACGTTAGCTACTAACGTTAGATGCAGCTACTACAGGCAATCAACGATGAGGAGGAAGCGTCAAAGCAGTATATAATAGAATAGCTGTGGTGCGTAGGCACTGCAGCACGACTCGAAAACGACCCGTTATAATAAATTAATTCATGTTTAACTTGTCCCCGTCTCCAGTGCTTTGACTAGCCCCACCCGTTCATTGTAAACAATGATGCATGTAATTGTATTAACGTTATTCTGTGTTATTCTAACGTTACACTACAAATAACGCTACTTGGTTAAAAGGAGCAACACTAGAAATGTATTAAGCTATATGTGGCGTTGCTACTGCCCCACGGAGCTCCCGTGCTGTGCTCTGTAGTAACGCCAGCGGCCAACCCACACGGAGAGAGACTGCAAGGGGCACTGGTTCCGCCTCATTAAAACAAACGCGCAAATAGCAATTAATCGCGCCCGTCAAAATCATTGCATTCATTTTAATTATCGCGGCAATTAATCGATTTATTGCTTATCGCGGCAGGCCTAATTATGGGGAATAAGGGGAGGGGCGTTTTCATAATCCATGATCCCAATAGATGTGTGTTTGACTGCCTTTAACGGGTTAGTCACTAGGGTTAAGGGGGTAGGAACCAGGTTAGGGTCGAGTAGCCTACGGCTTTAACCGACTGTAGAAGGTTAACCAATAGGGTTAACAGGGTAGAATTTAGATCAAGAGGGAGGGAGGGGAGTTTATTTTTATTTTTATTGTTACATGTTTTATTGTTGCATGTTTGATTGTTCTTTATCGGTGCTTGTGTATTTGTTCTTCCCCTAGTAGCATGGGTTTATCACAGGTGGGCTGGACCTCTCGGGACCTACCTTTCTCAATCCTTGCTTGGCGACTTTGGTATGTTGACATACACACATGCAAAGGTGATTATGGCTAGTCTGAACACACCAATTTGGAATACAGGTGGTTTAAATACGCCACATAAACGCACCAGTGTGCTGGGTCTGCTGAAAAGAAGGATAGATTTGGCTCTACTAAGTGAAACCCACCTTATGAAGACTGATGTGGCGAGATTAGCCAACCGATTTTATCATGCAATATCCTCCTCCTCCGCGAACAACAAGACACGAGGTGTCGCCATTGTGGCAAAACGTAATCTAGATATTAAGGTGATGGGTGTTTGGGCTGACTCCACAGGAAGGATAACGATGGCAAAAGTTGAATACTCCAACAGGAAAATTGCATTCATTTCGGTATATGCTCCTAACACATTTGACGCAGAATTTTATAAGACAATAACTAGGATAATGTTAGAACTCCATGACTACGCCTTTATTGTGGGGGTAAATTTTAATACGTGTTGGCACTCAACTGTTGACAGGTCCGGAATCTCAGAGACACGTGATCAAAAACAATCCTCCGCTGCCCTTCGAGCCTGGGCCTGCGATACTGGCCTAACTGACCTATGGCGCCTGGCTCGTTTTTGGCCGCCATGCGCTGAGCGCCAGAAACGAGTTAACACGTTTTTGGGATCGTTATTTCATTTATTCGCTATATCTATTCATAATTCATAGCTGCAGCCTCTGGTATCCTCTTCAGAGCCTGTCTGAGCTGGCAGACGGTCAACACCGCCCTCTACTGCCAGGCGGAGGCGATCTGAGCCGGACGGGCAGGGTTTAAATACTTGGGCGAACCAGTTCTATACAACGGTGGCATCGAGCAGTAACTCCGCCCGCCCGTCATTGTGAACCGGTCGGTAGTGTGGTGTGGACCTCCACGAGCATTATTTGGAATTGCGATCAGATATTTGGATTATCTCTTTTGCATTACATCAGATACAAGGTAAGAAGATTATATATAAATTTGATCGTTGATAAGGGCGGCTGGGTGGCGCAGCAGACATTGCGCTCGTCACCAACGCAAGAGACACCGGGTTCGAATCCGGCTGTCGGCGTTGCCTCCGGCTTGGGGCGGCCGTCATACTAACATAATTGGCAGAGTTAGCGAGTGGAAGTCGATGGGTGGTAATCTGGACGTTGTAAACAGCGACTCCTACAGGTCGGTTGGCGCGCCGCCGCCTGCACAGCAGAGACAGGAAAATGGCGGGGGTAGTGTGAGCCTCCCACACGTTACACCTCGCCAAATGAGAGTTTGCGCTGGCAGGCGAAAAGATGTGACAGGCTGCCTCCACATGTATCGGAGGGGACATGTGATGAAAGGCTTCTATCCTCCATACAACCGGCCAGTGGGTGGCACATGCGAGCAACGTTCAAGACAGGGGAGGGGACAATTGGCACGACTAAATTGGGATGGGAGAAAAAATAGAAAGAGGAGAAAAGGTGGATAAAAAAAATTTGACCGTTGATCTGACATTTATTTCTACCGCGATCACAGCTATATGTGTGGACCGTGTATGGCTGTTTACCGTTGGCTGCGGTGGGGGTGGGAGCGCCCCGCTATGACGGTCATTTCATGTATGGACGAGGAGACATACTAATGATAATCTAGCGTTGATTTCAGGATGATTAGATAATCAGCCGAAATATTACAACGTGATGACTGGATTACAGTAAAACGCCTTTTTCTCGCCTTTTTCCTGGAATTACTGAAAAACACCCAAACCATACTCTATTCAAAACGGTATAAAACGGAAATGTACAGATGAAAAAACAATCCGTCTCGGGCATGTTGACTAGAAGCAACTCACTGAGACCCGACAGCGTTATTAGACCCATAGATATAATATATATTTTAAGCACTCGCAAATGTCACAGTCTAAAACTATATCCATTGAATAAAGACCTGGCGATGAATGGGGTATCAGCGCCCCCTGGTGCTGGCGGTCAATGTGTTAAGAGGATGTTCTTCTCTTTCCGGAAGTCCCAAAGACGCCTTGCTGGGATTGGTGGGAAAGTCACTGTTTGGCATTTGGAAAAAGAATTTGGGGCACACACACACGCTCGTCTCCAAGAGTCCATTGATGGAGCGTAACAATGTTTTCGAATAGTGTATTTGCTGTTATTAGTTTATTCATTACTGGTTCATATTCTATTATATAATATATTCCATTTTATCAGCTCAGAACGGACGATGAGTGTGACCGGGTAGCCACAGCCCACACGCCCAGAGATGACGCTTCCAGGCGGCCAGCACAGCTTAGCCGAGCTAGCTCATGGCTAGCACAGAACCAGCCCAACCAGCCCCCACCCTTCCCAACCCGAGAAATGAGGCTGGTAGAGAGGCAGAGAGGAAGACAAGGCTCGAGGAAGAGAACGGGGTAAGTTTGAATACAAATTTTAACACACATTAAATTATTATATAAATAATATGTAATAAAAAATGTAAAAAGAATAATCCTTGAGGTCAATTTAAAAGTTTGATATTTAGTTTCATTCATTCATTCATAACTTTTGAACAATAGATATTTATAATCTGTCAGCTGTCCTATATTGCCCACAAGATTGTCTACATTCCATACACTATAATGTTTCTAATCCAATGTAAGTAAAGGGGTTGAAAATCTATTTGTATTTTCAAGTTCAACTCAAACGATTTGCTGTACATAAGAATAATAACAATAATAATGATGATGATAATTATTATAGACATTTTATATCATTGGAAAGCCCTAGTTGTTAGCTTCAAAATGGTACCACATATGAGGTACTTTGAAATACCCAGTAACTAATAATCTATCACAAACCGATGCAAGTTCAAGTTCAGGGATTTTCGAAATGGGCCTGCAGTACAAGGAGGCAACAGACTCAAACAAGATTTATGACACCTTTAGATCATTGTATTCCCATTTATATAGTTCAGAAGTCACTTTTAATCAATCTAAATTCAAGACATTTACCAGCAGACTTGAGCTGCCAAGGATATCCGAGGATAAGGCTAAGGAGTTGGGGAGGCCGATCACTCTGTTAGAACTCAGACGCAATTGCAGAGATGCAGAGGGGCAAAGCACCCGGCTGGGATAGAATCCCACCTGAACTATACCTGGCGTTTTGGGACCCACTAGGCACATTATTGCACGAGATGATTAAACACTCCATTGAACAAGGGGGATTCTCAAGGGATGTAAATATAGCTCTTATTTTTCTACTCCTTAAGAAGGACAAGTACCCAAATGACTGTGGTAGCTATAGGCCCTTAAGTCTCCTCGGCGCCGACCTCAAAATATTTGCCAAGATCCTGGCCCGTCGTCTACAAAAATATATGGCTAGTACAATGTGACCAAACCGGTTTTATTCGGGGCCGCTTAACTGTGGATAACCATAGAAGGTTGTTGGGTGGCTTCCTGTTGGGTGGCTTCCTGACAAAAGAAGCCACCCAACTCCTCGTCCAATCAACAGTCATCTCCCGCCTCGACTACTGCAACGCACTGCTAGCTGGCCTCCCGGCCACTGCCACCAAGCCTCTTCAACTCATTCAAAACGCAGCGGCCCGCCTGATCTCAAACCTACCGAAGTCGGCCCATGTCACCCCACTTCTTAGGGACCTGCACTGGCTCCCCATTGCTGCACGTATCCGCTTCAAGGCCCTCGACCTAGCATACCGTGCGGCAAAGGGAACCGCTCCCGCCTACCTCCGGTCAATGGTCTCTAACTACACACCCTCAAGACCCCTACGCTCTGCATCTTCTGGCTGCCTCAGATCTACTCCTATCCAAGCTCCCAGAGGGTCATCAAAGAGAAGCCGCCTATTCTCAGTCCTTGCCCCACAATGGTGGAATGAACTACCCATCCCAGTTAGGACAGCCGAATCCCGTCCAATCTTTCGCCGTCGACTAAAGACTCACTTCTTCAACCATTATCTGAAATGATAAATAAAAAAAAATAAAAAAAATCTAACCCCGACTAACCTTACTGTCATGCACTTGTCCTAATAAACTAACCTACACTGTAACACGCAACACTTTGATGAACATTGTTACTCAGCTGATAGAGTTATACCCTTCTTGCTGTCTTGTCGCACAGAACTTGTAAGTCGCTTTGGATAAAAGCGTCAGCTAAATGACTAAATGTAAATGTAAATGTATATAATCGACACTAGTAAGGATAATAAAACACCAGTCACAGTCCTATCGTTGGGTGCCATGAAAGCCTTCGATAGACTGGAATACATACCTATGGGTGGTACTGGAGGCAATGGGACTGGGAAAGGAGTGTATTCATATGAATAAAGTACTCTACGCTACTCCATCAGCAATGATAATGACTGGCAAGATCTTCTTCCTTCTCTTCTAAGTCTCAAGGTCTTCTAGACAGGGTTGTCCTTTAAGCCCCGGGCTTTTTGCACTATCCCTGGAGCCATTAGCTCAATTTATAAGACAAACAGAAGAAATTGTCCCCATAACAATTAAAGATACCTCTCACAAGATTGCTCTTTATGCAGACGATTTACTGATCTTTATGCAGGACCCATCCAAGTCGGTCACAAACTTGCTTAAGATAATAGACGAATTTGGTGAACTATCAGGTTTCAAAATCAACTGGCCCAAATCTGCATGCCTGCCCCTTAATGAGTCGGCCAGAGCTGTCGACCTCCCAGCAGACATCCCTGTAGTTGAACATTTAAAATACCTCGGCATCGAAATTGTTCCCATCCTGAATCAAACTGGTAGGCACAATTATACAGGCACATACAATAAAATACTCCAGGATCTCAATTGGTGGTCAAACCTCCCCAACTCACTGCAGGCCCGAGCATCGATTATCAAAATGAATATATTACCCAGAGTTAACTTTATAAGTTCAATGCTCCCCTTACCCCCCCCCCCAACTGACTACTGGCGCAAACTACAATCTACAATATCTAAATAAATTTGGAACGACAAGTGACAGAGAATCAAAAGAACCACTGCTCAGCGCAGGAAACGGCATGGGGGTCTAGCAATCCCTGATTTCAAATTATATTTCTGGTCCTTCTCACTGAGGCCCTTGATTAACTGGTTTGACCCTGAGGTTGCCGTATCGTGGCGCACCTTGGAGGAAGCAACAGTCTCCCCAGTCCCCACTAAGACTACATGACATAATTTATTCCAACACCTCGATTAAAAAATGCCAATTACGATTTGGTTCTATCATCTCCCAAGTGATTCAGACATGGCGTAACGCAGAGATCTTGTACCATCAAATGCCCATGGCACCTCGACACCCCAATATTTCATAGCCAACTATTATTTATAGCGCATAAACCCATTAACACTTTCAGTGCCACGCCTCTTCCGGGAAGTCATTGCCTCATGTCACACATTAACCCAATGTAATTGGTCACCTTGTTTGTAGAACTATAACCATATTCTATATTATAGCTATGGATACAGTACTATAGTCATTTGACACTGGGTTTTTTCCAGTCAAGATGCAAAACATTTAAAGAAAATTCCATCCATACGTTCCTGTGTTATACCGTGGTGAATATAAGTATGGTTTTAGAACGGTCTAGCGTAATTCATGAAATGCTGAGTTATAGCCCTACACGTCAATTACATTGTAGACGCTAGCATTCCTCGCCTGAACCCGCTATTGTTCCGAATTCAAATCCACATTATAGGTATTATGTTCCATCATGAATGCATGAAAGGGGAGGGGGGGGGGGGGGTTGTTTCTGATTATTCGATCGTCAGTAATGGCATTCGCACAGCCCGATCGCTATGAAAGCATTGCAGGATCAAGCTAGAATTGATGTCAAATCGCCCTTACCTTTGGCCAGGAGTAATCCAAAAAGAATATTCCAATTTCTTGATCGCCATCTGGTAGATCCAATCCCCATTTGCTCGACGGCATAAACGACCATAACATACGGATCGAGCATAGTTGACTGGCTTCAATGTAACCGGCAGAACTGTGCGCCTCCCCGAGAAGAAAACATTTTATCCGAGACCTGGGGTCATTCCACAGCCCAGGATACAATGTTAGAAATGGTGCTCGATACCGCCGCCTGGTAGGATGCGGCCGGTACTGCACCTTCAGATTCCCACTATGCATTTTCAGGCAACACACAGCTCCCTGAGATTGAATAGGGTATTAAAATCGAAAAAAAAGGAAAAACGACCCAGAAACGAGAATCTTCGTTTATGGCACTGAGCGGTTTTGGCACAGAAACGAGAATTCTTGTTTTTGGTAATTAATGTGTTAACAACTCTCAATGGGAGAGGAAAGGAGTCCACACCCTGGGGGATGTGTATGATAGGACCGGCCTTTGTGCGTTTCAAGACTTTTTATGAAGTTTTATGACCTTCCCGTAACCCCAATCACCACCCAAATACACTTTAACTATATTCATAGAACATATCTCACCCCTAGGAAATTATGTATGATGGGTCTTTTGGCTGACTCCCGATGCACCATGTGCACCCTGGGGGCCACTGGCACTTTCCTGCACATGTTCTGGGAATGTCTACCGGTCGCAAAATTTTGGAAGACCATAACCGCTAAGCGTTCGGACATATGTTCTTTGACAATACCAATATCCGCAACGACACTACTCCTGAATGATATCTCCCAGCTGCCGGCCCCTATACAGCAAAAAATACAAATTTTGCTGGATTTACAGCAGCCAAAAAGTTGATAGCTGTGAGATGGAAACAACTTGGCCTTAACATTCTTAGATGTAATTTATTTAGAGATATCCACAGCCCGGGTAATTGGAGTCCAGGGAATCTAACATTAGTTTGTGGGCATCGGCAGCTGGGAGAGTAAAGTATTTTTTTTTTATCCACTTTTTCTCCCATTTTCTATATTTTCTCCCATCCCAATTTTCGTATCATCCAATTCAACCCTCCCCTGTCACGGTCGCTGTTTCTTGCCTCCCACAAGTCGGCTGCAATGTGGACTAAGTCATACATAGCACGAGTCCCCTCCGGTACTTGAGGTAACAGCAGTCGCATCTTTTCACCTGCGCAGCTCGATCTCTCAGTGGCGAGGAGTAACGCGTGGGAGGCTCACGCTGCCACCGACACTTCCTGATTCTACTGGGCAGGCGCACCAACCGACCTGTAGGAGTCGCTGTCCACAACGCCCGATTCCCCACCCATCAGTTTCCCACCCCCTAATACGGCCAATGTGTATTAGTACGGACGACCAGCTAAACTGAAAGCAATGTGGAGCGCTGGGCTCTAACAGGCGAGCCCAGCGTCTCCAGTATTCGTGGCGAGCGCCTTGCCCACTATGCCACGTACACACATGGGAGAGTAAAGTCAATGATCTAATAATAATAATGGATTGGATTTATATAGCGCTCTTCGTGACACCCCAGAGCTTACAGAGTCCATTATTCGTTCATACATACACAGTCATACCGGTGGTGGTAAGCTACAATTGCAGCCAGAGCTGCCCTGAGGCAGACTCACGGAAGCGTGGCGAATAATCATTGCCTACGGCCCCTCCGACCACCACCAACATTCATTCACATGCATACACATTCATACGAGGCAAGTAGGTTAAGTGTCTTGCCCAAGGACACAACGGCAGTGGGATGGACATGGGCTTGAGCGGGATTCGAACCACCAACCCTTCGATCATTGGACGACCCGCTCTACCCCTGAGCCACGCCGCCCCCCATCTAACAGCAGAGCGAGACCGGGATGGTTGGTCCTGAGAGGTCCTGGAGTGGGGTAAGAAATGTAACTTAGCATTATAATTGTATTATTATAATTGTATCTCTATATATGCTTGTGTATTCGGGGTGGAGTGTTTGGGGCCCTTGTTTGTTGTGGTTTTTGATGGTCATGGCTTTGGGCTGGTGGGGGTCCGGGGTCTCGGGGAGTCGGAGTGTCATTGAGGCGTGATGTTCTTGTTCCCTGGGATGCTGGATTGGGGGTTCTCATGGGCTGGGGGCCGTGGCTGTCGGGGTTGGGGCGGATGGGGGCTTGGGATGTTTCACTCTATAGATATATATATATATATATTAGCGAAGTTCGATATTGTTTTTTTTACCGATACCGATATACCGATATTGTCCAACTATTAATTTCCGATTTTATTTTTTTAACCGATAATTTCCGATACCACATTTTAATGCCAATATCGGACATCCCTAATATATATATATATAGTAATATTTATTTTCCTATTCTCCCCGTCTTGTGATCCCATTGTCATGTATAATTTAATTGATTTTATTTAATTCGTATTTTATTTGTTATCATTATTGTTATTGTATTGTCTTGTTACATGTAAAATACATTAAAACAATTATTTAAAAATTTTTTATTTAAAAAGAAATTATAATATCAGTTGCAGCTTCAATCATATTCAAAAATATTGCCATTTTTACCATCAAAATGTTCTCAGTGAGCTTTAACTAATACGACAAAAAACTAAACGATTCAATGTCCTCCGATGACATCACCGGAGGACATGCCAACTCATTAATTCTCAGTAGCCGTCAAACTATGAAAGGAATGTGTGTAAAACCGTTTACAGTTTTGGAAGTCAGCCTTCTTTTTTGGTGAGGTGCCCCTTTAAATGATCAGAATCTAATCGACATGAATCGTTAAGCCCTTAGGTTTAATTAAATAATGTAGGGCTAGTAGTGATAGAGACACTTCAACTCCTTCACCATGGCAGCAGGCCTTAAAGATGGGGGCCACGTCAGCTGCCTGCCTCTGCTGCTCAGAGGTATCATGTTACTCCAGAGGACTCCTTGCTTTCCCTTAAGGCTCTTTAGTGAGGCTTGCCTTACTGCTAAAAGCAGCTAAAGGTACAGGGCTCTCATGTATGTGTGTCTGAGTGGCTGATCTGGTATAGTCCATATCCGTGTGTGCGTGTGCGTGTGCGTGTGTGTGTGTGTGTGTGTGTGTGTGTGTGTGTGTGTGTGTGTGTGTGTGTGTGTGTGTGTTTACCCGTCTGTCTATGTCTGTCTATGTCTGTCTGATGTCCTGTCTACTGTGTTCTGCCTTCAATGCACCTACACGTATGTACCGTATGTGTACATGTGCGTGCCGGGCACACCGTGTCTCTTGGTGGTGAGAGCCCATGCGTCAGTGGCAGAGATGACCAGAGGGACCTCATGGGCAGTTTACCTTTGCCTCGTTGTTGACGGATTGGCCGACAGGACGTTGGTCTTGCATGCACCGAGGCCATTTGTCTCGATCGCCCGACCCCCTCCCACCCCACCACAACCCAAGACAACCCACCACTGCTGTTGTATAGGCTCACTGAGTCCACCCACTGGGTGCAATTTTAGAATAACAAAAATAGCACTGCTGTATGGGGTGCTAGAGTATTCCATAAAAGAAAATTATGCAGGCAACAAAAGCACATGGACACTTGCCCATACAAAAGTAAAACCATATTCCTATTTCAAAAAACATTTGCTTTGTTTACTTTGCATACACTATAGAGACCACATATATGCTATACTGCAGTGATTCCTGTTTTAAACACACACTATAGATTTACCACAGAAAAACTGTATGGATTCACCATAGTATTTCTAGTGGAATATTATCAGGCATAGCACTCATTCTAATGCATATTGAAAAACAACCGCATCACAGCAGCACCTTTGCATTTAACCAAACTGCCCGGGGCGGCTTGATGCTTTCGAACACCTGTCAAGAGAGTCACGGGAAGAAATAGTGCTTTCACACAACAACATGGGCGATGACAAGCAGTCTGGGCTGCTCTTAACGACAGTTAGAGCGACGCTTTTCTTTCAAGCTCCCTGCGTCAATAGCCAATCAGATGTTTCTGGCTGTCAAGTGGTGTTCCCAGGGTAGCATTGATAAACTAAGACCACTATCACGTCGTTCCTCGCCTCTAAAAGTACACACAGATATGTAAAACCACCTGCCGATCTGGGAAATATATTTTATTATTATAATTATTTCATCTTGAAACTGCTAGGGCCTCTGGGAGTCTGTGGAAAACCTTTGTACCTGCTGGGCAGGTAAACCCACTCTCTCAGAAGTTGCCTACTGCAGCTTTAACAGACAAATATACATCAAACGGCTTCAACAACAGACCACAGACGTGCATCATAACATAGACGGCCATCTTCAGTTAATCAATAATGAAAATAGATGGCAACTATTTCTATAATCGCTTATTAGTTGATTAGTTGTCGCAGCCCTAGAGGCAAATAAGCCCCGATATGGTAAACGCCGGGCAGCGACGGTAAAAGTCATTAGGCTATCGATCTCCCTCCTGTGTGGAAGCCCTCCTAGAGGTGCCCTTCAGCACCAGGCTGACTCAGCGCGTTTGGAAGTCAGTGGCACACAGGCGCACAGGGGGTGGGGCGGAGCGATCGAGGGCACCTTTGATCTGAGCAATATGACAAGCAGAGGGAGGGATGAGGGGGAAGTACAGAAAGAGGGCGAGGTCTATGTGACGCTGACTATTTGTTTATTCAGGTCTACCGTCTGGCTCCCTTGGTCTGCAACCATGTGACTTGCGTAGTTTTGGAAAGAGACTCCAGGGACATTGTGGGTGAAAGCACTCAGGTTGTTCCCAAATGTCACCACGGTGGAAGTTAAAACACTGTTTCCTCATGCGTACATTTATTTGTGGTGACCCGCCACCACAACTAGATTTCCCCAAGGTGATGCTATAATACAGGAACAGCGCTTTGTGTGTGGTTATTTTCATTACTTCTGCTTATCAATTATGTGTATTTTGAAAGGCTCATCCTTGTCCTTTCAAGCCTCCTACAGTTATTGTCAGAGAGGGAGAGAGTGAGGGGCCTAAGCAGTCTTAAAGTTAGATTTCTAATATAGCTAACGAATTAGGAACTGAACTATTTACCATCATCAACTATCCAGTTTTTATGGTGTAACGTTTAGCTACTTAAAAATTATTTATAATGTTTTTTAAATCAATCAACTCAAATGAAAACTATAGTAAATGCACACTGAGGACTGCTCTGCTGTGAACTGCTCCAGGGTGAGTTTAAATGCTTTGGGCCAGCTTAGTACATTAGCTAGTTTCGTTTTTTAACCTTGACATGGGCATGTTGATCTTGATGATGCCTAGACGTGTTGGACCCTTCGTCACTTTTCACCAGCATGGTTTGCAAATCGTATTTCTTTCTTCAACAACCCCCTGGTAATTTTTTAGATATCCAAGATGCTCAAACACTGGCGGTTTAACCCTTTCACTACCACACTACAAAGGTTAACCGCCTGTAGTAGTGTGGTAGTGAAAGAGTTAACCTTCTATAGTGTGGTAGTGAAAGGGTTAACCGTCTGTAGTGTGGTAATGAAAGGCTCATATAAGGCTGGGATGTCAGTTCCCTCTACCATTCTCACAGCCATGTTTCCTCTTTGCTTGTGATAACGTTAGCAGTGGAACTCACGCACACACAAACAAAGTGACACGCGAGAGGAGTCTTTTGGAAACCGTGACATTTTCCGGTTAATCCCGACATCCCTAATTAACCCAAGTATGCCTATTTTGGATCTGAAGCACACTACAGCCAGAAAATAGAATCTTCCATTTCCCGACATTCAAAAAATCGGAAAATGTCTATGCTGTTCCATAATCCCCAATAAAGCGGTACTTTAACCTGCGCACATGCACTTTACATCACCCTAGAGGACGTGGGAACTGGCTCACACAATCACTCTCCGGTGATAACACATTGCACAGAAGAAGAATCCTCTCTCTCTCTTTCTCTCACACACACACACACACACACACACACACACACACACACACACACACACACACACACACACACACACACACACACACACACACACACACACACACACACACACACACACACACACACACACACACACACACACACACACACACACACACACACACACACACACACACACACACACACACACACACACACACACACACACACACACATGCTCGCTACATAGGCTTCCAGTTATCACCAAATAACCTGCTCTTATGGTTCACTCTACTGGCTGGAGATCGATAGGAGATCACAGTCAGTCAAAACAATGGCCTGCTGCTGCTGCCTGCTCTCATCAATCATTAGCTTTATGTGACGAGTCCAGAACACCACTGTCCAACAGCCAGGAAGCACACGTGGACTGGCGCCTGGAGGGGCAAACAGCCGTGATACAGGTTAACTTATTAAGTCTATCGGGCCAGAATTTGTGTTTGTGATGGGGAAAATAGGCCTAAAGAGAGAGAGCATGTTCAAGTACCGTGTGTGTGTGTGGAAAGGACTGGGGATACATATTTCAATTTGATGAAGTTGCATGGTTTACACTGCTGGAGCAGAACATGTATGTGTGTGTGTATGCTTCATCATCCTTCATATTTTACACAGACCCAAACACACACACAGACACTAGTTACTCGGCTGAATTGGGCCGCCATCAACCAGCTAAGCTAGCTAATGTTAGCTAATGCAGTGAACTAGTAAAACAAGTTAAACAAAATGTATGTTGTTCTCTATCTTTGTATATCTACTGTGAATGGGACATTGAAAGAGTCAAATATTTGGCAAGATTTATATACCATGTGAGCATTCTTGCCAAAAAGAGTTGTCATGATACCACAATTTTGACTTCGATACCGATTCGATACCGACTTCGATACCTTCATAAAAGTCAGACAAAGCTTTCCAAAAGCTCAAACAGTGAACTCCAAGCCCACGTGGTTGAACAAAAAATTCAAAGAAACAGACTAAGAAATTACGTAAACACCATGATCAAAACCGCAAAAAGAAATTTCATCAATGACAAAACTGAGGAAAACAAAAACAAACCATGTGAACTTTGGAAATTACTCAATAATCAACTAGGCTGCAGTAAAAAACTTAAAACCAGATTCTCAAACATAAACATAAAGACGGACAACACGCTCATCACAGACAAGCTGGATGTAGCCAATTACTTAAACATCTTCTTCACAAACATAGCCACAACACTGGTAAACAAACTACCCTCCCACTCAGGGCATTATGGGGTAGAACACATAGTAGCATACTACAAAAACCTAGGGGTCCACAAAGACGACTTCAAACTAGAAATGGTAACAACCGATGAGGTACTCAAAAGATTTAGCGCCCTCCAACCTAACAAGGCCACTGGCCATGACAACATCCCCTCCAAATTCCTCAGAGACTCAGCAGCCGCCATCACCCCAGTCATCACACACATAATAAACCTCTCTATAAAACAGGGACACGTCCCCAAGGACTTCAAAATTGCTAGAGTGACCCCTCTGCACAAAAAGGGCAGCAAATTAGACCCAGGCAACTACCGCCCTGTCTCTATTCTTTTTTTTTTAAACTTTGGCCATTTCCCTGGCTCTTTTATACGTTTATCGCATTTATACTTGGTCAAGTTCGACCGACAGAAGCAGGCTGAAAGGGTTCAGATGGGGGGGAAGACACTCTGGGAAAGGCACGGCTGCAGTCCGGGATTCGAACTCGCTCAGCCCCAGATCCGTGACGAGCACGGTTGTCCACGGCGCTGAAATAGCACTTGCGGTACGTGGTGAGCTACTGGAGCTCTCCCCTGTCTCTATTCTTACCTCCATCTCGAAAGTCATGGAGAAAATAGTCTACGAACAGGTCGAAAAGTACCTGGCGGAAAAAAATCGAATCTACGAATTCCAATCTGGCTTCAGAACGTCCCACTCCACTGACGCATGCCTTCTCTATTTGAACGACCACATCAAACAAGAGGTGAACGCGGGCAAATACTGCGGCATGGTCATGCTGGACCTACAAAAGGCCTTCGACACTGTCAATCACTCCATTCTGATTGACAAGCTAAAAGCAATTGGTTTATCAGTGAGCTGGATGCAATCCTACCTGGAGGGGAGAGAACAGATGGTGGAGGTTAACGGTACTCTATCCCCCCCCCCTCACAGTGAGCTGTGGTGTTCCACAAGGAAGCATACTAGGACCGCTACTGTTTCTTATTTATGCAAATGACATGTCGTCAGCCTGTGACTGCAACTTGTTCCTGTTTGCGGACGACTCAGCCCTGCTGGTCTCTGACAAGAACAAGTTGCAGGTTGAAAAAATCCTCCGCTCGGAACTAGGCAAAATCTGCATATGGCTCGCTGATAACAAACTATCATTACACATGGGCAAAACAGAGTCCATTCTCTTTGGTTCAAATAACAAACTCAGAAAGGCCGACGGCTTCTCAGTTACAGTGGGGGACAATATTGTCACAAGGAAAGACGAAATTACCTACCTGGGTTCCATCCTAGAGGCAAATCTTTCCTGTGACAAAATGGCATCCAATGTAATAAAAAAAGGTCAACCAACGAACTAGATTCTTGTACCGGATCTCCTCTCTGGTAAACAAGAATACCCTGAAGACTCTGGCAGGAGCACTCATTCAAGGGTACTACAACTATGCTTGCACCTCATGGTACCAAAGCACCTCAAAGGCGCTAAAAACAAGATTACAAACATCACAAAACAAACTGGTCAGACTACTACTTGACCTTACCCCCAGAACCCACCTCACCCCTGCCCACTTTGACAACCTAGGATGGCTTAGAGTAGACGACAGACAGAGTACAGCAACTTGCAATGGGCCTGGTCTACAAGATACACTATACGACTAAGGTACCCATGTACATGTCAAAATACTTCCCAAAGGTCAGTGAATACCACAACCACTACACCAGAGGAAGCTCAACAAATCATGTTAAACCCAGATTCGGCTCAAACAAGGGACTAAACACGTTTCGCAATTATGCCACATCAATGTGGAACGCCCTACCCAAAGCTGTAAAGGAATGTGAATCCCTACCCACATTCAAAACCGCTCTTAAAGAGCACCTACGGGAGGCTGCAATTCGAAACTGGCCACCGTAAATGCCCAAACCCCCCACCACCTCCTAATAGACAGTCTCCTCCCCACCGCATGTATATATTCTCTCCCCGCCGTATGTATATTTCTCTCCCGCCCACCAACCCCCTCCAAATGGACAGTCTCCACCCCACTGTATGTATATTTCTTTCCCACCCACCCACCCCCTCCTAATGTACAGTCCCCTCCCCATCATATGTATATACTCTGTCAGGATCTATGGGTAACAGTACTGTATATTTGAATATCGTTTATGTCACAAATGTATCAGTACTAAATACCTGTATGTCCCTATGCCATAAATGTCATGTATGTTGTGTATGTCATAAATGTCGATATGAATTGAAAATGGGGGACCCTGATGTAAACAAGACAAACGTCTTTCTCTGGTCTGCATCCCTTTAACAATTGTGTGTATTGAGCCGTACTGTATTGTACCCATTCTGCAATCTGTTAAATAAAGTTTTCATTCATTCATTCATTCATTCCACCAGCAAGTATCACGATACCGATTCTAAAACGATACCACAGCAAAAACCTAAACTATCTGGAATAGTAATGGAATATGATATTAGATGACATGGAACATTCTTTATTAATAAAATTACAACGTATTTTGACACTGTTGAAACTTAAATAATCAAAAATAATACAATTATTCTGGTACAGCTGCTGAGCTAGAGAGAGAGCTAATGCAGTGAACTAGTAAAACGAAACGTTCTCTATCTTTGTATACTGTGAATGGGACATTGAAAGAGTCATATAAAGCCATAATTGGAGATTGTCCAAATTATATTACTTCATTATTTGAATGGACCTCTGGACCCTATGGTAAATTAACTAATGACTGGCTTATACTTAAAGTGCCTAGAGTTTATACTGAACTGGGTAGATATGCCTTTGGCTTCTGTGCTCCTGAATCGTGGAAGGGAGGTATTGCAGGGGGCATTGAAATTATGTGCACAGGTGTCCATGGGTTGATTTAGAGCACTTGTGACCAAGCAGGTCACCACAATCTGTAATTGTTTTTAAATTATGTTTTGAGTGTTTTAAAGGATTCCATTTTTTTTAATACAGTTTTATTTATTTGTACTATTGTGTCCACAGTAGTACACATATTAGAGGTGGTGATCTGTGGAACAGTCTACCCCCAACAATAAGAGAATGCCCAACCTATAGTTCTTTCAAAAGTCAGCTAAAAGTATGGCTAGTCTCAAATCAGACCTATACACATTGATATAAACTATGTGAGGCTGTCTTAACACATCCTGCGGCAAGAACGAGTTACGCCGTTTTTGCCTGCCATGCGTTGAACGCCAAGAACGACTTACGCCGTTTTTGGGATCAATATTAAATTTTTTCGCCATGGCATTCATAATTCATCCAGCCAACCTCCGGACTCCAGCGGGACCCTGTATGAGATTGCAACGCCTCAATACCGCCGCCTGATGGATGGTCGGGCGAGTTACACTCTCGCCAAAACCGGAAGTGGATGTAGGAGATCGGCGTCAAATATTTGGGATCTTTTTCCTCCAGTCTCATCGGCGAACGGTAAGAGGACAGTAACGTTATTTTCAGCCCGATTGTTTATTCATTTCACTGCAAACCATCTGATCAATATATCAACCCATACTAAATAAAGCCGTTACTGACGATCAAGGAATTATAAATGACCCCCCCCCCCCTTTCCTTCACGCATGATGAAGCATAATGTATACCGATCATATGCATTTGAATTTTTTAATGTAGCGTGTATAGGAAAGAAAAGCCAATCGATAATCTATCATATGCGTCAGGGCCTATAACTCTCGTTTTTGGAATTACTGCTATACTGTCTAAAAACATACTTATATTCTAGACGGTATTAACACAACAATGTATGAATGAAAAAATTATAACGTTCCCACATCCTGAACGATAATCGATGTTGAATGGGCCATAGTAATGTCAATATAGCAATACAATTTAAAAAGTTATAGCCCTGCAAAGAAGGTAAACATCTCCATAGGCTTTCAACGGTGGCAGACTGGGTATATTGATGGATATAACCCATGGCGCCCAATGTGTTAATGAACATGTTTATATTTTCCCAGATGTATATGTATATTTTCTATGTATGGCTATAATTGGTTTGGTGCATTTACGTTCTATATGCATTTTATGTTCTATGAATGTTCATCAATGTGCTTGTCCCTCTTAAAACAAATAAAATAACTGAATGAAAGTTAAGATGCACTCGTCTTCTAACCTCTCCTTGCAGAGTGACGTAAGCACTGTTAATAAGCTAACACACCTAATACAGGACCAGGAATGACATAGGCCTTTGTATTTTGGTCCGTCAGAAAATCATAACCAATTCCCTTGCGTCGCAGGCTTTCTTGATGCAACAAAGGGTGCACTTTGCATTCTCACAGGTTTTGAGTGGCTTTATCATATACAGTACATGAGATACAGTACAAGAGGTGACATGTATTTTTTTGGAGAGTGATGGTCTACCGTCTACTACTTGTGGTAGCCTACTGTTGCTTTGCAGGTTCCCGGTTGTGTATACATTACGTCATGTCATTTCATTTGACTTGAGAAACATTTAATATTAGGCTACCTAAATGTAAAATCCATGCCACTTATTTGTCAAACATTTACCCTGAAATTGTTGAAATGGTCCAAATTCTCAACATTTCAGAGTCTGTCTGTTTACCGAGGGCTCACATCTTGACAAGTCACATTCGCTTCCTTGTGGCACCTGGGCAGCAGTAAACTGCCACTGTGGCTGTGCATGCGACTTCCTGCTGATGTGCCAAACGTGTCAGTCATACTGTGGTACATGAATTGTATTCAGCAAATTAAGGGTTTTTGACTTGTAACTTGTGGACATTTCCACTGCAACAAAAATGCCTTTTTGAACGAAGACATTCAAAGTCCTGCCATTACAGCTGCAGTAGAGAAATAAATAATGCCCCAATTAAAAATCTTTGTGATTGTTAAGAATGCATTTCCATGCTCATCACCGACACAAAGAGCTATTTAAAACAAAGTGCCCCACAGGGAGTCTAGAATAGGTTTTCCATTGTTAATGTGGAGGGCAGAACCGCAGCGAAACAGCTAATTTCTGTCTGCGTACAGCATTCCAGAGATCCCCTTTTACTGTTTCAAGTTCAAGTTTCTTTATTAGTTGTCATACAAAAATACAGAGTACTTTTATATAAAATGCTTCTTTCTGTTTTGCTCCAGAGATTGTGCTAGATAAAAATAGATAAGTATAAAATAAGTACAATAAGTATAAAATAGAAGTCAAGTACGTAGACAAAAGTGTTCAATGTACAATGCAGAGTAGAAAACAATATGCAGAGTTACAATACAATATACAGTACAATGCAGAAATGGAATGAGGTACAATTTAGGTACAATTTACAGTAAGGTGTGATGAGGTATGAGTTGTACTAGTGCAAATTCTTTACCAATCAATATAAAGTGTGTTAGGTGTCTAAAGTGGGTAAAGTGGGTGCTGCAGTGAGTTGTTTGTTTAAAGTCAGAGTGTGCGTGTGGATGTATGTGCTTGAGTGTATTTGATGGTTTGTTACATAGTGTTATTGTCATTTAGCATCCTGATGGCCTGGGATAGAAGCTTCTTCTGAGTCTCTCTGTGCTTGCCATGAGACTCCGGTATCGCTTGCCTGACCGCAGCAGTTCAAAGAGGCAGTTGTTTGGGTGGCTGGAGTCTTTGATTATTCTCTTAGCCTTACCCATGCAGCATTTACATTGTTGTAAATGTCTTGGAGAGTGGGAAGCCCACCTCCAATTGTGCGTTCGGCTGAACGGGCCACTCTCTGTAGTCTGCTACGGTCTTGTGCGGTGCTATTCCCAAACCAGGAGGTGATATTGCCAGTCAGGATGCTCTCTATTGTGCATGAGTAGAAGTTCTTAAGGATCTTCTGACTCACTTGGAACTTGCTTAGGTGCCTAAGGAAGTAGAGGCGTTGCCGTGCCTTCTTGATAACACTGTCAATGTGTGTGGTCCATGTCAAGTCCTCGGATATGTGGACTCCGAGGTACTTAAAACTGTTCACTCTCTCAACCGGTGCCCCGTCGATGCTGAGGGGGCTGTAGTCCCCTACTGGTGGGAGTTCTAGCCTATTCATTCAGTACTTGAGATATACAGTAGCTGTTTTCCTCTCTACTAAATTCACTTTGGTCCCCGGTGCCATGTTTAAAAGAGATTCAAAATATCAGACCAGAACACCATATTAAAAAGCATAATGCAGATAAACAGCAGGTTCTGTAAAATCGCCTTGACCTTGTTTGCTAAAGTGATCATGCAGCATGGAGTCTATGTTTTGTTGGCTAAATTGTGAAAGTGATTCTGCGTGAAGGGGAGTGAGAGATAAGGGCACCAAGCTGTGTGTGTGTGTGTGTGTGTGTGTGTGTGTGTGTGTGTGTGTGTGTGTGTGTGTGTGTGTGTGTGTGTGTGTGTGTGTGTGTGTGTGTGTGTGTGTGTGTGTGTGTGTGTGTGTGTGTGTGTGTGTGTGTGTGTGTGTGTGTGTGTGTGTGTATGTGCATAACCGTGTGTTGGTAGATGTGCGTGTGTGTGTGAATACTGTAGGTGTATGTGTGTGTGTGTGTGTGTGTGTGTGAATACTGTATAAGCGTGTGTGAATACTGTATAAATGTGTACGTGCATGTGTGTGTGTGTGTGTGTGTGTGTGAATGTGTGTGTGTGTGTGTGTGTGTGTGTGTGTGTGTGTGTGTGTGTGTGTGTGTGTGTGTGTGTGTGTGTGTGTGTGTGTGTGTGTGTGTGTGTGTGAGAGTATGTGCATAACTGTGTTGGTAGATGTGCGTGTGTAAGCATGTGTGAATGTGTATGTGAATACGGTGTGTGTGTGTGTGTGTGTGTGTGTGTGTGTTCCATCTGAGACTGCTGGGCAGCACAAACAGCCTTTTGCTTGATGACTCATGCTTCCATCTAGTGTACCCATCTATGTATACGTCTGTCTGTGTATACGTCTGCCTGTCCATCCATCCGTCTCTCAGCCTGCCTAATGGGAATGGGCCGCTATATAAAAGGGTGACCTTCACCTGTTTGTGACACCACAACACCCGCACCTCACCAGCACCAGGATACTGGCAGCACTGCACAGACAGCCACGTGACTGGAGAGACACAGCGATGCTGACGTATTGATAACGCAAAGGCATAATACAGATTGCTGCTGATAACAGACCTATTATACGTTCACACACTCTTCCAGACCGTGATTCACACTCACACACACACACACACACACACACACACACACACACACACACACACACACACACACACACACACACACACATTAATGGGCTGATGACAAACCATGTCGTAGCTCAACATTGTATTGCAATTAGCTCAGGATTTATTAACATGTCTATTTTATCATGTCTATTCTACTTATTTTATTTACCATTTACTATTATATTCTTGCACAATCGTAGCGGGCATGGCCAACCGCATTTCACTGTATGCCCTGGTATGTATGTGATCAATAAACCTCTTGAATCTTGAATGAATGTGGTGATGATGAATGGGCTGATGATGAATGTGATGATGAATGTGATGATGAATGGGCTGAAGAATGGGCTGAAGAATGGGCTGATGATGAATGTAATGATGAATGTGATGATGAATAGGCAGATGATGAATGGGCTGATGAATGTGATGACGAATGGGCTGAAGAATGGGCTGATGACTGTGATGACTGTGATGATGAATGTGATGATGAATGGGCTGAAGAATGGGCTGATGACTGTGATGATGAATGTGATGATGACTGTGATGATGAATGTGATGATGAATGTAATGATGAATGTGATGATGAATGTGATGATGAATGTAATGATGAATGTGATGATGAATGTGATGATGAATGTGATGATGAATGTGATGATGAATGTGCTGATGAATGGGCTGATGAAAACACAACTCAAGGGTCATAGAAACATGATCTACATGGTACGCCGACATGTACACTCAGAGAGCAGTAGTTCTAAAACGTTTGGCAACGTTTAAGTGGTGTGGCACTTGCCCCAGACACACTGCTCCAAGTCACACCTCGTTGTTGATTGCTAATCAATTTTATATAGTAAAATGAAGGTACTGCATACAGTCTTGGATATTTGTAAATTTTTACTATACACAATATATAAACATAGTGTAATAAAAAAAACATATATAGGCCTATATATATATAATATATATATATATATATATATATATATATATATATATATATATATATATATATATATATATATATATATATATATATATATACACACTGTATATTTGTAAGTTTCAGTGCCTTGGCACACTGTTTTGAGAACTGACGACACGCAAACAATCTTAGCATAGTACAAAACTGTGTCCGTGTACCAGACCCACCCAACACATACAGAACCTTGATATGTATGCAATGTAAAAAACACAAATATAAAACCAATGACCACACTTTCGCTAACTCTGCCCCTCCCCTCCCCATCTGCCCATAACCACGGAAACAGATCAAAATATTGAGAAATATGTGCATTGCAAAAGACAGGAAAAAACAAGCTGAGCAATCTGCCTAAAGCACCACCACCACCCTCTATCTCTCTCTCCCTACCTTCTGCTCTGACATGCAGTAACACACCACCCCGTCTGACGGTTATCGGCCATCTCCTTGGCTAACCCAGGGCTCGCAGCAGAGGTAAACAGCAAAGACACATGTGCGAGCATGTTTCCTGCATGTCCGTTCGCTGGCTTTGGGACGTCGGATGCCGTTACGGCTCTGCTCCTGAGGGATCACATTAGAATGTGGCGGATCGGGCCAAGGGCAAAAGCAATGATACTGCGGAGACTATGACCTCACAGTTTAAGTGTTGGTGAAATACACTGTAGAAGGGAATCTGTAACGCTGGTAGGGGTTTTATAAGGATTCGTCTACGTACAAGCCACTTCCTCTAGTTGCACATGCACGCACACACATCCTGTTTCAGCATGCCTTGCTCATCTTTCTGGAATGTGCACGTACTGCTTCTAAGCGCATTCAGCGCATGCGTGCATCCACACTGCATACAACGACCTTAAGGCAAAACGGTATATATATGAAGTATATCCAGTTGTGTGATGAATTAAATGCTTTTCGGTCAAATCGATAGGGAAAGGGCCACTGGACTCGAGGGGACCGTCACAGAATCCGGTGTTCATGGGAGAAAATGACCTAATGAATTAGTCATGGGCTCCTTTCTATATTTATTTTTAAAAGTCCATTGATCCAGATAGCACTGTCGCACCTTATGAGTCATCCCCCCTCTTCTTCCTTCTTCTCTCTCCTCCCTCCTTCACTTAAGCCCCCTCCCCCCCTCGCCAAGGAAGGCAGACCAGTGTTGTTTGTTGGACTGACTGAGAGTTAATTTGGGTTGGCAGTGTGGTTGTCTGTGTGTAGCTAGGCCTATACGGTAGCTTACCGTTCGTTCAGTGGCTCTCATTAGCTAGTATCCCCTCGTCCCTTTCTCTCTCTCTCTCTTTCTCCCACTGCTTATCTCGCTTCATTCTCAGGCCAAAAATAGCTATGTGTGGAACGGCCAAGCAGTCAAAAATTCTTTCCAGCTAATAGAATTCACCACAAAAAACTAGTGCAAATAAATCACTGCATTGAAAGAACACCCAGTTTAACAATTTTCAGACCTCATTAGGCATTTTGCTTCTCCGTGATTCATTCCGCCATTAACATTTAGCCCTGAATTAGCCGGTGGGGTTCCTCAAGGAACGGCTGATGCCGATATGACACGGCGTAGCATGACTTGAAATCTCTTGCTTCCAGCGAGCCAGTCGGTCAGTCACTCATTCATTCGGCCATTCATTCCTTTGCCGTACGTGTTAACAGATAAATCACGTCACAGGCTACAAGGTCAAGTGCTCCGAGTGTTCTCATAATACAGTAGCTCGTCAAAGAGCATGGCTAAAATAAGATGTGGGTTTGGCGAAGGGGCAAGTGTAAAACCATTTTCTATAGAGTGTGGGATGATGTGTAGAGTAGAAGTATGTGTGTGTGTGTGTGTGTGTGTGTGTGTGTGTGTGTGTGTGTGTGTGTGTGTGTGTGTGTGTGTGTGTGTGTGTGTGTGTGTGTGTGTGTGTGTGTGTGTGTGTGTGTGTGTGTGTGTGTGTGTGTGTGTGCATACTGTACGTAACAAGAGTAATGGTACCCCGACCATGCCTGGGTGGCCATGTGATGCTTGGTGGTGGCTGAGATCCAGCATGCAGTACAGGAGTCCAATTACCCTCCAGAAAACCCACATTGTTTTTCCTTGCATCTTTCTCTCTCCGACGGCACACAGTCTTGTTATTGTACTCTGGCCTCCATCTCCTCCTGCGTCGCACGTTTCCACCGACATCAAGCCGCCCCCGTTATATCATTCTTTCACAATAGCAACCCGAGACGCGACCGACATAACGGACTCATACCGACGTCTTTTAACATGATGGTAATACTGACCTTCGTGGCCCATCTTGACGGTGGTCTCCGCCGTGGAGTTGTTGTAGATGAGCACCGCGGAGGCGTTGAAAGCCGCCGCCTTGAGGATCTTCTCCTTGAAGGTGCAGTTGCCCCGTTGGAGCAGCGCCACCCAGTGGAGGGTCCGCGGGGGCACCACGAAGCGCGTGTGGGGGTCGCAGCCCTGTCGCTCCACCACTGGAGATAGAGGGAGAGACGCAGAGGTTAGATGGGAGTTGAAGAAGTGAGTTAAAAATCCCTCCTAAAAAGGTATTTAAATATACATATAAAAGGTGTAATATCATCGGATAGGTACATTTACCAACACACTTCTCTCTCTCTCTTTCTAACATGCACACAATCTCTACCTCACTCTCTCAGTCTCTCTTACTATCACACACACAATCGCATACACATGGCCTTCACTCCCAGACATATCCATCTACACACAACCCCTCTCTCGCTCTCTCTCCACATCAACTTGTACACACATACTGTACTATATGCACACACACACACACACACACACACACAGCTGTCTACGTCATTATCCAGATACCTCTGTACATCATATCTATAATTCCAAATTTCTCTGCGATTCATATTATGTACGTCAGTGTTCCACTTGTTTTGTCTACTCTCCTGTATAAATACTTATACTAGCTCATCATTCTACAGAGATCTAGGCTAGGGCCCTTGCTGTAATCTAGGTATATTCTGTCAGTAAACTATCATTTTTTTTTTTTTTTATCTTTCCCCCCCCCCTCCTTTTTCCTCCATTTTTCTCCCATCCCAATGTTAGTCGTTATGCCAATTCCCAATCCCCTTCCTGGTCACTGCGCACCTACCCCCTACAGTCGGTCTGGGAGAGTGGAGGCTATCACATGCTTCCTCCGACACATGTGTAGCCAATCAACCGCTTCTTTTCACCTGGCAGCGCGGACTCTCACTGAGAGGGTGTAACGTGTGGAAGGATCACACTACCCCCCTTAGATCCTTTCCTCGCTGAGCAGGCGCCCCGACCGAACTGTAGGAGTCGCTGTTTACAACGACCAGGACCCACCCACCGGCTTTCCCACCCTCTAACACTGCCAATTGTGTTAGTACGACGGCCCGCCATTACACTTGGTTTTACATAATTGATTGTGCTTTGGTCTGGTACATGGTGGGATGGAGTTCAGTAACTTGCTATTCTGTGAATTTCTCCAGACCTCTCTTGATAAGAGCCCGAGGTGAGGCCAGCAATAAGCAACCCTATCCTCACTCAACTCCAAATCACACATCAGACCAACATAAAACATTTTAACAAAGTAATGCCAAGTGGGGCTCTTTTGCCTAGAGGTTGCCGTTTGGCGGTTGCAGATTCTACCTTTAACTGGCATACTGTATATCAGCAAGATATTTGATTGTTTGAAATGAGAACCATGTAGACTCAAACCAAGTAAAATTTTGTGGAATAAGCACGTAATTGAATGTTCGAGTGAAAGTGGTCCTCACCATTACTATTAATACAGACCATTAAAGTATGTACTTATTCCATGTAGACTCAAACTTGGTTTGAGTCTACATGGTTCCCATTCCAAACCATCAAATTTCTTACTGATATGACCTTTAAAAATAAAGTCAGTTGAACTAAAATCCTTAAAAAGGGAAATTCCAAAGCAACATTCAACTAATTTAGCAGACCGAGGCATAACGGGAGACTGCAATTCGAAACTGGCCCCTATAAATGTCCTAACCCAGTTGTACAGTAAATGACCAAGTATATCTCTGGCCTGACAATTATGTACAGAGCTGGCTGTGGGCAAATTTTACTCTGTAATCAAGCAACTTAAAACACAGGAGAGACCAATTTTCCAGATGCTTTTGGCTTGCCAAGCAGTGTTCCCAGGGTCACATTGGAAAATGAAGACCACCGTCGTGTTCCTCGTTGAAAGGTACCACCTGCCAATCAGAGGCTTCAGAGAGGGATTGTCCTTTAAAGAAGCCAGTTCATTTCACTCCTTTAACAGAAACACTGCTGCTCAACTAATTCACTGTGGTGCTTTTGAATTAGCTCAATCTGTAGCGGGGCTGTCCATCAAGCTGGTAAACATGTGACTGCACAAGAGGAAACTATAGTGGTCTTTGAATAAATGTAGATCTCATGGGAAAAATAGAGATTGGGTCATCAATTAAGAATGACACAAACACAAGTTGGATGGTGGAAGAAAAATAAATATTGTGGTCCATTATTGTTTAGTGTTTACACAAAGCCATAAAGGCTGAATACTTAGGTGAGGCTAGAAGGCATTACAGTCTCACCGTTTACCCATCAGTGTGAATGTGCTTGTTTAGTGTAATTAAACTGGAGTTAGTCGTTTACTAGTGTAAACAATAAACTGGACTGGTCGGATAACACAGAGGCCCTCTACAGGAAGGGACAGAGCAGGCTGTTCTTCCTGAGGAGACTCAGGTCCTTCAACGTGTGCAATAGACTGCTGCAGTCATTTTACCAGTCTGTAGTGGCCAGCGTCCTCTTCTATGCTGTGGCATGCTGGGGAGGCTACATCAACTCAAGGGACACCAACAAGCTCAACAAGCTGGTGAGGAAGGCTAGCTCCGTGGTGGGAGTCGAGCTACCTAGACTAGAGGTGATGGCAGAGAGGGGGATGAGAAGGAAGCTGGCTGCCATCATGGAGAACCCCTACCACCCCCTCTACGACGAGCTAGTCAAGATGAGAAGCTCGTTCAGCCACAGACTCGTCTCATACCCCCCCGACACTCAACTAACCGCCTCGGACAGTCCTTCATACCAGCGGCCATCAGGCTCCACAACAGTGGGCAGCGACTAGCGGCCTCCAGGCTCCACAACAGGGGGCAGCGACTGCTGCCAGACATTGACCTAGGACTAATAGGAACCCAAGGAGGACAATAAAACTACCTTAGGCATACTGCACCTTATGTGGATACTGTGATACTGTGAATAATGTATATTTCAGTGGATACTGTGATACTGTGAATAATGTCTATTTCAGTAGATAGTAAATTATAACACTACCTTATGCATACTGCACCTTATGTGACACTGTGAATACTGTGAATATATTTTCAGTTAGTTAGATAGTAAATTATATTGACCTATTTGTTTACACTGCTTGTGTTGTTTTTACTACCTGTACCCCCCCCCCCCCCCCCTTCCCCCATGCTACTATGATGCCTGAATTTCCCCAAGGGGATCAATAAAGGAATATCTTAGCTTATCTTAATACAGAGAGAGCGAGTTGGAGAGTGGACAGTAACTGTTGTGAGGACAAAACACTCATCGTGTGGAAAAGACTACTAGCTGAGAAGATGACCTACTAACTGGACACAGAACAGAATGTTGTGCAGGACACACGCACACACACACAAGGGAACAATCATTGCAAAAAAATTGAAAGCAGACCAAGCGCAAAACCAGGAAATGAGCAAGCGCAGAGAAAAGAGGGTAATTCTCACCACTCCATCACTGGCTGCTCATTGTAAATCAGCGACCCTATTGTTTCCTAGTAAACCACTTTTAAAATCCAGGGCAGCCCAAAGCGATCGTTTCGGTGGCAAACATCACGTGTGCTTTGCCCCCTGTGGATAAGGTCACCAATAAGCAGGGCAATCCGAATACAGATGGATCAACTTGTCAGCCTACTTTTATAGCCTACCCCCAAGCCCTAGCTTGGGACGCTCAGCAGTGCAGAGCGAGAGAGAGAGAGAGAGAGCGAGAGAGACAGAAAATACAAGGTCACAGTCATTGATTTGGTGTTGACTGGAGGCGATGGGGTTGTATTTCTGTCTATTTAAGCATACCTCTATTTCTCGTAAACACTCAAATCTGTTATTACGGATTTCTGAATTTCACAGTGCGTCTAATCATTGTGCTGTTAGCTATGCTGGCTTGAGTGTACACATTGTCCGTCTGTCTGTCTGTCTGTCCGTCCGTCTGTCTGTCTGCCTGTCCGTCTGTCTGCCTGTCCGTCTGCCTCCCTACCTACCGATATTCACTCATCCCCTTCCACACTCTTTGGATCCCAGAGGCCGCCTCCCTTCATTACAGGCTTTGCTGCGCAGTGGGGAAGCTGCTGGGTCTCTGTGCTGGCCAGCTGGCCCACGTGCTGACAGACATGTCTCTACAACGATGTGCTGAAGCACCTGAACCCTCCTGGCTCCCGATGCCACGACTCGTTGTGTGTCCGTTCTACACGCTTCCTCTACATGTTCACTCCGAATCCAGAGGTGCTTGTAGTTGTATTTGCCATCCCATTCTAAATGTTATTGCAGACCAATCCTGCGCTCAGAATCATACATAAAAAAGCAATCCAATTAGGCTACATGTCAATTACCACTCCCCCCCCCCCCCCCCCCCCCTCCCACAATATTAAAACCGTATTCTCATTGGTCCTCAACAGTGGAATGAAGAAAACGTCTCCACCAATTCCCATCTGAACATCCCGTTTCATTCACCAATACATCAAACCACACTTAAGCAAAACACGTGTATCATGGTCTGAAAGTAGGCTACATCTGTAAATACAGCCACCTCAGTGTTTCTGATGGAGCTTTTTTGGTTGCAGTGGGTGCGGCTGTGCGGGAGCATTTCCTGTATTTACTGGAACTGTCGTTTGCTCATAGACCCATTTCCACTCTCAGTTCCAATACCTACTACAGTGTAAACAACGTGTTTCTAATTTTCCTATGGTTGTTTGCATTTGGCCATATTGTATTTGGGGGGGGGGGGGGGTCATATTAGGGAGACATGCAGAGACGGTGCCATTCTGTCTATTATATGAAATAACTAATTGTCTTGTTTGTTTGAGTACGTTTTGTCCCAGACTTAACATCGATAAGTAGCTAAAGCTTCTGGGTTTCTCAGATTAGGCTGAATAATAAGGCGTGTGTTGAATTGGGGGGGGGGGGGGGGGGGTCAAGTGTTCCTTTACTAATCCCCTTGGGAAAATCCAGGTGTCATAGCAGCATGGGGGATGGGGGAGGGGAGATACAGGCAGGAAAAAGATGATAATGTATATGATAATAATAATAGGGGGGTGGGGTGCCGCTGTGAGAGTGTGGGGGAGACATGGACATTCTGTATCCTGGTCGGTAAGCACAGGTGCACCACAGGGCTGTGTGCTCTCGCCCCACCCTCTCTACAACAATGACTGCGCCTCCGAGCCATCCCTCCATCATACTAAAAAACTGGGTTGGGTCTATGATAGGGCTTGGCAGTAAGAGCAAAAATAATCACATCACTATATTGTTTCCCATCAGTCACTAACAATAAGCTAAAGTACATTAAATGCTTTAAAGGCCAATTTCTACTTCCGACTTTAACCGCATGCCGATGATGTTATGATCTGTACTGCTCAGCATGGCCATGCTTGGCTGATGGTAGCACTCCGTTCCGCTGACCACTGGAACGGAAGAAGCATGAATGGTGCTGACGTAGAGTCCGCCACAAACCTCCCGTACTACATCGCCCCTCCGTAAGGTGTCTGCCAGACTGAGCATAATCAGGTCTTAACAGTCCACTGACCAGGCCTCTGTGACCCGACCCTCTTTGTGCATCTGCAGCCTACCAGAGTGGCTTGTGGCCCTGCAGTCCGTTACTTACCCCTGTTCTCTTTAACCGTCACAGTCACTTCATCCTCATAATAATATCTCATGAACATTTCCAAACACCCTCTTTTGGAATATTGCCCAGATTAAATTCAACGTAATTTACAGCATTCTCCTTTTTCCAAAGGAAGAAAAGGAGGAAGGTATTGTATAAAAGCAGAACATTTTCAGCGAATGTCACCTCCCTCCTGTCCTCTTATCCAGATAGCTAGCTTCCGACAGAGAACTCTCGTCTGGGAAGGTGTAGAGAGAGCCAAAATGTGGAACCTTAATAATGGAAATGTTAATATGGAGTAAAGTCATCTTGATTATTAGCCAGCATTACTGGGATATTAGCAGTACTGTCCCCCGTCATGCTGTTCTAAGGCCAGTCCCTCCTTGGGAAAGTGACTTTTATGCATAATTGAACCGTTCTATCAGCGGTAAAAGCTGCGGTATAGGCAACTTTGGAGGAAATTAGCAAGAATGAGTTTACCTGCCTAGCAGAAATAGAGTAAGGTCTGCATCACTTTTCAAGGCAGGCCAAAATGCAGATGTTTTTGGCCTGCCAAGCAGTGTTCTACCTACGGTACGTACAACTCTTAAAAGTATGTGCATTGCATTTGTGGGGTATCACTCTGGAATGGTCTGGATGGGAGTATAAAATTAAGCAATAATATCAATCAATTTAAAGGTAGCTATAAATAAGCACTTATGGACACATATAAGAGAGAGGAGCTTGAGCAGTAATGTGACTGCCTAATACATATTTGTTTCTCATTTGGATATATAAAAAACTGTACTTTTATTTTATTTTTCATTATTTGTTATATTATTTTTATTTGTATTAAATTATAATGTAAAATATTGTAAGGAAGGGGCAGGGCTTGATACGTTTTTTTTTTTTTTTTACTACCCCCTGTTCCTTCTCGAACACGTATTGTATGGAAATAGTCTGACTATTTACCTTTTTGTTTTTTAAACTTGTTTTATGTTTCTATGTTCGAGACAAATAAATATCAAATCAAATAAAAAATATCGGAAAACTAAGACCACAGTCATGTTCCTCATCGAAAGGTACCACCTGCCAATCAGAGGCTGGGAAATATTTTTTATTATTATAATTTTTGTATTTTAAATTCAGCTTAAAACTGCTGGTGCCTCTGGGAGTCCATGTAAAACCTTTGTTGCGTGTGCATGGGCTTGATAAGTGATGCAGAACATGCTCTATTTCTACTGGGCAGGTAAACCCGCTCTTGCCAATTTCTACTGCAATTTTAAGTTAAAACGTATGTGATGTACTTTTTGACCACTAGTTGAAGGAATTGGTGATATAGTGCACAATAAGAGAAAAGGAGTCCCTGAAAACTGTATGACATGTTCTTCCAGCGTGGACACGAGGACACATGACACAAGCACACCACAACAACACAAAAAGAGTGCACTGGAAGCATGTAAACATGTCCTTGTGCTTCAAATCTGCATCGGAATCTAACAAGCAAACTGCCTGTCAATCAAAGGAGGTTGGACTCGTTAAAACATTTAATTTAGGCCTATATGTATGGAGTGGGTCTAGTTTTCAGCGACACGTTTACCATTTCATGACTTGCTAGTAGGGATGTCCGATATTATCGGCCTACCGATATTATCGGCCGATATTGGCATTAAAATGTAATATCGGAAAATATCGGTATCGGTTATTTCTTTACATTTATTTAACCTTTATTTACCCAGGCAAGCAAGTAAGAACAAATTCTTATTTTATTTATTGTCAAAAGTATGCATAATGTTGTGTTAATTCCACAACAAGAGATATGTAATGTTAATGACCTGAAATTATTCCGTTTTTGGGGGGGGGGGGGGGGGAACCCGCATATATCGGTATCGGTTGATATCGGTATCGGAAATTAACACTTTGATTGCCTAAGTCTAAATTCATGATATACCATCCGTTGCCAGCTCTATTTAACATGGAGAAGTTCCCCTTCTTTGCAGGGCTATAACTTTTTTAATTCTATTGCTAGATTGCCATTATTAGGGCCCATTCAAGGTCCTATATGTATTGTTCATGGTGTAGCAACGTTAAACTTTTTCATTCACATATTCATACTAAAATATGGTCTAAGGTATAAGTATGTTTTCATCTCTTTCTGCAGCTTTCTCCAGAACGTGATTTATAGCCCCAAATGCATTATATTGATGATGAAATACAGTTTGATAGCAATCGGCGCGATATAAAAAATTCCAACTGGACGTACTTCTGGAAGTTACTACACGTCATCTGATGTTGACCGGATGGGCGAGGGGGCGTTTATAATTCCGTGGGCAGCGTTATACCATTCATCTAATGTGGGTCATATGTTCATCAGATCAGTTAATATCGAACACGGTAATATTACACGCTAAAACTCACCCCAGTCTCCTCGGGCCGTTGGGTGATCAGCGTGGGGTAGACAGTTTTCCATTATGGGATGTCGAAATACCCGGTCCATTTCCAGGTTGAATAATAGTATATACGTCCAAATCATGTTGTTTATCGAGTTATTGGCAACGGATCGCTATGTATTGTGTCGAGCTCGAGTCCCGGGACCTATAGCGAGTGCCCGGAAGTAATATGGGTGATCATCACTTCATCCACATGACTTCCTGTTTGCCGCTTCTGCCGATCGGCCACCAGATGGCGCTCTTGAACCGCTAGAGGATTGAGAGGAGCTCAGAACTGTGTGTGAAGGCTGCAGAGGGGAAATATGATTCCGATCACAGATTTTTGAAATATTGATATTAAAGACGAGTTAGGGCGTCCTCTGCAACTTTAGCATGGCTAGGAAAGACGCCTAAACACGTTTTCGGCACTTAAAGTGTTAAGAGTTGGACAATATCGGTAGGGTTGGGCACCAAGAACCGGTTCTAATAGGAACCGGTTCCTAACTTCCGGTTCTGGAAGTAACATATTTGCATTTCGATTATTAATTTCGATTCTTAAAAAAAAAATTACTTTGTTAATTAATACCCTAGTTACAGTACAGCAACCAAATTAAACTGTATCAAGTCAACTGACAATGTGAATAGTATGAAAAAAATTTAGATTTTTCAAAAAAAAAGAAATTCTCCTGCGAAATAAGCTGTGACCTGTTTTGACCTACACCTCAAAGAATCGGAATCGAGAATAGTTTAGAACAGGAATCGAAATGGAGAATCGGAATCGGAATCGTTCAAATCCAAACGATGCCCAACCCTAAATATCGGTGTATCGGATATCGGTAGAAAAGCCAATATCGAACATCCTACTTGCTAGTGATAGCCAAGGTTAGTATTAAGAGGGTAGTGCTGGAAAAGGCAGAACACAGAAACACAGAAAAAGAGACACAATGATGACATGATGATTTTTCTCAACATGCTACTGATATGTTCATTTCAGTGACATTGGAAGCCTGGGGTGTGGGGAGAGAGAGAGCGAGAGAGAGCGAGAGAGATCTAAATATCAAAACTGTGACAATGGGATCAAATTGAAGCCTAGGCTTGTAATCTGACCTAGAAAGGTACACTGACACAGGCACGCAGAGATGCACACCTCACCCACACAAGCTGCATTTCTTCCTGGGCTAAAAGCTGAAACCTTGAGAGTTCACCACTGTACACCACACCGTCAACGTGACTGAAAACAACACTGAGCATAACGGACGCAGTTGATTAGCCAGAACATCCTGGGGACAGGATGTATCCAAGAAGTCCGTGCTGCCGCAAAATACTCGTTAGATTGGCCAGACCATAATTGAGGGTCACTGGGAGAGTCAGTGAGTCATTTAGTGGTGTCAAGTTAACATTTACAGTAGAGTCCTCTCACCTCAGCCCTCAGTGGGGCAGATTTACTGGTGGCATGCGGCCCAAAACCCAGTAAGAGTGTTGTCTTATCTCCACATCATATTGTTGTTTTACCATTTAAGAAGGAGTTTGTGTCACTAACTTGTGACACCTTTTTTTTGTGGAAGATTTAAATATTCGCTAAACCCTTGTGTTGATTGATCGTGGTGTTGCCAACAGCAATGAGTGTAGAGCAGCACACTGACTTGGAGCCATGAGACAGTTTGCACTAAGGGAACCGTTGCAGGAAGTGAGTGTGGCAAGACTGAACAAGACCGAAAAACACTTTCCGCACACTCAGAACTGACATCAATGATAACATGCAAGCCTATGTCCCGAAGCAAACCCCTTTCAAAAGAGCACACCCGTGAAGATGACCTGGAGTTGTTTGAAATGTTTGACTTAAACTTTAGAATTTACAATTTCCAAACTTACAATCTTTACTTGTTTTTATCTCTTGGATTTCTAAGGATTTCTAAGAACCTCAGGCAAGGTGGGTCAGGTTGGTGTGGTGAAGACGTGGGGTGGGTCTGGGGGGGTTGAAACCACACATATTCCTCATTGAGCAACTCTCCCTCTTCTCTTTGCATAAAACAGATTTTGACATTAATTTCAGAAAGGGAACCTGTATTCTCACGTTTACGTTGCAACGTTTGCCTTGCCACATTAAAGCTAAACTGGACTATATCTCCAAAATGAGAATTACAAACCCATTATGCTTTATACAAAGAAAATAGTCACTAGTGTCAGGTATCAACACTATCGAACACAGCTTGTGTCAATGAGTCCAGGAAATAGCAGACTCTGCGATTCCTTCAGCTCCCCGTTCCCCATTGAATAATTTCCCTCGAGGCTCTGTTGCCCTTGTTCTAATTAGTTTGTGTGTTTGGGAGGGAAGCATTGTGTTTATTCCATAGCCTCATCAGACTCAACATGCTCACACAGGTAGGCGCCTTAGAGGCCTACTCCACCAAGTAACAGTCTTACTCAGGAATAATGACAACGTCGCTGCAGCATTTGCAAAAGAACAAGGTCAAAGGGCAATTGCAAAATATTCGGTCTGGACCAAATCTACAGATCTCCTCATTACAGAACAGAGGCCGTATGAGAGCGAGCATTGTTATTGTCCTTCTGCCCGTAGGATCGTAACCGCCTTCAGAGTGCTACAGCGCATCAATGTTGTTGATAGTAACATAGATGACATACTTGTGGTTAAAGTATGTACAGTGAACATTATGAGGGAGAGCATTGTCTTCGCCCCTCTAACGAGTGGGATCTTCTTTCACCCACATTCAGTGTGATATATTCATGTTGTTTATGGTCAGATTCATCACATACTTTGTCTTTGATTTGCATGGACTAATTTAGCAAAACACTTGGAAGCCCACACCAAATTCTCTGCGTAGTGCGTACCCACTTCAAAGAGATCCGCCCGAGTGCAACACAATGCAACAGACCGCTATGAAAACCCGGAAAACAGATGTCAGGTTAACCGTGAACAGTAAACAGAAAGATGGGTCTCTGAATGACAAAGCAGGAGCCTCTTTTGAGTAAACACAATTGAAAACGGCCTTGCTTGCGAGACTGAGGACATTTAACGGCACATTTTGTCTTTAATGTTGCAGAGAGACGGGGAAGCCTGGTCTTAAGCTGCCCCTCATCCTCCGTGCTCTGGAGCTGCCCGTGGATAACGGGAGGAGAACACAATGAAAAAAATAATACACTGCAGACTAATAGCCGGATACTCTAGCGCCACACTGACTGTCGTTAGTGCCTCTCTGCCGACTGTTATTTTCAGCATTTTAGATTTTGCAGAGATACAATTCTTAACCGGACCTGCTTTAATGTTGCTTGGTATCACAGTGATGAATGGCGCATTTCAGAAAAGGACAGTGAGGCGGCGACTGGGTGGCGCAGCGGACTAAGCGCTCGTCACCAACGCGAGAGACACTGGTATCGAATCCGGCTGTCAGCGTTGCCTCCGGCTTGGCCGGCCGTCATACTGGCTCAATTGGCAGAGTCAGCGGGAGGGAAGCCGTGGGTGGTAATCTGGTCGTTGTAAACAGCGACTCCTACAGGTCGGTCAGGGCGCCTGCACAGCGAGGAAGGGAGATGGTGAGGGTAGTGTGAGCCTCCCACACATTACACCTCACCAATGAGAGTCTGCGCTGGCAGGTGAAAAGAAGTGGCTGGCTGACTCCGCATGTATCGGAGGGGACATGTGATAGTATCTATCAACCCTCCCTAGACCGACCAGTGGGGGGCACATGCGAGCAACGACCAGGAAGGGGAGGGGGGAATTGGCATGACTAAATTGGGATGGGAGAAAAACACAGAAAAACAGGAGCAGAAAAAGTAAAAAAACAGTGAGAATGCAGGTATCAATGGTGTCCATTCTTACTCCCCACGCACCCCCCCCCCCCTCCCCCAACATAATGGTTGGATGTAGTGTAACTGAGTCAGTGTGTCAGAGATTTAAAAGGAAAATACTGCAAAAACAGTATTACAGTATATACAGTATGTTCGTGGAACGAAATAGTAAACTTATATCTCAGTCATATGCATGACTGCAGCTACACAGCTTTTTGAATCATTGTAAAATATCTTTGTATGACTTGTTCTCCTTTTTTCCAATGCTGAAGGACTCGGAGTACTGGTCATAGTAGCCCGGGATGAAGTTAATTAGCCTACATCCCTACCAAGTCAAACAGTGCCAGGGTCACTTGCCAAGTGACCAAGTGAGGCCCTTCAAGCGCTGCAAATCACCCGGCTCAAGATTCATGCGACAACGCAATACGGTCTCTGACAACATGGGTTCTTGTTGGCCAAGAGTCCTCACAGTGAGGCACAATGCCATCGGCTGGTTCTCCTGCATCATGACACTCTTACTGTGTCCCTCCCAGTAAGTAAGCTTTGACCCTCAATTACATTTAGTGGTGGGTGGTGATGAAATGTAGCAACCGCAGATAGGCGGAGGGAATTCAGCCAGTTCCTATTCCCCCGATTGATCAGGACTGTGGGGTGATGGCACCCGGTTAATGGCCAGAGATGGGAGGAGGAGAGGAGGAGAGTAGCTGAGGAGAACAGTGCTGGGAGGGAGGAGGGGAGGGGGCGCAGGGAGCAGATTAATCCGAGGGACTTGTTCATCTTTACAGCTCCTCCAAAAAGAACACAAGCAGCTTGGTCGCCGAACGTTTGATCTCCCCACCATATGTCCACAGCTCTGGGAGGCTGCTGGGGGTCCTGTGCTTTAGACAGCCAGCACACAAGTGTGGAGAGTGAGACAGGAAGCAAAATGCCCCCAGGAGGAAACGCTATGGCTACATGCAAAACAGGATGTGCTAAATCAACTGGCTTGTGTTTCAAGAGATTTTTTCTGTCTAAATCTTGAGTGGGGGGTGGGGGGTCGCATTGGCGCAGTTTAGAATGGCTCTCGCAGGCATACACTGCTCTTGTGTGAAGAGATGCAGTACAAACACTCGGTAGCCCGTTAATAAAACAAACATCAAACACGTGGACCATTCAAAGTTTACGAGAAGATATAATGTAATGTCAAGCTCCGGTAAACAACAATGAACATGAGCAGTGTGGGACTTGCTGTTTGCATCAAGTACTGGCTGATAACAACTAGGGATGTCCCGATCACGTTTTTTTGCTCCCGATCCGATCCCGATCATGTGATTTTGAGTATCTACCAATACCGATATTTCCCGATCCGATCAATTTTTTTTTACTTTTTTTTATTCTTTTTTTTTTTACTTTATTTTTTTTTATTCAACAAACATGACCATGTTCACGTCTTAAACTCATACTGAGGCGTTAGTTTTGGTTTTAAATTGCATATCATCATTCATTTATTTATTGTCACACAGAGCAGAAGAATTTTGCCAAAACAAACCAATAGTATCCAGCTGCAGAATGGCAGACACACTCTCAGACCCAAACGCATTTCCTTTGATTTAATTATACATCAAATGATTTATGTCAAGGATTGCAATGCCTCGCTTGAATGAAGTTAACTTTTCACCTGGATAACGTCAACATTCAGGGTGAATGTAATGTGAGAAATTGGGATAAAAAAATTAAATAAAAAATAATAATAATCTGAGTGTGGCTGGTCTGCCGTTCTGCAGCTGGATACTATTGTTTTGTTTTGGCAAAATTCTTCTGCTCAGTGTGACAATAAATAAATGAATGATGATATGCAATTTAAAACCAAAACTAACGCCTCAGTATGAGTTTAAGATTTTTTTTTTTTGTCGATCCCGATCTTCGGAAAATCACGTGATCGGCCCTGATCCCGATCACGTGATTGGATCGGGACATCCCTAATAACAACGTACGATCAAAGTGTGATCAAAGTGCAGACAATCGAGAGAAAAAACGGAGAGCGAACCAACCAAACACAAGGGTCAATGTTCTTTGGGTGAAAAAGAGGACCGCTGTGCTCTGTCCATGGTCGGGAATGTGGCGGTATATGTGCATTTATATAGCACTTTTTGTGATTTACCAACCACTTAGAGCATGCTCAAGGGCATTTTCCACATGAAATCGGGAGGAGCCGGAATCGAACCGGGAACTTTCAGATAACCAGACGATGAGCTCGACCTCCTGAGCCACTGCCACAAATACCTCTAATATGTCCAACCAAGGCCTCTAATCCACTTCCACCAAGGTCATGTTTCACCCCTGTGTGTGAACAAGATATCTTGAAAAGTAATGGCCAGATTGCCATAACATTTGTTGTGGAGGATTCTTATGCCATACCAAAGAAAATAAGAAATTATTCGATTTGAGTGGTGATCCATGAAACATTTGTACATTTAGTAAATGATCATTTCCATATAGGTTTAGGCTTGCAGTAACTAGCATATACAGTCAACATAACAAAAAAATAACAAAGATTTTTCAAAAACATATTTATCATTTTTCTGAATAGTTGTATTGACCCTGACAACTTGCCATGATATGCCTAGTTGTGTGTATCAGTTGCCTCAAGGTAGCATTAAGTTATTTAGGACCTACTGTAGACCTACTGTACTTGCCTATAATACTATCTACTATGCTAATAATAGTATAGACGTACTACTATGCACTCAAGAGTGAAGCACTCAAGTTTGACATTGCTAGATGAATAATACCAATTAATTACCCTTTGCTACCAAAGGTGTAAGTCGCTTTGGATAAAAGCACCAGCTAAATGACTAAATGTAAATGTACTGTAGTCATCAGCCATATTGGCCCCGACATATTTCATACCATCTGCTCAACACATCTGTATATGCCTGAATTAGGCTACCTACCTGCCCCAGTTCCCACCAAAGGTCTTGAAAGCCCTAGGTTTGTGTGTAAATTATTTGCATTTGCATCAGATCACACATTTTTATTGGAATATGTATCCATGCAAGCATGACTTTAATTGAGAGGGGCTCCACCGATCTGTTAAAAGTAAAGGGGGCCCAATTTTGTCACATCTCCTTTATCAAAGGTCCCTAGACATGAGTGTTCCAGCGCTGTATTTTCTCTTTTAGAACAGACAGCTGGCAAGAATAGCAGCATTATATTTACCATTGTTATATCTACCATTAGACTGAGAACAAAGCTCCTCTGAATACATTTTTGCATTAGATTTATTATTGCCAACACAGCTCAATTTAGTACTCGTCTGGGAAATGTACGTCAATCAAACCCGTCTGTGAGGAAACTGCCATGAAAATCTAGTAGCGATGAAAGAAGGGAATAGCTTTTAGGAAACGTTTACCAGGTTAATATTTACTCATTATCTTTACTAGTTGAACATGACAGTATCAGTGGTGCACAGGAAACCACCGCAACATCGTGGATGATCTCAATCAGATAAGCTGTGTCTGTTCATAGGTTGATATCTGGAAAACCCATCAAGCCAAAAAGATACGTCAGTGAAAGAGAAGTGGTCCCTCTTTTTCTGTGCATACAGTAGATGCTTCGACCTTGGTCAGCCTTCATTAGAGTAATGGAAAACGACATAGCTCTCAAACCAAACAGTAGGGCTGACCTTCAAAGCTTTTTTTGGCAATCGAAGCTTCGGGGCCGAGCTTCGATTTTAATTCGAAGCTTCGATTTTTTTTTTTTTTTATCTTATGTTGTGGGACTTGTACAGCACTTTCATAAACGTTGTTGTTTTTAAATGTGCTCTATAAATAAAGTGGGTTGGATTAATTAATTAAGTAGCCCCTTTCGTGACTGAGCCAACAAGGTTTCACTCGGCTGTGTGATTTAATTCAAGGTGGATCGCTGTTGTCGTTTGAACAACTTCAGATTTCATGGGAACTACCAATCCCCCAAATCAAGAATGTTTAAGATGAATGAAGTAAGATTTTGATTATTTGAAATATGGCCTGTGTAGACTAAACTATGCACAGAATTATGTCAGTCTACAAGGTCCGGATTCTACATGGTCCGGCAATGTAGACCTTGTAGACTCCACTACAGACCAATTATCAGTGAATGTTCATGCATTTTTAAGAAGGGCAACTTCCACAAAAAAACAAAGAACTCACCAAAACATCTCAGTAGCACCTTATCTAAATTTTATTTCCTATTTTGTTTATTCATCCCAGTATCTTTCTTTCTTATGTGTGGAATTCTACAAGGCATGTAGGTGTATATGTATTTGAGGATGATATCCTTCAAACAGGCAATAGTGATGATATAATTTGGGCAGTGCTGAGCTGGGTTACTTTCCTCCAGTGTATTTGTCCCCCGGCCCCACCCAATGGCCCCATGCGCGCGCGCGCACACACACACACACACACACACACACACACACACACACACACACACACACACACACACACACACACACACACATTTACATTTGGTCATTTAGCTGACGCTTTTATCCAAAGCGACTTACAAGTTCTGTACGACAAGACAGCAAGAAGGGTACAACTCTATCAGCTGAGTAACAATGTTTATCAAAGTGTTGCGTGTTACAGTGTAGGTTAGTTTATTAGGAAAAGTGCATGACAGTAAGGTTAGTCACGGTTAGATTTTATTTTTTATTTTTTTAATCATTTCAGATAATGGTTGAAGAAGTGAGTCTTTAGTCGACGCCTCGACGGCGAAAGATTGGACGGGATTCGGCTGTCCTAACTGGGATGGGTAGTTCTCACACACACACACACACACACACACACACACACACACACACACACACACACACACACACACACACACACACACGCACACACACACACAAATCGAAGTAAAAAAAAATTGAAAAAAAAAATTCTTGAAAAAAAACGTTTTTTTTTTTTTTTAAACTTCGATTTTTTTTTTAATGTTCGAAGCTTGTGCCATCGAACGAAGCTTCGAAGCTTCGAAGTATTTAAGACAGCCCTACCAAACAGGTCATAAGGCATCAACCTTTGGGCAGTGAGCATGTTGCGTGCATGTATCCCCTCCCTACTTGCAATTTCCCCACATGGAATACACTCGATGGATAAACGCACTGTTAGTGGGTGGCCCCTGGTTCTCTACTCCCAAAAAGAAAATGGCTACATGTTTGCTTGGCAACTTTCTCTTTTCTCTTGCCCTAAGGTTGACCCTAAAATATGTTTCCGACAACATTCTTAGTGGTACGTTTGATATGATATGGCTGGATCTCGAGTCATATTTGATCCACAGTGCCTAGTTTGACAGTTTGATCTGAACAATGTTCTATAGTACAGTTATCAACGTTGTGTCGTTTTGAGGTACAGTTATCAATGTTCGATACTATATATACACATGCAATTTAAAGTTATTACATTAGTTAGTTATTACTACATTTACTACATTTTTGTTACAGTAACAACTTCAAGGCACTTGGGGCAGAGCAGTTTTGCTGTGTGACGTACAGTACAGGCAAAGAGGAAGCTCTGCATATGAGTGTGACTCCGCTACCGGCCGTCCCTGAACTCAACCTCCTGCACTGCTGAAGTTTTGTTCCGAGAACCTTATGTAGAACCTCTGTTTTCCATGGAAACAATTTTGGAACCCGTGAGCTATTAGTGACTGGGTTGTTGCTACGTGGGTCATGCTTTCGCCGGCGGCCAAACATAGTCACAAGCAGCAGACCAAGAAAATTAGGCCATCGGCGGTCATCTCCAATGCCGACAAAATATAAGGCTTGTAGTCTGTGAGCAGGCAGTGTAAAATTAAGATTTGAACCAATGTGGCTCGGAATGCAAGCAGAAACCAGGTCAGTGGATTTTATAAGACTTCAATGATTCTGTGCTTTGGCCCTAATAGGTGCCCTCTGACCAAAATGTTAACCACTGGTTGCTAGTATCCTGCTGGTCATGGCTACAAGCCAGTATCCATATTTCATTTATTTTTCACCTTCACCCTTACTTTAACCCTAACCTTAATCTTAAAAGGAATACTTCACCCAAAAATTATCATTTGTGTATTATTACTCACCTTGTGATGCCTTGAATTAATTAAGATTTTTTTCCTTGCATGCCTTGGTAGCCATACTTGTTACTGGAAATTAAGAGGCACTCCAACATTATGGGAAATGCACTTACAGTCTTCTCCAGAGTCAGACGTTCAGTAGAAAGCCATCCAGCTGCAAGCTAGCCTAGTTTAGCACAAATTAATGGAAATGGATACGGACCACTAGCCTGGCAGAGTTTTAAGTTAGGCTAGTGGTCCGTAGCCACTTCCATTAATTTGTGCTAAGCTAGCTTGTAGCCAGATAGCTGAATGCACAGAGAGGAAATTGATATCCATCTTCTTGTCTGACTCTGGAAAAGACTGTAGGCTAAGCACATTTCCCATAATGTTGGCGTCTTCTTGTAAGTTGACCACAAAACTATATCAAAACATATCGGTTTACAAACTTTCAAAACACATTGTGCAGTATAATCCAAGTCTCCTTTATCCAGTGGTATGCTCAATACTTCACAAACACGTGCATTTTCAAAAAAATATTGCAAACTAAAACATTTCTGGTTACACTCTCATGCACGTACAAGTAGTGTGCCTGAGCGAGTGTGTTTGAACTCTGTAACTTCAATTCATCAACTAAGTATGGCTACCTTCACTGTGGAGGCATGCAAGGAAAAAGAAAATCTTCATTAATTCAAGGCATCACAGGGTGAGTAACTGATATACAAATTATTAGGGATGTCCAGATCAATCGGGCGATATTCTTTGATCGGTGGTCAATCGGTGGTCTCGATAAACAAGTATAAAGGCTGATCAGATGATGCAAAACACAACAATTTCTCTACGCACTGCTACCCGTTACCTAGAGAGTGTTAACGCTATGTAGCTGGCTAACGTTGATATAATCTAAACTATTACTAGCTAACGATAACGTTACAGACCAAGAATGGATACTTTATGTAGCCTAGTGAATGTTAACATTGGATAGCTGGCTAACTTTGATATAAACTACTAGCTAACGCTAACATTATCTATCTAATGTTATCATTACAGGGATACAAACGAGTCACCTAGCTAACGTCATCTATCGCGTTAAGAATACTGTAGTGTTTGTGAGCAAATGACAATTGCAACGTGTTGTGCTAACAACTTAGCCAAAGCTGCTTCATTACAGTGAGCACACAACGATGGCTTGTGAATCATGTCACACACATGTCTAAACCACTGCAGTACAGCCCTATCTGATCTACAGTATGCTGTGCATATTTTATTACGTTATCATGACTGAACAGGGTGACAGGCAGACATAGCTACACTATCATTATTAACATTACCATGAATGAATAATGCTACACGATAAAGAGACCCCCCCCCTCCCTGTGAACGATCGATCGCTGGTTGTTATCTGTCGATACAGTAATGGCCCAGAAATCCTGATCGTAACGCATCCTACGAATTATAATTTCTGGGTGAAGTACTCCTTTAATCGCGTCCCACCTTAAACTACAATAGAGATGAATGAAGTTATTTGTGTGCTCATCGATTTTCAAAGTTATATTGCATTTCAATGAAATGCAGATATGTCGTCGAGCCATGACCCATCCTGCTGGCCAATGCAGTTTCCATGACAACTACTTGCCTACCAAGATCACTGTGCCATACGGGCATCCTTTAGATATCCTTTTTGAAGATGAACAAATATTTGAAAGATCTGAATCCAATGTTCTTTTTCCCTTTCTCCCTCTTTTTCCACTCGACAGTCACAGTGAAGATGGGATGAAAATATTCAACCTCCCGTTTTCACTCCCGATTCTCAGTTTCATGTTCCTTGGGGCCTTTTCAAGCATCCTGTAACCTGAAGACAGACAACGACCAGTGCATGGGGGGGGGGGGTTGGGGGCAGAGTTCACGCATCTGTCGCCGGGAAGACGATACGGTCCATGTCTGACTCATTATTGACAAACTACATCCATTTTGGCCTAACGGTGCCTCATTACAAAGGACATTGATGATGTAGCTAATGTAGATCATTCAGAAATCCTTGTTCGTTATTTTTTTTTGTAACAAATGCAACGTGTAATCTTAGTTCACGGAGTTCACGGGTCACTACAGTGATTTTGTGCCTGCAGAAGGAAGAGATGAAAGCAGAAGAGATAAAATGTGCAGCGGAACGCCATGTTCATGACAACTCTGTGCCATGAAATTAAGCCCTGATCTGAATTGGAACGCACCGCAGATATCCGACACCCCGCGGTGCACACAACACACAAAGGACACACACTGATCTCAAAAGAGGCCTGTAACGGAACGATGTAGATACCATTACCAAGCATGTAAAATCACCCCCCCACACACACACACTCTCCGCAACTATTCCTCTTCTGGACTCTCCTTCAAACTCGGCCCCTACGAGTCGCGGCCCTCTTAGAACAGTTACATAAGCCGACGGGAAGGGCGCCTGGGGAGTCGGTCCGCTGTTTAGTGTTTACAGAAGCCGAGAGGAGAGAGACAGACAGGACGAGCCTATGTCCCATTAATGTATCCACTGACTGATCTGTTTACAAGAGCCTGATTAGCCAGGAGACTCTCGGAACAAGGGGCTTTAGGGGAAAAGAGGGCCTAAAGTCCAACGAGAGAAAATGGGACAGAAAATGCAGATTAGCAAAGTGTTTGCAAAGCTCAGAGGAAGTATCACATTTCCAAATAGAATATGCAAATGAGCTGAGATCTCCCTTTTTACAGTATAAGGCTGCACAATTAATTAATAAAAAACTTTTTATCAAAATCACAATTTGGCCTAGTGCAATTTCAAAAACACAGGAGGCTGTGATAATGGATAAAGGCTTAAGGAACGTGCCAACATTATGGGAACATAGCTAGCACAAATTAAGGAAAGCTAGCCTAGCCGTTGACCAAAAACATCTCTCCGGAGTTTTAAGCTAGGCCAGTGGTCCGTATCCGCTTCCATTAATTTGTGCTAAACTAGGCTAGCTTGCAGGTGGATCGGATAGCTTTCTACTGAACGCACAGAAAGGAAGTTGGTATCCATCTTCTTGTCTGACTCTGGAGAAGTGCATTTCCCATAATGTTGGCGTGTTCCTTTATCGACACATTTTTGTCGGTACAGATCTGCACAAAAATCACATCATGATCATTTTAATACTTTTTTCAATGAAAAAGTATGCAGCAGAAATCATTCCCCCTAATACCGTGAATCATATCTCAGTGGCAATATGTCAAAAGTACCGCAACATGATTTCCCCCCTCAAATCTTTCAGCCCTAATGTGCGCCAAGAAAACTGCCTACAAGCCAGACAGACAGACAGACAGACAGACACGGAAGCTATGTCAGCAGCTGGCATAAATGAAGATATGAAGAATGGGAAGGCTATGGAAATTATACAACAACAGAACTGATGTCTCATTCTGTTAACATTATGGGATAGCAGGAGAGGTCTGGCCTGCACAGTCTATCACTTTGGCAAATGCATATGGTGGCAGACACTTTGAAACAGATCATAAAGACTCCCATGGTGCGTCACTATACAGCAGCCCACAGAACTCTGCTGCTGAGGAATGTAAAGGACATCATTGAGGACGATACCCAAGTATGGTAGAAGTCACACTCTACCACGCATGCATATGCGCAAACACACACACACACACACACGCACACACACACACACACACACACACACACCCGGAATGTGCGTGTATTGATGGAAATAGTGAGAATGTCTGGAAACCGTGTTGCCTAGAGGAAATAATGGATTCACATGCCATTACTTCTCAGGTCAGTATTGACAGTGAAGTACAAAGCAATTTATCAATGCCACTCAGCATCACGTGCAAGGACAAAGGGGGACTACATGAAAAAGATACATTTAAACATTGCTCCATCAGTAGGCCTACCTATCTTGGATATGTGGACAAGGTCGGTCACAACAACCCCCCGCCCACACACACACACACACACACACACACACTGTGCCAACCTACCTCCATGATACGGCGCAGGTGCAATCACTATCCCTTTTGCGTCCGCTTTTGGCGAATTATGCCCGTACGTGCCCTCGTCATTGGTCATCATTTGGACCGGGTTTCCTTTAGTGTCCAGCACTGTGGCATTCACCGTGGCGCCAACATGGTCGTCTTTCCCGATGGTTTTATCGGCACGGATCGACAGAGCACACCTGGGCAAGACGAGGATCACCAAGACGACGGGGAGAGAGCTGCATGGCGTGGCTGCGGTCCACCTCTTGGGCATCTTCGGATCAGCGTCTAACTGCGACTTACTTCCCCTTTACATCCAAGCTGGTCGCTACGAGACGGGGGCACCGCGCAACGAGTTCCCAAAACACATAAGAGGGCTTTTTTGGTGTCGAATTTATTGCATGCCGTCTGTACTGTACAGCGTCCCGTCATAAAAACATGCTGTCCTCCTCACATCGTCCTCCTTGTCCCCCCTATAGCGTCACTGCCTTTGAAGGAACAATAAAATAGATTATTATTCATTTATAATAAAAGACGGGCCTATAATTACACAAGCAACATCTGACAAAAATACACACATGATATAATCTGTATTTCATGTATCTAGGCTATTGCATACTGTGTACGTTGTGCCTTTGCGCATTCAGAATGTCTTGTCAATATGCTACATAAATTATAGCCTATACGCTGTTAGCCTTATGCTATCATCAAATAATAACACAGTCTATTCTGCATTATTAACACTTGACACACTATTCAAATGGATTTCTTAAAAGACAGCACTACATTATATGTATTTCTGGCTTCAAGCGAACAGCTGTCATAGTTGCTTTGTGCCACAAAATCTTTCCGAATGATAGTGACCCGTCTCTCTAACCACATTTGTCAATGTTTTACTTCCAACACATAATAACACTTAACAGGCAACCTACCTCGTTCATTTCCTCGAACCCAATCCGTATCGACACAGAATCGCTAATTGTCTCGTGTTTATATATATTTTTTTATATCTAATGCCTGGCCTTTTGGTTAAACATATAACAGCCTACGAATCCAGTCGCGTCTCGTCTCGCCTTTCAGAATGCACAGCGCAAGCGCACGGTAGTTATGTAGTAGGGCAGGCTCTGACTCTAGACTAGTTCTATGAATGCGGGCAAAGCATCTTGCTTCGCCTATTGGACTGCTCCGTGCAGGGCCGGCCCTGTTACATTTGGTGCCCCATCAAGATTTCTGAATGTTGTAAAGGTGATACTTTTGTGGTTCCAATGAGCCAAAATTTAATTCGGATATCTTGAGGTGAGAGGACCTCTGGTTGTAATTTATTTAATTAAAAAATTTGGAGCAAATTATCATAAAATTCCTGGTAAGATAACATGTAAGGATTTATATCTACATATTATTCAAGAGCTACAGTTTCAGGTGTAGCTTAGGGTGACCATATTTCATGCATGTGCACATCATGTATGCGCTTACCTGGGATTTTTGTGTTCTTAGAGTAGGGCTTGGCGATATGGCCAAAAATTGTATCACGATATATCACAATAACATTTTTCATATAGTTCGATATCGATAATTATCTATATTTTTATTAGTATTAAAAAATATATTTTTAATTTATTATTATTATTTAAACAAAAAAATATGTTTATTTTGCCGCCATCTTTAGTGTTACAGCCCCTCACACTCCAGTTTTTTTGGTGGACAAACCACTGCACATGTGCACCGTGACTCGTGACTGGAGACTAGCTCTGCACACATAGCCTACTGTGTACACTACAGGCGGTTTCAAACTGTATTTTAAATTAGAAAGCAAACAAAATAAATGGACAAGAGAAAAATAAATCTCAATTTGGTCAGTATTGTCATTTGGACAAGCAAAGCCATTACTTTAAGTTGCAGGCAAGAAAGACAAGTCTGTCCACTGTCTCTGGTTTTAAAGCTGCCCTGTTGCAGGTCACAATAAATAAAATAAAAATAAATAAAAAATTATCGATATTATTTTTATTATAGATTATTATAGATTATTCAAATAATTATCATTATCGTTTTATCGCCCAGCCCTATTTTAGAGACTGGGAAACAAACAACCTTCTTTTGTTTGCTTGAGATAGGCTATGTGCAGTATCTGTCCATAAACACTCGAACACGAGCACCCTTTCTCTCTGTCTCCAGCTGTCAGTGTGCTTTGCTTTGTGTGTGTGACATTAGCTTGATTTTGTGAGCTACAGTAGTCTAGATAAAAATTAAGTAGCAAGCTAGTTTTTGTCTAATCACTCAGTAAAATATTGGTACAGCTTTCATTTGCAGGACTTGATGTTACATTCTCATTAGACAGGCTGACTGAATCTACTCTACAGCTAAGGAGAGTGGCCCCGAAACCGTTGCTTGATGTTTGTTTGTTGTGGTTGCACCCTATCTCTACTGTGAGAGCCAGCATCACTGGGTTGATAGCTCCGGGCTGTTTTTTATCTGACCCAGGGTCAGTGGAGCGTGCTGTTTTTAACCTTACTTCCCTTTTCATTTTAGTCCCGTCTGTTAAAGTCACTGACAACCACACAAAATCTGCCAGAAAACTAAATTCCTACAGTATCTAGGAAAGAGGAACTACTAGACAGGGCAACACTCAAAATGCTAGCGGGCGCATTAGTTCAATGTAATTTTGACTATGCTGCCACCTCCTGGTTTAGTGGCGCTCCACAGGACATAAAAAACAAACTTCAGACAGCTCAAAATAAATGATTGAGGGTAGTCATTGACGGCGACACCCTTTTCCCCATCTGCACTTTCTAGCATCAGCTTTTCTTGACCATTTTCACGATATTTCACGATATTTGCGGAGCTATTGTATATTCTATATTTTATAGCTATGGAGACAATAGTATGGCTCATTTGACAATTTGACAATATTTCTAGTCCAACATGTAAAAAATAGTTTGTTTCTACACACTGTAGTTTGTAGTTTATTACACGCTAAACATCGCCCATTTCCGAAATAATCCAGTCTTTTTCCATAGATTGCGAGATAAAACGTGTTATATGCAATAAGCCCAAATCGTTTTGGTTGATTCCCTGAAACCCCAAATACTCCCAAATCAAAGGTATATACCATGTACACATATGCCTTCACAAACTCATCAAAGGGGGGGGGGGGTAGTCTTGGTCCGGTAAAGTAAGACACTGTGATCGTTACAGAAACATGTTTCAGGTTCGGTAAAATAGACATAGGGGGTCCTTACCTTAGCCAGGAGGTACTCCAAAAAGAATAATTCCAATGATCCCATCGGTGATCGCGATTACCCGTTTATATGTAATTACGCGTGTTTACGGGAAACTATATGTTTTGAGGCGAGCAGATCTGCTAGCGATTGATTGCTTTGCAAGAGCTCCTCCCCCTCAGAGCAAGTCTTGATAGTCCAGTTCATTCATTGTCTCTAGTGATCCCTTTCTAGAGTTCAAAAGGTAGGCGATACTGCCACCTGGTGAGATTCGATCGGCATTGCAATTCCAACGTAGGCAAATGAGCCAGGGACGGCTAGAGTGATCCGGATGATCATTTAGAACAGGGATCAAAGGAAAAATATATATATTTTTAAGGGCCCTTTTCGGGCGGGGGGCCCCCTTTTTATGCTTTTTGGGGGGGTTTTGGTGATCAAATATTGAATATTGAACTATAATAATCAGTGCAGGAGCTCACTTATCCTTGAAAGACACTTTTATCACTGACTTAAAAGGCCCATACATCTCCATTAATGTTCAGGGGGGAGGGAATAAGTGCTTACCCTACAGACTCCAAGAAGTGCTGTATATTCTGTATTGTTTAAAGGTGCTATGCAGTGCTATTCCTAGCACTATTTGGGCAACTTTACACAATTCCTGTTGGTCTATTGAAGACATTTGTAAGTTTTTTTTCAAAAAAATTCATTGTTTTATATTTCTAATCAAGTACTCGAAACCATCATTTTTCAGCCTCTAGAAATCAGGCTGTTATGGCCTGGCTCCGCCCATAAGCACTTTGAGTGACAGTGCCACACAGTCTGCACTGGTAGAGGGAGGGAGGGAGGGGGGGGGAAGAGAGAGAGAGAGAGAGAGAGAGAGAGAGAGAGCGAGAGAGGGAGGGGGTGGGAGAGAGAGAGAGAGAGAGAGAGAAAAAAAAGACAGTCCGCCGGCAGCTTGTTTTTTTTTTCTTTCTTTCAATCTCCCGTTTGCGTGTGTGGCTCGCTGCAGGTCCCCCCCCCCCCCCAAGTGCTCTCTATCTCTCTCCCTTTCTCTCCCTCTCGAGTATGAGGAAATGTTTTTCTTTTTTTCTTTCTTTCAATCTCCCGTTTGCGTGTGTGGCTCGCTGCAGGTCCCCCCCCCCCAAGTGCTCTCTCTCCCTCTCTCTTCCTTTCTCTCCCTCTCGAGTATGAGGAAATGGTTTCGCTGTGTACAGTCAGTCTAGGTAGAATGGGGGCGGGCATTAGCTCCAACCACAGAGCCAATCGCATCACTGTGTCTATCCACAGCGCCCAGTGACGTGCTCAGGGACTTCAAATCAAAATGACCCGATTTACTAGAGGCACAGAGGGGCTGGGCTGAGACGGAGGAATTCGCCAATATGGTATTTAGACCCTAAAACACATTGATACGAACTCCTATTACTATAATACAATGCTAGAGACTGAAAAATGACATTTATAATGCATGGGACCTTTAATATAAATGCATTTTTTATTCCAATCCCGATTTGTATTTGAGATTCCCAAATCCCATCGGACTTGACTTCTTCGTGTCCCTCAATGAGTGTAATACCAGCATTCAACTGTATGCGCCACAGCGGTTTCTATCATCATCATCATCATCACCACCCACGCTATGCATAAAATATATAGGTCCGCGGAGAGGCACGCTGAGGAGGCTGTGCAAACTGCAATGGAATATGGGGCATCTCTCTCTCTTTACCTAATATTTTGATTCTATCCTGACATTTTTCAGTTGGAAGGGCAGTCTATATGCGTAACGAAAAAGAAAAAAAAAGATTTTTTTATAATTTTTTTTCAAAAAGGGCACTTTTTTGATGAGGCTCAAAAAGGCAGGTGCTCAAGCACCCCTTGGCCTCTATGTGTGCACGTGCCTGGCGCTCAAGCGTTGGCGGGCAATAACGAGTTTACTCGTTATTGGCCACCAATGAGTTAAATTACCTCCACACACACACCTAGGGCCAGCCTTCTTTCAGCAACTAAACTGGCTTCCGGTCAATAAAAGGGTTATTCTTATCAAATTAGGTCTTACACACAAGTTCAAAATAAGGGTCCTAAATATTTGTCCAATTACTTCAATCGCTTCCGTGACAATCATACATATTCTACTAGAAGGAGCCGTACATATTTTATACTTCCTAAATTCAACACAGTAATGGGCACGAATACTTTTTTATATTCTGCGGCATTGGAGTGGAACAAGCTTCCAGTGGCCCTGAAAAGCATAGAAGATGGGGGAAGCTACAAAGACAAGACGTGCTACAAAGAAATGGCTAGCCAGTGTAATGGTAGAGTAGCCACGTCTAGGAAGGAGAGGGTAGGGCGTATCTGTCTATAGTCTCTCTCTTGTTAGTATGTGTAGGAGTTTAATACAGGTTAATGTTTTATGGGGATGTTCTATGTTTTATTATGATGCTCTATGTTTTATGTTGATTTCTGTCCATGTCCAAAATCAGGGACCATGATGGAAATAAGTGCTTGCACTTTCTCATGTTTTTATCCCTTGGATGCTGTCTTTTACTCCACAATAAAAATCAATCAATCAATCAACCCTGCCCAGAAGGCGCATCACTGACAGAGTGGTGATCGTTTTGCGAGGATGAAACACCCGTATAGATGACAGAATGTCCTCTTGATGTAGAGGAGAGAGAGAGGCCATCATGGAGGATGAATTCAGTATGATGCCCAAGTACACTATATGTTGGCTGTGGAAAGGAGCGCTCTTTTCCCAGTTCATAGCAAATCCAAACTGGGACAGATGCTCCACCAGTAGTCTGCGGTGTGACGCTTTGCTGTCTCCTCTGTCTGACTAAGCGCCGGAATGTCCGCCAAGTAGAATAAAATGATCATGCCCTGGCGGCACAGTGGGTCAAGTGCTGTCTCAACACACTTCAAGGAAATGTGGGGTGCCAAAAAGTATTCAAACAGGATCCTCTGATATTCATACGCCATCTTTTGGAAGTTGAAACAAAGGAATTTCCTGTGGGATGGAAAGATGGGAACATGAAAGTAGACATCTTTCAAGTCTAAAGATGTGAATCAGCCTCTGAACGTAGCAGGGTCTTGACTGCGAGCATTCTGAAAGTTTTCACTGCAATCAGCTGATTGAATGATGAGACATCTAGAATAAGTCTCACACCCCCGGTTTTCTTGGGAACCAAATAATAAAAGGAGTAAATGCCCTCCATCACATCCTGTGGAAGGATGATTGAAATTATTTTTTTTTATCCACTTTTTATCCCATTTTTCTATATTTTCTCCCATCCCAATTTCGTATCATCCAATTCAACCCTCCCCTGTCACGAACGCTGTTTCTTGCCTCCCACAAGCCGGCTGCAATGTGGACTAAGTCATACATAGCACAAGTCCCCTCCGGTACTTGAGGTAACAGCAGTCGCATCTTTTCACCTGCGCAGCTCGTTCTCTCAGTGGCGAGGAGTAACGCGTGGGAGGCTCACGCTGCCCCCGACATTTCCTGATTCTACTGCGCAGGCGCACCAACCGACCTGTAGGAGTCGCTGTCCACAACGCCCGATCCCCACCCATCAGTTTCCCACCCCCTAATACGGCCAATGTGTATTAGTACGGACGACCAGCTAAACTGAAAGCAAATGTGGAGCGCTGGGCTCGAACAGGCAAGCCCAGCGTCTCCAGATTTTGTGGCGAGCGCCTTGCCCACTACGCCACGTAGCCGCCCGGATGATTGAAATGATTGAAATGTTTTCCTAGAGCAGCGTCTGAATCTCGGCAGAGAAGAGGGATGACGCTGCTCTTGTGTTTGAGAGCACGGTTTGATTCACACCTGAGAATGGAGGGTGGAGGGCTGCGAATCTCAAGGGGTGTCCCAGCCTTGTTAATGATGACATTTATCTCACTATACATATTACACCATAGTGTGAGCAAGCCTTGAGTTGAGGCAATCTGGTGATGAACACGCTGTGCAACATCTGGGTCTATTCCGCTGTGAGCTGGTTCTGAACCGACCTCACCCATGGGGGACCCTGATGGAAAGGGAGGGCTGACTAATGTGGAAACCGTGTTTATCAATTCGTGAAGTTAGACATTTCTGAGTTTACCACCAGGAAGTTGCACTCGAATTGCCAGTTTACGAGTTGTGAAGTTTCACTGACCCTTCACCTTTTGTGGTGTAAACATACTTTATTATGTACACAGAGTATCATGAGATATTATCAGAAATATGATGTTGATATGCTGGGATTCCTACAAATCACGGTAATAAGGAGTTAGATAATGATGTCCTAACCGGGAATAGAACTTCAGAACACATCATAACAGTACCACTCAAATATCACACCATACCACATAGGGTGATGCGACAGCAACCACCTCCAACTCAACATCAGTAAGAAAAAGGAGCTGGTGGTGGACTATCGGTGACACAAGAAGAGGCCTCCTACTTCCATCATTATTTGAGGGGAGGAGGTGAAGATGGTGGAGACCTACAGGCAGGGGCGGAGCTTCCTATAGGTGACATAGGCGGTTGCCTAGAGCGCCACCCAGAGGGGGGCGCCAAAAAACCTCGAAATTGTTTGTTTTTGTTTTTAAATATATTTTCTATTATTATTGTAGGAGCTATTTGATTGTTTTTATGTTAAGTCTGTAGTTTGTTAAGTTCATCACTTGGTGGCAGCATGGAGCGCATGGTTTTTGGATAAAGGCACAGGTGTAGGCTATTGCAATCAAGGTATGGGTGACGGAGAGGTCTCATGGTTTTTACCGCACGTACTCTCGCTCGTTTTCACTATTATTAATATAATTTTCTTTTTTTTATCAACTTTTTCTCCCCATATTTCCGTTTTTCTCCCATCCCCAATTTCGTATTGTCCAATTCTACCCTCCCTTGTCTCGAACGTTGTTAGGTCATGCCTCCCACAAGCCGGCTGCAATGTGGACGAAGCCTTGCATCACGTGTCCCCTCCGGTACATGAGGAGGCAGCCGTCGCATCTTTTCACCTGCACAGCGCGATCTCTCAGCAGTGAGGGTCTGCGTGGGAGGGTCACGCCGCCCCTGTTGATTCCTGATTCTGCTGCGCAGGCGCACCAACCGACCTGTAGGAGTCGCTGTCCACAACGTCCGATCCCCACCCACCAGCTTCCCACCCCCTAATACTGCCAATTGTGTTAGTATTGACGACCAGCCAAGCTGGTAGCAATGCCGAGAGCTGGGCTCGAACCCAGCATCTCCTGCATTAGTGGCGAGCGCCTTGCCCACTGCGCCACTTAACCGCCCATTAATATAATATAATAATAATAACTTTATTTGTATAGCACTTTTCATACAGGGGTTGCAGTTCAAAGTGCTTCACAACAGTAAAAAATACAGGCATAAGCGAGCATAAAAAGATAGACAGGTAGCAAGGTATGGCAAATCACAGTGTTTCACATTAGGATCTAGCATCCCAATAGGCTCTCCGCTTACAGTTTTCAGTAACACAAATAGTAAAAATAGTTTAAAATGATTCAGTTTAAAAATAGTCAAAAAATTATAAAATAGAACGGACATAAAAAATACAGGCATGAGCGAGCATAGCAAGGTATGGCAAATCACAGTGTTTCACATTAGGATCTAGCATCCTAATAGGCTCTCTATTCAGTAATACAAATAATCACAGTGTTTCACATTTGGATCTAGCAAATAATAAAAATAGTTTAAAATGATTCAGTTTAAAAATAGTCATCAGTAAGAAGTAAAAAGTGCAATAACCGACACATGAATTTGATAGGCAGTGTACAAGAGTAGGCAGGGTAAGAATAGTGCAGGTAAATACAAGTTGTGTCAGGATATCCCTGATGTTTCCTCTTGCCACTAGGTGGTAGCAGATATCTATCAGTGAAATGCCTGAGCAAAGAGATAGGTTTTAAGCTGTCTTTTAAAGATGTCTAGCGAGTTGGCTTCCCTGATGTTTTGGGGTAGTTTGTTCCATAGTTTTGGGGCATAGTTGATAAAGGCTGCATTACCGATCCTCTTTTGACTGCTTCTGGGAGCCTCTAGTAGTCCAGCAGCTGATGATCGCAGTGTTCTTGCTGGTGTGTAATTTATTAGAGTGTTGGCGATGTAGCTAGGTCCCTGTCCATTTAGAGCTTTGTATGTAAGGAGAAGGACCTTAAAGTCAATTCTAAATGTTACAGGAAGCCAGTGTAAAGCAGCTAAGACTGGACTAATGTGCTCTCTCCTTTTGGTTCTAGTTAGCAGTCGGGCTGCAGAGTTTTGGATTAGCTGAAGTCTCTCTGTGGTTTTCTTAGGGAGACCTGTGAAAAGTGCATTACAGTAGTCTAACCGGCTAGATATGAATGCATGAATTAGCTTCTCAGCATCGTTCTGATTAATAAATGGTCGTACTTTTGCTATATTTCTGAGATGGAAGAACGATGTTTTCGTCACTTTGCTAATATGAGAATTGAAGTTCAGTTCTGAATCTATGATAACCCCAAGACTAGTGACCTCAGATTTGATCCAAGGGGTTAGTCCCCCCAGGTTCTTTATTAATGTTTCTTTTTTAGTTTTGGAGCCGATAATTAGAATTTCAGTTTTGTTCTCGTTTAGTTTCAGGAAGTTCTTACTCATCCATTTATTTATTGCCAGTAAGCAGTCTGTAATGGAGCTAATCGCTGTATCATTTGGTTCAGCAGATATGTACAGTTGTGTATCATCCGCATAGCTATGGAAATCTACATTATGTTCTCTGATGATATCACCCAGCGGTAACATGTAAAGGGAGAAGAGTAAAGGACCTAAGCAACTCCCTTGTGCAACTCCATAGTTGTTGTCGTATATATCAGACATGTGATCTCCTAGTTTAACATAGAATTTCCTCCCTCTGATGTATGTTTTAAACCAGCCCAGCACATGTTCTGAGAAACCGACATGGTTTTCAAGACGATCGATTAGAATATCGTGATCGATTGTATCAAATGCTGCACTGAGATCTAACAGGATAAGGATGGAGATCTTATTCTCGTCAGAGTTTAGTCTGAGGTCACTGATTATTTTGGTGAGGGCAGTTTCAGTGCTATGATATTTTCTGAATCCTGACTGAAATTCTTCTAAGATGGTGTTTTCTTCAAGAAAGGAATTTATTTGAACTGAAACTATCTTTTCAAGTACTTTACTAATGAATGGTAGGTTGGATATTGGACGATAATTTGCCATTTCATTACTATCCAAGTTAGGTTTTTTTAGTAATGGCTTTACAACTGCTGTTTTAAAGGCATCTGGGAAAATACCAGTCCTAAGGGAAGTGTTTATGATATCTAGCACAGGGCTTGAAACACTATTAAATACCCGTTTGAAGAAAGCTGTAGGTATAGGGTCAATGTCTGAGGTGGAGGAGTTACATTCTGAGACAGTTTTGCAGAGTACATCTAATGTGATGCATGTGAAACTTCTCATGGTTACATTGCGCGGTTTGCCGCAATCAGCTTTATTTCCATCATGAGTAATGCTGGCCCTGATCAAGGTTATTTTGTTGTTAAAGAATAGTGCAAGTTCTTCACACTTAACCGTTGATGACTGAGGAGGTGTAGGGGCAGTGTTGAGTAGTACATCAATAGTGGAAAAAAGGATTCTGGAGTTTCCAGCATTTTCTGTAATGATTTTAGAGAAGTAATCTTTCCTTGCTAAGCGGATGGTTTTATTATAAGCAGTTAAAGCATCTTTGTATATATCACAGCATATGGTGGTTTTTGTTTTTCTCCATTTTCGCTCCGCTGCACGACATTTCCTTTTTTTTTGTTGACAGCATTATAGTTCAACCAGGGCGAGGCTCTAGTTTTCTTCTTTTTCGTTTTTAATGGGGCGACAGAATTTAATATAGATGACATTGCATCATTGAGATTTTCTATCATTTCATTTAGAGAGCTGTCATGATTGTGTGGTTCATGTAGTCTGATAAGATCAATGAACTTTGATTCAGCTTTGTCGTTTAGGAGCCTCTTTTTAACTATGATTTCTTTTTTTGTTTTAGTAAGGGTTATTTGAGTATAAAAAAATATACAGTGATGGTCGGAGAGAGGTAATTCAGTTATTGAGATATTTGTTATGCTTAGCCCAGTTGTTGTTATAACTAAGTCTAGTGTATTCCCAAGCCTGTGAGTTGCATTTGTTATATGCTGTATTAGGTCAAAGCTATCCAGTAGATTTTTTAGTTCTATAGTTTTGGAGTCTGTTTTCTTATTAAAATGGATGTTCAAGTCTCCATTTAGGATCACCTTATCATATCCGGTAACACATAGTGAGATCAGTTCAGAGAGCTCCTGTATAAATATTGGTGAGTGTCTAGGCGGGCGGTATATTGTGACAATAATAGTTGATTATGTTTTTAGTTCAATGGCAAGATATTCCATTGACATGAACTCGCCTAGTTCTGTGATTCTAAACAAGAGTTTTGAGGAGAAGATTGCTGCAACTCCTCCGCCCCTTTTATTTTTTCTGGGTATTTGAAAAAAGTTATAGTCTGGTGGACAAGCTTCTATCATTATTGATGTAGCTGTGTCATTATTTAGCCATGTCTCTACTAGGCAGATGCAATCTAAGTTATTTTCTTTAATCAGATCTGTGAGGTTCGCCTCTTCCCTGGACCTTTAATTCCTGTTCCCTGGACCTTTGATTCCCTGTCTCCTCACCTCTCCAGCCCCCACCCTCGCGTTCTTTTACTCTCGTCTGCTCTTCAGCCCACACCCTTGGACTACCTGTCATTATGTGTTTGATTGGTCCGTGCCGAACACACACTTCTAGTCAAGTATCAATTACTATCTCGCACCTGATGTGTGTTCTAATTAGCGCCCCAGTGGGCTTTAAATAGCTCGATCTCCCCCCCAGTCCTCGTCGGGTCGTTCTGCAAACTCCTACGGGAGATTCTCTATCTGTAAGCTCCTACGGGAGATTCCCTATCTGTCTGTATGCTGTTTCATCTCCGGCGTGAGACGAGGTGCAAGCCTTCGCCACCTGTCACCGTTTGCCTGGAGTGGGACACAGTACTGCGCTCTCTAATTCTCTACGGGAGGTATTCCAGTGTTCCACTCCAGACCCCGCGCCAGATGCGCTCTCCGAACCGGCGCGTTCTCCAAGCAGACGCGCACCACTCCAGACCCTGCGCCAGATGCGCTCTCCGAACCGGCGCGTTCTCCAAGCAGACGCGCACCACTCCAGACCCCGCGCCAGATGCGCTCTCCGAACCGGCGCGTTCTCCAAGCAGACGCGCACCACTCCAGACCCCGCGCCAGATGCGCTCTCCGAACCGGCGCGTTCTCCAAGCAGACGCGCACCACTCCAGACCCCGCGCCAGATGCGCTCTCCGAACCGGTGCGTTCTCCAAGCAGACGCGCACCACTCCAGACCCCGCGCCAGATGCGCTCTCCGAACCGGCGCGTTCTCCAAGCAGATGCGCACCACTCCAGACCCCGCGCCAGATGCGCTCTCCGAACCGGCGCGTTCTCCAAGCAGACGCGCACCACTCCAGACTCCGCGCTGATGCGCTCCTACAGCAGACGCGCTCCTTCTGCAGACGCGCTCCACTCCAGACGCGCATCGCTCTCTAATTCTCTACGGGAGGATGTGTCTCTCCGAGCCGGCGCGCTCTCCGAACCGGCGCGTTCTCCAAGCCGACGCGCCCCACTCCAGACGTCTAGCCTGCGCCCTCCTACTCCATCCCTGTAAGCAGCTCTGGCCCTAGTCTCCCCTGTTGGCTTCTTTGTTAGCTCCCCTGTTAGCTTCCCTGTTAGCTCCCCTGTTAGCCTGTTAGTCTCCCCTGTTAGCTCCCCTGTTAGCCCTTGTTAGTTCCCCTGTTGACTCCCCTGTTTAGCTTCCCTGTTAGCTCCCCTGTTAGCCTGTTAGTCTCCCCTGTTAGCTCCCCTGTTAGCCTTGTTAGTTCCCCTGTTGACTCCCCTGTTTAGCTTCCCTGTTAGCTCCCCTGTTAGCCTGTTAGTCTCCCCTGTTAGCTCCCCTGTTAGCCTTGTTAGTTCCCCTGTTGACTCCCCTGTTAGCTTCCCTGTTAGCTCCCCTGTTAGCCTGTTGACTCCCCTGTAGCTTCCTTGTTAGCCTCGTTAGCTCCCCTGCAGCTTGCTAGGCCTCTACTACCAGCATGGCCCCAGTCTGCTAGCTTAGCCCCGGCTGCTAGCACAGCCTCTATGTTAATGCAGCCCTTGCAGCTAGCATAGGCCCTGTAGCTAGCCATGCCCAGGCAGCTAACCCGGTCCCTCTGCATGGCCTCCACTTTTTGTGTAGTTTTCCCCACTGCTAGGACTGCCCCTTCAGCTAGCAAGGTCAGTTTTCTCCCACTGCTAGGACTGCCCCTTCAGCTAGCAAGGTCAGTTTCCCCACTGCTAGGACTGCCCCTTCAGCTAGCAAGGTCAGTTTTCTCCCACTGCTAGGACTGCCCCTTCAGCTAGCAAGGTCAGTTTTCCCCACTGCTAGGACTGCCCCTTCAGCTAGCAAGGTCAGTTTTTTCCCAACTGCTAGGACTGCCCCTTCAGCTAGCAAGGTCAGTTTTCTCCCACTGCTAGGACTGCCCCTTCAGCTAGCAAGGTCAGTTTTCTCCCACTGCTAGGACTGCCCCTTCAGCTAGCAAGGTCAGTTTTCTCCCACTGCTAGGACTGCCCCTTCAGCTAGCAAGGTCAGTTTTCCCCACTGCTAGGACTGCCCCTTCAGCTAGCAAGGTCAGTTCCCCACAGCTAGGACTGTCCTTCCAGCTAGCTTGTTCTCTCATGCTGGTCCAGCCCTGTCTGCCAGCCTAGCTCCGGCAGCTAGCGCAGCCTCTATGTTAATGTAGCAGTACAGCTAGCATAGGCCCTGTAGCTATCAGTGCCCTGGCAGCTACCCTTTCCCTCTGCTAGCCCCTTCCCGGTTCCCCTCTCCAGTGCCCCTGTTCCAGCCCTGTCTGCTAGCCTAGCTCCGGCAGCTAGCGCAGCCTCTATGTTAATGTAGCCGTACAGCTAGCATAGGCCCTGTAGCTATCAGTGCCCTGGCAGCTACCCTTTCCCTCTGCTAGCCCCTTCCCGGTTCCCCTCTCCAGTGCCCCTGTCCCTCGCCCTGTCCAAGGCCTTAACCCTGTTTTCTCTGTCCCTGTCTCCAGCCCGCCCCCGCGGGCCTCTGTTCCTGTTCCCCTCTCCAGTGCCCCTGTTTCCTGCCCTGTCCCTTGCCCTGGCCCTGTCCTTTAGCCTTTCCCTTAGCCTTCCCCTTAGCCTGCTCGCCTCTTAAAGGCACATTGCCCTTTTTCCCTAGTTCTTGTTTTCCAGTGTTTGTGTTCCCCCTTAAAGGCACAGTGCCTATTTTTCCCAAGTTCTTGTTTTCCAGTATTTTGTGTTCTCCCTTAAAGGGACAGTGCCGCTTTTCTGTTGTATTCAATAAATGCCCAGTTCTTGGCTTACTCTCATACCTGTCTTGTGTTGTGCGATTGGGGTCGGTTACAAACCATAACAAGATCATTTACTAAGAATGTTTTATTATTCAGTGATCTGACATTTAGGAAAGCTAATTTTATTTGTTGGACTTCTTTAGAGGAGGTCTGCTTTGGCTTGACCTTGATGGCCCTGAGGTTAATAGCAGGTAAACGCATTGATGGCGTATATATATATATTTTTTTTTCTTTTCTATAAAGTATTGTTTGGCTCAGCAACCATGTATTACGTTAAATATTTGAATTAAATGGGAACTTCACCCAACGGCAAGTGACACCGACTGGACATTACTTTTTATTTTAATTGCGCGTCAAAGACGAGGATTTCCCGCACCCAGCCGAGCGCCTACCATTTTAACACAGCTTCCGCACCCCCCTCTGTATCTGCAACCAATATTTTGACATTTAAAAATCTAACATAAGGGAAAATTAGCCAAAAATCTAAAACGTCGGTTGGGGTTGGGGTGGGTGCCACCTCAGCTTTAGGTGTTCACAGTCAGAACATGCTAGAGCGCTGTTAGAAGATGTTTTGACGAAATAAAAAGTGAAGATTGGAGGACAAAAGAAAGAAGGAAGAATGAACACGAGGACAAATGAAAGAAAAGCAACCCCAGATGAAGTAAATACACAGATGGAAAAGACTCAACACGAGGCAATGATGCAACAGGTAGAACAAGCTAGCGGGACGCTGAATGTCAATGCAGAGAAGCTACAGGCTAACATACAAACTAGCTTACAAGCTAACATAGAGGCTAACCAGGCCACCACGCAGATTGGATTAGGAGCAATGCGGAGCATACAATGTAACACTGAAAAATCCAACGGAGGTGGCAATGAAGCGTCGGAGCTATGTAGAAATAAAGAAAACTCAGAAAAAGAAAGGAACCAGGTCCCGACAACGTGCAGGAGGCGGCGAAGAGACACGGCGTGGAGAGGATGGAAGGTGCCGGGAGGGGAAGGAGAGAGGCCTACGGCCTAGGCCTACGCTGACGCAGAGGATGGAGAGGGCGCGCAGGTGGACCAGAACCGAGAGACGAGGACGAGGAGAGGAGGACGGGAAGAGTAAAAGAGGGGACCTGAACCATTTCAAAGCAGATCAACTAAGAAGAACGACAAAGGGACACGAGAAAGGGGCATGAAATAGATACAACAGAGGAAAGATAATTGAACAGTTACCCCAAGTAGTATAAAACTATAACACCAGAATTTAGAATAATTAACACTATGATTTACAATACACACGTTATAGACAAACGATTTGAAATGTATTTTAAAAAAGGGACACGCTGATTAGGAAACATATTGGGGAATAATACACGATGGACTGGTATGAAGGAACTACAGGATTACACGTGACACATAATACAAATGTTAGGATGGGGTTTGGCGGAGCCCAATAGCAGAACACAGGAGGAGAGAGAATGGAGCGTTTTAGGGTGGTTTAATGTTATTCCCCAAGTAGACAGGTTACAGTGAATACAGAAATGTGCGACAGGTACAAGAATGGGTAGTCGGCGAGAGCAGGAGCACTCCTTGTGCAGCACGGGGCAACAGACACGGGAATGTACAGTAGGTGAGAGCAGGTGCACTCCTTGTGTAGCACGGGGCAACAGGTACAGGAGTGTGCCGTAGATGAGAGCAGGTGCACTCCTTGTGCAGCACGGGGCAATAGGTACATGAAGGTGTAATAGGCGAGAGCAGGAGCCCTCCTTGTGCAGCACGGGACGTCCGGGTACGAGGTGTACTGGAGCGGAGGTCCTGGGCATATAGAGAACAAGGGTTAGGACAAGGTATAACAACAAGGACAGGGTTGCAAGGCTAGGGTTCGTCGTCGTACCTAGGAAGCTAGTTTAACACTCCGACGAGGGTAGAGCAGGATCTGCGGGCTGAAGTATCCTCTCGCTGATGAGGGAATCCGTCACAGCCGTGTTGATTGATGTACTGGCAGCGTGGGAATCCGGGGAACGGATGCTGCCCATATAAGGGTGTGAGAGGATGAGGGGTGAGGGAAGCGTCCGCCGTGATGGTGAGGGAGGAGGAGGAGGGGTGAAGAAGGCTCTCGCCGTGATTATGACAATAAATGCATAAGAAAGACAAATTCAGAACATTGACCGGGAGCTCTAAGGCCATCCACAGAACGAATGTTGGACTTATATAGTGCGCATTTCGCCACTAGGGGGAGCCCTCTCACTAGGAGAGCCATTACTCCTCACCCTTCCAACGAGGAACAGAGGGATACGACTAAGATCCTCTAACACCATGGGAGCGCCAAATGTTGTCTTTTTTCTTTGAGTTATGTTAGAATCTGAGTTATGTTAGAATAGCAGTTGCTTTAAATGTGCACATGGACATTTGTGAAGGACAAGAATTAAAAAATGTTGGACATGAAGAGAGGCTTGGAGAATCTCCATTGGGTATCTCCGTCACTAGGGGGGGGGGGGGGGGCTTCTCCAATAGGAGAGCTGATTCCCCTCCAAAACGCCAACGGGGGCAAAAAGTGCTAACCATATAGCTTATTTCATTTTCATTTAATTTTTTCTTATTGTGTTGTCAGTTTAATTTTTTAAGTCATGTTAGCATAAATGTATATAGTGATATTGGTGACATGGGAGGTACAGAGGTGGGCAGGCTGAGTTCAGTGGGGGGGAATGTCGGGGGGAGGGGCCATCGTTCCGGCGGTTCGACCCCGGAGAGGGGGGTCTTGCGTGTTGTGGGATCGGTATGGGTCGGGTGGGGTTTCCTGGGGCCCTCGGCCGCCGTGGCCTGGGCGGTCTGGTCGCCGGGCCGGGGGGACACCGGGCTTGGGGTCGGGGGGCCATTGAGGCGTGGGGCTTTGGCCTTCTGCAGGTCTGGGCTTGGGGTTCTCGTGGGCCGGGGACCTGGGGGTCGGGCGGGGGCTCTGGGTGCTCGGCTCCGCACATGGTGGACCAGAATATGGGGGTGCTCTGTTTCTCGGGGAGGAGGGCGGGAGGGAGGGGTTTCTCTCATGGGGGTCAGAGCGGCTGAGCTTTGCCCGGTGGGGTCTTGTATGTTGCGGGGTTGGTGTGCATGGAGTGGGGCTCTCGGTGACATGGGAGGTAGCAGGCTTGGCTCGGTGGGGGGGAGTCTCGGTCCCTCCCCTCTACTGGGCCTGGCCCAATTAATTCAAGGGACCTGTGTCGCTGGGGGCCCGGCTCCACACGCATCAGCCTGGGATATGGGGGAGTTCTATGTGCTTAACTCAGGGGGGGAGATGTCGGGGGGGGGGGGCATTGTTTCCGCGGTTTTGCCCGGGAGAGTGGGGTCTTGTATGTTGTGGGGTCGTTGTGCGTGGGGTGGGGTGCTTGGTGACATGGGAGGTAGCGGGCTTGGCTCTGTGGGGGGGAGTACCTTCCCTCTCTCCTCTACTGAGCCTGGCCCAATTAAATTCAAGGGACCCGTGTCGCCTAGTGCTCGGCCCCACGTGGGACGGACCTTGGATGTGGGGGAGCCCTATTTCTGGGGGTGGATGGCGGCCCATGTTAGTGCATTGTTGTGTTATGGATGTCATTGTAAGTATTGTCTAAGTGTTGTTTGTCTATAAATGTTAATAGAAATGTAAGTAAAAAATAAAAATAAAAAAATAAGAAGATGTTTTGATTTGATTTTATAAAAAAAAAAAAAACAGTGGTGAAGCTTGCCTAGGGTGCCAAATGTGCTAGGTCCGGCCGTGCCTTCAGGTTCCTGGGACAAGTTCCTGTACACTTGAATAGTAAACTGGACTGGTCAGACAACACAAGGCCCTCTACAGGAGCGGACTGAGCAGGCTGTTCTTCCCGAGGAGACTCAGGTCTTTCAACGTACCAGGCTGCTGCAGTCGTTTGACCAGTCTGTGGTAGCCAGCCTCCTCTTCTTTGCCGTGGTATGCTGGCGGGGTAACATCAACTGAGAACTGTTAGGACTGTCTGACTCTTTAATATATGTTTTTCTCCCATCCCAATTTAGTCATTATGCCAATTCCCTTCCTGCAGGTCATTGCCCATATTGCCCCACTGTCGGCCTGGGGAGGGTGTAGACTACCACATGCCTCCTCTGTTGGTCTGGGGAGGGTGTAGACTACCACACGTCTCCTCTGTTGGTCTGGGGAGGGTGGGTAGACTACCACATGCCTCCTCCGATACATACACCAGCCGCTTCGTGATTTAAATGTTGAAATGATTTAAATGTTTTTCTAGAGCAGCGTCTGAATCTCGGCAGAGAAGAGGGATGACGCTGCTCTTGTGTTTGAGAGCACGGTTTGATTCACACCTGAGAATGGAGGGTGGAGGGCTGCGAATCTCAAGGGGTGTCCCAGCCTTGTTAATGATGACACTTATCGCACTATACATATTACACCATAGCATAAGCGAGCAAGCCTTGAGTTGAGGCAATTTAGTGATGAACACGCTGTGCGACATCTGGGTCTATACCGCTGTGAGCTGGTTCTGAACCGACCTCACCCATGGGGGACCCTGATGGAAAGGGAGGGCAAACTAATGTGGAAACCGTGTTTATCACCTCACTGTGGGCATCGGTGTGAAGCCTCACTTCCTAGGAAGCCTAAATGAACAAGTGACGTCACTCAGTGTACACCACCCGCTTCGTAATGCATGCAGAGATTCACGCTATTTCCCCCAGATCCCCTCCCTGCTGAACAAGCGCCCCAACCAACCAGTAGGAGTCGTTGTTTGAAATGACCAGGACTCATACCCCACCGGCTTCCCACCCGCGAACACTGCCAATTGTGTTCACAGGGATGACCGTCCAAGCTGGAGGTACCGCTGACAGCTGGATTCGAACCCAGAGTCTCTGAGGTGGTAGGCGAGTGCTTAGACCTCTACGTTACCCAGCCGCATCCCACTGTCTGACTCTTAATACTAAACATCGCATGGCCTCTGGTGCAGTGGACCATGTATACGATCATCACTATTATTACTACTGACCGATTGAATCCTGCCATTTCACTACTATCATCACTAATATTACTACTAATGTTCTATCATTATGTTCTATGTTCATTACTATTACTATTGCTATTATTACCTCATCTGTCTGGACCTCCCCTCCCCCATGCTGCTATGATGCCTGAATTTCCCCAAGGGGATTAATAAAGGAACACTTGACTTGACTTGACTGTTGTATCAGCAAGGAAGCCGTGGTGTCTCAGTGGGTGCATATCCCATACAGCTGAGAGAGGAAGTCGGTGTATAAATATGGGCCACGCCGTGGGTTAAAACACAACCACACTGTGAAACACATAACACTTAGTCACTTTAGACATTAGTCACTTCAGACTCTCATGGCAGCTCGTTTGACCGAGCAGGGGGATGAAGAGGAGGTAGGGGGGCCCGTGTTTGCTCAACTTGGAGGCAAAAATTGTGCTCAAACCTCTGGGAAGCCCCTGCTCTGGTGTTGAGGTTTACTCTGTCTATGCTGTGTGGACAACGGTAGCTCTGAGCCGCACAAGCAAAGACTTGTTGCTGGAAAGGCTGCCGGGTGGATGGTTTTTGGCGGTAATAGTACTTGCCTACCATGCCATCGGGTTCAGGGAGAGGCACGGGACTGGGAAGGGGAATCTCCTTAACCACCACCGCTGCCTGGATGAGCCTGAGGAAGTCCACCGCCAGGTCCCCGGAGCAGAAGATGTGGTCGTCTACAGCCCTGGCGGCGTGGGACTAGGTCAAGCACCAGAAGCAGAAGATGTGGTCGTCTACAGCCCTGGCGGTGTGGGACTAGCTCAAGCACCTGAAGCAGAAGATGTGGTCGTCTACAGCCCTGGCGGCGTGGGACTAGCTCAAGCACCTGAAGCAGAAGATGTGGTCGTCTACAGCCCTGGCGGCGTGGGACTAGCTCAAGCACCTGAAGCAGAAGATGTGGTCGTCTACAGCCCTGGCGGCGTGGGACTAGCTCAAGCACCTGAGGCAGAAGATGTGGTCGTCTACAGCCCTGGCGGCGTGGGACTAGCTCAAGCACCTGAGGCAGAAGATGTGGTCGTCTACAGCCCTGGCGGCGTGGGACTAGCTCAAGCACCTGAAGCAAAAGATGTGGTCGTCTACAGCCCTGGCGGCGTGGGACTAGCTCAAGCACCTGAAGCAGAAGATGTGATCGTCTACAGCTTGCAGCTTCGCCGGACAGGAGCAACAGGTGCGGGAGGGTGGCCCTGACAAGGGCTGTTCCGTTGCGGGTGACTTGATCGTCGGCGTCCATTGAGAGCAAAGAGAAGAGTTTCTAACAGCGTTAGAAAGTGCTGCAAAGCAAATTCCTCAGCTGAAAGGAACAGAAGATTCACTATGAATTGAAAATGGGGGACCCTGATGTAAACAAGACAAACGTCTTTCTCTGGTCTGCATCCCCTTAACAATTGTGTGTATTGAGCCGTACTGTATTGTACCCATTCTGCAATCTGTTCAATAAAGTTTTCATTCATTCATTCATTTATTCATTCATTCATTCAAGGGTGAATAGCTTATATACTGGCAGGGGAGAGGAGCCCTGGTTGACCCCCTGCAATTTAACAAGGTGTTTCTCAAGGCCTAAAGGTAGCAGTAGGATTGCAATGTGTATTGTGTTAAGCGTCACACTGAGTTTTGTGAATGACCCTTTAAGGAATGACTTACCGGTATCTGATTTTGTATCAGTGTGTTATAGTAGTTGGCCTTGAAGTATACTGGTTTGAATTCCGTCAGTACTGGCAAGATGCAAATGGTGAGCTAGCGACTGTACACCTGTTATCACTTGAGGCACTGAATGCTCAACTCCTCCAGGGGTTCTGCACTACGGATAGATAAATTCCACTGGCCTTGTGTGAAATGGCCAATATGCTAATTCTTATTTCTCTTTACATTGTTTGTTAACGTTTTGGTACCTACAAATTAGGGCATCATATTAGATTAGATTTGATTCAAGTACAATACAATGAAAATAAGTTTGGCATCTAATCAGAGTGCAGATGTAACAGTAAACTGCAGTAGAAATATACATGAATGCACTGGTGATTAAACTGGAGTACTACTGAGTAATAATGCTAATCAGATGTATGTACAGTGTTACAGTATTATGTACATGATACATGTATAAAGACCCTATGGTAGTAAGACATACTGGCCATACTGACTAGTAAGAGTAGGTAAGGAATGGGGCGCCGCGGTGGCGCACCACCTATATACACTCAGCGTAACCGCAGCGTCCTGGGTTCGAATCCGGCCCAGGACATGTGCTGCATGTCCTCCCCATCTCTCTCTCTCTCTCTCTCTCCCAATTTCCAAACGGTCCTATCCCCAATAAAGCAGAAAACACCATAAACATTTTCTTTAATAAAAAAAGAGTAGGTAAGGAACAGGCAAGGCTTATCCAGGCTCATCTATCCAAGGGTCAACTGGTATTGTCATTAAGACCAACCAAATGAGCCTTCAAGTATTAGCCTACATTTGACAAATGGTGAGCTCATTTTTTTATAATTTTTGTATCTACTTTTTTCTCCTCCTTTTTTCTGTGATTTTTCTCGCCATCCCAATTTTACCTCTCGTGCCAATTCTCGCTGTCCTGTCCTGATCGTTGCTCGCATATGCCCCCCACTGGCCGGTTGTAGGGAGGATAGAAGCCTTGCATCACATGTCCCCTCCTATACATGTGGAGGCAGCCTGTCACATCTTTTCACCTGACAGCGCAGACTCTCATTTGGCGAGGAGTAACGTGTGCACAGCCCCCGCCATTTTTCCTGACTTTGCTGCGCAGGCGCCCCAACCGACCTGTAGGAGTCGCTGTTCACAATGACCAGACTACCACCCACTAACTCTGCCAATTGAGTTAGTATGACGGCCGGGCCAAGCTGGAGGCAACGCCGACAGCCGGATTCGAACCCGGTGTCTCTTGCGTTGGTGACGAACGCAATGTCCGCTGCGCCACCCAGCCGCCGACGAGCTCATTTTATTTCAAGTAAATGTTTTGTCAAGATTTGTCTACTCCAAACAGTTCACTGGGTTACTGAATGACAATGACCAGTTATTCATCATTGACCCCCAAACTAAATCTTGTCAATCAATGTGGATAGAATGTCCTATTAAATTATGAGACATTGAGGAGGGAGCGGAACACAATGACAGTTGGGTCCCTCAGACCAGTGGTTCTCAAAGTGGGGTCCTTGCTAACAACAGGGAGCACCCAGCTAAATAATTTCACTATTATATCACAATCCGAAAGTACACTATAGTGAACAGACAGATAGTGTGCATCTAATAGAGAGCATTATGTAGCTATACACAGGGATGTGCATAAATAAGCATGATGCCAAGTATATTACCACAGACTACTAAAAATGACTGATGTGCAACAAAGCAAATGCAAATTTGACAAGTAGCCTAATGAAGAACTTAGCTGGTGATATACTTGAAAAAGGCCCCGACTGACTAGCATCCTATCTGACTGAGGCCAGGGCAGGCACTGACCTATTTATTTGGGGATAGGGCCATCACAAGAGGAGGCATTGTACCAAAGCCCTCTGCACATCTAGGAGGGATGAACTTGTGGTGAAAGGTATTCCTTCGCTACACCAGCTTATCAGATAGAATGTGGCAGGTGTTCATGATAGAGATGAGTTTGGACTTACAGAACCAAAATGATCCCTGCGCTCAACTGCTACAAAATACCAGAGAAGACACTAGACTGCACAATTCACAGTTGATTTTGTCACAGTATATATAAATTTTATTTATTTGTATACTGTATGTATTTATTAGATTGTAATGATGATGATCTTTGCCGGGGGATGAGATGAGAGCTAGAAATGGACTGTGGTGTGATCTGAACTCTACAGTTAGCAGTGGTTCTCAAACTTACAGGTCAAGGACCCCCATATTGATAGGTAATAGGCCCTGGACCCACAATTGATACAATCTTCTTCCAGGGTATGATTTAATCCAGAACTCCAGAACTGTCCATACTGTAGATGGGGAGTTAGAGAAAATAGAGTAGCGAGTGAAATCTATGACCAGAATAATCATTCTTATACATTCTCTCATTGTGATAACTTCGAGTAATTAGACAAATTACTGTAGACTACTCCCCACTTTGGTAAATTCCCCACTTTGAAAAACACTGGGCTATTTTCCATGACTGGACACTAGATTTTAGTTGAATTTAAATCTAAATTTGAGAGGGTTTATAAGAAATGTATTTCTAAACATTAAATGGAAATGATACAATAGCATTAGTATTGTTAACTGTGTTATAAGCAGCAAAACAATTAAATAATAAAATCATGTGGTTGATGTATAATATCAGCAAATGTATTTTTACATAGCAATATGGGGAGTAATGTTGTCATTTCACTAAGGTATCTCCTATACACATGTGATTTAGCAGACTATTTAGGTCACAGTCATGTACCAACAGCATGCTGCAGAGGACAGAGAAGGCAGCCATTAGTTCTTTGATAGGTTGAGATTCCCCTCTAGTGGTTAGAATGAGTAACGCAAACAGTCGTCACATAAATAGAACAAAACCCACTTCACCTGCTTTAATTTTAGATCCACCAATCAATGATTTTGAGAAGGCATGAATCAATTATGGATATGAATTCTAAAACATAACTCATAATACAAGGCTGTTTGTTTCTAGTCTTTACAATCATACAAGTCATAAAAGCCTAAAAGTCACAGAATATTTTTTTATATATGAAAAAAGCTGTACGAATTGTTCATCATGTGGATTCAAGTGAACACACGAAGGAATTATGAAACTATATGAAAATATATAGTTGAGTTACAAATATTTTTAGTTATGTACAAAGCAAAAATCTGAGTATTACCAGAAAGCTTGCAGAAGTTGTTTGTTTCGAGTTCTGAGGACATGAACCATAGAAGGAAATGTAATTTTTAAGTATCAGTGTTGTGAAGGGCCAGATTAAACCGAATATATATATTTATTTATATATATATATTTAATTGTATTTGTATATTCTCTAATATTCCCTGATATCCCTTGTATATTCCTTGTACAATATGCATTGAATATCCATTCTAGCCTACTGAACATCCCATAATAGTCTCCATTCTACTATTGGTCGAGACCTTGGTGCCAGGCTGCCATACCCCCCAGACCCAGTTCAAACGTACCGCTCAACATGTACGAACAAGTCCTAGTTCCGCGTAGGAATCTGGCTACCGCACCACTAATGGGACTATTTGTTCATAGTGCGTATATATACTGCGCTACTAAAGTAGGACTTTCTTTTCAGTCCAGTTTCTTACCCTCCAATAGAGTGACAGACGTAAAGCCTCCCCGCGACGCCACGTGTGGGAGTAAGGCCAAGTTCGGCCTACCATCGGTATTGAGACATCGTGTATATTAATATTTGAATAGTCATATTTGGCACTATATCGTCGAGTTGGACGTAGTCTATTAAGCTAATAATAGTCTGTTAATATATAGTGCTTCGTGCGGTGAGAATACTACCGTAGTCAGCACCCCATCGTTTCGGGCAGAAAACTGGCTGCTTATCCAGGATGATCGACCCCATGTGAGATTGCACCCGAGGAGCCCCAGAGCCGACGAGCGAGTGGACCTGTATACCGGATTATTCTACCGACGACAGCCCGCCTTCCCAGGCACGGATTATGCTTTGTATACGTTGATTATTCCATGGATAAAGACCCCCGACACTGCCGTGTGTTGGAACCCCCCCCCTGGAGAGGACGCAAGGTGAGGAGACGCTCTGCAAGACGAGGTCGCTTCACGTCTCTCCTCCGTGGACCGGAGGACGCCGGCCCACAAAGAGTCCATCTGCTTTCATCTGCGGTCCAAGGATCGCCGGCGCATTGAACGGCACTACAGTGGGTTCACCTGGGATACCCTTGGCCGGATGAGGCAGCCGGACTCTACCCCCCCCCCCCTTCCTACTCCTGTCGGCTTACAAGCGACCGGATTAACCCCCCCTAGTGTATCCAGTCTATAATCATTAAAGTATCATTGCTGTTATTCCTTAACTATTCCAGGTCGTATATGTACCACCTGCGCCTTCAGAGATTGGACATTCTCTATTGATATACCAACGAATACTCTTGCCATAAAAGTGCATACTAATTCCCATTCATAAATGTGATTGATTTGATTAAGTGCTTGCTCTACACACCATCGCTGTGTAGAAATAAAGACCTATTTCTAATTCGTACATTTGTGTTGGATCCGTTTCATCTACGTGACAGTGTTCATCATAATATATTTATGCCGAGTACTGGGTGGCCGAATATTAAGTACAAAGGTAGTGGTAGTAAGTATCATATCTAGTAATACAGTCAGGGAATTGTACCCCTCAGTTACAATTGGTCCTTCGAGCCGGAGGGTAATTAGTGTAATATTAATATAGTGTTATTAATATTGAAATGGCCTATGATGAACACTCCACGAAACGATCCTCCTAACCAACGCCCGCAGCGCGAACGACGGCTCCCTCAGTACTTAGAGGCTTACGCTGTCAGTCAACAACCTAGTCTTCTACTAACAGTAAACGCGGTAAAACTAGAAAGTAAAAGTATGTCTAACCCCAACGCCCAGACTACCCCGACCATAGAGGCCCCTACGGGTTCTAATGTAACTGACCAAGTTCACGGTGGGGACCAGTGGGAACCAGACATGACTTCACACCCCGCCAGTACTGAAGAAGTAGTCCCCGATGAGTCCCGGGAGGAATACAGCGCTACCGAGAGAGAACTCGGCACGGAAGAAGACGGGGAGAGCACCGTGGAGATAGAGCTCCAAGGCTCCGCAAGGAGTACCCCGAGGGAAGGCTCCCCTATACAACCGCCTTCTCCCAGCGAGGCAGAGAGGACCCTACAGCAGGCCTTCCTCATCAGCCTGAACGCCGCTGCTGAACGCGACCGACTGCAGATCCAGCAGCGGAGCGAAGAAGAGCATATACGTCTGGAAATAAGACGCATTCAGAGGGAAGAGAATGTGGCCCGAGACCGAGCAGACAGCCAGCGAGCAGCTGCTGGTGCTCTACGGGACGCAGAGCGCGACAGACAGCAAGCGCAACTAATAGAACAGCTGATCAGACGGACAACACCCTCTCCCTCCGCCAGAGGCTCCAGGAACTCGTCTAGACACACCTCCAGGGCGGCATCCCCTAGCCGAGTAAACAACCCTGAACTTGACCAACAGACGAGGTCTATACCCCCCACAGACCACCTCCCCCCACCGGTCCAAGCGAGACCTAGCAACCGGGAAGGAGCAGCATATCCTGTGGAGAGGCTAAACCAGAGACTACAAGCACTGGATGACCTAACTGAAGACGAAGAGGAAGAGGAGGAGAACCACGCCCGACGACAGCACAGTACTCTACCGGACCAGGAGGTCCGGTACAGCCCAGGCTATACTCCCGCGGAGCTGCGCTACAGACCCCCGACTCTATACACGGGTGAGCACGACGCACGACCCGCACCAAGGAACAGCACCTGGACAAGCGGGCCATGGTACACTGCCGGTACCAGCCCATACCAAGGAGCGGGAGGAGACTCGCCTAGGAGGCCTCTCCCCCAACGCTCGCCGATGTATCCACAGTCAGCGTCATACATTGGCACGCCTATGGTACCCGACTTCACCCAAGAGAACCGGGCCCAGTATACAGAACTCCGCATGTGTCTGGAGACCATGTTGGTGGATGTATTGGATGAACGCCATAAATACGCCATCCTACTGAAGCACTTAAAGGTACCCCGCGCACATAATATAGCGCTCGCCTACGCGACTTCCACCACCCCATACACAGCAGCGCTGGTAGCATTGGACCAGAGGTATGGGCGCATATGGGATTACGTGATCCAGGAGATCCGACACATCGACCGCTTACCCCCAGCAATAGACAATCGAGCACTGGACGACCTGTCCATCAGAGTGCAGTCCCTGGTAGGGATGTTGGGAGCGCAGAGAGAGAAGGGGAGGCATGAACTTTACGCCAACTCAAATGTGGAAAGGATCTTGGAGAAGCTGCCGCCCGCTCGACAGGAGCGTTTTAGGCGGCAGAGAGACCACCGAGACCCGAATGGCCCCGAACCGAACCTCCTCGATCTAGCAGACTTCCTGGCGAGAGAAGTCAGCAGCCTACGGCTAGATACATTCGGACGGAGCACCCCTGGCTCCAGAGAAGGAACCAGACGACTAAATGATGGAAGAAGATCGGTGACTGTGATGCACCAATCGGAGTCAGTACCGAGCAGCAGGAGCCACAGTACCCCCTCCAGAACGGAGAAGTGGAAGATAGTGTGCCCCTACTGTGAGAAAGAACACTGGCTAGCGCAATGTGACTCCTTCCCCAAGCTGAACGCGGAGGAAGCAAGTCAATGGATAAAGTCCAACAAGCGCTGTTTTCGCTGTGCGCGCTCACACATGGCAGCCGAATGCTGCTTAAAGAAAAGGTGCACCAAGTGCGATGGAGCCCATCTGGACATACTTCACGACAGTAACAGACGGCGCCCTTCACCCGCACCATCCAGCAGCAAAGCGAGCGTCATGTACATCGATCCCGCCAGCAGCAGTGGAGCCCGAGTACTCCTAAAAGTAGTGCGTGTGACACTAAGCTACCAGAATAAAGTCCTGGACACTTACGCCGTCCTCGATGACGGGTCAGAGAAGACCCTTCTGCTCGCCTCCGCTGCGGCCCAGCTAGGGCTGCGGGGAAGCGAAACCCAAATGACAATTCGGACAATAAGACGAGATTTGAAGACGATAAAGGGCGAGAATGTCTCATTCTCTATCGCAGCAAGCGGCCAGCCTGAGCGACGGTACCAGATTACAGACGCTTTCACCAGCCAAGAAATAGGACTGTCGCGGTACACATACCCCGTCGCCAAGCTGATGGAGAAATATGCACATCTGCGCAAGTTACCGATCCCGCTCATAGACAATGCTATGCCGACCCTGTTGATAGGCTCCGACCATGCAGACCTCATTGTCCCGATAGACCGGGTTCATACCGGACCCCGAGGCTGTCCTGCAGCAGTCGAGACCCGTTTGGGATGGACTCTCCAAGGCCCGCTCGCCAAATCTCTCAACCGAAGTACAGCCACTAGATGTCTCCACTCCCGAGTCACAGAGGGAGAAACCGCACTCCTGCAACACGTAGAGCGGTTATGGACCTTGGAACAAATGCCCTTTAAGAACGGAAAGAAAGACATTCGCTCTAAAGATGACATTTACGCCATTCACCTCCTCGAGACAGGGACCAAGAGAGTCCCGGTCAACGGCGTGTTGAGATACGCCACGCCACTCCTGCGGCGAGAAGGAATGCCTACTTTCCACGCCAAGACAGACGCCACAGAACGGTACCTGCTGAACACGGAGCGGCGCTTAGCCAAGAACCCCGCCCAAGAGAGTGTATACCGCGCTGAGATTGAGAAGCTCATCACAGCGGGACACGTCACAAAGATGGACATTAAAGAGGCTGACCAGACCACTGAATCGTGGTATGTGCCTCACCACAAGGTCCATCACAACGGTAAAGACCGCATAGTATTTAACTGCAGCTACCAGATCGGATCCCAAAATCTGAATAAAGAGTTACTGCCCGGTCCCACACTCGGCCCCTCCCTACTCGGCGTTCTACTCCGCTTCCGCCAGGAAAAGGTGGCCATCAGCGGGGACATTAAAGGAATGTTCCTGCAGGTGAGATTAGTAGAGGAGGACAAGCCCCTGTTACGGTTCCTATGGAGAGAGAAGCCAGGAGATGAGCACCCAGCCATCTACCAATGGGAAGTCCTCCCCTTCGGAACGACGTGCAGCCCCTGCTGTGCTACATTTGCACTACAGAAACATGTAGCAGAGGACCCAGCAGCGGACGAAGAGGTCCGACACAGCGTAAAGAACAGCTTCTACGTAGACAACTGTCTACAAAGCCTTTCAACCCAGGAAGAAGCCGAGGCTCTCCTGATTAAACTCCGCGCCTCATTGATCAAAGGCGGCTTTGATCTCAGGCAGTGGGCCAGCAGCGATCCGCAAGTACTGCGCAGCCTCTCCTCCGAGGACAAGGCAGCCAGCAGCGAGACCTGGATGGCTACAATCCCGGGAGAAGCCCAGGAGATGACCCTGGGATTGGTGTGGCGATTCAAAACAGATTCGCTTCACTACAGACACAAGCCCCTGACTACGGAGCAGGGAAGGCCGGCGGCGGCGCCGACCACCAGACGGAGTGTGTACACAACACTCGCCCGACAATATGACCCGCTAGGATGTATTCTACCGTACACCACCAGGGCAAAAATGATTGTACGAGCATTGTGGGACAAGGACCAGGGCTGGGACGACCCCATTCCCGCACACCTTGCATCCACCTGGAGAGAGTGGGAGATGGAGCTCCACTCACTCCCAGGCGTTAATATGCGCCGAAGCTACTTCCCACCCACGGTGAGGCCAGAGACATGTAAAATGGACTTACACGTCTTCAGTGACGCCTCAGAGGTCGCATACGGATCAGTAGCCTACTTGCGGGCCCAAGAAAAGGGGGGAGAGATCTACACAGCATTTGTCCTCGCCCGCTCGAGAATAGCCCCACGCAAGCAACAATCTATCCCACGTCTAGAGCTCTGCGCAGCCCTAGCCGGAGCGCACCTAGCCACGCTCATCCAACGTGAGCTCACCATACCGGTGTCTAGAACAATCCTGTGGTCAGATTCCACGACAGTACTCGCCTGGATCAAATCGGACTCATGCAAGTACAAAGTCTTCGTGGGAGTCAGAGTCACCGAGATTCAAGACTTAACCGAAGAGTTAACCGGAGAAACAGAGTGGCGCTACGTTGATACAAAACAGAACCCAGCTGACGTCATCACCCGGGGGATGCCCCTGGATGACCTCACCCGTCACAATGCTTACAGTGACGGCCCCGCATTCCTAAGACTCCCGGAAGGACAGTGGCCCACGCCTATCCCGAGGGAAGCCAGTCAGGAGGAGGCTGAGAATAAGAAGCCTGTGTTCTGTGGATTGAGCACTGTTATCTCCGCAGACCCCAACACACTCCTGATGGGGCGGCTAGATCCTGCATTACCCCAGACAATGTACCGGCCTGAAGAAGCGAACGGCCGACGAATGTGGAGGTACAGCCAAGTATTAGCCGACAAGTTTTGGAGCAGTTTCCTACTGCACTACCTACCGTCTCTACAGACCCGCCAGAAGTGGGTAAAGGAGAGAGACAATTTGACAGAAGGAACAGTCGTCATGATTATTGATCAATCACTGCCCAGAGCTATGTGGCCGGCCGGCCGCGTAAGCAAAGTGATCACCGGTGCCGACGGCAAGGTCCGAGCAGCTGAAGTGCTTGTCCAGGGTCGCACTTACACCCGTCCCGTGGCGAGGCTCATAGAACTGCCCCGACTCCCAGACACAATCGATGATGACCATGACCCTATAACCCTATGACTTTGTGAAGTTGACTGACCCCTACAGCAAACCCTTATGTGTAAATAGACAACGCGATTAATCTGTCTCTGCTTAACTGATTAGGTCTGGGACCAATCAGGGGGTGGCTGTTGTGAAGGGCCAGATTAAACCGAATATATATATTTATTTATATATATATATTTAATTGTATTTGTATATTCTCTAATATTCCCTGATATCCCTTGTATATTCCTTGTACAATATGCATTGAATATCCATTCTAGCCTACTGAACATCCCATAATAGTCTCCATTCTACTATTGGTCGAGACCTTGGTGCCAGGCTGCCATACCCCCCAGACCCAGTTCAAACGTACCGCTCAACATGTACGAACAAGTCCTAGTTCCGCGTAGGAATCTGGCTACCGCACCACTAATGGGACTATTTGTTCATAGTGCGTATATATACTGCGCTACTAAAGTAGGACTTTCTTTTCAGTCCAGTTTCTTACCCTCCAATAGAGTGACAGACGTAAAGCCTCCCCGCGACGCCACGTGTGGGAGTAAGGCCAAGTTCGGCCTACCATCGGTATTGAGACATCGTGTATATTAATATTTGAATAGTCATATTTGGCACTATATCGTCGAGTTGGACGTAGTCTATTAAGCTAATAATAGTCTGTTAATATATAGTGCTTCGTGCGGTGAGAATACTACCGTAGTCAGCACCCCATCGTTTCGGGCAGAAAACTGGCTGCTTATCCAGGATGATCGACCCCATGTGAGATTGCACCCGAGGAGCCCCAGAGCCGACGAGCGAGTGGACCTGTATACCGGATTATTCTACCGACGACAGCCCGCCTTCCCAGGCACGGATTATGCTTTGTATACGTTGATTATTCCATGGATAAAGACCCCCGACACTGCCGTGTGTTGGAACCCCCCCCCTGGAGAGGACGCAAGGTGAGGAGACGCTCTGCAAGACGAGGTCGCTTCACGTCTCTCCTCCGTGGACCGGAGGACGCCGGCCCACAAAGAGTCCATCTGCTTTCATCTGCGGTCCAAGGATCGCCGGCGCATTGAACGGCACTACAGTGGGTTCACCTGGGATACCCTTGGCCGGATGAGGCAGCCGGACTCTACCCCCCCCCCCTTCCTACTCCTGTCGGCTTACAAGCGACCGGATTAACCCCCCCTAGTGTATCCAGTCTATAATCATTAAAGTATCATTGCTGTTATTCCTTAACTATTCCAGGTCGTATATGTACCACCTGCGCCTTCAGAGATTGGACATTCTCTATTGATATACCAACGAATACTCTTGCCATAAAAGTGCATACTAATTCCCATTCATAAATGTGATTGATTTGATTAAGTGCTTGCTCTACACACCATCGCTGTGTAGAAATAAAGACCTATTTCTAATTTGTACATTTGTGTTGGATCCGTTTCATCTACGTGACAGTGTTCATCATAATATATTTATGCCGAGTACTGGGTGGCCGAATATTAAGTACAAAGGTAGTGGTAGTAAGTATCATATCTAGTAATACAGTCAGGGAATTGTACCCCTCAGTTACAATCAGCACGGACGACTTTAAAGCAGATGTGTATTTCAGTATGTGGCGTAAAACTATGGAATTATCTACAGAATGATTTAAAGAGTTATAAAGTACAAATATCTTTCAGTTCAAGAAAATGTATAAAGAAAGAACATTTAGACTTTATGAAGTTGAAGGATTTTCTCATGTTATTGTAAGTATTGCTTGTATGTGTAATTTACAGACCATCTATTTCTTTTTTTGTCGCCCCCCAGACCATCTATTTCTATTGTGTATTTATTGTTTTGAGTAAGGCGCAGGCAAAATAAGATTTTCTTCTCCCTGCTCCTGGAATGTACAAATTGGGAGGTGCTTTTTATTATTAAACTATTCTGTTGTGCTTTTGTGAAGCTGGGCATTGCAATGAATGGAACAAATACAAATTTAATTTAATTAAAAAAGTGTCCCCACAATTTCTCTAAATAAAGTGACACCCTTGTTTATACAGGACAATTATGATCCTTCTATTATCCAATGATCGCTCATGCCATCTGTTTAATAGATAAAGCTGCATGGAGGCATAGAAATTATAGAAAAGCTTGTGATTTAGTGTTGTTTGTAACAACTCACACCAGGCATGTTGCCAGGGAAACAGTGAGAACCTTGAAGACACTTGTCATGTTCCCACTAAGGTCACACTGTATCTGTTTGAAGTCCTGATGCCATGGTGAGACTGATGATACAGATGTGGAAGTATCTAAGTACATTTACCCTAGTACTTCTCTTCTCCCTCTACACTAAATCACTGGGTAACATTATCACGTCTCATGGCTTCTCATATCATTGTTATGCCGATGATACTCAACTCTTCCTCTCCTTCCCTCCCTCAGATATCCATGTCTCTGAGCGGATCTCGGCCTGTCTGTCCGACATCTCCGCCTGGATGACGAGCAAAACAGAATTGCTCCACCTGCCGGCCAAATCCTCCCCCCTGACCGACCTTTCCATCACAGTCGAGAATGCAGCTGTGACCGCGTCCCCGACCGCCAAGAACCTTGGTGTTGTCCTCGACGACCAGTTCTTCTCTGCTCACATTGCAGCGACAACCAGAACCTGCAGATTCCTCCTGAGCAACGTCAGAAGTATCCGCCCCTTCCTGACAAAAGAAGCCACCCAACTCCTCGTCCAATCAACAGTCATCTCCCGCCTCGACTACTGCAACGCACTGCTCGCTGGCCTCCCGGCCACTGCCACCAAGCCTCTTCAACTCATTCAAAACGCAGCGGCCCGCCTGATCTCAAACCTACCGAAGTCGGCCCATGTCACCCCACTTCTTAGGGACCTGCACTGGCTCCCCATTGCTGCACGTATCCGCTTCAAGGCCCTCGACCTAGCATACCGTGCGGCAAAGGGAACCGCTCCCGCCTACCTCCGGTCAATGGTCTCTAACTACACACCCTCAAGACCCCTACGCTCTGCATCTTCTGGCCACCTCAGACCTACTCCTATCCAAGCTCCGGGAGGGTCATCAAAGAGAAGCCGCCTATTCTCAGTCCTTGCCCCACAATGGTGGAATGAACTACCCACCCCAGTTAGGACAGCCGAATCCTGTCCAATCTTTCGCCGTCGACTAAAGACGCACTTCTTCAACCATTATCTGAAATAATGAAAAAAAAGAAAAATCTAACCCTACTAACCTTACTGTCATGCACTTGTCCTAATAAACTAACCTACACTGTAACACGCAACACTTTGATGAACATTGTTACTCAGCTGATAGAGTTGTACCCTTCCTGATGACTTGTCGTACAGAACTTGTAAGTCGCTTTGGATAAAAGCGTCAGCTAAATGACTAAATGTAAATGTAAATGTACTGTAGGCCTGCTTTAGTCCATTTGTTGGTACTTGCTGTTTACTTGAGAATTAAAATTTTAAGCATAGACATACAGTGCTTTTACTCAATTAACTTGGATGTTTTTAACCAAAGTGCCTTGCAATATGATGGGTGTGTGCATTCTTTATTTTAACATGGGTGTTAATCAAACCCGTAACCATGGCAGTGTCAGTGTCACAAGTTGACAGGACCTTGCTCCCCTAGGGGGGGGGTGTTATTTTGTGCCTAATATAAACAGTGGATTAGCCTTATTATCTCCAACATATTGGAGTACTGTGTGGATAACTTTTACCCCTGGGCCATGGATGTAATCAGACATCATGCATGGCTCTATGTTTCCTCCACCGCTGTTTTCCAAGTGTCCCATAGGAGAGTGATGATGTCATGGCTAAACACCTGGGTTTATAATGGCAGGTGAGCTCCAAGATGGCAGACTACTTCAGGCGGATGTCTCACGACAGCGATGCGGTCCGTCTCACCTTGTCTCTTCAACACCGGATTCCCCATCATCGACAACTCGACATCTTCCTTTCCCGACTCAACGACATTACTGCAGAACCAGAGGGCGGCTCGGCTTGGGCTCTCCTCCTCCACAAGCTAAGTAGCACTCTTTATTCGACCACATGCATATGTTTGTATGTTGAGCTGTGAACAAATACGTCACTGATTGTGTTTTCCTGTATATTTGTATATCTTGTATGTCATAAATGTCTGGATGAAACAGTACCTGTATGTCATAAATGTCATGATGAATTTAAAATGGCTGGGGGACCCTGATGTAAACAAGACGAAAGTCTTTCTCTGGTCTGCATCCCCTTAACAATTGTTTGTATTGAGCCGTACTGTATTGTACCCATTCTGCAATCTGTTAATAAAGTTTTCAATCAATCAATCAATCTATCCTCTGCTAGGTGGATTAAACCTGCTCTACTACCAAGGAGAGTGGCTGGAACCCATGCCAGTATTATTATTGGGTTAGCTGTATTGTTATTGGGTTAGCTGTATTATTATTGGGTTAGCTGTCCCGGCTATATTAGTGCACCACACCCTACTTCCCTGAAAATCAGTATTATTGGGTTAGCTGTAGCAGCTATATGGACGCAGTATTTTGTCTACCGACTCAGGGTCAGTGGCCATTTTTTACATTTTGATTTCCTTATTTTCCCCTCTCTGGTGTTGCTACCCCTGTTTGTGCCTTCCCTTTCCCCATCCTTGGTATGTTAGTTTGTGTGTTAGTGTAGGTACGTTTGTAATGGGTAGTATTTTTTGTTCCTGAGTGTGGTGTTTCGTTGTTTATGTTCCCCCTGGCTTGCACGCTTGAAGCCTTTTTACAACGCATCCGCGTTTCCGGGTTCCCGTTTTGCGCTCTGATTGGCCAGGTCATGTGACATGAGCGCCAATCGTGGGACGGCAAGCTTCTACACTGGTTAAGCTTAGGCACTCTTCGAAGTTGGTTAAGGTTAGAGTTTGTCTTAGAGCGTGACGGCAAGTTCTTTCGCCAGTTAAGCTTAGGCACTCTTTCGAAGTTGGTTAAGGTTAGAGTTTGTCTTAGAGCATGGCGATAGAACGCAAGGTAGCTTGCAGGCTGTTCGACGCGGAAATGGGCAAACACGCTATTGGGCGCACATGTCACATGACCGGGCCAATCAGAGCGCCGGAAACGCGGATGCGTTGTAAAAAGGCTACACGCGGCTTGCACGGCTTCCACGGTGCTCCAGTAGGTGAACGAGTGAACTCTCCGTGGATGAATGAATGAATGAATGAATGAATGAATGAATGAAAACTTTATTTAACAGATTGCAGAATGGGTACAATACAGTACGGCTCAATACACACAATTGTTAAGGGGATGCAGACCAGAGAAAGACGTTTGTCTTGTTTACATCAGGGTCCCCCATTTTCAATTCATAGTGACATTTATGACATACACAACATACATGACATTTATGGCATAGGGACATACATGACATACAGGTATTTAGTACTGTTACATTTGTGACATATATATACGATATGCAAATATACAGTACTGTTACCCATAGCTCCTGACAGAGTATGATGGGGAGGGGACTGTACATTAGGAGGGGGTGGGTGGGTGGGAGAGAAATATACATACGGTGGGGAGAGAATATATACATATGGTGGGGAGGAGACTGTACATTAGGAGGGGGTGGGTGGGTGGGAGAGAAATATACATACGGTGGGGAGAGAATATATACATCCGGTGGGGAGGAGACTGTCTATTAGGAGGGGGTGGGGGTGGGGGGGGTTTGGACATTTACGGTGGCCAGTTTCGAATTGCATAGGTGCTCTTTAAGTAGGTGCTCTTTAAGAGCGGTTTTGAATGTGGGTAGGGATTCACATTCCTTTACAGCTTTGGGTAGGGCGTTCCACATTGATGTGGCATAATTGTGAAACGTGTTTAGTCCCTTGTTTGAGCCGAATCTGGGTTTAACATGATTTGTTGAGCTTCCTCTGGTGTTGTGGTCGTGGTATTCACTGACCTTTGGGAAGTATTTTGACATGTACATGGGTACCTTAGTCGTATAGTGTATCTTGTAGACCAGGCCCATTGCAAGTTGCTGTACTCTGTCGTCTACTCTAAGCCATCCTAGGTTGTCAAAGTGGGCAGGGGTGAGGTGGGTTCTGACATGTTTGTTTTGTGATGTTTGTAATCTTGTTTTTAGCGCCTTTGAGGTGCTTTGGTACCATGAGGTGCAAGCATAGTCGTAGTACCCTTGAATGAGTGCTCCTGCCAGAGTCTTCAGGGTATTCTTGTTTACCAGAGAGGAGATCCGGTACAAGAATCTAGTTCGTTGGTTGACTTTTTTTATTACCTTGGATGCCATTTTGTCACAGGAAAGATTTGCCTCTAGGATGGAACCTAGGTATGTAATTTCATCTTTCCTTGTGACAATATTGTCACCAACTGTAACTGAGAAGCCGTCGGTCTTGCTGAGTTTGTTATTTGATCCGAAGAGAATGGACTCTGTTTTACCCAGGTGTAATGTTAGTTTGTTATCAGCGAGCCTGGTGCAGATTCTGCCGAGTTCAGAGCTGAGGGTTTTTTCAACCTGTAACTTGTTCTTGTCAGAGACCAGCAGGGCTGAGTCGTCCGCGAACAAGAACAAGTTGCAGTCACAAGCTGACGACATGTCATTTGCATAATGGCTGTACATGTTTGTTGTACATGATAAAGTAAAGGCCACTGACTGTGTGTTAGTTGGCTGAATAGCAGTAGTAGCTTTGGTGGTTTGCGGTGCCCTTAGTATAAATGGTTTGGCCCCTGTGTTGGGTGTAAAATTTTGCCTTGTATGAGCGGTGGACGTACTGTAACTGTACACCTGCATTGATAGCGTGTGACAAATCCAGCCCTTGTGGCATTGTAGTGAGAAGTGCATGTAAGCATTATGCCCATAGCTGTAGTGTGGGATAACCGACGCCATTTTGGTGCTAGACTGTAGACGTTCCAACTCCTAGCAGTAGGGTTTCGCTTTCCTCAGGGTGGTCACATGACCCAGAAGAGCCACTGCCACCAGTCCGGCACCGGAGCTGCCAACTGGCAAGCCAAAGCGTTATACACGTCTTGGTCGACCTGTGACATTAGTGCCAAGCTCTTCCTGTTGACATGCACAGGAAATGTCCTGCTTGTTACTGTGATCTATTGTCTGCAGTTACCAATTACTTTGAAGAAAAAGGTTTTACAGTACATGAAATGCAAAACATGATACGCTCATAATGATGCTTTTAAACATTTTAGTCCACTAACTGCAAGTGGAAGCATTCAGAGTGTAAGTGGACTGCCACTTTCTTTAATGTAATCTGTTTGCTTTATAAATAAGACAGATTGAACTCTGTTAAGCACGGAAATACAAGAACCAAATGAAGAATGATCTATTTATAGGCTACTTTTGATGCTTATTTTCTATTAGAAAGGAATTTTAAACTGTGATCAGCTGATTGAATAATTCAATATTATCTATTTTCCTACTCAGCTATTTCTTTTTTACTTTGGTCAAATCACCATATTATTACATACTGTACATCAAATGAATAACATATTTCCTCACATATCTGTCTGGGATACATACATGTACCACACATCATAGGGATTGCAGTACAGAATCAGCCATTTGTAGAGGTTCAAGGACACTGGGGTTGACACATGGCTGTGGTGGGGATTGAACCTGTTCCAGTTCCAGTCTCTCTAACTGCCAGGTGACCCTGCCATCCCACATGTTTTATAAAAGAAGATACATTAGGATATTTCCAATTCCTTGTTATGATTTCACACAGAATCTGTTGAATTCAGACACTGGCTGATGGCTTAGTCACTGTTTAGGTCAAAGTGTAATAATTAATAACTATTACACATCCGCTTCTCCCCGAATAACTGAAAAGAACCAAGATTAAAAAAAGTGTCCTCATTCGTAAAAAAATTCACATGAAGAAAAAAGAAAAGAAAAAAAGACCTGAAATCATTGGAAATGATAAAGAGTATTTTCATTTTAGGATATAAAAGTACATACTTTTACTCAAATAACTTGGTGGATGTCTTTAACCAAAGCGCCTTGCACTGATGGGTGTGTCGATTCTTTATTTTATCATGGGTGGCTCCAGTTGGAATCGAACCCCTAACCTTGGCCGTGTTAGTGCCAAGTTCTTCTCTGTTGACATGCATAGGATGTGATGGATCACGGTATATGTGGGTTTTATTTTAGCTTATTCTAAGGTGCTTTGGCTTTATTTCGTCTTTCTGTGAGGGACAGCTGTCTATTTCGTCTTTCTGTGAGGGACAGCTGTCAATCACTGGCCTCTGCAGTTAATTGCCATGCGGCATGGCAGGTGTGTGGGCTTGATTGCCACCTGATTGGTGTCAGGTGTGCAGTGCCTTTAAGTAGGTTTGGTTGACTGTGTTTGGAAGCTTGTCCATTTCATGTTTTTCCCTAAATAGTAAAGGAGTGTTCTAAGCTCATGCTCTAGGCATGGGTGTCAAACTCATTTTCACAGAGGGCCACATCAGCATTATGGTTGCCCTCAAAGGGCCAAAGACCGTATAAATGTTAATGTAATGTAAAATAAATGTAGCTACTCATTTACATATTGTTAAACATGTTGTTTCTGTATTTATTACTGATTCAAGTTATACATATTGCATATGCATTTGCATAGATGTAAACATATATGTTAGCTTATGTTATTTTAACAAATACTTTTAGTTTATCAGAACCCCATATTACTCCATCAATCAATGATCAAACCATTCAAGTAAATAACAAAGAAGAATATCATCAAATACAAGCTATGACATTAAGTTTGTTCAAAACCTTTTTGTCACAGTCAAGAGGGGCAGAACTAACAACTGTGAGCTGCAAAGAACACGTGGGACAGATGTAGCAGATGTTACAAAAACAAATGGCTGCACACAACCTTGCAGAGGCCATACATCCAACTAATGGAAGATAGTTTAATTAACTTTAATTAACAGATTGCAGAATGGGTACAGTACAGTACAGCTCAATACACACAATTGTTAAGGGGATGCAGACCAGAGAAAGACTTTCGACTTGTTTACATCAGGGTCCCCCATTTTCAATTCGTAATGAAATTGCTATTATGTGTCTGCATGAACACACAACTGTAACTGTACTCAAAAATAACAAAATAAGGGTTGTCTCAGTTCACAACTATATTGGTCAAGTTTTGGGTGGGACTTGTTTGCGTCCCTACAGCTTCTTATTCAATTGAGCGAGATGCTCGGTTATGTCACACAGCCAGTCTGCATCTGACAGTTCAGACAATATTTCTTCAACCCTTTGTTACTACCTATTCCGCCTGGATCTTTTTTGTATTTTGGGCTGTAAAATTGTCAAAGAATGTCTGAGGAGTAAGTGCTTTTGGCTTTTTTCCTTTGTTACTTCATCAATACCTCAGATGTTCAACATACATGTATGTGTAAGAATGTGTAATAACTAAGGCTGTCAAAGTTAAAGCTTTATTAACGCATTAACCCACAATTCTTTTAACGCCGCTATTTTTTAACCCAAGATTAATGTTTAAAATGTATTTTTATTATTATTATTTTTTTGCCAGAGCTCTTGGGGGCCACATCAAATGACGTGGCGGGCCACATTTGGCCCGCGGGCCATGAGTTTGACACCTATGCTCTAGGGTTTTCTATGTCTCTAGTATTGTTTTTCTTGTTGTTTTGCTAGGCAGTGGTTGTTATTTTGGGATTTTTACCCAGTTATTTTATACTGGTGTTTTGTGTTTCCTACAATTTTTATTTATCTTATTCTTGTGTTTCCCCCCACCCTCTCTCATCGCTCAGCGATTCCAGTGGTTACCCCTCTGGGGTAACTTTAAGATTCCCCTTTTTGTGTGTGTCTGCGTGTGTGTCCTACACCCCCCCCCCCAATCCTGACACAGGACCGTAGAGGACATGTCCTGCTTCTTACTCTTATTTAACGTGTGCAGTTACCAATTACTTTGAATAAAATGATTTTACATGCAAAACATGATACGTTCATAATGATGCTTTTCAAATGTTTAGTCTGCTAACTGCAAGTGGAAGCAATCAGAGTGAGTGTAAGTGGACTGCCACTTCCCTTAATATAATCTGTCTGACTTTATAATTAAAACAGATTGAACTCTGTTAAGTACTGAAGTAGATGAAGAAAAATCTACCCACATGTATACCATTGATGCTTATCATTTTCTATACTTCAATACTTCCTAATTTGCAATTTTGTATTTTTATTTAGGTCAAATCAGTATATTATTACATACATCAAAATGTATATAATATTTCCTCACATATCCATCTGGGACACATACATGTACTACACATTTTACCATAGGGATCGCAGTACAGAATCAGACATTTGTAGAGGTTCAGTGTCTTGCTCAAGGACACTTTGACTGGGATTAACACATGGCTGTGGTGGGGATTGAACCTGTGATTTTCCAGTTATATAGCATACTTGGCTATCGCGTCTCGCTCTGCCAATGAGATATCCTCTTATCTCCATGCACATATTGTGCACACGAAACAAACAAATGCACCCACTTGCACGTGACCAAGCCACTCCCATGCGTCTCCCTATATGACGCCGGAAATGGTCACTGTAACTGAGGGGTACAATTCCCTGACTGTATTACTAGATATGATACTTACTACCACTACCTTTGTACTTAATATTCGGCCACCCAGTACACGGCATAAATATATTATGATGAACACTGTCACGTAGATGAAACGGATCCAACACAAATGTACGAATTAGAAATAGGTCTTTATTTCTACACAGCGATGGTGTGTAGAGCAAGCACTTAATCAAATCAATCACATTTATGAATGGAATTAGTATGCACTTTTATGGCAAGAGTATTCGTCGGTATATCAATAGAGAATGTCCAATCTCTGAAGGCGCAGGTGGTACATATACGACCTGGAATAGTTTAAGGAATAACAGCAATGATACTTTAATGATTATATACTGGATACACCAGGGGGGGTTAATCCGGTCGCTTGTAAGCCGACAGGAGTAGGAAGGGGGGGGGGGGTAGAATCCGGCTGCCTCATCCGGCCAAGGGTATCCCAGGTGAACCCACTGTAGTGCCGTTCAATGCGCCGGCGATCCTTGGACCACAGATGAAAGCAGGTGGACTCTTTGTGGGCCGGCGTCATCCGGTCCACGGAGGAGAGACGTGAAGCGACCTCGTCTTGCAGAGCGTCTCCTCACCTTGCGTCCTCTCCAGGGGGGGGGGGGTTCCAACACACGGCAGTGTCGGGGGTCTTTATCCATGGAATAATCAAAGTATACAAAGCATAATCCGTGCCTGGGAAGGCGGGCTGTCGTCGGTAGAATAATCCGGTATACAGGTCCACTCGCTCGTCGGCTCTGGGGCTCCTCGGGTGCAGCTTCACGTGGGGTCAACCACCCTGGATAAGCAGCCAGTTCTCTGCCCGAAACGATGGGGTACTGACTACGGTAGTATTCTCACCGCACGAAGCACTATATATTAACAGACTATTATTAGCTTAATAGACCACGTCCAACTCGACGATATAGTGCCAAATATGACTATTCAAATATTAATATACACGATGTCTCAATACCGATGGTAGGCGAACTTGGCCTTACTCCCACACGTGGCGTCGCGGGGAGGCTTTACGTCTGTGACTCTATTGGAGGGTAAGAAACTGGACTGAAAAGGAAGTCCTACTTTAGTAGCGCAGTATATATACGCACTATGAACAAATAGTCCCATTAGTGGTGCGGTAGTCAGATTCCTACGCGGAACTAGGACTAGTTCGTACATGTGGAGCGGTACGTTTGAACTGGGTCTGAGGGGTATGGCAGCCTGGCACCAAGGTCTCGACCAATAGTAGAATGGAGACTATTATGGGATGTTCAGTAGGCTAGAATGGATATTCAATGCATATTGTACAAGGAATATACAAGGGATATCAGGGAATATTAGAGAATATACAAATACAATTAAATATATATATATAAATAAATATATATATTCGGTTTAATCTGGCCCTTCACAACAGCCACCCCCTGATTGGTCCCAGACCTAATCAGTTAAACAGAGACAGATTAATCGCGTTGTCTATTTACACATAAGGGTTTGCTGTAGGGGTCAGTCAACTTCACAAAGTCATAGGGTTATAGGGTCATGGTCATCATCGATTGTGTCTGGGAGTCGGGGCAGTTCTATGAGCCTCGCCACGGGACGGGTGTAAGTGCGACCCTGGACGAGCACTTCAGCTGCTCGGACCTTGCCGTCGGCACCGGTGATCACTTTGCTTACGCGGCCGGCCGGCCACATAGCTCTGGGCAGTGATTGATCAATAATCATGACGACTGTTCCTTCTGTCAAATTGTCTCTCTGGGCTCGCTGCAGTAGAAGCAATTCTGCTTCCTCGTAGTTAGCTGCTGACATATCAGCGGGGGACTTGCACTCCGGGTGGTACCGCAGGAATGTTCTTTGTTGTGCACTCTCTATGGACGTGCAATCGTCTATGTTAGGGTCGGTGGAGGCTACGGTGCTCAATCCACAGAACACAGACTTCTTATTTTCCACCTCCTCTGGACTTGCTTCCCTCGGGATAGGCATGGGCCACTGTCCTTCCGGGAGTCTTAGGAATGCGGGGCCGTCACTGTAGACATTGCGACGGGTGAGGTCATCCAGGGGCATCCCCCGGGTGATGACGTCAGCTGGGTTCTGTTTTGTATCAACGTAGCGCCACTCTGTTTCTCCGGTTAACTCTTCGGTTAAGTCTTGAATCTCGGTGACTCTGACTCCCACGAAGACTTTGTACTTGCATGAGTCCGATTTGATCCAGGCGAGTACCGTCGTGGAATCTGACCACAGGATTGTTCTAGACACCGGTATGGTGAACTCACGTTGGATGAGCGTGGCTAGGTGCGCTCCGGCTAGGGCTGCGCAGAGCTCTAGACGTGGGATAGATTGTTGCTTGCGTGGGGCTATTCTCGAGCGGGCGAGGACAAATGCTGTGTAGATCTCTCCCCCCTTCTCTTGGGCCCGCAAGTAGGCTACTGATCCGTATGCGACCTCTGAGGCGTCACTGAAGACGTGTAAGTCCATTTTACATGTCTCTGGCCTCACCGTGGGTGGGAAGTAGCTTCGGCGCATATTAACGCCTGGGAGTGAGTGGAGCTCCATCTCCCACTCTCTCCAGGTGGATGCAAGGTGTGCGGGAATGGGGTCGTCCCAGCCCTGGTCCTTGTCCCACAATGCTCGTACAATCATTTTTGCCCTGGTGGTGTACGGTAGAATACATCCTAGCGGGTCATATTGTCGGGCGAGTGTTGTGTACACACTCCGTCTGGTGGTCGGCGCCGCCGCCGGCCTTCCCTGCTCCGTAGTCAGGGGCTTGTGTCTGTAGTGAAGCGAATCTGTTTTGAATCGCCACACCAATCCCAGGGTCATCTCCTGGGCTTCTCCCGGGATTGTAGCCATCCAGGTCTCGCTGCTGGCTGCCTTGTCCTCGGAGGAGAGGCTGCGCAGTACTTGCGGATCGCTGCTGGCCCACTGCCTGAGATCAAAGCCGCCTTTGATCAATGAGGCGTGGAGTTTAATCAGGAGAGCCTCGGCTTCTTCCTGGGTTGAAAAGCTTTGTAGACAGTTGTCTACGTAGAAGCTGTTCTTTACGCTGTGTCGGACCTCTTCGTCCGCTGCTGGGTCCTCTGCTACATGTTTCTGTAGTGCAAATGTAGCACAGCAGGGGCTGCACGTCGTTCCGAAGGGGAGGACTTCCCATTGGTAGATGGCTGGGTGCTCATCTCCTGGCTTCTCTCTCCATAGGAACCGTAACAGGGGCTTGTCCGCCTCTACTAGTCTCACCTGCAGGAACATTCCTTTAATGTCCCCGCTGATGGCCACCTTTTCCTGGCGGAAGCGGAGTAGAACGCCGAGTAGGGAGGGGCCGAGTGTGGGACCGGGCAGTAACTCTTTATTCAGATTTTGGGATCCGATCTGGTAGCTGCAGTTAAATACTATGTGGTCTTTACCGTTGTGATGGACCTTGTGGTGAGGCACGTACCACGATTCAGTGGTCTGGTCAGCCTCTTTAATGTCCATCTTTGTGACGTGTCCCGCTGTGATGAGCTTCTCAATCTCAGCGCGGTATACACTCTCTTGGGTGGGGTTCTTGGCTAAGCGCCGCTCTGTGTTCAGCAGGTACCGTTCTGTGGCTTCTGTCTTGGCGTGGAAAGTAGGCATTCCTTCTCGCCGCAGGAGTGGCGTGGCGTATCTCAACACGCCGTTGACCGGGACTCTCTTGGTCCCTGTCTCGAGGAGGTGAATGGCGTAAATGTCATCTTTAGAGCGAATGTCTTTCTTTCCGTTCTTAAAGGGCATTTGTTCCAAGGTCCATAGCCGCTCTACGTGTTGCAGGAGTGCGGTTTCTCCCTCTGTGACTCGGGAGTGGAGACATCTAGTGGCTGTACTTCGGTTGAGAGATTTGGCGAGCGGACCTTGGAGAGTCCATCCCAAACGGGTCTCGACTGCTGCAGGACAGCCTCGGGGTCCGGTATGAACCCGGTCTATCGGGACAATGAGGTCTGCATGGTCGGAGCCTATCAACAGGGTCGGCATAGCATTGTCTATGAGCGGGATCGGTAACTTGCGCAGATGTGCATATTTCTCCATCAGCTTGGCGACGGGGTATGTGTACCGCGACAGTCCTATTTCTTGGCTGGTGAAAGCGTCTGTAATCTGGTACCGTCGCTCAGGCTGGCCGCTTGCTGCGATAGAGAATGAGACATTCTCGCCCTTTATCGTCTTCAAATCTCGTCTTATTGTCCGAATTGTCATTTGCATTTCGCTTCCCCGCAGCCCTAGCTGGGCCGCAGCGGAGGCGAGCAGCAGGGTCTTCTCTGACCCGTCATCGAGGACGGCGTAAGTGTCCAGGACTTTATTCTGGTAGCTTAGTGTCACACGCACTACTTTTAGGAGTACTCGGGCTCCACTGCTGCTGGCGGGATCGATGTACATGACGCTCGCTTTGCTGCTGGATGGTGCGGGTGAAGGGCGCCGTCTGTTACTGTCGTGAAGTATGTCCAGATGGGCTCCATCGCACTTGGTGCACCTTTTCTTTAAGCGGCATTCGGCTGCCATGTGTGAGCGCGCACAGCGAAAACAGCGCTTGTTGGACTTTATCCATTGACTTGCTTCCTCCGCGTTCAGCTTGGGGAAGGAGTCACATTGCGCTAGCCAGTGTTCTTTCTCACAGTAGGGGCACACTATCTTCCACTTCTCCGTTCTGGAGGGGGTACTGTGGCTCCTGCTGCTCGGTACTGACTCCGATTGGTGCATCACAGTCACCGATCTTCTTCCATCATTTAGTCGTCTGGTTCCTTCTCTGGAGCCAGGGGTGCTCCGTCCGAATGTATCTAGCCGTAGGCTGCTGACTTCTCTCGCCAGGAAGTCTGCTAGATCGAGGAGGTTCGGTTCGGGGCCATTCGGGTCTCGGTGGTCCCTCTGTCGCCTAAAACGCTCCTGTCGAGCGGGCGGCAGCTTCTCCAAGATCCTTTCCACATTTGAGTTGGCGTAAAGTTCATGCCTCCCCTTCTCTCTCTGCGCTCCCAACATCCCTACCAGGGACTGCACTCTGATGGACAGGTCGTCCAGTGCTCGATTGTCTATTGCTGGGGGTAAGCGGTCGATGTGTCGGATCTCCTGGATCACGTAATCCCATATGCGCCCATACCTCTGGTCCAATGCTACCAGCGCTGCTGTGTATGGGGTGGTGGAAGTCGCGTAGGCGAGCGCTATATTATGTGCGCGGGGTACCTTTAAGTGCTTCAGTAGGATGGCGTATTTATGGCGTTCATCCAATACATCCACCAACATGGTCTCCAGACACCTGCGGAGTTCCGTATACTGGGCCCGGTTCTCTTGGGTGAAGTCGGGTACCATAGGCGGGCCAATGTATGACGCGGACTGTGGATACATCGGCGAGCGTTGGGGGAGAGGCCTCCTAGGCGAGTCTCCTCCCGCTCCTTGGTATGGGCTGGTACCGGCAGTGTACCATGGCCCGCTTGTCCAGGTGCTGTTCCTCGGTGCGGGTCGTGCGTCGTGCTCACCCGTGTATAGAGTCGGGGGTCTGTAGCGCAGCTCCGCGGGAGTATAGCCTGGGCTGTACCGGACCTCCTGGTCCGGTAGAGTACTGTGCTGTCGTCGGGCGTGGTTCTCCTCCTCTTCCTCTTCGTCTTCAGTTAGGTCATCCAGTGCTTGTAGTCTCTGGTTTAGCCTCTCCACAGGATATGCTGCTCCTTCCCGGTTGCTAGGTCTCGCTTGGACCGGTGGGGGGAGGTGGTCTGTGGGGGGTATAGACCTCGTCTGTTGGTCAAGTTCAGGGTTGTTTACTCGGCTAGGGGATGCCGCCCTGGAGGTGTGTCTAGACGAGTTCCTGGAGCCTCTGGCGGAGGGAGAGGGTGTTGTCCGTCTGATCAGCTGTTCTATTAGTTGCGCTTGCTGTCTGTCGCGCTCTGCGTCCCGTAGAGCACCAGCAGCTGCTCGCTGGCTGTCTGCTCGGTCTCGGGCCACATTCTCTTCTCTCTGAATGCGTCTTAGTTCTAGACGTATATGCTCTTCTTCGCTCCGCTGCTGGATCTGCAGTCGGTCGCGTTCAGCAGCGGCGTTCAGGCTGATGAGGAAGGCCTGCTGTAGGGTCCTCTCTGCCTCGCTGGGAGAAGGCGGTTGTATAGGGGAGCCTTCCCTCGGGGTACTCCTTGCGGAGCCTTGGAGCTCTATCTCCACGGTGCTCTCCCCGTCTTCTTCCGTGCCGAGTTCTCTCTCGGTAGCGTTGTATTCCTCCCGGGACTCATCGGGGACTACTTCTTCAGTACTGGCGGGGTGTGAAGTCATGTCTGGTTCCCACTGGTCCCCACCGTGAACTTGGTCAGTTACATTAGAGCCCGTAGGGGCCTCTATGGTCGGGGTAGTCTGGGCGTTGGGGTTAGACATACTTTTACTTTCTAGTTTTACCGCGTTTACTGTTAGTAGAAGACTAGGTTGTTGACTGACAGCGTAGGCCTCTAAGTACTGAGGGAGCCGTCGTTCGCGCTGCGGGCGTTGGTTAGGAGGATCGTTTCGTGGAGTGTTCATCATAGGCCATTTCAATATTAATAACACTATATTAATATTACACTAATTACCATCCGGCTCGAAGGACCAATTGTAACTGAGGGGTACAATTCCCTGACTGTATTACTAGATATGATACTTACTACCACTACCTTTGTACTTAATATTCGGCCACCCAGTACACGGCATAAATATATTATGATGAACACTGTCACGTAGATGAAATGGATCCAACACAAATGTACGAATTAGAAATAGGTCTTTATTTCTACACAGCGATGGTGTGTAGAGCAAGCACTTAATCAAATCAATCACATTTATGAATGGAATTAGTATGCACTTTTATGGCAAGAGTATTCGTCGGTATATCAATAGAGAATGTCCAATCTCTGAAGGCGCAGGTGGTACATATACGACCTGGAATAGTTTAAGGAATAACAGCAATGATACTTTAATGATTATATACTGGATACACCAGGGGGGGTTAATCCGGTCGCTTGTAAGCCGACAGGAGTAGGAAGGGGGGGGGGGGTAGAATCCGGCTGCCTCATCCGGCCAAGGGTATCCCAGGTGAACCCACTGTAGTGCCGTTCAATGCGCCGGCGATCCTTGGACCACAGATGAAAGCAGGTGGACTCTTTGTGGGCCGGCGTCATCCGGTCCACGGAGGAGAGACGTGAAGCGACCTCGTCTTGCAGAGCGTCTCCTCACCTTGCGTCCTCTCCAGGGGGGGGGGGGTTCCAACACACGGCAGTGTCGGGGGTCTTTATCCATGGAATAATCAAAGTATACAAAGCATAATCCGTGCCTGGGAAGGCGGGCTGTCGTCGGTAGAATAATCCGGTATACAGGTCCACTCGCTCGTCGGCTCTGGGGCTCCTCGGGTGCAGCTTCACGTGGGGTCAACCACCCTGGATAAGCAGCCAGTTCTCTGCCCGAAACGATGGGGTACTGACTACGGTAGTATTCTCACCGCACGAAGCACTATATATTAACAGACTATTATTAGCTTAATAGACTACGTCCAACTCGACGATATAGTGCCAAATATGACTATTCAAATATTAATATACACGATGTCTCAATACCGATGGTAGGCGAACTTGGCCTTACTCCCACACGTGGCGTCGCGGGGAGGCTTTACGTCTGTGACTCTATTGGAGGGTAAGAAACTGGACTGAAAAGGAAGTCCTACTTTAGTAGCGCAGTATATATACGCACTATGAACAAATAGTCCCATTAGTGGTGCGGTAGTCAGATTCCTACGCGGAACTAGGACTAGTTCGTACATGTGGAGCGGTACGTTTGAACTGGGTCTGAGGGGTATGGCAGCCTGGCACCAAGGTCTCGACCAATAGTAGAATGGAGACTATTATGGGATGTTCAGTAGGCTAGAATGGATATTCAATGCATATTGTACAAGGAATATACAAGGGATATCAGGGAATATTAGAGAATATACAAATACAATTAAATATATATATATAAATAAATATATATATTCGGTTTAATCTGGCCCTTCACAACAGTCACGCTCCACCTTCCTCATTTTGTTTCCAACATGAAAGTAGCAGTGCACTCCGTGAAGTAGTTGTTATGAAAACGTAGGGAGAAATTACACAATGTTGGGTATTCGCCAGAAGTTCACCAGCCCCCGGAACCTTCTCGGCACATCCTAACAGCGCAACGGGCCTGTCCTGGGTTTCCTCGTCTCGTGACAGCGGACTGAGGGACGTCGCGCGACGGTTAGCAGTCGAGCTAAGTCGTGCACAGGTAGGGCCTGCGCTATCAGGCATTGATACTAGCATGGGTAATACTGCTCGTTGGCTCGTGAGACGACCGCGTGATGTATTGGCGCGGGGGGCGGGATATTTGGGAAAAGATGACTCTCTTTTGGATGTTTTCCGAGTATCCTAGCGCGCAGCTAATGCTAATGCTACAATGTTGGGGCGCCGTTCCCCTTGTTCCCCACCGAGAGCTGTCTTTACTGTCTTCCCTCCTCTTAACCATTCATGCTGACGGTCAATCGGTGTCTAATGTTGGGGGTTTAACAGGGGCTTGTTTACCATTTACATGGTTGGATGGGCTGAGGCTCAGGGCAGGTGTGCTTTTTGTGAATCTATTAATTGAAAATGGGGGTCCCTGGTGTGGACAGGACTAGCGTTTTCTCTGGTCTACATCCCCTTAACAATTGTGTGTATGGGCTAGCCCATTCTGCAATATGTTAATAGAGTTTTTGTTCATTCATTCATTCATTTATCCCTTCATGGGTGCACACCGCAGTGGAGGTTGTTGCATGCCTACTAGTGAGGCAGTGCTTCACTAGTAGTAGACTTTGGTCTGCAGCCACCACTGGTGTTCCGTGCTTAGTGAAGCAGGTGGCATCAGTCCTTTGCCCTGATATGGTGGAACGGTGTCCTGCCTGGCCGACGCTCAATTAGCTGTTTTTTTCGGTAAAAAATTGTGTCGGGTGGTGGGGCCTTAGGGCCAGCCGACGTCAAAACATTGCGCAAGGTTTTGAGGTTATTCAGCTTTTGACCTAGCCGCAAGCTATAACCGCAGGGAGGGCTAGGATGCTGTCAATGGTTGTTCACAGGCATTTTTGGTTGGAGCAATCTCCCCTTGATGGGTCTCCTCCTCAGGGCTCCCCCCTCTGTGGGTGGACCTTGGTCTGTCCACGGAGGCGTGGGCGGTATTTGACCTGGGCTCCACGCTGCCCCACACCGCGCAGCCGGAGGTGAGAGCACGGCCTCGCCAGCGGCTGCGGCGAGGCCCCCGGCCAGCAGCCATGTTTCCCCCGCCTGAGATACCCTGGACACAAAGAAAACAGGTGATCACAAGGCCAACAGCCTCGGCGGCCGAGGGATCGGCTACATTAGATGAGCACGCCCTAAAAAACCGTCGCCGTCTAGCTGTGTCTAGCACGCTCTCCGGTCACTCCCCCCCGCTACGCTACGGGACACAGGGCTCTGATTTGTTCCCTTTGGCTGCAGGCCGTGTGCTTTCAGTGTGTCAGACCCATTTCAGTGTGTCAGACCCATTTCAGTGTGTCAGACCCATACTGGACCTGTCCCATGGAAGGTTCAGAATGTTGACCGTCACCCACCTGTTAGGCGCTGTCAGGTGGGGGACTGGTTCACCTCCATAGACCTGTAGGATGCGTATTCGCATCCCGATCTTCAATCCTAGGACATACCTCCTAGGACGGTTACGGCGCTGTCCATGATGCGCCTGCTCGGTATGATGGCATCTACTCACTCTGTGGTCCCTCTTGGCCTCCTCTTCATGAGGAGGGTACAGAGGTGGTTTTTTCCAGTATGGAATGGACCCGGTGAGAGACAAGTGGAAGCGGCTGAAGGTTCCCATGTCAGTACTGGGGGACCTCGTCCTCTGGGGAGGGCCTGGGGCCCTCACCAGCGGGGTCTCCGTGGGCAGCAGGCTGTCACACATCACGGTCTTCACCAACGCCTCCCTCTAACGGGATGGAGGGGGGACGTGTCGGGCCAACGCAGTAGGGGGCAGCTGGCAAGACCATGCTGCCCGGTCTGCACTACATTCAATGTGTTGGAATTGAAGGCAGTCCTTCTGGTTCTCAAACGGCTCGGCCACCTTGTGGTGGGCAAGCATGTTTTGATCAGGACGGACAACACGACGTCAGCGGCGTATATCAACAGACAGGGAGGAGTTAGTTATTATGGAATTAGTTAGTTTAGTTAGTTAATAGTTTGTGTTGGCATTCTTTTTGTCATAATTTTACGGAAAAATAAAGGAGAATGTCGTCACCACCGGAGTGTCTGGACGATTATCGTTCGGACCTCCACCGGCGCTTCACAGTCGCGACCTCCTCGGTGCGTCGTGGGGCTTTCCTGGCTCCATGTTTGTGGCAGACAGGTGGGCCTCAGCGGCGCCCGGAGGGGAGTGTGCGTCACCAGGTAGCCGCCAAGCTCCCATCTCCTGTGAGGTGGCCGTGTTCCGGCTCAAGTCCCCCCGCCGGGAGATGCTCGGCTGGTCCGACGGTCTCTTTTGTGGGTGGTGACTTGCGGCGCAAACTCTCCGCCTCCGCTCGCTCACGTCATTTGGCGGCGAGCGGCGGGGGTGGACGGTCTAGCGGCTGTGTGAGTTATGCAGGGCCTGAGGCATTCGGTGACGGCCCTGCAGGATAGCCGGCTCTGAGCGAGGATTCCCTCGTCACCTCTCCGTCGCGTCCGATGGAAACTGAAGATTACATTGGAGGGGGCGGGGGAATTCTTGTTCGACACCCCGACGGAGGCAGAGCACTCTCCCCTTCGGGCAGAGGGTGCTTTGTTTTCCTGGGAGCCCCGTACTCTGAGTCTGGGTTCTCACCACCTCCGAGACGGGATGCCCTACTGTCATCCGCACTGGATGCTGGCTCCAAGTGAGTTGAGCCTCACAAACGCGAGGGATGCGAGTGAGGCAGAGGAAAGTACGCAAGGGGAGTTGCGCGCTTTGTTCCCCGAGCCTGTGAGGGAGGCGAGCGTTGTCTGCCCGTTCTTCCCATCGATGGTGCCCTACGTGTCTCGGGGACAGGTGATCCCCCGCATCATCGGCCTCTCCCCCACCTACATGCCTTTCACGCGGGTGGAGGGGTTGGTTCAGGGGTTGAAGGACGGGGTGCCACGGCTTGACAGCCTGATGGCATCCATCCTTTGCCCCGAGATGGTGTGGGAGCCACAAAAAAAGCCACTTCCTAAGGGGAAGTCGGCTAGGCAGTTGGCTTTCTGGACTGACCAGGCCTACATCGCCTCAACCCAGAGCCTACCTGCGACGTCCAACATCGCGCAGCTAGCGCGCTTCATGTCAGGGCTGATGGCGGGCAGGGAGGACCTGGACGACCACCAACGGTACCTCCATGCCCAGGCGACGGGGGCCATCCTCCATCTCACGCAGCTACAGGCCATAGCTGTGGGGAAACAGCGCGCCCTGGCCACCCTGAGCCAGCGGCACCTCTGGCTGGAGCAGGCGGCGCTGAGTGACCAACGCCGGGTTCCTCTCCTCCTGGCCCCCCTCTCCGATGCTGGGCTGTTCGGCTCGGCCATGCTGGAGATGGCATCAGCCTGCACGGACATGAAGGAGCCGCAGGATATGGCAGAGGCGCCGAAGCAGGACTCCTGCCATCGTCACTGCTGGCCCCGCCAAGAAGAGGCCTCGCCGCTGGGGAGGAGAGTCCGGCGCCGCCGCTGCTGCCAGTCATCCTGCGCCCGGGGGGACAGATAGGAACCAACGTGGCCAAACTGCTCCCCAGAACCGTCCCTCCGGGCCGGCTGCCCGAGGGGGCAAGCGTCGCCCCACGCGCGCCGGGCAATGACTTGCCGCTAACATTACCATTTCCCCTCCTGCCCCCCCCCCCCCCCCCCCCCAAATGATTTTGTTAATAAATAAAGGGTCCCTCAATACTGACCCACAGCTAAGATACTGTCTGGCGGCGTGCTTGTATGAGAGTTGTGCAAATTTCCTCAGAAATCTGCTTTGGTTGCTATTTTGTTGACTTGCAAGGCTTATACTTTTAGCACGTAGCCGAGGGCTTGTGTGATGAGGGTTATGCAATTCATATGGTAAATACGTTTTTGAATAAACGTAGCCTCTGAGTTTGTAACTGTTGTGCTATTGTGGTAGCTTACAGGGTTGTACATATGGCATAAAACCAAGGGCTTCGAGTCCCTCTCTTCACTCCGATATTTTTTCTTTACTTGGTAATGGTGAAACTAGCGGGTGGCAAGTTTTTCACACATGAGCCAGAGCCGTGGATAAAACCCGTTTTTTACACAGGCGGGTTTAACGGCTGTGTTAGGCGTGCAAAATGTGAAACTAATACGCTAAGAGTGTATGTGTTTTCATTTATGATGCACTGTACGACTGGTGCCACGTCTCTGTATTCATTTATTGCTTCGTATCAAAAGAGACAAATAACCCTCCCCCGGATATGGTTATATCCCTTACAAAATTTACTTGGCCAGGAGGTTGTGGTTCGAAATCAAACGCTCCTCTCTTGCTGAGAGCAGGGCCTGTCAGTCTCCCTGACTTTTGTGTCCTCACTCGTCACGGGGGGGGGGGGGGGGGGTTCCCTGTTTCCCACACCAAATTAGGGTAGTGGGACTAGGGGTTTCCCCGGCCATTGAAGACGTCACAGGATTTGCGTTTTCTTATTGGCCGAGAGATGTATCTGTGAGTTACAGGTCCTGAGCTGACATTATACATGGGACGTGACGCGATGCAGTTGGGGCTTTTGTCCTTCTGCTCTGCTTTCTTTTAACGGTTGTGTATATTGGGCTGTTATGCCCATTTTCCACTCTGTTAAATAAATAAATAAAAATTATATTTTTTTAATATAGTTTACAATAATAATAATAAAAAAAATCATTATTTTTCATCTCTGTGTTATAATTTTTTTTGTAGAATTTTCTCCCTCTTCTCCTTCTCACTCTCTCTAACACTGTCAGACTCACTGAGGCAGGCTGGCAGTCACTCTGTGCTCACTGCAGCTCAGACAGAATAGAGAACAGAGAGCTTAATAAAGGGGTTCCCACGTCTTAACACGGTCCGTCTGACAGAAAAGTAGTCTAGCGTCTTCAAATTTGCCGCTCTGGAGGCGGGCCAGTCCAGAACGTTTCCACCTGATGTCCACCTAACGTGACAAACAACGTCTGAACGTTATCCCCTCGCGGGCACGTTCGAATCATCTAGTAGTAGTGTATCAAACATTAGCACTTTATTAGCAACTTGTTTTTCGCCGGCGGGACATTTACTGAGGTACAGCACAGCACACCACTGTGGATATTATGATTTAACAAATCTATCTGTCCAGGAGGATGACCACATTATTGGCCAGGTAAGCAGCCTAAGCAGTTTCTAGCTTGGATGCTAACTACTAACGTTATCAGGCTAGCTTGGATGCTAACTAACGTAACCAAGCTAGCGAGCCAGGGGCTCGAATACGCAGTTACTTATTCCTCCATAGTAGCCAGGTTAATTTGCACCACCAAGTACTGCTTAAAAGCTAGCGGTGGGTCCAAAATATATCAGATATAAATTTCAAAGGTACCCAGCGTTCCATTAGGGTTTCACACACACAAGCGGCGGGGTTTGAAAGCTCGGCGTTGCTAATAAACATTTTAAATCATGTTTATAAACGAGAAAAAGAATCACTGAGCTATCGCTAAAATGGCTGCTTCCGCATTTTACAGAATGAATGAATGAATGAATGAAAACTTTATTTAACAGATTGCAGAATGGGTACAATACAGTACGGCTCAATACACACAATTGTTAAGGGGATGCAGACCAGAGAAAGACGTTTGTCTTGTTTACATCAGGGTCCCCCATTTTCAATTCATATTGACATTTATGACATACTCAACATACATGACAGTAGGATTGCTGGGCGCACCAGACACGTGACAATCACAGCACGTAAGTTTCACCACAGACATATGTACCTGTGATGTTTGTTTGGTTTATTTAATTCTTTTTGAGGCGTGCTGTCCTATAAATGCCAAGTAATAGTTGTTTCATGGACAAAGACCACAACAGTATCCTCTCCTATAGCATCAAATGTTTTATCTGCTGACAAAGCACAATACCTGTTGGTTTTTAGTTCACACATTGTTAATGACATTGACGGATTGTGAATTTTGTGATTGACTCAAATTATATTTATTTGGAAAAATAAATATAGTCACTTTATTTGAAGAGTCAAAACTGTTGTCTTGGCTTTGTTTTGTTCATAGTAGTAACGCCGCCGAGCCATACTGTACATGTTGACTGCTTGGTTTGACTGGCCGCCGAGCCATACTGTACATGGTGACTGTTTGGTTTGACTGGCCGCCGAGCCATACTGTACATGGTGACTGCTTGGTTTGACTGGCCGCCGAGCCATACTGTACATGGTGACTGCTTGGCTTAAATATATAAAAATAAATAAAAAAAAATAATAATAAAAAAAAAAATCTTCTTTTTTCTAACTTTTTTTTGGGTCATCCTCTGTTATTTTACCCACGCCTCGCCCCGTTTACCCACGCCCCGTTGCTCGCCGGGTCGCAGATACACTCTGATTGCCCCAAAGGGTCCTGAGCTTTTCCGGGGGGAAGATGCCAGGGCGCGTCTATGCCTTCTACAACGCTGTTCGGTTTCCGCGTTGCCGTTTTGCGCTCTGATTGGCCGAGCGCGCGCATGCGCATGAGCCGCGACGCGGCCCTCAGCTGTGCTGCGATAAGGCTTTTGCCAGCGGGGAGAGGGGCGCCGCGAGCCGGCATCGATGCACTCATCAACGACCCTCCGTGCTCCGGCTTTCAACAGCGGGGACAGTATTATGGGGCTTATGCCGCGAAGCAGTAACACAACATAGTTAAGTACGACTGACAGATGCATTGCAACTATGTGTGTTACTGCTTCGCGGCATAAGCCCCATAATACTCTCCCCGCTGTTGAAAGCCGGAGCACGGAGGGTTGATATCGTGAATGTTGTGTGTCATATAAATGCCACTACGAGTTGTATACTCCATTCTTTTCACCCCTCCCTCCCTGCTCGACCGGGGGATGGGCGGGGGCTGTCGAGGGGCTGCTCATTATCAGTTTGATTGATTGATTGATTGAAAAGTTTATTAACAGATTGCAGAATGGGTACAGTACAGTACATCTCAATACATACAATTGTTAAGGGGATGCAGACCAGAGAAAGACTTTCGTCTTGTTTCCACCAGGGTCCCCCATTTTCAATTCATCATAACATATATGACATACATGACATACAGATAGACAGTACTGCTACATCTATACATTTATGACATATCAGATTTGCAAATACAGTACTGTTTGTGATACAAAAGTGTCCAGAAAAGGAGTGTATATACATTTGGCGTAGAAACTGTACATTGGAGGAGGTTGGTGGGGTGGGGTTGGGTGGGTTGGGTGAGGGCTGTACATTGGAGGTGGGGGGGGGGGGGGGGGGGGGTTGGGTAGGGGACACACACACATTTTACACTGTACATTGGAATGTTGACAAAGCCTTACTTGGTCATTTACTGTACAACTAGGTTAGGACAGTCAGCTCCGCTATGCATCTCTGTGTAGTTCCGGTCCTCCAGGCCCAGGTCGGGCTTTGCCCTCGTTACCTGTTGGCCTGGGTTAACCCTTTTTTGAGCCTGTAACAGCTTGAACTGCATTGTATAGCCTGTGTATACGCGCAGTTGTGTTTTAGGGTTTTTTAATGGGTTAGGGGAGCAACCTTTTCTGTTGGGATGGTTGTCTCCCCGTTGTGCCGGTAATGGAGTCAACTCTCTGGTAGAGCCCGGATTTGACCCCGGCTCCCTGCGAGTATGCCCCTGCATGTTTATGACATCTGCCAATTGTGTCAAACTCTTTCTCTGGGACCTCCTCCGCGCCCCACTGCTATGGCTTCACCCACAGGGTCGGGGATTTTTGAATCCTGACCCCTCGTAATACCTCATGGGTAGCGCTGGGGTCTAACGACCCTGACCACACGAGGTGTGGGAGCTGTGATGCAGGCTTTTTGTTTTCACGTACGTTCCCTGGTAGCGTGCGGGGCGCGGGACCGGGTGATCGCGGGCCCTTCTAAGTCCCACAGTCTGCTCGCCCTGTGCATTTGTTGGGTGCTGTTCCCTCTTCGCACAGTCGGTGTCCTGTCCCCCTCCCACGCCTCACTAGGGGGGGTGGGAGGGCCAGGACCCTCCCCGGTATTCTGATGGTTGTAGGGGACCTCAGCGGGTACATTTGTCGGGCTCTCCGCTCTTGTGTTCCAATAGAGCAGAGCGTAAAAGCCATACGAAATATAACGAAGATTATCCTATAACCCTAGTTATATGAGTATGGCGAGCGCTCTGCTCTGATTCACTGAGGACCCCTGTTGGTCTTCCGTTTTTTGCGTTGAAAGACTGGGGAAGGAGCAGGAGTACGGCCATGCCCCTCGCTTATATTCATGGGCGGATGTGGGCGTGGCCGGACGGATGTGGTGCATGGCTGCTGAAATCTTTTAAAAATCATATTTGATATAGGGGAACATTCCAATAGAGCAGAGCGCTCGCCATACTCATATAACTAGGGTTATAGGATAACCTTCGTTTTATGTCTGCCATTGTCCTAGGACATGCATACTGTTGCATGGGCAGTATTTATACTATTTTACCATATCGGGAGCAAATTGCACTCGGATGCTCCGCGAGCGAACTGCGCTGCCAGATATCAGGAGCAAATTGTACTCAGCTGCAACACTGTATGGGCGTGTTTGCACTAGTATATAATTTGCGCAATATCTTTAGTGACTACGTCCTTAAGACAAATCACACGCAGTAAAGGGTGCTATTAGTGGCAGTGTGCGAACCATACCATGGTCTTCGGGGGAGCTCATTATTTTTCTTTCGGGGGAGGGGGGGGGGGGGGGGGGGGACGACGACTTTACTGTGACGCTTGCTGACATAGGCTATGAATGAATGAATGAATGAATGAAAACTTTATTTAACAGATTGCAGAATGGGTATAATACAGTACGGCTCAATACATACAATTGTTAAGGGGATGCAGACCTGAGAAAGACGTTTGTCTTGTTTCCATCAGGGTCCCCCATTTTCAATTCATATAGACATTTATGACATACACAACATACATGACATTTATGGCATAGGGACATATAGGTATTTAGTACTGATACATTTGTGACTATAGGTATGAGTAACGTTACAGAACCACACATAGTCCACACCACACAGGTGTCTGCATGCATGATGAAGACGCACATATTCAAATACACATGCTCAGATTAACCCCTCTGATCCAACACTAAAATTCACACACAACAGTCCTATTTACACATAAACACACGGATGAACCAATACCGAACAACAAGTCCACGACCAAACACATCGAGTCTAACATTATTATAGTAGGCAAATGCAACATTATCGCCACCCACCTGATGGTGAAGATCTGCCCAATTCTCAAAATCTGCATGTCACAGAAGTAGTCCCCGCAGCAGGCTGCTTCGCCTTCTTTGTAAAACCAAAATTGGTTAGAAGGCTTACTTCTTTGATATTTCGTTAAACTTTTGACATTATCCTGAATACCTGTATTTTCTTTTTTTTAAACAGCGGGTGAAGTTTGATTTGTGCCTGCAGGCTGCAGTGCCGCCACGCTCCGAATGGTAAACGCAAGAATAGCATGCATGTTGCCATCTATTACGAGTAGGGTATATCTGCAGTGCCGCAACCCCATAGATTTATGCTATTGTCTATTACGGTGAATTAGTGCGCAAATCATTAATCATACATCAAAATAGCCGAATTATACCACTGATTCTTGAGAGTTGGGACAAAACATGTCCTACATAGAAAAGTCTAATTTATATAAAAAAATAAAGAAATTCATAATGAGTGATATACTCACAAAGTTACATCTAAAGGTATTGTGTATACTGATGTTATGTTTTAGCACATATATTTGTTTTTTGAGGGATATTTGTTTAAATGTATAATCTGTGGTTAGAAGCTCCCATGTTAAATATCTTGTCCTCAGCAAGGGGTTACATTATTGACCAGCCCAAAAAAGCTTGAAAGACCTCTCCACTTGTGAAAACATACATATCAAATCAAAGATAAGGGTTATACATGTATAAAACAATGCATGCCATGAAACTCAAATAATATTGCCCATAGAAATCTACCTATCAAAGTTGTGTCCTCAGTTTATGTCAACTCTGTCAGACCTTTTCATAAACCTAATTAAATTAGGCAATAGCATGGCTAGCTCTATCCCTGAGGACCCCTTTTCCTTCCCCTGAATGTGGTGAATGCAACACTACCACACATGGTCTGGTAAGTTTTACACTTTTTGATATTTTAGACAAATAATGTCAATATTCCGATGGTCACAGCTGGAACATGTCAACACCGTCTCTCCGTTATTATACTTTTAAAAAAACAATAGTGGATTGAATTCAAGTGTTTCAGTGAGATTATTAAGACAGCTAGCAACTGCCAAAAAAACTAGCTAGCTGCAGTGCACAATACAGGCTTGGAGGGAAAATGTGTGCCCTTTTGTCAACTCCGTCAGACGTCAACTCCATCAGATTGTGTGTCTGACGGAGTTGACGTGTAAACTGATGGAGTTGACAAATCCATCAATAACCTCATAATATGCTATTATTATACTATTTTTGAACATGGTAAAGGATTTAAATGTTATTTCAGAGTTTTATCTGCACAGAAGTGTGCATATAATAGCATGCATCAGAGCATGGGCAGGCTGTGGTCTGCTTATTGAATAATTGTCTTACTTTCCCAGCACATGTGTTAATAAATAAATATAAATATATCACTTGTCTACGTTGATTGATTGATTGATGTAAAATATGGTGCAGTGTGTAGTTTTCACTACCAAACATCTACACTCTTGCCTCTTATAGAGCGGGGAAGGAGTTCCATGTTGCCCTTTCATATCCCAGAAGAGATACAAGACAGAAGAAAAAAGTTATTCTTGTTATTATACTGTTTACTTAGATCATCAGAGCAGAGGGGCACGGTGGTAAACTGTGGATATTTGTTAGGTTTTAGTGAGTTGTTCCTTACCTTCGCGTGGGGTATGTCTGGGAGTGCTTGCATTCTTTCATTTATTTGCATTTCTTTTAAATTTGTTGGACCTTATGGTGTTCTTGTTTTGTTCTTGACTTATTGTTATGTTTCTTCTTGACTTGTTTAAAGAAGACGTGTACGGCCCATGGGGACATTAACGTGTGTTGTCGGGCCTTACAAATAAATTTGATTTGATTTGATTTCATCTTAATATCTTTATAATAATTCTTAATATAGGACTGGTCCATGCGTGTCTAGATTGCTGCATCATCCTTTCTCTGACTTTCCATCCATAGTGTAATACATTATGGTATGGAGTGATCAACAGGATAATTCTTTGCTAGTCAGTTGTCACAATCTTATCAGTTGTAATTAAGGCTGTCAAAGTTAACACGGTATTAACGCGTTATCGCCCGATTCTATTAACGCCACTATTTTTTTTAACTCACGATTAACTTTTAAGATTATTATTATTTTTGTATTACTAGACTTCACTCAGGTGTATTATTGATGCTCTCATTGATACTATGTTTGTTTCTGAAGTGTGTGTGTGTGTGAGAGATATATATAGAGAGAGAGGGGGGTGAGAGAGATGAGGAAGGGGCAAGAGAGAAAGAGAGCCGGGAGAGTGTGAGTGTGAGAGAGAGAGGGGGGGTGTGTGATTACTCAGCCCTTGTGTGGGTGAATGTAACAAGTTTCTAACGTTTTCTTTCCCCTATTATTTCATGCACACTTTATTCATTGTTTTAAATTATTATTTTCTTTTAAGTTATTTTGTGCATCACTGTTTTGAATTTGATGCAAATTTGCAATGCATGAGGGTCATCCTTTTGTGTTAAATGGCTGCATAAAGCAAGCATTTGTTGACTCATGTTGATAAGATTATTAAAACTTGGAACTTGAAAAATATCTGTTTAAGGTAGATAAAAAAAGATATGTTAAAAAAAATGCGATTAATTCATGATTAATCGCGAGTTAACTATGGACAATCATGCGATTAATCACGATTATATATTTTAATCCATTGACAGCACTAGTTGTAATATACCCTAGGATTATTGGAATGGATGTCTTTGAATTTTCTCCCACTGCTTCCACTGAACATGGATTTTGTCTGCACAAGCCAGTGTGAAGATGTTTGCAACATCTAGTTGTAGAAACTACGCACTGCAGCTTTAACGTCAATCAATCAATCATGTTTAGTAAATAGACACCTGATTTTATAGTCTTATTCTAATACATTTTCATGACTTTTGTATTATAGGAAAGCATGGCTAGACAGAAATTGTCAGTTGAGGAGCGAAGGAGAAGAAATAGAGAGTACCAATGAAAGAGAAGAGAAGAATTACACAGTGACGAAGAGAGCAAACATGTCATGCAAGAGCAGGAAAGACAAAGGTGGAAAAAGAGGGTTCAAGACAAAAAAGTAATAGAAATAGACAAGATGGGAGACAGGGCACAGAGGTATCGGAGAAAATATTGGAGAGAGGTCCAGAAAAGGTGCAGATAGAAAAGGTCCTGTGAAGGTGCGGTGCTGGAGGCAGACACCCCCCCAGATCAGGATATTCTAGATAACAATGCCAGACAGCGCAGAGTCTCTCAGACAGGAACAGAAACAAAGTAAAACACGAAAAAGGCATTCAAGATAAATACAAACTTTAAAAGAGAAGATTACAAATGTAACAAAGCAACAAAACAACCTGAGAAAAACAATAATGTGCTGAAAAAAGGCTACAAATACTGTACATCACCACTGGACTCTCCAGGCACGGAAACAAAGAATATGCTATCAGGAAGCAAAGTAAGGAATCAGAAAATCCAAAAGGCCCTGCTATTCCACCACATCCTCAGAAGAGAGCTGAAGACAAACAAACAAACTCCTGGCCCACGGCGCCAAAAACCAGCACTGAGTTCATCAGGCACGATTCTTAAAAAGTATCGTCTTCTTCAACAAATGAAAGACTTTGGGTTAACCTATAAGTTAATGAGAGAAAGGGAGCATCCTCAGAAAAAGCCAACATTCATACAGGGTGTAACACAGAATGTCCAGGATTTCTTCCTGAACTCTGCACGTGTGACGATGTGTGATGATGGATAGTGCTAATGATGGCTTTGTCATTATAAATTATTTCCCATATCTTTTAAAATCTTCGAAATTTTGCAATACAAAATTATGTAGGTTAGAGTTATCCTATCCCAAAAATGTACTCATATTTAAATTCGCCATTAAGAAATGCATCATTTAGACACCTTGCATGTTAGGATTTCCTTCAGATTCATGTTGGCATCCATGTATGGCGAAGGCCCGGACTGGCCATCGGGAGCTCTGTCTGTCTGTCACACACACACAAAGGGAGCCGCATGTGATTGGTGGAGGCGGTACCAGGCCATACAACTGATTGACAGTTGAGATGAATGAATGAATGAATGAATGACTTTATTTGACAATATAAAAAATAAACATGTGACAGAAGAGCACAGTCGGGATATACTGCCAAGGATGAAACACAAAAAAGCTCAGAGCTTATTTCCATTGTGGTCCTTGTAGGGGGGTGGGGGAATGTGATGCTTAAAACATGCATCATACAAAACGTGACATCACAACACATCACATATACCATTTAACATTTATATACAGACTCATACAACATGCAAGGGTGCCTTAAGCTAAGTGTCTAGGTATAGTCCCTTTTGAGCCATGTCTTCAGATGGCGAATGGAATGGCAGATGGCACTTCTGCAAAATGACAGGGAGAGACAGCGAAATAAAAATTTTCAAGCATAACCTGCGCTTGAAGATGGACAGTGGAAAAAGAGGAAGGGTCGAGCAGAGAGGGAAAGAGAGAAAAATACATACTGCTTACTGCTTGTATTTCACAGAACAGTCAGATGGAAATGACTGGAAATGAAATGTTTCAACAGTGGAAAAAAGAGGAAGGGTGGGGCAGAGAGGGAGGGAGAGAAAAATACATACTGCTGACTGCTTGTATTTCACAGAACAGTCAGATGGGAATTACTGGAAATGAAATGTTTCAACACTTCAACAGTGAAAAAAAGAGGAAGCATGGAGCAGAGACGGGACGCCCTAAATGATGCCGCTAAATGTGGCAACATTGACCAAATGTTTTCTTGCACCACGGGACCACCAGGTTAGTCAGTGATAAAAATAAACATGCTAGCTAGCTAACATAGCTAATGTTACCATGCATCATCATCATCCCCTGTCATTTTTCCCCTGCATAAATCTTTTATTCAACTTCAGTCCTGATCATAACCATTTAAATGTTTCTTGTAATGTCAGATTAAAAATGAAATACTCTAACTTTTCTGATTTCTGAGTTGTTAAGTCTGACATTACAAAAACTAAAAATCCATCAAAATCAGTGTTGTTGCTAATCATTGACACATGATGATTATAACAATTATTAGCCTGTAATAATCCCCCCCAGAAAAATCCACTTTGCATTTGATATATTGAAAATATTTAAATGTGTGTGTTTTTTTAACAATAATTTGTGATGCCATCACAAACAATGGCATTTAAAGGGTAAACATTTTAAAAGTCCTGCACCAGCATGTAGGGAATTAAGTCATTGTAACAAAAATCTTCCTGGTGGGGGACCCCCAGACCCCCTGCTTAAAAATTTGCCTGACTTCGGCTATATTTCGCACTATATTTCCTGGCCTGAATAATTCCCCCAGTCCGGCCCTGCAAAGGGGTGAAAAATGGTCAAATCTGCCAGTTTGAAATACAAAATGATGTAAGTTAGAGTTATCATATCCGAAAATGTTTCCTATATTTTAATTCCCCACAAGAAACACATATTTTAGACACCCCTCATGTTAAGATTTCTTTAAAATTCATGTTTGCACAAAAGTATGGCCCGCCCTAATATGATGACCACTGGTGGCTAGCCAAGATCATCGATGTGGATACTGATCAACAAGATGTAAAAGTGGAATTTCTGCATCCCCATGGTCCAACAGAAAAGGTTCTGTTTCTGCCCAGTTCAAGACATCATAGTGAAACTAATCGGAAATGCAGAAGGAAACGAAGAGGAGAAGTGCAGGGTGAGAACGTGGAGATCAGGAAGTTGGGTAGATGAAAACAGGGACGAGAAGAAGGGGTCCTGGTCTCCATGACTGTTTTTGTTGTTGGAAACAGTGCATTTTGTAATAGTTGGAAACAGTGTATGTAAAGTTTGTTGTTATTACAATTGAGTTAACAAAATGTTCAGTATTAACATTAACAAGGAGTTATTAGTTCTTATCATTGTCACTTCCATCTGTTTAAAAAATGTATGTGTTCATTTATCAGAGATGTCCATCCCACTGCCGTTGTGTCCTTGGGCAAGACACTTAACCTACTTGCCTCGTATGAATGTGTATGCATGTGAATTAATGTTGGTGGTGGTCGGAGGGGCCGTAGGCGTTGATTATTCGCCACGCTTCCGTGAGTCTGCCTCAGGGCAGCTCTGGCTGCAATTGTAGCTTACCACCACCGGTATGACTGTGTATGAACGAATAATGGACTCTGTGAAGCGCTCTGGGTGCCATGAAGAGCGCTATATAAATCCAAGTCATTATTATTATTATTATTATATACAATTTAGTCAACTCTGTCAGTTTCTCGTCAACTCCGTCAGATCTTGTCAACACCGTCAGATGTTTGTTTTTGTTAATTCTGTGGAAAATACAAATTCCTTCTTCAGTTTATGTTGTTTAAGTAATAAAGGAGCATCAGATCTTCATCCTCTTGTCTTATTTACTTAATGATCTTTTTTTTATCATATCAATATTAAAAACAAAGTTTGAAAATGCAAATATTTCTAAATCTGTGTTTTCAGAATAGTGTGAAATTACACCTGAGGTTTATATATTATATTTGATTGCATACCAGAGTAACTAAACACTATTACAACATACTTCAGAACCTTAGATTCTTGTTGGACTGGAATAATTAGAATTATATACTTTTTTGTGTGTCTGACGGAGTTAACCCAAATCAAGTTTCAAAGGGAAACATGTGAATTTGTTCAAAATGTTTTTCTATGTAGAGCCCGCACCTTTACATGGTTAAATAGCTCAGACCTTTCTCTATATGAATATACAACTCTAATCAATATAGTGTGCATTCTCAAAATATAATATTAAAAAGTGTTTTGTCCCGACTCTCAAGAATCAGTGATACACGATGATGACGATAAAGAAAATTACAGAAAAATGAGAAATGCATGGCAAAAAAAGCATTTATTGTCAGTATTTTAGAGACCCCCCAAAAATTCACAAATCATGTTTTCAGGGGGGCTGATGTCTCATATAGGGGAGCCATGGCTCCCCCAGCTCCCCCATGGTTCACACCCTGATTAGCGGCCGCAATCCATTCTTTGTGAATTCACCCCTTAACACATTAACTGCCATGCTTATATCCATCAATGTTTGATCACTGCCACCAGTCTAAGTCTATGGAGATGTTTACCTTCTTTGCAGGGCTATAACTTTTTAAATTGTATTGCTAAATTGACATTACTATGGCCCATTCAACATTGATTATCTATCGTTCAGGATGTAGGAACGTTTTACTTTTTCATTCACACATTCATACGAAAATACCGTCTAGAGTATAAATATGTTTTTATTGTTTTCTGCAGTAATTCCTAGAACTTGAGATATAGGCATAAATGCACATACTAGATTATCAAATGCCGTTTGATACCGATCCACGCTATATTAAAAATTTCAACTGTACATGGTCCTAAACGTTATGACTGATTATGCACGGGTGAACGGAGGGGGGGGGGGGGGGGGGGGGGGAGGGGGGTCGTTTATAATTCCGTGATTGTCGTTAAATGAATTATGTAGTATGGCTGATATATAGATCAGAGCAGTTTGCATTGATAATAATAAACAAAAACGATGAAAGTCACGGCAGCCTCCTCTTACCGTTGGGCGATGATACTGGAGCAAACAGATCCCAGTTATTTGATGGGGATCGAGGCGATCCATTTCCGGTTTGTATAATACTAATACACGCCCCAAATCATGTTGATTATTGAGTTATGGCAGCGATCCATATCCACAGTGTGTGGCTAGAGTCCTGGGATGATATGCGAGTGGCCGGACGGATTTAGGAGACGCACCGAAATCCAACAGGCATATCCGGGTTGGCAACTTGCCGATCATCCACCAGGTGGCAGTATTGAAGCGTTGCAGAGTTGTGCTGAGTCCCACAGCATCAGACAAGGCTCCGTGAGTGAAATATGAATACCATGGCAAAAATATGAAATATGATCAAAATAACGTCGTACGCCGTGATCTGGCAGAATTCGCATGAACTTGAAACCCGTTTTTGGCGCAGAAAGTGTTAAGGTTCCTAGAGTTTGCACTGAATTAGGAAAATCTGCTCTTAGCTTCTGTGCCCCAGAAACATGGATTGTTTTGCAATGCACTTTAAAACGCAATTCATTAGTATCTATTGGTCAGTATAAATCGATAATAGCAAACATTACATTACATTTAGTAATTTAGCTGACGCTTTCATCCAAAGTGACTTACAAGTTCTGTACGACAAGTCAACAGGAAGGGTACAACTCTTTCAGCTGAGTAACAATGTTCATCGCAAACCACTTCACCATAGTCTGCAGTTGTTTTTAATTATTTAAAATGTTTAATTGATTTACTTTCTGTTCCTATATTGTTTTCTTTTTTCGTATTTATTACGTTTTGTATTTCTCATTGTAAATGAGAGCTTGCTCTCAATGATCCTTCGAGATTAAATAAAAATGTACCAAGTGTCCTCATCCGTACAAAAGCTCACATGAGAGAGAGAGAGAGAGAGAGAGAAAAAAAAAAAAAGGTTTCCCAAAAGCAACAGGAAAACGGCTAGAATGTGCAATGTCCTGATCGGGTTCGAAGATATGGTACTGTAGAAACCCACATGCGCACTTCCTTTGCATCCGCTAGCCATAATTCTTTTCTGAGAGGTTCTCCTGTCTGTTGTTGGCAGTCCTCATGAACGAGCCCATTAGTACAATAACAAAATTGCAGTTCACTAAGTTATCACCATGTCGGATGGGGCGGTGGTTTTGCAGGAAGAGACTGAGGATGAGGACAAAACATTGTAGGCCGCCATCGTCTCGTCGTTGATCTCCTTTCAAGGCCATAGCCTGAGCATGTCAATATGTTTGCCTATGCCAAATGCAGACACTCAGCATTATTTGCTGTTCTATGTTTAGACGGCTTCTACTTGACAATATAAACATTCTAAATAGACCCAAGTTTACTTCATGTTGCAGTGATTGCTAATATCAATAACTGACAAGAAGTGAAACCGTCTATAGAATGCCTGTGTTTCTTTGTATGAGATGGAGGACATGGAATAGAGGAGCTGCTTTGTTTTAGAAACCACATTCTTTTCCTCGCAGGCAATTTCTGCTATGGGGTACAGGAAATGTGCTTATCTAGTGCCCTGGTATATGTGCTCTTGTGTGTAGGGGGTAGTCAGAGAGAGAGAGAGAGAGAGAGAGAGAGAGAGAGAGAGAGAGAGAGAGAGAGAGAGAGAGAGAGAGAGAGAGAGAGAGAGAGAGAGAGAGAGAGAGAGAGACACACACACACACAGACAGACAGACAGACAGACAGACAGACAGACAGACAGACAGACAGACAGACAACTTGTGAAAATGAAAAGAGTTAGATGACGGAATAGATAATACCAGAGAGATCGGGAACACTTATGAAGAGAGGTCACTCAGTGTATGAGTGGACACCCGTCCCAGGAAGAGGCAGGGCCATTATGCATGCTTTACCATGGCCCCCAGAGGTCATGCCTCATGGGCACGCATCCTGTTTCACAAAGTGTGGAAAAAATTAACACAAGATACTTTCGCCGTCCATATGAATCACGGTGTGGTAGGGACAATGTCACACACACACACACACACACACACATTCCATAAACCTCACAGCTGGACCCCATTAGCGGAGAGGAACACATGACCGAGCGCTGAGCACTGTCGGTGTGTCGAGGTGGAGATGCTGCTGAGTGCACCAAGAAGACTCAGCAGACGGACCTTCAGCAGCATCACTGAAGCCACTGCTCTACACTGCGTTATCATTCTGAGCTGACCTTCAGGAACAGACTCTCAAAACAAAAAGGTTGTCAACGGATGCGAATCCTCCTGTTGATTTGGTTCGTCTGGACACCCCCAGTCCCCTGAGAGAGAGAGAGAGAGAGAGAGAGAGAGAGAGAGAGAGAGAGAGAGAGAGAGAGAGAGAGAGAGAGAGAGAGAGAGAGAGAGAGAGAGAGCAGCACCCTCTTCTTGTGGGATGATTGCCCTTCAGCTGTAGTTTGCTGCTTTTACAGTGGGAAGAACATACAATGGGCCTCTCCAGGACTATGTTCGTCTCCCGTCCTGCCAGGAATCTGATTTTGCTGGTGTTTCTTTCCACGCTCTTCAGTGGATCTCCCGCCAAATGCGCCAATCCAGTGGAGGAATGCTCTGGGATGGCGACAAGTAAGTCCTCTCTTCTCTTCTTTTCATTACTTTTCAGTTTGTTGTTTCTACTCTGAGTCAGATCGTGTGTGTGTGTGTGTGTGTGCGTGCGTGCGTGCGTGCGTGCGTGCGCGCGCGCGTGTGTGTCTCTTTGTGTATCTCTGTATTATTGTTTGTTTGCGTGTGTGTATCTACTGTAAGTGTACCTCTATGTATGTGTGTGAGGGAAAAAACAGAAAGATGGTGAGAGAAGAAGAAAGAAGTGGGAGAGAGAGAGAGAAAGGGGTAGCTTATCATTTTTCAGTTTCCTGTCATTTTATGAACCGCCTTTATCTCTGATATGCAGTTCATTTTAGAGGAATGTGGTAGTTTCTTTTACGCAGCTGGCTGTTATGTTCAAGCTATTACCCATCAATCATGTCATTAGCAAGAATGATTGTTGAGCTCTGCATTTAGGGAGGTAAACAGTAAAAGATCACCAGGCTACGCTGGATGACATTCCATGTCAGACTGATTGAAGCTGTGCGTGCATGCACAGGCAAGGACCCTGAGCAACACAGGCACCAGAAGGAACTGAGAGTCTAAACTAGGTGCCCTAAAGCTTCCCACAGTCAATCATTATTTGTAGCAATATCATGGCACCACCAGAGAAATGAAACAAGCATAGGCCCATTGCATATACCGGTACTCGACTGTCACACTAGCTACAGTACAAGCAGTAGAAATGCCACATAACCAAACCCATGTGCCGTTATTGCAATTCCCTTCTTGTTTTGACACATTGGGTTATGCTAGAGCTGGACATACAAATTACACTCAATAAGAATGTTCATTCGGTGGTTGAGTCTACATGGTCCTCATTTTAAAAGCAGTCAGTGTAGCTTTAACACTTGGGTTCTAAAGGAATCCTCAGACTTCAGAATTAAGTTGTAAAGAGATTTCATCTGCAGTGGAAATGACCAATTAAAGGAGGAATACTGCATCCTGCGTGGTTTTGCAAGAAAGCAGGGCAGTGGTGATAGCAGAAGACGTTTTAGACTGGACACATACCACTTTAAAGGTAGAATATGTAATGTCGTGTTGGTATTGCGCTTTGTTTAAATGTTTTACTTTGGCCTCTCCCAATATAAAAAATGTATCTTTCTTATATGATTTCCCTTTTACTGAAATATTTGATATTTTTTGCTGCTTAACCACTCCCATACACTTCCTCTGTATCTGCAAAGGTACTGTATCTTTACACCACATAAATGATACCTCACACCTTATTTGGCTAAAATACCATGCTATCATTTGGGGTAAATGTTTGCACACAGTGTGTCTATAAAAAGGGGAGAAGAGTGTACATGGCATTACAGTCAAAGGTGGTGATTCTGGGTTTATATAATTTTTACAATGAAATATATCTTCAGATACATGGAAGCACTGTAGGTCAATTTATCACTATTGTACTTGGACTGAATAAAAACAGTAGAATGTTACATTGTTTGAAACATTTGTTGTGTTAGTGCATCAAGTTTAAGTCAAGCAATTACTTTAGCCAATGAAGTCGTCAGCACTTTTAATAGTCTGTAATACTTTTATAGGCTTTGTTAGGCTTTCCTCACCGCTACTAAGACATTTGTGGGTGTGACCCATATTAAGCCAGGAACTTGTCTGTGATTAACAATCGGCTGATACAAATCATCCAAACTAAATCCTCACAGACCCATTATTAGTAAGAAGAAAATAGTCACACATGCATGCATGCTCTCATGCACACCTACATATATCTGAGACGCATTCTCTCACATGCAATATGGAGAAGGATGGCATCCCGATAGAAGATGCAGCACATACCTGCTCGCAGGTAGATCGGTCTACATGTAAAGTATGTGCATCAGGGATATATATGCACAATGTATAGTATTTTTTTTCGTAAGTCTTTTTTTAATTTCCATGTCAGTTTTTAATGTATTTGTATGAGTCTTTTACATGTTTTGTATGTTCTTACAAAAAAAGAAAAAGGCAAATCTTGGACGTTGCATATTGTGATGTGGAAAGATATGTGTTGAATATTGGAGAGATTTGTGCAAAAAATATCAAAAAAAAAAAGAAAAAAAAGTAAGAAGAAAATAGTAATAGTAAGAAAATGTAAGTAATCACATTCTGTTATTGCAGTAACTAGTTAAGTAATCGATTGATTTACATACTAACAATTGGAATTGCATGTATGCACATAATATGGACACTCATCATATGCAGAACCTCCATAGAAAATACAAATACATATACGTCAAAACCACATCATCAAAAGATAAATACTGGTAAGAAAATAGTAGTTAAAAAATATATTACATTCTGTTATTGCATCAACCAGACAATTGATCTACACACTAACAATGAGCAAATGCATGTACTGTACATACATATGTAGACTCATCATGTGCATAACCTTCATGGAAAATACAAATACATATACTACCCTGTATTCATAAAAAACAGTATTTCCTCATCTAAGCCCCCAGTTTCTTCTCCTTATCTCCACCCATTAACAGTGGTCTAACAGCTTCACCCATGAACTGTAGGCTCCAAACTCAGGAGACCTCTCATCTTTATTCCTAATGTTCCTCTTATGCTGGGAATTCTCAATTCCCTTCTTGTTTTGCCCATATAACAGAACCCATAAGGACCCTTCAATATGTACAATATGTGTGGTCCTACATGTAAGCAATGATTTTCCAACACTGGCCGCCATTGAGCATTTGTGCTATTGTGAAAGGTTACGTTTGATCCATTTTTAGCCAAGCCCCTTCAATCTTCCCTATATATTTATTAATATTAAATATAATATAATAGTATTTCCTTATTTAGCTGCAGGAGATTTCCCCATTTCCATATTAGGCCGTAAGGTGAAGGCTGTATCGTTTCATCCCGTTCCCACCTCGGCGGACCATGCAATTTTTACTCTGGGTGAAAGATATATTGGTGTAGATTTAGGAATAAAAAGTTCTCCATTTACAATCCTGCCCATTTTGCGCAATCATAATTTTAAAGTCAGGACTAGATCTTTCTTTGCTAACGGATACTTGGTCACGTAGTCACGTAGCATAGTTTTATTTGACGTAATTGGTGCGAGTTCGGTCACATATCTTGCGCTCGACCAATAGCAGCTCTCTTTGTTGCGAGGATACGGCCATCGGGCGACAATATATTACATCCACAGAGTAACGTTATATCAGAAGAGGACGACAATGGACAAAAAACACCTTCTAAAGTTCGCAAAAAAATTTCTAAACAATGTAATATGCATCTCACGTCCGTTCAGAAAGAACGTGTACAAGATTTTACACAGACACGGTGGGATAGATATAGAAACTGTGTCGAACGGTGGCTTAACCTACCAGGCCAGAATCATACCATTGCGGAGACATACAAACATTGTTTAGAAGTCGATTTGTGTCATAAATGTCATTATATCTGTATATCTGTATATCTGTATGTCGTGTATGTCATAAATGTCATGATGAATTGAAAATGGGGGACCCTGATGCAAACAAGACGAAAGTCTTTCTCTGGTCTGCATCCCCTTAACAATTGTGTGTATTGAGCCGTACTGTATTGTACCCATTCTGCAATCTGTTAACTCTTTCAGTGCCACGCCTGGTTTTCCATTTTACCGCTTGAATGCCACCATCCGCGCCAATGTTAACGTTAATATCGCCTAATCTATGTTTTAAATTATGGCTATGTGTCTAATCTGCCCATCGCATTATCAAAGACTATTTTCCAGACAGTGCTGTGAAGGCAGATTGTTTTTTTATCGCGTCGTTGCCGTTTCAGAGCAGTTAGAAAAGCCCCCGTTTTGATATAAAAAACAGCTCATTCTGGAGCATTCTATGAAAATCGTCTTTTAGTGGAATATTCCACAACGTTGATATTCGTCGGCCTTTTTATGAATCGTTTTCAAATAAACGCTAGATGATCAATATTATACGTGCACGCACGCACATTACGGCCGCGCGCGGATAATCGCCTCGTTGATTTCCTCTCGGAGTTTTACATTGAAACCGAAAGAAGACATTTCACAAAACAGCTTATAACTTCATCAAACTTACTCTGATTATCCTACCACTGATAACATAGAGTCCTTACCTGACATCAGATGGTATCCAACTGGTATATTCCAATTCCTGATCACCATTCGAAAAAATCGATACGTGTATGGATCCAACGCGACACAGTGGATCTCCATGATCCGCGGGGATCTGAGGCTCCAGAATGAACTCTAGTAACCCCGGCTGGATCAGTGAACTGGAAAATGTGGAGTACCGGATTTTTTTCCCCATTCATTTTCATTGAGTCCATTCCAAAATCACTTATGTCATCTGGGAGACGACAGGGGGCGCTTTTTTCCACAGTGATCACCGGCGCAGCTCGGCAATACTCGGGTAGGCTCGGGTGATGCAATAATTTTTCAGATCGCAAAAAAAAAAAAATAATCTGAGAAATCTCGTGAGTGGCTAGCAACCACCTATAAAAAAACACGAGAAATCTCGTGAGTGGCACTGAAAGAGTTAATACAGTTTTCAATCAATCAATCAAGATGTGGATACACTATTTGATGCTGTGCTTGTGTTTCCCTCAATGCTTGTGTTACCCTCACCTCTTCCTCCCCCCACACACACTAGGTCCTAGATGGCATACAGTATCTGAAGAAAACTAGAATTAGTTATGTAAACAAAAACTAAACTGTCTCTCAGCACAGCATCAAATAGTCTATTTGTCATATTAGTGTAGCTAGGCTTAGGTGTCATCAGCCCTTGGCACCAATGTGTGTTCAGCACTTATTGGGATCTATTGGGGTTGTGACTCTACTTTCATGCACTGTAAACTCTAATAAGTTTGCCATCTAGGACCTAGTGTGTGTGGGGGGAGGAAGAGGGGAGGGTAACACAAGCATTGGTTCTGAAAGCTAACAGGGGAGAACAGGGATGGTTGTCACACTTTTTACTCTAGTGTGAATTGCTCATCATCAAAACATCTTTCAATGGTCATTCCTACATTAAACTGAAGCTTAAGATGTTGGCTTGAAATGTGTATCCCTCTAATTTTCTAACATATTGTAACAAAGAGGAAATTACCTATCAAAGACACTCTGACACATTGTGACAACCAACCCCATCATCAGGTTGTCACACACTATGGGGTTGGATGTCACTATGTGTTTTAATGGGAAACATCTTAAAAAGAAGGCAAGAAGGAAGAACTAAATTTGAAAGTTGAATTGCATTGACAAGTTGACAAATACATAACTCAATGCATCTTAACATGAACATAAACAGGAAAGACATCTTTAGGCCATCCTATAACAAAATAAGAACAAACTAAATAGGCCTAACAATAATAGCCAACACAACTAGGCTACACTCATTCACTATCTGAGTTACAGTGATGGAAAAAGTAGGGTCTGGGGCGGGCACTCCAACTAAGCAGAGCTTGTGTGCCAACTGGTTGCACATCCAACACTTCTCCCATACCTCCCCTAAATGGCTGTTGGAGAACGTTTCCATACAAACCAAACAAAAACAATCATCTTCATCTGATGAAGACTCCTCCTGGCTCTTTCTTTTCTGTTTCTTCTTCTTGCTGGCTGCCATTTCCAGCTTGGTGGAGTACACTGGGATGTACTAGGCTTGGCAGGTGGTCTATGCTGGGATGTACTAGGCTTGGCAGATGGTCTAGGCTGGGATGTACTAGGCTTGGTAGGTAGTCTAGGCTGGGATGTACTAGGCTTGGTAGGTGGGCTGGGGTGCATTGGGCTCTGCTCGGTCTGTCCTCAGCTCATCCATCACTTCCAAGTTGGGCTCATTAAAGCACTGTCATGTGCTTGTCACATGTGACAACCAACCCCAAAGAAAATGTGACGACCAACCCCAACTGGAATGTCTTGCTAGTATCAAGGCTAACAACCATCAAAAAATGTGTTAGTTAGCCAACAACAATCTAAACTATAGCTTTCCCTTCACACCTTTTAAGGGTAACAATTGTTTCATTATAAACCAATTGTGTAAAAGCCTAGAAGAAAAATACAGAGGAGCTGAATATTTACAATTCCACATAAAAAACACAAAAAGTCCTCTCACCTAAAGTTCAGCTGTCTTACTCCAAAGAAGACTATGTAGGTGAGCTCTGATCTCAATTCTGGACATTTCCATACCAAAATATGGGAGAAAGCGCCTTTTGGTAGCGAAATATAATGAATGTGACAACCTACCCGTGTGACAACCATCCCCGTTCTCCCCTACTTTAAACATCACTATGAACTAGCAGAGCTACGTAAACATCACTGTAAACAATAAAACTAGATGACATACAGTATCTGAAGAAAACTAGAATGCTAGTTATGTAAACAAAAACACAGTTAAACTGTCTCTCAGCACAGCATCAAATAGTGTATCCACATCTTGATTGATTGAAAACTTTATTAACAGATTGCAGAATGGGTACAATACAGTATGGCTCAATACACACAATTGGGGGATGCAGACCAGAGAAAGACGTTCGTCTTGTTTACATCAGGGTCCCCCATTTTCAATTCATCATGACATTTATGACATACACGACATACTGATATACAGATATATATCATGACATTTATGACACAAATCGATCTCTAATCGATATCTATCCCACCGTGTCTGTGTAAAATCTTGTACACGGACGTGAGATGCATATAACATTGTTTAGAAACCTTTTTGCGAACTTTAGAAGGTCTCCTAAATCTACACCAATAGATCTTTAGCCCAGAGGGAAAATTGTGTAGTCCACCGAGGTGGGAACGAGAATCGTTTTCTAGCCACTTCTCAGCCTTCACCGTACGGCCTATACCTGATCATGTAATATTACACTTGTGAATGGGTGACCTAAAACGAAGAGACTATTTATGGGACGTGATAGTCTCCAGCATGATTTATATTGTTTGTTTTGTCCTGAAGTTGTAGTTTGTGAGCAAATCGCCACCTAACCCCTCTTTACTCTTTTAAGTTGTTTTCCCCCAAAAAAGAGGCGTGGCGATCACAAATGAGGGCGGATGACGAATTGGCATTTTTTTTTAATAATTGTTTCAGTAATGGCAAAATACTATTTTGTATCAATGCAAGAGGGACAGACATGTCAAAAACACTGGTATTGTCCTTATTACTGATGAAGTTCTAATAGTTTTAAAAGTAGATGTTTAAAAAACTAAAATTAAGTTGAAAGTTAAACATAATTTTTTTTTAACCATGGTTAAAATGTAAGCTGACTAAATTGTAAATCGTAAAAGCTTACATTTGAACCATGGTTCAACTTTAAAACTAAAACTTCATAAACTCAGTCAGTAATAAGGACAATTATTTTCTGACATGTCTGTCCCTCTTGCATCGATACAAAATAGTAATTTGCCATTACTGAAATAATCATGAATAATGTAATTGTTACAGCCTTAATTGTCTGGTATCTACTCTCTTTACAGGGCTACGGGCGTTCAAGCTGATACAGACGCCTTGTAACTTCACTACATTAAAAGACACGCAGCTTCAAAAGATCCAGGCGCCTTCTACCATTATTTACATCCCCATCCTTTACCTGATAACCTTCACCATTGGGCTGCCTGCTAACCTGCTAGCACTGTGGGTCCTCGTGTTCCGAACCAAGAAACTGCCCTCCACGATCCTGCTCATCAACTTGACCACCACTGACTTAATGCTCATGCTGGTACTGCCCTTCCGGATTGTGTACCACTTCAGGGGAAATGACTGGGTCTTTGGCGAGCCTTTTTGTCGCGTTGTCATGGCGATGTTTTATGGGAACATGTATGGCTCCGTGCTGTGTCTTGCGTTCATAGCTCTGGACCGCTATATAGCGCTGGTGCACCCTTTTGGCGCAAAAACATTACGCAGCAAACAAACATCCCTCTGCATGAGCTTCGCGGTGTGGGCGGCGGTGATAGCAGCCATGATACCACTGCTAGTTTCTGAGCAGTCATATAAGGTGGACACGCTGCAGATAACCACCTGTCATGATGCGCTCCCAGAAAAGGTGCAGGATAACTACTTCCTACCCTACTTTGCTACCATGTTCACCATTTGCTTCCTGCTCCCCTTCCTTGTCATCTTGTTTTGTTACGGGGCCATATTGCGGACCCTGGTGGCCGGGGGAAAGCGATACAGCCATGCTGTGAGAGTCACAGTGTTGGTCATGGTGGTGTTTGTAGTGTGTTTACTCCCGAGCAACATCCTCCTCATACTGACCTACTCTGACACATCCATAGACGATGACGATGACCTCTACCTTCCCTACATGGTTAGCCTAGCGGTTAGCACTTTCAACAGCTGCATCGACCCCTTCATCTTCTACTACGTGTCAGAAGAATTCAGGGAAAAGGCCAGGAACACCCTGTGTTGTCGAGGTGCCTCGAACACAACCTCTTCCTCAGGGAACCAGGTGTCGTATTCTTCTTCTTCAGAAACAAAGTCAAAGGTCACCTTGCTGTCAAACTCCAGTCGACAAGGGACATTTGATGAGAATGCCGCGTGAAGCTATTTCAATGTGACGTAGCAGGACCGATGTAGGTATTTTGTTGAGTCGCTGCAGTGCTTCAGGGTCAGCTTGGTGGGTTTGACAGGTCGTACATAGGATATAAAGCCTACTGTTAGGTTTGGTATGTTATGGAATGGGAATCCTGCATCTAAAGTTTGTACAAACAGACCATACACAGACATTTTTGGTCCAGCAAATAAGAGACTTTCTCACACTTTAGAGCACCACATACATGCAACAGTCCATGCCCATGGATGCAAGTAGGAAATGCAGTTGCCATGTTTGACATCCCTCAGTAACTAGTACACAATCAGACAGAGGCTACTATAGCCTACTGTTCAGTAGGTTCATCCAGTAGGTCAAACAATGTGCTCCTACTGTGCAGTAGAGAAGGATCATTCCAGTGACCTGCTTATGGGATTGGTTTCTCTAAACACCAGCCAAACACCTGTCAATAAAAAATCTTTACACAAAAGTGAGCCAATGAACACATTCTAGGGAAGACATTGGACCTTGTGGTATGTGTCGTGTCTTCTCTATTTCCTATGCTGGTTTACATTATTTGTGAACATCAAAATGATTCTGTATATAAACAAGACTAAGTGAAAATAATCGTGTGTCAGACGTGACATGAATGATCAGTGTTACCGTTGCTGTTTCCATGAGAGAGAGAGAGAGAGAGAGAGGTGAGAGAGAGAGAGAGAGAGAGAGAGAGGGGGGAGGCTAGAATGTGTGTAGTGAATCTTTACCAAAGATGAAGTAACATTACAGTATTACTATTTGTATTTCTATATCTAGGAAAGATGTTATGTCAAATGAAGTAAAATTGGAAGTCTGTACTCACAAGGATATTATGTCCATTTCCTTATAAATCCAACCCACTGTGTATACTGGATTTGATCACAATGGAGATTTATAGTAGTTAGTAATAAACTATACTGACTTATGGATTGGATGCTTTTGTATTTCTTTCTTCCAATATGCCTGCCTGTAACCACTGGTAACCACTTTTGAAGGAAAATGCCTAGTTTCTGTGCAGTGGTAGAGAAAATCTACTTGTAAAATAGTGGCAGTGAACTATAAACAGGTTGTTACTCAAAGGCCAAAACCAAAACACTCCTTTGCATTGTATACAACATTTATATTTAACATTTCCACACGTTTGCCTTATATAGGCATGTTTTTGGTGGAGAACCAGAACCACATTCAGGTCAATACAAACAACTCAAATTAACCTCTATACTTGATACATGATGCCGAAGGTTATCCTATAACCCTAGTTATATGAATTATGGCGAGCGCTCTGCTCTATTGGAACTGTCCCTTTAATCATATGCTATCATGAAAACTTTCAACCACATGTACGCTCCTCACCTGCCTGGCCACGCCCACATCCACTCATACATAATCGGGGCCATGGCCATACTACCAGCTCCTTCCCCAGTCTTTCACCGCCGAAACGGAAGACCGTGGGGTCCTCAGTGAGTCAGAGCAGAGCGCTCGCCATAATTCATATAACTAGGGTTATAGGATAACCTTTGTTATATTTCATTTATGGCTTTGCGCTCTGCTCTATTGGAACACAAGAGTGGAGCAGAGCGGAAAGCTCGACAGATGTACCCGCTGAGGTCCCCTACAACCTTCAGAATCCGGGGAGGATCCGGGCCCCCCAGCCCCCCCTAGTGAGGGACGGGAGGGAGACCGGACCTGACTGTGCGAAGAGGGTTTAGCACCTCAAACGCACAGGGTGAGCAGACCGTGGGACTTACCTTCGTATAGAAGGGCCCGCGACTACTCGGACGCGCATCCCGCACGCCACCAGGGAACGGACATGAAGAAAAAAAAAAACATCACAGCCCCCAACATCGTGGGGTCGGGGTAAAAAAAACCCAACCCCGTGGCAAGGCCGTAGCAGCGGGGCGCGGAGGAGGTCCCAGCCCACATCCCGGGGGCTAGGACCCCCTGGAAAAAGGGGCCTGGTGAGGTCAACGAGGCCGCGGCATCGAGACCCCACCAGACGGTCACTGGTGACACCACCCCCCACATCGCCAGCGTATCGGACAGGGCCTAAAATAGGTGAAGGCCCTTCACCCCTGGCATGCCGCCCCGAAGCGCTCCCAAGGAGGCTTTCCCCCCACAATGTCATGGGGCCAGCTGGCGCGCCGGGGAGACAACCCTCCAAGGAGGTTGATCCCTCAATCCAGGTCGACAGGTCTCAAGAGCAGAACTCGACCTGCGCCCGGAGCACTGCGGACTAGACAGGCGCCTAAAGGGCTTACTGCAAGAACAGTATCCCGGCGGAAAGGGTGTTCGGTATGCCGTGCACCATGTCACAATCTCATGGGGTCACGAACCTCACAGAGTCGGAGTTAGCCAACTCCGCCAGCGAACAGATTCCACCACGAACCCTGACCCAGCCAATTTATTAATCCCGCAGGGTCGAGGTTCAGAGAAAGAGTTTGACACAATTGGCAGACGTCATGAAAGATGCAGGAGCATACTCTCGGGCAGCCGGGGTCGGACTCTGCTACCAACACACCGGGGAGGCAACCACCCCCCTATGTTTATTAACAGAAAGTGGTTGCTCCCTTAACCCACTAAGAAACCCCGGAAACATAACTGCGCGTATACACAGGTTATACAATGCAGTTCAAGCGTTTCAGGTTTAAAAAGGGTTAACCCAGGCCACAGGTCAATGAGGGGGAGGCCCGACCTGGGCCTGGAGGACCGGGACCTACATAGAGATGCATAGAGGAGTTGACAGAAGCAGCCTCCCCAACAGCCCCCTCCCATCCCCGGTTTAGCAGGGAGGGAGGGGTGAAAACGAATGGAGAAGGACCAACCCACCTAACATTGTGCAAACACACCACTGTTAAGGGCAACTCGTAGTGGCACCTATATGACACACACATTCATGACATCAACCCCTGTGACGTCCGGTCCGCCCTGGCATTTCCCCCCCGGAAAAGCTCAGGGTCCTTCGCGGTACAAGGAACTTGTCTGCGCCCCGGCGGACAACGGGTTAAACTGATCCGGTCCGGCGCGACCAGGACAAGTCCTGTGCCCTTGTCACGCCGCTGCCCCCAGTCCTAAGAGGGGGGTAGGTACTCGTGTCGATCCAAAACATCACAGAGGGCGCCACCAAGATGGTCAGTACGCGCCTAACGGGCGTGAGACCTCCCTGCCAATGTTTTGATCTACTCCATCATTTCCCCCCGGAGATGTACGCGAGCCCTCGAGTCTAACCTACTGCACTGGCGTTCGGTAGAGACAAAAATCTCCTTCCCAGCCGACCGCATAAAAAACGCCGTTTTTATGATGTTGGGCAACCAAGGCGCGCCGGTCCCACAAAGCGTATTCAATCATTGAAAAAACACCCTGGCCAGCGCTGATCGGTCTCATAAGACCACACGCTGATTTCATAAAACAGCGTGTATGCTCGCAAAAAACCCGAGAACAGTGACGGTGAATTTCTAACAAGAAAGAACCCCACAATGTTTCCCCTTGCTGTCTGGGACGAGCAGCAGGAAGCCGGTCTACAAAAGACACAGACACGGATCCTCACACGACAAGCCTGGGAATAACAACTGCGTCAATTCTGCTCTTTATGTAAGAGGGGAAGACAGCGGTTTTCCCAGAGAGACCTCAACATGAGTAAAACAATTGAAAAAGGTTCATGTAACACATTGGACTAAGTACAAAACGGCCCAATATACACTACTGTTAGAGAGCAGAGCAGAAGGACGAATAGTCTCAACTGCATTGCATCATCCATCCTTTACAATGACAGCGGTCCGTAGCACAGGCCCTGTAACTCACGGACATGTCCCTTGGCCAATAAGAAAATGCGCGTGTGACGTCTTCAATGGCCTCTCGAGCCTGGGAATAAAAACACGTCAATTCTGCTCCTTATGTAAGAGGGGAAGACAGCGGTTTTCCCAGGGAGACCTCAACGTGAGTAAAACAATTGAAAAAGGTTCATGTAACAATTGGACTAAGTAGACTAAGACTCTCTGAGGAGAAGGCTCCTCTGAGGAGGCTCTCTCACTGAGAGGGAGGTTCTGAAACTCTCTGAGGAGGCTCTGAAACTCCCTGAGGAGGAGGCTCTGAAACTCTCTACGGAGGAGGCTCTGAAACTCTCTGAGGAGGCTCTGAAAACTCAAAACGGCCCAATATACACTACTGGTAGGGAGCAAAGCAGAAGAACCAATAATCTCGACTGCATTGCATCCCCTCCTTTACAATGTAGCACAGGCCCTGTAACTCACGGACATGTCTCTTGGCCAATAAGAAAACGCGCCTGTGTCGTCTTCAAATGGCCGGGGGAATCCTGTGTCCCACCTACTAATTTGGTGTGGGAAACAGGGAAACCCCCCCCCCCTCCCCGTGACGAGAGAGAGAAACACCCTCGTCAGGGAAAACTGAAGGCACAACCCCTCGGCCAATCAGTTTCGTAAAGGATATAACTATATCCGGGGGGGGGTATTTGTCCACCCCTCTCAACACCTCACCCCAGATACGATGCAATAAAAAAGGCTGAGCCGTGACACCAGCCGCATAGCGCGCTACATGAAAGCACATATACTAGGGTGCTAGGGTAATAGCTTTACATTCTGCACGCCAGCCATAGCCACATTTTTTTTATTATTTCACGGCTCTGGCTTATGTGCGTAAAACTTGCCACCCGCTATTTTTATCATTACCCTTAACACTTTGAATGCCCATCACGAGATTTCTCGGGATATCAGCCCGCGGGTTGAATGCCCATCATGAGAATTCTCTGATATTTTTTTTATTAGCGATCTGAATTCATATTTCATCAACCGAGTCTACCGTTGGTAATCTTGCCCCGCCAGGCGCTCAGATGTGACAAAGCGCCCCCTATCGTCTCCCAGATGGTAATGCACCATTTTGGATTGGACTCGATGAAAATGGATGAGAAAAAAAAACTCCGGAATCCACATTTTATTTCTCACGCATGTAACCGGAGCCGATCAGAGTCATTCTGGACCCTCAGCACAGCTTGTAATATGTGTTTTACAGTATACCCGTGGGATCAATAAAATGATCGATTTTTGGAATGGCGATCGGGAATTGGATTAATCCATTTGGATACCATCTGATCTCAGGTAAGGAATCTATTTTACCAGTCTTAGGATAATCAGACCCGTTTTCACGGAGATATAAGCTTTTCCCCTATAATGTGATATGGCTGTTTGACTGTAAGAGCGATCAGGAACTGAGAGAATCTATTTTCAGCGCGCGGCACCAGCTTGCACACGTACACATATACTATCGATAATCTAGCGTTTATTTGAAAACGATTCATAAATAGGCCAAAAAATTTCAACGTTCTAGAATATTACAGTACTGGGCGATTATCATGGAAACTTTATTATTTTTTCGTGAAAACGAGGGCTTTTCAAAAGGCTATCAAACGGAAATGAACCGATAAAAAAAACAATCCGCTTCGACAATGTTGACTGGAAATGAGTCATTGATAATGCGACGGGCAGATTAGACACATTTAAAACATAGATTAGGCGATATTAATGCTAACATTGCAGTGGGTGGTCGGCATTCAAGCACTAAATGTGCGCCCCCTGCTGGGCACTGAAAGTGTTAAGCAAAGAAAAAATGTCAGATAAAGAGAGGGACTCAAAAGGTCCTCGGTTCATATGCCACATATGTACAACTCTGTAAGCTAACACCCATACCAGTTGTGGACTCAATGCTACGTTTACCTAAACGTATTACATGAAACACACACAACTCTCATCATACAATAAAACCCCAAGTTCACTTTTACTCACGTAAGAAAGAACGCTGTCTTAAGTAGAGAGAATGACATAAGCCCTTGGCTAAGTGCTAGAACTACAGGCCTTGCTAAGTTATACACAATAGCAACCAACGCACATTTTCAGAGAAAACTGCACAAACTCTCCAAGCAAGAACGCAACCCCATGCATTCTTAGCTGTGGGTTTAAAATTGCACATGTCGTATCCCCCAAAATACAGTGAAGTAAACACACGTTTTGTTAAACAAAAACATTGTTATTATCAAAAAAAAAAATTGGGGGGGGGGAGAGTGGGGCATAGCGTACCGTGTCCTACCTGACCCCCGGACGCAGGATGAATGGCCGCAACGATGGCTGGTCCACCACGTTGACAATGCCTCTTGCTGGCGGGGCCAGAAGTGGCGACGGCTGGAGTCTCGCTCCGGCGTTTTGCCCACATCCTGCCGCCGGCCGTGGTGCAGGCTGACAACATCTTCTGCCAGAGATGACGCCGAATCAGAGTGTTCAGGGCCCGCTACCTCCCCACGGCTAACGCCAACGGTTAGCAAAAGCTAATGGCTAACTCCAGGCTGGCAGTTAGCACCAAGCTAACGGTTAGCCTTCACAGGCCCACCTTCGGCTCTGACCAACGGCCAGCTACCGGCTAACAGCTAGCTCTTACCGGCCCACCGATAGCTACCGGCTAACGCAGTAGCAAGCTAATGGCTAGCTCTCACGGGCCCACTGTTAGCTACCGGCTACTATTGAAGCTGTGTAATGTGAGGAATAGCGATGCAGGCCTAATCACTTCAGACAGCCGACTGCCTCTTCTTTAGCCCAAAGAAAAAATTGGGCAGACAACACCCGTCTCCCTCACAGGACGGCGTTATCAGAGATACAGTGGTGTCGGCAGCAAGCCCCGTTTTATGCGGGCTGCTGCCGCCTTGAGCTCGGGCTAAAAAACACGCAAGCTTGCACCCCTCGTGCCGGGAGACCAGCCCACTTTCTTCTTGAAAGGCGGGGGGGAAAACGTCCAGTGCGGCTGGCAGAGGGCATCCCTCCTCAAAGACTTGGGACTCGAACCCAGACTCAGACTCGGGGCTCCCAGGAAAACAAAGCCTCTGTTTTCGTGGGGCGTCAAACAAGAACCCCTCGTCCCCTCCATCCCGCGATGGAGAGGCAACGGAGGAACCCTCGCTTGGAGCCGGCTGTTCTGCGGGGCCGCAAGCCTGCGCAGCCGACCCCGCACAACTGACACATCTGAGGTCCGCGTCGCAAGACACCACCCACCTAGAGAGACCGTCTGCAACAGTATCCAGCTGCACAGCTGGAGTGCAACGCTGGCGGGGGAACTGCCCAGCGACGCAAATGTGAAATGCCGGTGGAGGTCAGAATAATCCTCTAGACTCTCCGGTGGTGATGACATTATCCTTTCTTTCTCCCGTAAATTAGTGAGAGAGGGAGAAACAAAAGACAATGCCAACACAGCTCCTATAACTAACTAACTACTTTAAGCACTAAACTTGAAGCGGTGCTATACACGGACTTCACGGTGGTGAAAGTAGGGAAGGAGCTGGTAGTATGGCCATGGCCCCGCTTATGTATGAGCGGATGTGGGCGTGGCCAGGCAGGTGAGGAGTGTACATGTGGTTGAACGTTTTCATGATAGCATATGATTAAAGGGACAGTTCCAATAGAGCAGAGCGCAAAGCCATAAATGAAATATAACTTGCCTTTCTTTACACAAAAGTAAGCTACTAAACCTAACTGTGTTAACAACTAAGGATTCATTCAGTTTTAATCACAGTTTCGGTTTAAAAATACCCCCTCTAATCTGCTGATTTAAAATAAATGTTTATTTCACCGGAAGCATGCCTTCTTTGTTAAATAAGAATTTTCACATTTTCACGTTTGTTTACGAACAATTCTTTATTAGTGTAGCATGGTGGATTATCCCTGCTTTATGGGAGTGGTTGTACACGGTCACCTGGTAGCGGGACGCAGCAGAGCTGAGTCTAGCTGTATCCCCGACTGTAGGCCAGGAATGTCGAAGTGGAGGTCAAGCAGCAGGAGCGGATGGGGCCTAGGATTCACTGACCTAGGGATGGTACTCTGGTCCTTCTTGCCCTCCAGGGCGATCAGCAGTAGCTCCCCACACACCCCCACTTCCCCCAATACTTGGCAGTAAGATGGATAATGTTTTCGCTCCCCAAAGCAGTACCCTTCCTTAATGACCTGTAGAGACCTTTAACAATGAACTATAGGCAGGGGTGGGGAAAGGGTTAAATAATAATGAGCATTACCCGGGCAGAAAAGGGTTAAGACAACAGACTCAGAGAGGCTGGAGAAGCGTGCAGTGTAGTGGCGTCCTCTGCTGGGCTGAAGAGGTGGGCCGGCGCGCGTGCTAAACTGTGGTACTCGCCTAAACACAGCTAAACTGTGGGTCGTGTTGAACCCTCCTGCTATGACGCCTATACACAGCTAACGCAAGGTGGCCAATGTTTACCACCTGGTCTTCCGCAATGCTCGCCTGTTGATTCCTTCACAGTGTCTCTGGCACAATAACCAAACGCTAAGCTACCGCAGATATTTCTAGGATAACCCGTTGTGTAACTGAGCTTATCCGGCGCATTAATCAAACGTTCAACTACCGCATGTATTTCTGGGATAACCCGTTTTGTAACTGAGTCTGTTCCTTGCACGCTCGCTCGCTGGTGCTCTTGTTGTAGACGTCCTTCCTCCTCTGTGTAGAACGCCAAAGAGGAAGTTCCTCTCTGCTGCACTTGGCGTTGAACTCGTTCTTCTTCGCCTGATGTCCTTCCTGCCCAGCGACCACGACCGCCCCCAGCCGGCACCTGTAGTCCTGTCCCGCTATGAAACGCCAATGTTTTGAAGAAGGAGAATCAAAGAGCAGCAAGTTAATAGTCAATGTCGGGGAGGGGTGATCAAAGAGAACCACACGTTAAGTGTCCATGTCTGGGTACGTATGATCAAGAGCGGTCAACTGGTTTCAACGTCCTCGTGAACACAGGAAATGCAAAAGATTAACGTTAGCCACCCTGAATAACAACCAGACATATTCAGGTGGCTACATTAGGATACTATAAGATGAAGAATTCTAACTCTGTTTTCTGTGTGCGACTGTGGCTTAGTGGCATTATCCCCACGCTTGTCAAAAGCTGGTTTGAATCTTGTTTTATTTTTTATTTTTTATATATATATATATAATTCATTTATAAAAATGAAATGGAGTTCTAAATGGCTAAATACATAGACATGCTTCATTTTATTAAATGTCATTTGAGGCGATAACAGCGATTGATCGAATTGTTATCGAGAGAGAGAGAAAGAGAGAGAGAGAGAGAGAGAGAGAGAGAGAGAGAGAGAGAGAGAGAGAGAGAGAGAGAGAGAGAGAGAGAGAGAGAGAGAGAGAGAGAGAGAGCTCAGGCCAGCTGTTTGGCATCAGGGACGAGGCAGGCCGGGGCATCATCTTCACCCTGCGGGCCTTGGACAGGTCGCAACACTAACATACAGCACCACAATAGGGAAAATAATGAGTATAGGTAGCGCCGGTAGGTTTACATCCTCTTTGGGCAGAGATGTTTGACAGTGGAATGGAAGTGGAACGTCATCCAATTATCTGCATAGGAGAAGGTGTGGCTATGGCTATGAACGTTATGTGCACAGAAATATGACTCAATATCTGTCACTGTTGTCTGGTAAAAACCTCCCATCTCCGGCTCTGGTCATCTTCAAGTTTCCATGCTCCTCTGTGTTTCAAGTTGAGTAAACAGGTTGTTACTCAAAGGCCAAAACCAAAACACTCCTTTGCATTGTATACAACATTTATATTTAACATTTCCACACGTTTGCCTTATATAGGCATGTTTTTGGTGGAGAACCAGAACCACATTCAGGTCAATACAAACAACTCAAATGAACCTCTATACTTGATACATGATGCCTTGCCTTTCTTTACACAAAAGTAAGCTACTAAATCTAACTGTGTTAAAAACTAAGGATTCATTCAGTTTTAATCATAGTTTGGGTTTAAAAATACCCCCTCTAATCTGCTGACGTCAAATAAATGTTTATTTCACCGGAAGCATGCCTTCTTTGTTAAATAGGAAAAACAATATATTTAAATTTATTTTTTAGTTTGATTAGTGTTTCTCTTGAGCATTCTGGACTCTTCTGTATACATAACACCCTGCTGTATGTCATTATAAGCTATGCAATGTTCTGTATCTCCAAATAAAATGTCTTAAAAATGTATTCAATCATGCTTCAATCTATTGGAATCAGGAAGATAATGCATTGTATTATGAAAATGCAATGCAATGCATCTTCCTAGCGGTAGTTTCTATTGACGATGGTATCTGTCAAAACAAAAGACAAGGAAATGTCCCTGTGAAAGAACTAAAACACACACACCGGGAGATAGGAAGTGCTGAGAAATGGCATCTAGCCCTGAACATTCCACCCTACAGCAACACCAGCTGACACAATGGGAACCTTGCCTATTTTCTCTCATAAATACAGGTATAAGTTCTATAAAAGGTACATGTGTGAACTACTGACAGCTCCAGAAGACACAAGTGCAAATTCACAGAGATATCACTGACTTTGGTTGAAAAAAGATTCTTGCCCTAATTTTAATACATTGCGATGGTCCAATACAGTCCATATAAACCCACTACCTTTCAAAAGGGTTATCACATGTCAAGACAAGCAATGGGTCCCTGGTTCAAGTCGTGTTGTATTATGCTCCCACAAAGCACTTGCCAACAAAATGGCACTGTAAGTCTGGCCTGTTTTGAAGTACTGTACATGCCTGTGAACCAGCCCCTTATGTTTAGCTGAGGTGCGTGATATCATTACATTGTTATGTCGACAAAACCGATGACTGTGCATAATTGAGAGTTGCCAAGTAGTAACCCGGACGCCTACTTCCAGACAAATGTAAGCAGTGATAAGGGGTATCATGGCACCACAGTCTCTTGGGACCAATGAGTGAGTGACACCCATGACAGCGCCTTGCGTCTGTGTGGAATGGATCACAAGAATAATGTAATGATCATTTGGGATTACCAAACATTTGGATAGGTATGTAGTATTTTGTCATATAGGCTACTACAGGATTTGAGTATGCTGGGATTCTTTTCTTTAATGTTATACTGCAAGCAATACATATTTTTGTGTATTCTGACATGCCAAGTAAATGTGTGTTGTAAATGCATAAAGCTTATTGGTATTTATGTCCACTAGTTTGGTAGCACATAGAGTTTGCTGGCACCTTTGCAATGTTTCAATTAAAACTATATACACAGTTTAGCTAATTCTGGCATGTGCACAGCAATACTGCTGCTACAACAACTACTACAGTACTACCATTAAAATACCACTCAAAAGTGGAAGTTCAAGCTCACGCAAAATAGAAAAAACAGCTCTGAGTTGCATTCCAATGTACTGTACTGTACGTGTAAAATTTTGTTACGTTTTAAAAAACTGGAATAAAGCAAAATGTTATAAGATTAACAAATGATAGAAACAGATTTTTTTTTATTATTCAGTTCCCAAGCTAAAACAAAGTAGAGTAAAACACAAACACAAAGGCTAGACCACCCAAAGGCAAAACAGCAGATGGTAAGACCTACAAACAAGCAGATACTGTTAAGCCTTAAGGTCCCCCTATAGGGGGACCCTGCTTTTTTTTATTATCATAAATCGATCAATAGATCAACCGTATTAGATCCCCAATTATCATATCATGGGGTATCATTGGAAAGCCACACTCATTGGCTACAATCCTGTGCAAAGATTTTCGAGATCGCCAAATGATTGACGGAGCTATAGCCCCGGGAGTCGGGGGTGGTAATGTGTACTTTTGCGTACTTTGGGGCACGCCTCACATATCGGCATGTAACTCGAGAACCGCTGAATGGATTTTGTCACCTGAAAGGGCAATCGACAGGCAACAAATAGGGCTTTAATTCCATCTATATATTGTATTAAAAGAAATGCACACCCGAGCCACTAGAGGTCGGCAAAGAATCGTCCACATGTGGGCCCTTGGATGTTAAGAGGTTAATGTTTAAAAAAAACATTGTAGCCAAGAGTAAAGACCATAACCCTATCAAAAACAGTAGTCAAAGTGTATATTTTCATTTTTACCGATGTTTTATATGATTTATCGGAAATACGAATTTATCGGAAAATGCTAATTATCGTAAAAACCGCAAGGAAATTACTAAATCCAGATTCAACAGATAGTAAGTAAGTAAGTAAGTATTTATAAAGCACCTTTCATACATGTCATGTAGCTCAAAGTGCTGTACACAATTATAGGCATATATAACGATAAAAGCAATAAAGTCATAGTGATCAGTTAAGATCAATGTTAAAAAAAAATAATAATAATAATAATAGTAACGTAAAAATGAAAATAACGTAAAAACAGTCATTTGCTTACCAGTTTGGGAGAACAGGTCCGCACAAACATTTCCGCTCAGTGGCAACCGGAAGTGCACTAAACCAATGCACTTGTATGGTAGGTAGCAATGTTTAGGTCTTATAATGCTAGTGTAGTTACGTTTTTATCAGTGGTCATAGTTGGGTCCATAGTGCTTTACCAAGTCCCATGGATCCATCAGTGGCCGTGTATTGTGTGCGTATGTACCCGTTCGCTCATGTGGTCAGTGGCCAGAGTTGGGTCCACAGGACTTATCCAAGTCCCATGGACCCATCAGTGGCCGCGTCTTGTGGTAGAAAGAAAGAAAAAGAAAAACGTATAAAGAAAACAGTCTAAAGTTTGAAAGTTTGGGAGGTCCGCAAAAACACGCCTTCAGCTCAGAAGCTGAGGCGTGTCAAAAACTTTTGAAAAGCTGGAGGCGTGTCTCCTATTGTACCCATTCCTTCATCTAAGAAGTTTGAAAGTTTGGGAGGTCCGCAAAAACACGCCTTCAGCTCAGAAGCTGAGGCGTGTCAAAAACTTTTGAAAAACTGGAGGCGTGTCTCCTATTGTACCCATTCCTTCATCTAAAAAGTTTGAAAGTTTGGGAGGTCCGCAAAAACACGCCTTCAGCTCAGAAGCTGAGGCGTGTCAAAAACGTTTGAAAAACTGGAGGCGTGTCTCCTATTGTACCCATTCCTTCATCTAAAAAGTTTGAAAGTTTGGGAGGTCCGCAAAAACACGCCTTCAGCTCAGAAGCTGAGGCGTGTCAAAAACTTTTGAAAAACTGGAGGCGTGTCTCCTATGTACCCGTTCCTTCATCTAAAAAGTTGGGTCCACAAGGCTTATCCTAGCCTCATGGATCCATCAGGTTTTTCCAAGCCATAACTATTTGTAAGCTAGACTGTATAGGTACGTTTTTAATTTTCCTTTAAAAATGTGTATAGAGCTGGCGTTTCTGATGTGTGTTGGTAGTGTGTTCCATAGTTTTGGGGCATAGTTGGCAAATGCCATACTTCCTATCCTTTTTTGGTTTCTGGGCGTGTCTAGTAAACCTGTAGTGGATGACCGTAGCGTTCTTGAGGGCAGATAACTAACTAGGGAATTTGCTATGTATTTTGGGCCTTGCTCATTAAGAGCTTTATATGTTAGGAAAAGGACCTTAAAATCAATTCTATGAGTTATTGGAAGCCAGTGCAGAGTGGCCAGGACTGGAGTGATATGTTCTCTTCTCCTTGTATGAGTTAGTAATCGAGCTGCAGAGTTTTGGATAAGCTGAAGCTTCCCAATGGTTGCTTTGGGAAGACCAGTGAACAGTGCATTACAATAGTCAAGCCGACTTGATACAAAAGCATGAATAAGTTTCTCTGCATCCTTTTTATTTACGAAAGGTCTTACTTTCGCTATGTTTCTTAGGTGGAAGAATGACGTTTTCATGGCCTTATTTATATGAGACTTAAAGGTCGGGTCTGAGTCCAAGATGACACCTAGGCTTGTAACCTCAGTCTTTACATAGGATGACAGACTCCCCAGGTTTTTACAAAGCACTTCCCTTTTCGCTTTTGGGCCGATCAATAGGATTTCGGTCTTGCTTTCGTTTAATTTTAGGAAGTTATTGTTCATCCACTTGTTTATTGCTAACAGACAATTTGTAATGGACTGTATGGCTGTAGTGTTATTTGGTTCTGCGGAGATATATAGTTGTGTATCATCAGCATAACTATGGAAGCATACATTGTGGTCTCGAATGATGTCCCCGAGGGGCAGCATATATAGTGAGAAGAGTAATGGACCAAGGCAGCTTCCTTGTGCGACTCCAAAATTGCTGTTATGTTCCTCGGATACATTGTCTCCAAGCTTAACATAGAACCTTCTCCCCTTAATGTATGTTATGAGCCAATTTAGTACATGATCGGAAAAGCCAACCAGTCTTTCTAGACGACTGATCAAGATATTATGGTCAATCGTATCGAACGCTGCACTAAGGTCCAATAGGACAAGAATTGAGACTTTGCCAGCATCGGAGTTTAGCCTGAGGTCGCTAACTATTTTGGTAAGGGCAGTTTCAGTGCTGTGATTTGTTCTGAAACCTGATTGTAGTTCCTCCATGATGTTATTATCTTTGAGAAAGGAGTTTATTTGTACTGAGACTATCTTTTCTAATATCTTGCTGATAAATGGAAGGTTCGATATTGGCCTATAGCTTTTTAGTTCGTTTACATCTAAGTTTGTTTTCTTTAGTAGTGGTTTTACTACAGCTGTTTTAAATGCATCTGGAAAAGTGCCTGTTTGAAGAGACATATTTATGATTTCAAGGACATGATTTGAGACACTATCAAACACCCGCTTGAGAAATGCTGTTGGTATAGGATCGAGGCAGGAGGTGGCGGAATTACACTCAGAGACAATCTTACAGAGGTCAGGTAATGTAATACATGTGAATTCCCCCATAGTTATCTCAGGTGGGGTTTCACTCATAGCCAGATCCATATCAGCGGTAATGCTTGCTCTAATCAATGATATTTTTTCATTAAAGAAAACTGCGAACTCTTCACATTTTGTGGCTGATTGCTGCGGTATATGGGGGGGTGGTATGTTAATCAGCCGGTCAATGGTGGAAAAAAGTACCCTGGAGTTACCGATATTTTCTGAGATCATTTTGGAAAAATATTCCTTTCTCGCAAGTTGTATTGCCTTATTGTATGCGCCCATGGCGTCTTTGTATAAATTAAAGTGAGCTGTGAGTTTGAGTTTCCTCCATTTTCGCTCGGCTATCCTACATTTTCTCTTGTTATCTTTAACATTGGTTTTATTTAGCCATGGAGAGATTCTATCAGTTTTTACCTTTTTAACCTTTAGAGGGGCAACAGTATCTAACACAGTTGACAAGGTGCTGTGGAAGTTTTGCACTTGCTGATTTAAGGAGGATTCACTGCATTGGTCGTATGATTTCATCATACTAGAGAATTTTGCTTCAGCTCTAGCGTCCAGAAGCCTTCTGTGAACTAGGAATTCGCTTCTGGTCTTATGTAATATTAGGCTTGTACCATAGAACACACAATAATGGTCAGAAATTGGAATTTGTTTTACTGATATATTCTCAATGTTTAGCCCTGTTGTTATTAGTAGGTCCAGAGTGTTGCCATGTTGGTGGGTGGCCTCGTGAACATGTTGCATCAGTCCAAAACTGTCCAGTAGGTTCAGAAACTCACAACCCCTGGGGTCATCCTTTTTGTTGATATGAATATTTAGATCTCCATTAAGAATGATTCTATCATACCTGGTAATGCAGATCGATATGAGTTCTGAAAATTCCTGTATGAAGAGTGGCGAGTACCTTGGTGGTCGATACAATGTCACACATATTACTGGCATTTCTGTTTTCAATACAATAGCAAGGTATTCAAATGATAAAAATGTTCCCAGGTCAATATCATTGCACACAAATTGAGTGGAGATGATTGCTGCTATTCCTCCTCCCCTCCCACTCTGTCTGTTTGATTGATAGAATTTAAAATTGGAAGGGCAGGTCTCAATCAGTGTTGCTACACCAGTGATATTGTCTAACCATGTCTCTACTAAAAACATACAATGTACACCATGTTTTACTATGAGTTCATTTATCAGAAATGATTTTTGTTTCAGCGCTCTAACGTTGAACAGTGCTAGTTTTAGCTGTACGGGTTCTGTAGTGGGGTGTGAGATAGTCTGTGGTTGAACACTGATATTGATAAGGTTAGATTTACATATGGGACGTGATAATGAGTAATTGATTAGTCTTTTGGTGATCAGAATCGGGATGACACTCAACGTGTTTTTTTGTAGTTTAGGCTGCTTCTGTATATAGTCTACAGAGCTAGATATGGTTGGTTGTCAGGCCAGTGATGCTATACTTTGTATGACGTTATGTATTAGCACATTTACCCCTGATATGTTTGGATGGATGCCATCGGGTCTGTAATGGTCTTTCCTGGACCAGAGCAGATCAAAGTTATTTATATAGCAAAGTCCTATAGTAGTACAGTGGGTCTGTAGCCATTTGTGCAACCAGAACAGACGGCTAAATCGCTCAGATCCACGACCTATGGATGGAATGGGGCCAGACACAATGCATATTTTACCCAGGCTTTCAATAGTGAGTATTAGTGATTCAAAGTCAGATTGGAGTTTAACGGATTGTCTAGCCATTACGTAATTTGCTCCGATATGAATAATAACGGTGTGGGCGGACGGATATCTCTCGATGATTTCGGGAGTACACTCCAGTAAGTCAGTAACTTTTAAACCGGAAAAACAATACGTAATGCCGTGTGGTATTTGCAAAAACCTGGTGATGGAATCTCCGATGAGTAGGATCTCTGGCTGTTCCTGGATGCATTCCCCGTCGTAGATGGCCAGGTTTCTATGGTGAAAAGCCGCAGGAGTAGCGTCTGCATTGCTGGCGGAGTTAGACGGTTGGTCGGGCAGCAGCGCCGTGAGGAGGGGCTCATTCACAGCGGCATTTCCATCGATGACACTCGCCGTTTGAATGATCATCCTGGTATGGGCTGCAGAGCACCGCAGACGAGGGCGTTTAAACTTTGGGGAGTCGGACCCATCGCGTGAGTCTGGGGAGCTTGGCGATGCGAGAGCAAACAGGGCAGAGCGCTTTCTGCTCCGGGGCGCAGATATACTTCCATGGTTGAGTTGTGAGCTGGAGAGGGCCGCCGTCCTGGTAGCTTCGCTTGGAGCCTGGCTAGTAGCTAGGCTAGTAGCTATCATCGGATAGTCTTTGAGCAAAGCTACACTACTAGCAGCAGGAGACGGAAGCGAAGGAGAGCCAAGGAGGCTGGAATCACTACAAAGAGGATTGAATCGGTTTGATAGTTGAGGTGATTCAAAGGGATCATATAGAGGAAGGGAGAGCTTCCGTCGGCCCCTCACCACTGTCGCCCAGGAGGGACTACCGGTGCGGCCTGCGTCCGCTTTTTCCATGCTAGCCAGCTTGGACATTAGCTCCGTTTGACGCCTTAGAAGATCCACTACTAGTATCTCGATGTTCTTCAGTTCCGTTCGCATCTCTGCGACATCTGATGTTGGAGCCATTTCCTCGGGGGAGCTCAGCACTGTGAGTACTGTAGCGTGTAGCTGTAGCTATGGCAACAACAAGCGCCGATAGCTTTAGGTCACGTCCAGTAAGAAGTCACATAAAACCAATAAATCCAACAGTATAAACGATAAGAGCAAAAGTCACAGTGATCAGTTAAGATCACTGGTTAAAAGATGGTAAAAAGAAAGAAAACAGTCTAAAGTTTGAAAGTTTGGGAGGTCCGCAAAAACACGTCCGTTCAGTAGTAAGTAACCGGAGTGTAGTGGATCCAACCAACTAACACACAGGAAGTAACATAGTAACAGACACAATATTTCTGACACTGGAAATACATACCCCCAGGTCCCTAGATGTTCCTAGATACCAAGAACATGCAAATTGACCTTGCAGAAGTGGAGCAATCTTCCATTTACTTAGGCATGTACCTTTAGGCGAAAACGGTCTACAGATTAACAGGTTAACAATATCTCCACAAACTTCAAAGTATACACAAAATGTTTACCTCAGGTGTTGCATCACACCCTACTTACCACTAAGTTATCCAAAATACTAGGTACCTTGGCATGTGACCTCAACTGAGCAGACACCGGTAGGTACAAGACACTGGGTCAAGGCAGGGTGGAAGCCTGTATACTGTACATAGATAGAATCATAAAGATGAACAGTTCAAACATGATAACAGACAGGTTCATACATTTCACAACATACTGGACCAACCTGGAACCTGGAACAACCAGGAAACCACTACACATGAATACAACATGTACGATTCACCAGAAGTTCACCAGAATCAGAGGATACCGATGGACTTTCCTCAGTCCCCACAGGAAGAAGAGCCACTGGTGAGCCTTCTTGACCAGGGTTGAGGGTCCAAGAGAGGTACTCAGAGATGTGAACACCAAGGAATTTGAAGCTGGAGACACACTCCATCCAACCTCCATCCCGTTGATATGGATGAAGGCTTGCGTGCCAGCTCTGGTCTTCCTGAAGTCCACGATGAGCTCCTTGGTGTTGAGGGCCAGGTTGTTGTCGGTGCACCACGCCGCCAGGTGCTGGACCTCCTCCCTGTAGGCAGACTCATCCTTAATTTTGAGACCCACCACCGCTGTTTCATCTGCAAACTTAATAATGGTCTTGGAGACATGTACAAGAGTGCAGTCGTGGGTGAAGAAGGAGTAGAGGAGGGGGTCGCCAGTGTTCAGGGTGAAAGTGAAGGAGGTGATATTGTCTAACCCAGCGGTTCCCAAACTTTTTTGGCCGTGCACCCCCTGTCACCTCCCGACCTAGCTCGCACACCCCCCAATGGGTTTCTGTTAGAAAAAATTGTTGCTGGTCTCCGTGCACAGATTAAATTTTTAATTTTATCTCTTCCCACGGCGACTATGGATAGGGAATTTCTTTATTTAATTCAAATGTTCACGACAATACTCTGCCAGCATGTTTAATATCCATAATACTAAAGGTTTGACTAAGATTTGTATGACATTTTATTGTAAAAAAAATAAAAAATAAAAATCTTATTTTTTTTTACCACCATTAGCCTTTTCATGTCACGCACCACCTAGAGGGCGCTCGCGCACCACAAGGGGTGCGCGCACCACAGTTTGGGAACCACTGGTCTAACCTAACAGACTGGACTCTGTTGTTTAGGAAGTCAAGTATCCAGTTGCAGACAGAGGGTCTAATGTCAAGGTCCTTGGTTTCCACGAGGTCATCAAGTTTGGAGATGAGTTTGGAGGGGATGATGGTGTTGAATGCTGAGCTGAAGTGGATGAACAACATTCCCCCATATGGGTGTTGCTGTCATCCAGGTGGGAGAGTGTGGAATGTAGTGCTGAGGAGATGGCGTCCTTCATGATCTTCAAGCTGTTCTCGCTGTAGGCAAATCTGTGTTTATCCAGTGAGGGTGAAAGGCCAGATCTGAGATGAGCCAGGACCAGCCTCTCAAAGCACGTCATAATGATGGAGGGTGGAAGTCATTGAGGCTCGCTGCAGAGGAGTGTTTCGGCACCGGCACAATGGAGGTGGTTTTGAAGCATGTGGGAACAACTGCATGGGCTAGTGGCAGATTAGACCTTGGGCAGCAGTGCTCAATGCAGTTCCTCACCGGGGATGCCATCAGGGTCGGCCACCTTACGTGCATTAAATCAAATCAAATCAAATCAAATGTATTTGTAAGGCCCGACAACACACGTTAATGTCCCCATGGACCGGACATGTCTTCTTTAAAGAAGTCAAGAAGAAACATCACAATGAATCAAGAACAAAACAAAAACACCATGAAGTCAAAAAAAATATTAACACTCCCAGACATACCCCACGCGAAGGTAAGGAAAAACTCACTAAAACCTAGCAATAGGAAAAAAATGCACCACAGGCAAGGCTTCAAGATGTCAACCATAATCTCGGTGCCAAAACACTCCTCTCCAACAAGCCTGAATGACTACAGACCGGTGGCACTCACCTCTGTGGTCATGAAATGCTTTGAGAGGCTGGTCAAGGATTACATCTGTGCTTCCCTCCCTAGTAACATGGACCCACTGCAGTTTGCATACAGGGCAAACAGGTCCACTGACGATGCTGTCTCCCAAGTACTGCACAACACACTATCTCACCTTGACAGTCAGAAGGGGGGCTATGTGAGATTGCTGTTCATTGACTATAGTTCAGCTTTCAACACCATAGTCCCCACCAGACTGGTTGACAAGCTGATCGTTCTGGGTCTGAGCTCTGCCATGAGCGCCTGGATCCTGGACTTTCTAAGTGACAGGCCCCAGGCGGTCAGGGTGGGGGGTCATACCTCCAGCAAAATCACCCTGAGTATCGGATCCCCCCAGGGCTGCGTTCTGAGCCCCCTGCTGTACCCACTGTACACACATGACTGTGTGGCCAGGTTTAGCTCCAACTCCATAGTGAAGTTTGCGGACGACACGGCCGGTGGGGCTGATCTCTAACAATGACGAGAAGGCCTATCGGGAGGAGGTTGATGAACTGGCACGCCGGGACAACAGCCTACTCCTGAACATTGGTAAAACCAGGGCGGCTGATTGGCGCAGTGGGCAAGGCGCTCGCCACTAACGCAGGAGACGCTGGTTTCGAGCCCAGCTCTCGGCGTGTTAGAGGGTGGGAAAGCCGGTGGGTGGGGATTGGACGTTGTGGACAGCGACTCTTACAGGTCGGTTTGGTGACGCCGGTGCGGCGGAAGCAGGAAGTAGCGGGGGCAGTGTGAGCCTCCCACGCGTTACTCCTCGCCACTGAGAGTTCGAGCTGCTGCGGTGAAAAGATGCGACAGGCTGCCTCCTCGTGTACCGGAGGGGACACGTGATGCAAGGCTTCTGTCCTCCTTACAGCCGACCAGTGGGAGGCATAGTCTAGCAACGTTCAAGACAGGGGAGGGAAGAATTGGATACTACGAAATTGGGATGGGAGAAAAATAGAAAATGGGGAGAAAAAGTGGATAAAAAAACATTGGTAAAACCAAAGAGCTGATTGTGGATTTTAGGAGAATGCAGCAGGGGACACACACGCCGTTGTGGATAAACGGGGCTATCGTGGACAGGGTGAGCAGTTTCAAGTACCTGGGAGTCCACATCACAGAGGACCTGACATGGTCTACAGTACACACATAGATTCTGTGGTGAAAAAGGCGAAACAGCGCCTCTATCACCTGATCGGGGAAAATACTCCACTCCTTCTACTCCGGGGCTGTAGAGAGCATTCTGACTGGAAACATCACTGCCTGGTTTGGAAACAGCACGGCACAGGACAGGAAGGCACTCCAGAGAGTGGTGCGCTCAGCAGAGCATACTACGGGTATTGCACTACCACCCCTGCAGGACTTATATAGCAGGAGGTGCAAATCCAGAGCCTGCAGAATTATGAAAGACCCTCACCACCCGAACAACAGCCTGTTTAAGCTGCTGCGGTCAGGCAAGCGCCTACGGTCACACGCTGCAAGAACAGAGAGACTCCGACTCAGCTTCTTCCCCCAGGCCATCAGAACACTGTGGCAGCTGGGTGGCGCAGCGGACATTGCGCTCGTCACCAACGCAAGAGACACCGGGTTCGACTCCGGCTGTCGGCGTTGCCTCCGGCTTGGGCCGGCCGTCATACTAACTCAATTGGCAGAGTTAGCGGGTGGAAGTCGATGGGTGGTAATCTGGACGTTGTGGACAGCGACTCCTACAGGTCGGTTGGGGGACGCCTGCACAGCAGAGACAGGAAAATGGCGGGGGTAGTGTGAGCCTCCCACACGTTACACCTCGCCAAATGAGAGTCCGCGCTGGCAGGTGAAAAGATGTGACAGGCTGCCTCCAGATGTATCGGAGGGGACATGTGATGCAAGGCTTCTATCCTCCCTACAACCGGCCAGTGGGGGGCATATGCGAGCAACGTTCAAGACAGGGGAGGGGAGAATTGGCACGGCTAAATTGGGATGGGAGAAAAATAGAAAAAAAGAGGAGAAAAAGTGGATAAAAAAAAACACTGAACACTGAACTCTCCACTCACAAATACACATGAGCACACACAGACACACACACACACACACACCACTCATGCGGCAACCGCTAAAAAAATCACTTTAAACAAAATGTCACTTAAAAAAATAGAATCTTTAGAAACACTTTTAAAAGAAGGAGGTACTGTATAGTTTAGATACAGTAAGAGTTAACATTGTAAATTGTATATTGCATAGTAGTGTATATAAGAGCCAGTTTCTCAGGAACCTAGCATGTCTTTTTTTTACCATGCATATCTTGTGTCTTATCTATTTTATTTTTCGATGCCTATTTTATTCTATTTTATTATTGTATTTTGTACAATCAATGTGGGCAAGACCACCCGCATTTCACTGTATGCCCTGGTATGTATGTGACAAATAAACCTCTTGATTCTTGATTCTTGAATGTGGAGGAGAGAAACCTTAGAAGGGCCGTTCAAGGGGGATTTCCCTTCTTAGATGTCGGTGATAGAAGTGTTGCAATAAAACAGGTGAAACAGTTGGTAAGCATGCACATATACGTGTAATGAAACACAGATAAGTGCATGCAATATCAACTGAACATTTTGAAAAATTGAAAATAGAGCTGATGGCGGATCCATTTGAGGTATGGGGGCGGCATAGAGAGGGTTGCATCCTCCCGGTCATCATCACGGGACGTCCACCACTCCGGTCATCAAAAAAAAAGTCCTGCTCAGTGCAGCACACAGGTCGGTGGGGGAGAGAGTGAGGGGTTGGTGGTCAGCAGGCAGAACAGCCTTGGTGGGCACCTCCTGCTTGTCTCTGTCAAAGCGGGTTCAAAAGTTATTGAGCTCATCAGGAAGGGGTCAGTGGTTGGTGGGTTTATAATCTGTAATGGCCTGGATGCCCTTCCACATGCATCAGGGGTCAGTGTTGTTGAAGTCTATTCTTAGCTTGTGGCTGTGCTTGGCCCACTTGGATAATGGATATCTGCCTCAAAAACATCCAAATTAGACCATATATTTTCAGCAGTGCACTTTTATATTTGTTGAATATCTTTTTTTAAAGGTGAACTTCAATTAATTCTTCATCTAGGCAGTAGCATAATGCAAACTTAGAAAACAACTTAAATGTATTGAATATCAGCTATCAAGCACCTTCAGTCCAAAGATATTGGTAGCAGCCTTGAAAAACCTATATTGGCTGAACCCTAATAGAGTTTATATATTGTGTTGAACCATAATAGAGCCCTCTGTTTGATTGAACAGTGAGAGGCACACTCCTAATGAGATGCCTGGCAGAGTCTCATCTCTATGCTAATATACTTGCCATGGCAAACATTACTGATGGTTTGGGAATTGCTACAGTATAACCCATATGACCTCACAAGCTAAAGGCCTGAAATTCCATGAATATAATAGTAATTACTGAAGAGATACAGAGATGTTCATCCTCCGGACGTCACTCGTATCTACCTCATCTAACTTGACAACATAAACATTCTAAATAGGCCCCTTTGTATTTCTTGTTTGTTAATGTACATTCTCCTATGCAGAGACTGAATTAAAATATCATTGTATTGGATATTTAATACAGTTGCTGACAGGAAATAAACAGGGGCCGAAGCTGTTCCCCTAGCAACGGAGTAGCAACGGAATACTTCTGAAAACATCTACTCATTTGACAGGAAAGAGGCTCTTCAACATGATTTATTATCATGAGTGGCCAACCACAATGACCCAGAACTGAGACCTACTGTAGGTGACTTCCAGAGGGAGTTTTTGACATGCTGTTTTGCTATTCTGTGAAGGGAAGAGGAAGTCATCATTATGAGTGATAATTACACAGCTTTGTTGACTACTCAATTCTGATTGGTTAATGAACACACTATGCAGTCTGTTATTTTTTAATAACAGGCTGCTTTGTCGCATAACAGGCTGTCAGGCAAAAGCTGAAGCACTCAATATCAATAGAGGCCTTGCACGGAAGGTTTGTGTAGTTCTCTGTCTTCCAACATGGCTGCCTGTAACATAGCAATGTTGTACATGGTAATGGAAGAGTTGCTATGTGCAAAACAACAGTTGCTATGTGTTGATATATGAAAAATATATCAACAAAAAAGTTATAATTTGATGTCTTATTACTGGATCTTGTAAACAAATCACAGTGGAACAGTAATATGCTTTTTTCATTGCACTATTACACAATTACACTATGACACTATCACACAGTATTACATTATTACACACTTAAGCATGGGGGTGTGGTTAACTGCAGACCAATGAAAGTAGTAGTCTGTACTGAGTTAATTGACACCTCCCATAAGTCTGTACAACAAATGGTTCATGAGATATGAGACATTCATAAATGTTTTTAATGCATAGGTATATCAACGACAATAGGTTCACTATGACATTGCCATTATTGTAAACAGGGGCCAGAAAGCTGAAATCCTGGAGGCTCTGAGCAGCGAAGCTGTATAGTACCACCCTATTTGTGTTCAAATTCATCCTGAAAATCTATTTCAATGGACAATGATGGAAATTAATTAAAATTACATACTTGTCATTGACCGGTTTGCTAAATATTCCAGAATCCAGGTTCCTGGCCTGCTGTCAGCCTATGTGCAACATTCCAATCACCTCAGCCTTGTAGTTGGTGCCATTTGCTGCAAATGGAAAGACACACACGCACGCATGCACGCACGCACGCACGCACGCACGCACGCACGCACGCACGCACGCACGCACGCACGCACGCACGCACACACACACACACACACACACACACACACACACACACACACACACACACACACACACACACACACACACACACACACACACACACACACACACACACACACACACACACACACACACACACACACACACACACGTTTAATAGTGAAACATATAGTAACAAGGTACATGTAGGTTAAATGAGCTTTGGCTGAGAGGAGTGCTTCCATCCTGCATGGCCAGTTAGGAGATATTCTTAGCAATATTCTAAGCAATATTCCTGTGGGTTGGTAGTTTTAGCGTTTTCTCACATTGCATGTTATTTTAATTAGACATAAAACGTGTATCTTATTATTAATATTATTAATATTATTAATAATAATAATAATAATAATAATAATAATAATAATAATAATAATAATAATAATAATAATAATAATAATAATAATAATAATAATAATAATATAACATGTGGTCAGCCTTTGTTCTATTCATGCGACAATTGATAGTTAGATGAGGCAATATTCCCGTGGCTTGGTCGTTTTTGCGTTTTGTCACATTGCATATTATTCTAATTAGACATAAAACATGTAGCCTATTATAATTATTATTATTATCATTATTATTATATCATGTACGCGTCTTGGTGGTGCGTGGTGGTGCGCAGTGGGCAGTGTGAAAGGGGCTACTGGGGTGGAGAAGGGCATCCAGCTGTTTTGTGGATAGAGAAGGGTGGGGGTTTGGGGACATTGTCTCTCTAGGTGTGAGATTCAAGCTATTGTTAGGACAAACAAGGGGATTCCTCCACACTACCAAGATATCAGAGATGGAATACTGGAATGTGTGAGAGTACTTCAGCGACAAAATGGCTATTGTCTGACATCTAGTGGAACTAGGAATTTACTACACAATGGTCCAAGGAGAAATCCACATTTTGATTTGATTTGGCCATGTTCACCTGTCTAAGTAAAGCATTGAAGCAAAACATCCCACGCAAAGAATTAGCTATACAGAATCCTTGATCTCCAGTATCTACAGTAACGGCTGTCTTGAATTATACAGAGATTTTCTGACATTTTGAACCTCTACTGGTGCTACTACATCCATCTTGCCTCCTGTATTGTTCTCTTTGATGGCACAATGGAACCAGAGGCACTGGGTAATGGTGAGGCTTTCTTTTTTCTTTCTGAAATAGCTTAGAGTAAAACATTTAAAAAAATCCTTTGTGAAGATTGATTTAGTTGATTATAATAAGAAAATGATGCACTGAACACAATACTATCCCAATTCTGAGCCATTATACAAATTATATAAAAAACGATTTAATTATTTTACAGTAAGTGCACTTGCACTTATTTTCCTGTTTGTGTGCCCACCTACGGCAGGAATTATCTTAAGCATTGATGTAACATGAAGACTTTAGCACAGTGACACATATTGGCCTTACATGGGGCATTGGGGTTGGCTCCTGGGTGGCTGACGAGTTGAGTTGAGTTGAGTTGAGTTGAGTTGAGTTGAGTTGAGTTGAGTTGAGTTGAGTTGAGTTGAGTTGAGTTTATTTTATCTCGAACAATCAACCATATAAAAACACAATAAAAATGATAAACTAAAGAAACAAATTTAAAATGAAATCTTACATTCTTCATTATGATAAACAAATGAGTTTGAGAAGGAGCAGAAGGAAGCAAATGCTTATCTAGTCCTGCCCCTTTCTCACAATATCGATCATACATAAACAAAATCTCTTACAAACCTAAAATAACAAACAAAATAAACATAAAAAAATAACCCAAATAGAATATGAAATTGTGAGCGACAGTTGAGTCCTCTGACGTTATGCAGGAGCTGGCAAGCAATACCAAAGTAACTCCCTCCTAATCTCCTCCGGAACTGTCAGAGGCAGTGACAGCTGGAGTCCTGCTTACTGTGTTGGTGGTGGTTAGTGCTACAGTGTGGCTTTGCTACAGTCAGAGACGAGCGTCTCTGGGGACACCAAGCAGTGCCAAAGAGTGTTCAAGGTGCCGTAATAGAACTGCAAGTTTGGGAGACTCTATTGTCATATTGTCACATTTATGCATTGATGCTTAAAACAACATTGATGCTTAACACTTTCAGCGCCAGCCATTATCTCCATCCTTGTAGTCAATGGGCCACGCTTTAAAATATAGGCATTTTCACTGTGTGTCATGATGTTTTCAGAGCTGTATCTATATTCTATATTATAGCTATGGAGATAATACTATGGCTCATTTGACAGTCACTATCTCTTGTCCAACATGTCAAAAATAGTTAATTTTTTCATGTATATGTCCGCGTGTTATCCCGTGGTGAATATTGTATAGTTTCAGAGTGATCCTGGCTAATTCCTGGAAGCTGAGTTATGGAGCACTATGTGCATTTTGCAAAAGTCGTTCGCGTTGCTCGGCTGGGCATGATATTATTTCCAAATCAAAGGTATATAATAGGTATTATGTTTCATCATGAAGGCATCAAAGGGGGGGGGGTCGTTTTGCGATGCTCTGATCGTCGGCATACGCTTTGAATACTACATACATTGATCGTTGCGATCGATGTGAAATCATTGTAGGATAAAAGTAGGATTGCTGTCATATAGTCCTTACCTCTGATAGGAGGTATTGCAAAAAGAATATTCCAATTGTCTGATCGCGATTTCCAGTATTGATGTCCATCGGGTCCCTGACATGAAATGGGACAAACTATGCATGAAGTGTGCTGGATGCATTACAAAGGGCTCGAATGAAGCCTTTCACTTGTCCGGGTACCATTTCTCCGCCCGGACTATATATAATGTAACGCACAGTGTGAAATAAGGTTTCAAAGGGTGGGCGATACTGCCACCTAGCAGGATTCGGCCGCATTGCAATCTCGGAGTCTCAGAATGAGTCCCAATGATACACAGAGGTCCGTGAGACTGTATAGAATTAAAAAAACTATTAACGATCAACGATTAACGAGATAACCCAACTATAGTTGTGGTTGGCCGTGAATGAGTTATTGTCTTTCTCCACCTACCACCTGTGTTTAATTTCCAGCCAATCAGAGAGATGGATGTCCATGGGGAGGATGAAAAACTAGACGAGGAAACTGATGTGAAGTCCTAAATGGTTTTCACATTGGAATATTTGTTTATTTCATGAAAGTATTTATCCCTGGCCTATAGGAATATTCAATATTTTAGCTATATTATTTATACATTTTTCTTTTGGAATACTTAATTAGTTTGTTATGCACAGCAATTTCATGCCATTATTTGAGTGTTGTGTGCAACATTGTTATTCTAGGATGGAGATGAAACAACATTGACTACAAATAAACATTTCCTCTTTGCCTGGAAAGAGGTTCTTGTTTCAGTAATTACCTTTCTGTCAGAACTCACACAAACAGCTTAACAAGACCTGCCGGAGAACACTATGTTGACAAGAATACCGAGACACAGAGAATGTAGAATGCAAATTAAAACAGAAAATGGAGCAAATGTGAAGGGTTCATGAACAGGATGCTGTAGGTGGAACCATTATTGCGTTATATCCAGGGGCGTGCCCAGGGTTTGAACTTCAGGGGGGCTCAGCTCATTCTTGGGGGGTCTGGGGGAAGACCCATTTCTGCTAAAATTATTAAAAACAAAAGCTCATAAGGGGTCATTAAACACTTAAGCCCCAATACTTTCAAGGTGGTATCAAGGTATAATTCAGAAGTAGGTGTAGCATAAAAGTGCATAATTTGAGATGCAGCTCATATGCAATAAACGTGTTTTGAATCACGCCTATTTAAATTGTGAAAACTCTGAGTGTATACATCTATGCCTAGTCATAGCCATTGTCATGCTCAATTATGTCTCATAAGTTGTTGCAGCAATTCTTGGGTTGATACCATTTGTTACACAGATTTGGTACAAAATCCTACCATAATTTTTTTATTGATAAAACATGGACAGAAATCCCTCCAAAATATCCAATTAAGACAGCAATATATTGAAGAACACCTTAGAATTGGATGACAAACGTTTCTGTTCTGAAAATGCCTTAGAACTCCCCGCTCCCACAGGTCTCTAGTTTGTTGTTGCAAAGTGTCATGAGGCTGTGATTAGCCTAGACTCAGAGGTCAATAGGTCATTTTATACAGTGAGGTCAAGTTTAAAAAGATGGTCTCACTACATTGAAATGGCTACTAATGACTAACATCCTATATATTCCTTTAGTGATCACCTTTGGGAATCATAGCAGCATGGGGAGGGGAGGTACAGGTATGGGCATAACAGAAGAAAGACATAAATATAGGCAATACAATTATAATTAAATATTGAATACAGTTGGGCTCATCCAATCCAATCCAATCCAACTTTATTTATAAAGCGCTTTAACAGCCACAGGGGCACAAAGTGCTGTACAGAGGCAGCATACAAAAAAACTATAAGCAGCACTAAAAATAGACACAAGAACAAGAGTGCTAAAAAGGGAAGAAAAGATAAACATAGGCAACAATAAAAATGTAAATAGATAAGAGTACTTAAAAGTATTACAAAGCAAAGGACACAGTAACAAAACGATACAACAATAACACAATAAAAGTAGGTAGGTTTAGCTGGGGCCAATCTCAAGTTTCTCAAGTTTCTTTATTAGTTGTCATACAGAAGTACAGAATACTTTTATACAAAATGCTTCTTTCTGTTACATTTTGTATAAAAGTATTCTGTACTTCTGTATGACAACTAATAAAGAACTTGAGATTGGCCCCAGCTAAACCTAACCTACGGACCTGCAGCTGGACTGTTTTGACTGTGCAATGCAGCAATCTCTGATTTGATTTTCAAGGCTGTCAATCATTCAACCTCCGTGTATTGGATTGCAAGGCTGTCAATCATTCAATCCCCCATTCAATGGCAAGAGTTTAAATGCACAGACCGTGCTTAGATGACGTTAATAGCCTATTTTGATTGGCTATTATTTATTATTTATTTAATCCTGGGTCAACCTGTGCAGCCATCTGCACGAATATTTACTGCAGTCATTACTGCAGTGCAGGCCTGCTCAGAGCTGTCAATTTTGGCCATTTTTGAAGAAAAAAAAATTCACTGGAATTTCTTTTACAGAGGAAAACATTTCTAATAAAATAATAATAATTAAAAAAAAAAAATTATATGTAAATTAATAATAATTATGAATTATGAGTGAATTTGTGTTTCACGTGTTGTCATAGAGAAACCTCCACTGGTATATATTTTGTGTTCCAAGATCAAATCAAAAATCAAATCAAATCAAATCATATAATAATAATAATAATAATAATAATAATAATAATAATAATAATAATAATAATAATAATAATAATAATAATAATAATAATAATAATACTAATAATAATAATAATAATAATAATAATAATAATAATAATAATAATAATAATAATAATAATAATAATAATAATAATAATAATAATAATAATACACTTTATTTATATAGCCCCTTTGATACAAGAATTGCAGCTCAAAATGCTTCTTGAAAGTTTGACAGTTTTACTTGATTTTTTTGTGTGTGTCAGCTGTAGTTTGTGGTGCTAGGTTATACTGTATGTTTCTATATCTATTGTCATTCACATCAATGACATTGACAAAGACACTCACAGATGACCATTATAACCTTGCCAAGGTTAATTGCAGGGCTGTTGCATTAAACTACATTACCTTCTCAAGCATAAGCAAGTACTTGATCAAACGGGTCAGACCTTAGAGGGCATTTCAATGTAATTCTGGTACACTTCAACGATCCATATCAGACAATTCATATTTAGAATGCAGTTGAATATATATTAAATAGTAAAAACACTTAAAAGAATCTCATAACTGCATTCAACATTGATTGACTTGAAGCACAAATGATCAGAAATTATTAAATCGACACCTTTGTTAATTTCCATTGATTTCAATTCACTTCCATTAAATTCAATCAAACTTTATTGTCAAAACTGTATTCATTCAACCATGCATGCAGGGACTTTGACCCGGTACACAGTTATGAACTATAGCATATGAATCTACCTAGTATCCACTGGATATGATACTCTGCAGCATAGAGAATGCACACTGCAGTTTAAAGAGCCACTAGGTGGCAGAAGGGTTCTTTACAGCAGGATTACAATTGTGCTTTTTCTCTGATGATTTAAAGATTTCAATAAAAAAATCTAATCGAAACCTTAAAACCGAACATCAAATCGAATTGTGGATTTGGAGAATCGTGACACCCCTGTTGAACATATTATTATTTTTGTAAAGATACTTTTTTTGGCATCTTTTTTTTTGCTTTATTGGACAGACCCGGCAGAGCGGAAGGATGGGAGAAGATATGGGGAGGAGACATTCGGCAAAGGTCGCCAGGTCCGGGAGTCGAACCCGGGACGGCCACGTTGCACTGCAGTGCGTTACGTGGTGCGCCACACTGGCTCCCTCTGTTTACATTTACATTTACATTTAGTCATTTAGCTGACGCTTTTATCCAAAGCGACTTACAAGTTCTGTACGACAAGCCATCAGGAAGGGCACAACTCTATCAGCTGAGCAACAATGTTCATCAAAGTGTTGAGTGCTACAGTGTAGGTTAGTTTATTAGGACAAGTGCATGACAGTACGGTTAGTTAGGGTTAGATTTTTTTTTTTTTTTTTTTTTTTTTTTTTTTTAATTCAGATAATGGTTGAAGAAGTGCGTCTTTAGTCGACGGCGAAAGATTGGACGTGATTCGGCTGTCCTAACTGGGGTGGGTAGTTCATTCCACCATTGTGGGGCAAGGACTGAGAATAGGCGACTTCTCTTTGATGACCCTCCCGGAGCTTGGATAGGAGTAGGTCTGAGGCGGCCAGAAGATGCAGAGCGTAGGGGTCTTGAGGGTGTGTAGTTAGAGACCATTGACCGGAGGTAGGCGGGAGCGGTTCCCTTTGCCGCACGGTATGCTAGGTCGAGGGCCTTGAAGCGGATTCGTGCAGCAATGGGGAGCCAGTGCAGGTCCCTAAGAAGTGGGGTGACATGGGCCGACTTCGGTAGGTTTGAGATCAGGCGGGCCGCTGCGTTCTGAATGAGTTGAAGAGGCTTAGTGGCAGTGGCCGGGAGGCCAGCGAGCAGTGCATTGCAGTAGTCGAGGCGGGAGATGACTGTTGATTGGACGAGGAGTTGGGTGGCTTCTTTTGTCAGGAAGGGGCGTATCCTTCTGACGTTGCTCAGGAGGAATCGGCAGGTTCTGGTCGTCGCTGCGATGTGAGCAGAGAAGTTCAACTGGTCGTCGAGGACAACACCAAGGTTCTTGGCGGTCGGGGACGCAGTCACAGCTGCATTCTCGACTGTGATTGAAAGGTCGGTTAGGGGGGAGGATTTGGCCGGCAGGTGGAGCAATTCTGTTTTGCTTAGGTTCAGTTTGAGGTGGTTGGACGTCATCCAGGCTGAGATGTCGGACAGACAGGCCGAGATCCGCACAGAGACGTGGATATCTGAGGGAGGGAAGGAGAGGAAGAGTTGAGTATCGTCGGCATAACAATGGTAGGAGAAGCCATGAGACGTGATAATGTTACCCAGTGATTTAGTGTAGAGGGAGAAGAGAAGGGGTCCTAAAACCGAGCCCTGGGGGACACCCGTCCGCAGGGGGCGGGTGGCCGACAGGGTCCCTCTCCATGACACTTGGTAGGAGCGGTCATTGAGGTATGATGACAGCCATGTCAGCGCAGAGCCAGCCACTCCCATTCCTGCGACATTCCTCTGTTGAACATATTTGCAGTCCCAAATGGTTTCCACAGTTTGAATGGCTTCACAAATGTTGTTATTATGAAATAGTTTTCTTTAAAGATGTATTGCAATAATGAGGGAAGATTAAATACTGATGCCAATCATATTGTGTAATATTTGTTTTCAACTTGACCGTTTTGAGCTGATTAATTCCACACAAGTTAGGATATGTAGTTTAGTTTACAATTTTAGCACACCAGTGTTTGATTAGGTTATTTGTCGTTGCCCAATACGTTTTCTATAATAGTTGCATATTAACTTATGCGTAAATTAGACTCAGCCATGTCCCACCACTTCATTGCTGAAAAGTAAGCACAATGCAACAATTACCTTACATTTGGCCTTCGAGTTGTTCCACTTCTTCATGGCCTGTTTGGCTGTGATATCACAGTCAGGCCAGACATCACTCCCAAGATGTAGCACTGAACGGCACAGGAAGTCCTTCATTCCGACAGCCATCAGACTTTACAATGCATCACTGTGCCTCACTGCATCACTGAGCACAGGGTGACAGTTACCATCTTCCTGGACTTTTACTTTTAAAACAACATTGTTCAATATTACACTTACTGTACACTTACTGTAGACTTCTGTATATTTTTACTGTATATTTTATACTAGAATGTATATACATAACATACAAAATGTGAATCCCGGACCGTACTTTATTATTATTATCTTATTCTTAGGCTTATTTTACTCTTTATTCTTAGGCAATTTTTTTTGTTATTCTTATTCGTGACTTTGTTCTGTCTATCTAAATGTTTACTGTGAGCGATTTGTAATGCCAAATTTCCCTCTGGATTAAAGTATTTCTATTCTATTCTATTGATGAAGACTCTGGGCAAAGCAAAAAAAACAACTTAAACACCATTACTAATACTACTACTAACAATAACAATAATAACTTATTCAACTACCCCCTGCATGCGTGTACTGCCATGCACACCAAAGTGCAATACTACCTTCATACTAACTTTCTGCATACAATAATTACATCATAATTGTCTCCTGTGTTATTTATTTTGCCTGTCACTAATACTTTTGTGATCTTCGAGCAAGCCGAAGAGGATGGAGGTTAACTCCCAATCACATATTATACAAAGTCAATAAACTGAACTGATCCTAGGAGTAGTCTCAAGCGAGTGCCTTTTTCTGTCTGCTTATAATAGTATAATTCTAACCCCTCCCTAACTAGTGCCCTCAAGCTCCATACCCACCTTGGTGATAGCCCCCGCTTGACTCAGCTGCTAATTGGAGATGGATTAAAACAACCAGTACACTATCTTAAAAACATGCATTTGAAAGTACTTCTGCATTGACCAAGGCTCTGGCATTACAACGGCACATTTTATATTGAGATTAGCTCCAGTATCTCTGTAACACACAGACATACACTCGCACACACATGCGCACATGCACGCACGTACACACACACACACAAACACACACATAAAATGCATTGTGTTCAGCTGATAGAGTTGTATCCTTCCTGATGACCTGTCGTACAGAACTTGTAAGTCGCTTTGGATAAAAGCGTCAGCTAAATGACTAAATGTAAATGTAAATGTAATACACCATTATATGTGACAGTTCCTTGTATATCCCTAATACTGTCATGACATGCGTATTGTAATTATACTTATATTATATTGCATAAAATATGACACACTTTGCACTGTTTGATACAGAACTACAGCCCACTTTAAGTCATATCTATTGACCAGAATATAATTGTCACAACTTCTTTGATTATTAGTTCCATAATATTTCCTTTCTTAGCTTTATAGTATCTATTTGTTTTCTTTCACTTTTGGTGAATCAAACTCTCTGCAAGTTTGACACAAACAGACACCAATCGACCAGCACCCGTGGCATACAAAAGCATACTCACTCCCATCCATTTTTGCAGGAATTCCTCTGGCGACTCGCGCTGCAATAAGCACCCTGGTTTCCTCAGATGTCCCATGATTTAAATAAACATTTTCAAAAACATCAATAAGAGCAGTGAGAAAATTTAAAATATTGTATATTAGAATGACCACGGGTGCCTAGAGTCGCTAGCCCTTGGCTGACGGCTCTGACCCTTTAGTTGATTGGTTAGCGCTGCTGCTGTCTGCCATCTGAATTTGTGTGGCTGTCTGTGGTCTGTGGGGCAAGAGAGTCTGTGAGTGTGACTGTCTGTGAGGCAAGAGGGTCTGTGAGTGTGACTGTCTGTGAGGCAAGAGGGTCTGTGAGTGTGACTGTCTGTGAGGCAAGAGGGTCTGTGAGTGTGACTGTCTGTGAGGCAAGAGGGTCTGTGAGTGTGACTGTCTGTGGGGCAAGAGGGTCTGTGAGTGTGACCATCTGTGAGGCAAGAGGGTCTGTGAGTGTGACTATCTGTGGGGCAAGAGGGTCTGTGAGTGTGACTATCTGTGGGGCAAGAGGGTCTGTGAGTGTGACTGTCTGTGAGGCAAGAGGGTCTGTGAGTGTGACTGTCTGTGAGGCAAGAGGGTCTGTGAGTGTGACTATCTGTGGGGCAAGAGGGTCTGTGAGTGTGACTGTCTGTGAGGCAAGAGGGTCTGTGAGTGTGACTGTCTGTGAGGCAAGAGGGTCTGTGAGTGTGACTGTCTGTGGGGCAAGAGGGTCTGTGAGTGTGACTGTCTGTGAGGCAAGAGGGTCTGTGAGTGTGACTGTCTGTGAGGCAAGAGGGTCTGTGAGTGTGACTGTCTGTGAGGCAAGAGGGTCTGTGAGTGTGACTGTCTGTGGGGAAAGAGGGTCTGTGAGTGTGACTGTCTGTGGGGCAAGAGGGTCTGTGAGTGTGACTGTCTGTGGGGCAAGAGGGTCTGTGAGTGTGACTGTCTGTGAGGCAAGAGGGTCTGTGAGTGTGACTATCTGTGGGGCAAGAGGGTCTGTGAGTGTGACTGTCTGTGAGGCAAGAGGGTCTGTGAGTGTGACTGTCTGTGAGGCAAGAGGGTCTGTGAGTGTGACTGTCTGTGGGGCAAGAGGGTCTGTGAGTGTGACTGTCTGTGAGGCAAGAGGGTCTGTGAGTGTGACCATCTGTGGGGCAAGAGGGTCTGTGAGTGTGACTGTCTGTGGGGCAAGAGAGTCTGTGAGTGTGAAGGCACGTGCACACATAGAGGCCAAGGGGTGCCTGAGCACCTGCCTTTTTGAGCCTCATCAAAAAAGTGCCATTTTTGAAAAAAAAAAATATATATATATATATATATATTTTTTTTTTATTTATTTTTTTACCATTACGCATATAGACTGCCCTTCCAACTGAAAAATGTCAGGATAGAATCAAAATATTAGGTAAAGAGAGAGAGATGCCCCATATTCCATTGCAGTTTGCACGGCCTCCTCAGCGTGCCTCTCCGCAGACCTATATATTTTATGCATAGCGTGGGTGGTGATGATGATGATGATAGAAACCGCTGTTGAATGCTGGTTGAGGGACACAAAGAAGTCAAATCCGATGGGATTTGGGAATCTCAAATACAAATCGGGATTGGAATAAAAAATGCATTTATATTAAACAATACAGAATATACAGCACTTCTTGGGGTCTGTAGGGTAAGCACTTATTCCCTCCCCCCTGAACATTTATGGAGATGTATGGGCCTTTTAAGTCAGTGATAAAAGTGTCTTTCAAGGATAAGTGAGCTCCTGCACTGATTATTATAGTTCAATATTCAATATTTGATCACCAAAACCCCCCAAAAAGCATAAAAAGGGGGCCCCCCGCTACGCGCGCTCGGCTAATATATACGCACAAGTGTAGTGCCCTTTTCAGCCTTTGAGCACCTGCCCCTCTAAAGTCCTGTGCACGTCCCTGAGTGTGACTATCTGTGGGGCAAGAGGGTCTGTGAGTGTGACTGTCTGTGAGGCAAGAGGGTCTGTGAGTGTGACTATCTGTGGGGCAAGAGAGTCTGTGAGTGTGACTGTCTGTGGTCTGTGGGGCAAGAGGGTCTGTGAGTGTGACTGGCGGGCGCTTGTGGAGCATCTCAACTTCGCTATACATTTTTGTAAAAACAGCCAACATTAGACATCTACACAATTGATTTCTCGGCTCAAACATTCTCACGAGTGAATTTAGTAATGGGATAGCCGGAAATGAAATATACCGCTTCTCTGCTGTTTTCCACTGCTCCTCGCTTCGGATGCCGAAATTAATGCTGCGATATTTGTGTTATCCAGTTTGTATCAAATACCAACCAATGCATCCTTGGTAAAATGGGCGTGTCAAGAACCCTTCTGGGTAGCCTATTTTAACCGTTCTAACTTCTTGGCGAAGAATTTGTCTATTGGGGCAGTACTTGGGCCTCAAAAAGAGACATTTCACAAGGACACAAGAACACACAAGAACGCAGATTGAGAAAGTCCCTAAGATACTGTATGTATACTAGTGTTGATGTGGTCGATACTGTAGCATACACACACTTTTGTACAAGCCCTTTGGGCTTTGTTCCCTCCTAGCACTTTTGTATTTTGTATTTTTTATAATGTGCTAAATAAATAAACTAAACTAAACTAAACTACACTGTTTCGACAGTGCAACATTATTGTCAAGAAGGAATGATTGCAGTACAATACAGTACAAAGTGCTGAAGCTGCTCCATAGACAGTGAATCGGGAAGGGGTTGGGATGACACAGTTAGGCCTTTTCCACCAACAGAGAACCAATTCCATTCACCTCATTTTGAACCGTTCTGAGCATTTCGACCAAAGATAAATTGGCTTGGAAACCAAAAAGTTGGTTCGCAGTTGGAACCAAAAAATATGCAGGTTGGAAAGAGAATGGAGAAGGCAATAATGGAATGTCAAATGTGACATCGTCAGAAATAAAGAGCGTGCAGTTGTCTGCTGCTATTTTAATTTACTGTCCTACAACATTAAAGGAATACTACTGTAAGTTCAGTTACAGTTAGTAATTTGTGCATACTGTATTTTAATCCAAAACGAGGGACCTTTCAGTTTGTCCAGGTGGGTTTTGAGTGCAGCCATCAGTCAGTGTGTGTGGGGAATGGCTATTACTGATCAGTGAAAATTCTGAATGTTTCCTTTCAAAAGAGGCCAGACTCATGCATGTAATATAAGTGGTTCAAGAATAACGTTCAAATTACTTTGGGTATGCAATCGACAGGCATTTTATACCAAATTGGCCCAACTGTTAACAATCCAGCAACAGCCCTCTGTTGACTCCAGAGTCAGCCGCCTGGTGGGGATGTTGTGCTCTACTGAGCTCACTCATCTAGTTGAACTATGTGTAGTACACTCATCAAGCATTGTGTTTCCTGTTATTGATTTTGTACTGTTGTTATATTAGTTGGACAGCAGTCTGGCCATGCCGCCTTGTAAACAGTGTAATGTAACTGACCTGTCATGAGTGCCTCCCGGTCTGCATGGCCACATCCTTGTGTACTGATGATTGTATAGGCTATAATAATACAATGTGCTCTTGAGTGTGTTATAAAGGCTTTTTGGCTATTGGTTTTCCCTTTTGAGATATTGTTTACATTAAAAGGGCTTGCTTGCAAAGTTAAGTTTTCCCTATTTATTTGTTTGGTCCACATTTGTCCTGTTATTGTAAGCCTAATGAAAGTATCTCATATATTTTTCATTCTAATGTGTACTGTAAGCCGATACATTCTGGGAAAAATTGGCACACCAATATTTATTTAGACACACCCAAAACAGTTCTGCCTGAACCACTGCTTGTAACAAATAGCCCAAAAGCACAACATTGAGTGCATACTCCAGTCCACACACCACTCACTGTAAGCATGAATACAAGCATCTTAGCATGAATGTAAACAGCATGTAATAGGTTGCTTTTGAATTCCGTATAAAAAAGCGGAACCATAAAAGTTGCATTTACCTTCTTCCTCCTTTATCATCATGATCTGATTTGATATGTAAATTATACTGTAATCCAGATACAATTATGAATACTGAATAGAGAGCATGACTTCCACACATTATATTACATTATATTACATCTTGGTCACACACTATACAGTATGTGGTATATTTAAATTCCAAGCAATACGCATCGTTATCCATGATAGCTTTTAAAGCTATACCCTTCCATAAGCAATAGATTGCACAATCACGTTCTCATTCTGTTGCAAGAAAGGGCATGGCATTGTTTGGAAATTAAACCGTTTATGGGAAGTTTCCACACCTGTCATGTAACACAGTATATAAAAGCACTGCCCTTGAAGGAAGACACACTGCTTTTAAGAGGCACATTAATACATATATCACCTCTAGCTGTTTGTAACCCATTGATTCAAAACATCATGAAAACAGGCGTCCTTCTGTTGGCTACAGTCATTGTGGGTAAGTACAGTACTTTGTCATAATGACTCTGTATAATTTTACCATAATATTACGGCCTCTCAGATACACAGTATGAAGCTTCTGTGGGTGGATAAAGGCTTGATATTATATCTGAGTTATTTTTCATGGATAAAGTACAACACTGTACTTACTGTATATGAGCAGCAGGATATTGGGTTGAAATAATACCCTTCTGATTCCTCTGGTCTGATTCTGTCTATGGTCAGCTGTGCTGTCTGTGTGTGAGAGTGTGAAGTTTGGCCAGCTCTGCAGTGGAAACTCCAGCAACAGAAGGCGTACATCAGACAGATGGGGACAAGGGCACTACGGAGCACGTCGGTATGGCAACCCTGAGGAAAATTGTACCATGCATCTTTGTATGAGTTCCTTTTTTTTTTTTTTTATATATTTTTCCCCCTCCATTTTCCTCTGATTTTCTCCCATCCCAATGTTAGTCGTATGCCAATTCCCAGTCCCTGCCTGATCGCTGCGCACTTACCCCCCACAGTCAGATCATCTGGGAGAGTGGAGGCTACCACGTGCTTCCTCCGACACACGTCCAGCCAATCACCGCTTCTTTTCACCTGGCAGCGCGGATTCTCATCGAGAGGGCGTAGCGTGTGGGAGGACCACACTATCCCCCTCAAGTCCTATCCGCGCTTAGCAGGCGCCCCGACCGAACTGTAGGAGTCGCTGTTTACAACGACCCGGACCCACCCCGCCAGCTTCTCCCACCCTCTAATACAGCCAATTGTATTAGTGCAGACGGCCAGCCAAGCTGGTGACAACCCCGGAGCTGTGAGCTGGATTCGAACAGGCGAATCCAGCTCACAGCTCCGGGGTTGGTGACGAACGCAATGTATGAGTTCCTTTCTAAAATTAGATTAAGTTTCACTCTAACAAATTGATTAGACACATAAGAAAAGGTCACTTTAAAGGAAAGAAAAAAGGTCACTTTAAAGGAAAAAAAACATAACTGGATGTTTTTGTATAGTATAGTTAGTATAGCTAGTATAGCATAGTGACATATAGTATAACTTATTGTATAGTAGTGTACTCATTAACTTTTAATTTGTAAGCTTAGCATTGTATTGTTTTATCTTAGTACTTTTATCATGTCTATTTTATTATCTATTCTATTCTATTCTATTATTATTTGTATTTTTTTTGCACAATCGAAGCGGGCATGGTCACCTTCATTTCATGTCTTGTGTATGTATGTGATGAATAAACCTCTTGAATCTTGAATTTTGATTGTGCTCATTGTCTTCTTCAGAGTCAGATGAGAAGATAGATACCAATTTCCTCTCTGTGGGTTCAAAATAAAGCTATCAGGCTACACGCTAGCCTAGCTTAGCACAAATGAATGGTAGCGGATACGGATCAGCTAGCCTAGCTTCTTCTAGCTTCTATCTATCTTCTTGTCTGACTCTGAAGAAGACAATAAGCACATGTCCCATAATGTTGGCATGTTTTGTCTCTGAATTTAATTTGGAATCAGCCTCCTATTGGAATTATTATAATAACAATGGTAGTTCACGTAAATGGAGTTCAAACAACATACAATTTTCTCCCTTTATTTCTTTTATTATTTTATTATTTTATTGCAACTCTAAATCTGTTCTTACTTACTACTACTTACTACACAGGGCAAATGAGGAAATTACTGCAGTGATGAAAGTGCTATTTATACATGTCTACACATGACAAAAGACAATATATAACATTAAATTAAATAAAGTTTTACAGAACATACATATTATGTAACATCAATTGTGGGAATCTTTTTAATGTTGTGATCAAACCCTGCTGAATAAATCAACGTTGATGCACAGTACATATTGTTGAAACATTAGATACATGTTTTTTCATAACACAACAAGCCAGACTTTAGATCATGGTTTGGTTTAAAGCCATTCTCGTGTCCATGTTTAGGGGGAGCCGTGTGCATAAGGGCCTGGATATCGCGTGCAGCGATGGTGCAACTGTCTATGCACCCTTTGATGTGAAGCTCAGCGGCAAAGTCATCGTTTACACTGACCCCAAGAAGGCCGCAATCAACAATGGGATCAATCTCAGTGGAGAAGGTTAGTCTGTCTCAAGTAATGTTAGGTTGCTGTTGTTGTTGTTGTTGCTGCTGCAAAATTTTTCATCACTTCAGGTGAGATAATGGTGTAGAAAATGTGACACAATGTTGTTATGTAATAAATAACTATGAGTATATTTCTGAATCTATATACATTGACTAGCCTCTCAGTTTAAACATTTAGACTAGGTTCAAACATTCAACAGGCTAAGCACATTCTCAGTAACAATTTTTACTGTATAAAGCACACCCTCAGGGGCTTATACAGAACCAAGCATTTCACCGTAAAGTACATGTATTTTATTGTGACAACTAATAACAAACTTGAAACTTGTTTGTTCTATGACTGTTCTACTACTGAATGATACTATAGTTGGGTCAAGAACCAACATTCTGTGACCATTCTCTGGCTAAGATGTTTTGATGATTGATTTGACTTCTATGGACCTTTTATAAAATATTTAGCCCCCGTGTCCCTCCGAAAAATCCCGGCATTTTTTGTCAGATGGCCAAATCCAAAATACCTGCTGACGCCATCTTGAAAAATTAACTTTTGATCCAGAGCACCTAGAATCATGTATGAATACACTTTTTTGTGTAAGTCAACCATGACGATTCCAATTCTGACATCAGTTTGACTCTATGACATCAATTTGACCCAGCAATCCAAGATGGCCACCATATAGTAGAGCGAAAATGTAACTTTTAATGTCAAAACCAATTTTACCATGGTACTGCTGTACTTTAAACAAACTACCTTCATAAGGATCTCAGCAAAATAATTGATGAATGTACAGTATGATAAGATAACTAATTATACTTCAAAATACGCTCTCTTAAATAGCTGTAACTTGAACAGATTAACAATTAACAATTTACTTAATTTTTTTTTAACTTTATAGTATTTTCAGCTTTTTCTGGCCACGCAGGACCGATAGAGGGAGAGAGGGAGAACAGGAGGAGAGGTAGGGAAGACATGCAGCAAATGGTCGCCGGGACTGGGAAACGAACCCGGGACGACCGCTTTGCGACTCAGCACGCTATGTGGTGTGCTACTGGAGCGCCCCAACAATGAAACCACTTTAAACATGTCATGATCAGTCCGAATCAGAGCATTCTGCCTCACTAGATTCTGAATCATCAGATTCCAATGAATCACCCCTCCTCCTCCATACATCATCATCTCCCTTCTCATCATCATCCTCCTCACTCTCCTCTTCCTCACTTTCTTCAGCTGGCCCTGGTGCAGGTAGATGTGTTGGGAGAGCAGGTCGTGTGTGACGGACGGGGCGACAGCGACCACCCACCAGCTCCCAGCCATGTCCGAGTGGCGAAGGGTGTTGCTTCAGGGAGGGGTGGCGCACTAGATATGCCAAGTAGTTGGTACGGAGGCAGTGTTGACGTAGGCTATCTGCATCTGGAGGGAGATGGATGAATGATTTGTTCTTCATTCTCTTCCACTTTGTGGCACGGGCCTCAGCCATGGTGCTACTATTCTTGTCGCCATAAATTACATGTCGTGTGAACTCGAACAGCTCCTCTAGCACCTCCTCCTCAAGGTCAAGGCTATCTCCACACCGCGAGAGCAGCCGTCGTGCCATAGGGCTCTTTGCCACCTTGTCATACACCGACGACTTACCCTTGTCATAGAAGCCTGAATTGGCATCACAGCCTGTAATGCAGTGTAGCTGCACAATACAATCTGCCATCTCCTCAGTAACCAGGCCACGGCAGAAGACCGTGTTCTGCTTTCTCTTGATGCAGAGCATACCGGGCAGCTGTTGAGAGATGACCGCTGCCATGACATAGGCATCGGTGTCGGCTGCATCAATGACCACAGGGCCACTGTAGCCTGACTCACGTAGAACTGTGTAAGCAGAGAAGAGGATGGTGTCAGCCTCAGACTGGTCAAAGCTGTAGTTCTGCATTGGTTGCTGGGTTGACAAGTTGGTGCAGTGGGAGCCAACAGAGTAGACGATCTCTGTATCTACACCCTGTGCAACAAGGTCAGTCAGATAGCTGCATATTACTTTTTGTAGCCGCTCCTTGTTGCTGACGCTTCATGTAGGTGTTGGGGACATGTACCTTACCTTGTACCCGCAGATCTCGCTCATCATCTTTAGTTGAGTATGCTACGTCGTATGGGTCATTTACACAGAAAATACGGTCAGCATCACCATGGCGGGCAAGGATGATGGATGATACCTTGTGGACATAGTCCAACCACTTGTATGGGGTGCCATCTTGTGTCTGCCGATCTTCTGCTGATGGGGTTGCCATCCTCCAGATCATGCCCATGTCGACAAGAGCGGTGTAGGGTTCTTGCAGATCTACAGATTGGAGAGAGAGCTTCTGAATGAGCTTGCTCTTCTGTGTCTTCCTATATGTGCCATTGGAGTTGAATAAGGCCACACATTCCTCGACAACACGATGTTCCAGCAACTCTGAGAGATTCACAAGTTGACTGACCTCAACCAGGTCGATCACTGCCTTGAGAGCACTCCGCTCCATCTCAGCAGCTCTTGCTTTGAGTTCCTCCCCGGGCTTCTCCATGCAGGGCTGCTTGGCAAATGTCAAGCGTTTGCTCAGAGGGACAGGTGCATGGAGGGAGGTTTTCTTACTGAACACTCGGTCTTGCAAGAAGCTGGTCAACTTCTCCTCTCCCACAGCATAGGCTGAGTTGAAGTCCGCGATGAGTTCATCAGAGGCAGGCATGGCTGACTGTAGGGTGCGGAGGGTGGGTGAGGCTGGATCAAATGGGAAGGAATCAAACTCATGCATGCATGCATGCGACCAGGTCCTGCACACGCTGCTCATCTTCTCTCATCCTTTTCGGACCACATTCTATGTGCTTCCTCTTGGCTTTTTTGTGTGTGGCCAGGGCATTGTGAGCCACCCGGATCTTGGCCAAATTGTTCACATTTCTGGAGTGCACCAGCAGCTGCTTCTCATTCTGGAGGATGGAGAGCCAGCCAGACTTCATTTGGCTGCCCTTGTTCATTGTACACTCGATCCACATGTCCCAGGCCATGTTGGAGTAGGGGTTGCCTGTGATGGACTGAGTGAAGTCAGTACGAAGGAAGGCGACCTGATCAGCAGGGAGAGCTGTCAGCATTGCCCAGAAGTCAGGCAGCCACCTTCCATACCTATTGTTGTCGTACACTACCATCCATGGCAGCATGGCACGCAGAGAGCTGACATACTCATCCAAGTTGCAGATATGTACTGCATGCACATTCTGCATGAGTGCATCCGTCATAGACAGGAAGTCCCTCCAGTAGTCCGCCATGTCACTGGCCTCCACCTGGGTGAATAAATTGGTGATGAGGCTCTCGAGGTCAGTATCATCCTCCAGTGCCGCATGTGCAGCTGCACGGGGTTCTTGGGAGAGACTCATATCTCTCAGAATCTCAAGGTTCTCCCTTGTCTCATCAGCCAGGTTGGGCATGAGCCTCCCCTTTACCAGCTGACTCATGAGTGCCTCATAGATGAGCCTCAAGCAACGCAGCCCCCTCTTGTAATGCTTGCCTTTCAGTGCACGGTCGACGGAGCCCTCTGCAATAACTCCTCCTGCCACAAGTACATCTCCTAGCTCACTCCCCTTGTAGTGCTTGTAGATAGCGCTCATCATCACACACTGTGTATGGGGTACAATGTCATGGTACTTGTTTGGGTTCTTGGCCTTGAGCAGAGTGATGAGGACGTACACAGGATGATCTCCCACTAAGAAGGCGAAGGGCATGTGCTTAGTTGCGATGATGGTAGACAGCTTCTCCATGATGTCATTCACAACTGACTTGTTGGGCGGTTTATTGTAAGATGTATGAAAATAAGCCTTGCTCTTCCTCTGCTCCATATTCAAGCCAGCGTGAAACCCATTGTATGAAGGGATAGTGCACGCATGCACGCACGTATGCACACACACATGTGCACACGCACGTATGCGCACACACACACACACACACACACACTCGCAGTCTATTGAAGAAGAAGGCCTGGATGAGCGAGGTCAACAGGAGTTCTTCATGTCAAGGAATGGCGAGATGGCGTGGTCCAAGATACCTTTTGAAACAGAAGGCTGAGCACAAGCTCAGAACATCATCAAAATAACTCCTGAAAGAAACAGCTTTCGAACACAACACAAGGGTTAACAAACCCCAAACACAGGGCTACAATGACTATATTAGCTAACTAGTTGTTGTTGCTAGCTAGCTAGCTATTGGGAAAGTTGTTAGTCTGAAGCCCTGCCCAAACACCAAATCTTACTTTCCCATTCAAAAGTTACATTTTCGCTCTGCTGTCTCTTTCTACATTTTTGCTCTACTGGATGGTGGCCATCTTGGATTTCTGGGTTAAATTGATGTCATAGAGTCAAACTAATGTCAGAATTGGAATCGTCATGGTTGACTTACACAAAAAAGTGTATTCATACATGATTCTAGGTGCTCTGGATCAAAAGTTCATTTTTCAAGATGGCGTCAGCAGATATTTTGGATTTGGCCATCTGACAAAAAATGCCGGGATTTTTCGGAGGGACACGGGGGCTAAATATTTTATAAAAGGTCCATAGAAGTCAAATCAATCATCAAAACATCTTAGCCAGAGAATGGTCACAGAATGTTGGTTCTTGACCCAACTACTAAGTAAATTATATTGAAATTAATGATTGATCTAAATAAATGAGTGACAATTAGTGAACACTGAATAACCTGTAATGATAATCAAAACAAACTCCATCCTTAGTATATTATTAACTGTAGTTGGCTTCTGTAGTGCACAGAAGCTCTCTCTTCTCTCTTGATATTTCCCTGTATAGTGTAAAATCAATCAATCAACCTTTCTGTCTATATCTATCTATCTATCTATCTATCTATCTATCTATCTATCTATCTATCTATCTATCTATCTATCTATCTATCTATCTATCTATCTATCTATCTATCTATCTATCTATCTATCTATCTATATGTCTATCTGTCTATATATATGGATCATTATATATCGATAGATACACTGCATATTGTGTGCAGGGATGGCACAACCAATCAATGGTGGTTGCTCATCAATTAACCAACCAACCAACAACCCAACAAATCAATCAATTAAAGTCGAATTGATCATTTCATTTCATCAAGAAATTCATCGTAATTTCTTGTACTTTAGGCCTGTGTTTCAAACTCTTCTATGTGAAGCCAGACAAGACGTCTGGAGTGGTGAGAAAGGGACAGAGGATTGGTGTGATGTTACCCATGCAGAGTGTTTACCCAGGGATCACCTCTCACATCCATGTCCAGATGTGCGACAAATCTGACCCCACCAAGTACTTCTGACGGGGACGCCCGTGGATTTGCCTCCACTGTATCACTAAATTCTGATACAAATGTATGCTTGCTATATAGGCTAGACATTTCAGATGGATTCCTGAATTTCCCCAAGGGGATTAAAGGATCATCTTATCTTAATCTTATCTTAATTCATGTTCTCGTGTTGTGATTTCAGTACTTCGAGGTATTGCAATAGAATCATCAGATTTTGTTTGCCTAATAAAATGTATATGCTGTAGAATCTTGTTTGTGTATTTTGACTTTTATATATTTGGTTATTAACATACATACAGCTCATATTATAGTAATGAAAGATATGTGCATGTTAGTGAGAAAAAAAAGGTTTCTCACTGGATTACTGTAAGTCATAGTTAATTATTCTGTTTCAATGGGATGAATAACTAAATAGTTGGTCATTTACCACGTTTCTTTTCCTTTTTTGTAGTTGTAGTTACTATCATGCGCTATTTAAGGCGAGACTACCCGGTGAATAGGCAAAAAAAATATTTGAATAGATATCACTATGAAACTTTCCCAGTTTGTTATGTACACACAATGTACACACAATGTACAGTAAATGACCAAGTATGGTTTTGTCAATATTCCAATGTACAGTTTTGCTTGTACAGTGTAAGTCTATCCCCCACCCACCCCTCCTACCCAACCTCCTCCAACAGTTTCTACGTCAAATGTACTCTCTTTTCTGGACTCTTTTTGTATCACAAACAGTACTGTATTTGCAAATCTGGTATGTCATAAATGTATAGATGTAGCAGTACTGTCTATCTGTGTCGTGTGTGTCATATATGTTATGATGAATTGGGCGGCTAGGTGGTGTAGTGGTCTAAGGCACTCGCCACCAGTGTGGAGACGCTAGGATTCGCGTGTTCGAATCCAGCTCTCCACATTGTTTTTCAGTTTGGCTGGTCGTCCGCAGTAATACACATTGGCCGTATTACGGGGAGGGAAAAACTGAAGGGTGGGGATCGAACGTTGTGAACAAGCGACTCCTACAAGTCGGTTGGTGCGCCTGCGCAGTAAAATCAGGAAGTGTCGGGGGCAGCGTGAGCCTCCCACGCGTTACTCCTCGACACTGAGAGGTCGAGCTGCGCAGGTGAAAAGATGCGACTGCTGTTACCTCAAGTACCGGAGGGGACTTGTGCTATGTATGACTTAGTCCTCACTGCAGCCGGCTTGTGGGAGGCAAGAAACAGCATTCGTGACAGGGGAGGGTTGAATTGGATGATACGAAATTGGGATGGGAGAAAATATAGAAAAAATGGGAGAAAAAGTGGATCAAAAAAAAAATATGTTATGATGAATTGAAAATTGGGGACCCTGATGTAAACAAGACGAAATTCTTTCTCTGGTCTGCATCCCCTTATGTAATTGAGCTGTACTGTACTGTACCCATTCTGCAATCTGTTAATAAAGTTTTCAATCAATCAATCAATCAATCAAACAAAGGTCTGTCCCATTGTATACCAATCAATGGGATACATTGCATGTTGACCTGCATTCTTTCAAATGTATATAATTAATCATTAAAACAGATGTGTAACAAATAAGAAATACAAATTCCACAGAAGGCATTAAATAATTATTATTTTCAATCATTTCACAATAATTGCATAATTGTGTTTGAATATCTGAGTAATTAAAGTAATTATACATTTGTCCAAGCTGGTTCAGATATGGTTAAGCAGCTGCCCTGTGATCAGATGAATCCATATTATTTATTTTTCCGACATCAAATGCGTAATTTCTTATCGTACAAATATTGTCATATTTATTTTAATTATGATTAAGTAATTAATTCCAAGGAGGCCTGTAGCGTTGACGTGAAGGAATAACTATGAGAACACAGTCTGTCAAGTTATAATGAAATTTTAAATTAGTCAATCAATCATGAGATTTGATCGTGGCTAGAGCAGATTTAAGAGTGCTCCTCAGCACTCTTAAATCTGCTCTCAGCCACGATCAAATCTGATCTCAGGAAGATTTGGGGACTCCCACTCCCAGCCCTAATATGTCTTCAATGGGCCGAAATCTGGCTAAGACGATTTTTTTTGTCGTAACTTCGTTCGGGAATGAGACCCATTGTCTTTTTATCATCCCATAAATCAGGAAATGCTGTCTACAGTCATAAAAAAAAAAATATTTCGCCAGGTTTTTTGGTATAAATGTACTATAAATCAGGCTATGAATGATATATCAACAAACCCCTCTGGAGAAAGATGCAGGGTATATATAGGAAGAAATGTGGAAAGTATGGTGTGTGTAGGTGCTAGGGAAATGGTCCATGTCTACACTTGCATGTAAGAAAAATGCATAAAAACTCATGTTTGGGAAAACCCCTTCAAAGTTCTGTATTGTAAAATGCCATACATTTTTATTTGAAACCGCTATTTACAAACACAACACCCAATCAAACCATTAGTAATAGACAATCTAAACACATGCCTGATAACTGAATAACATAATAATAATGATGTTATTGAACTGAACAGAACTACATACAGGCTACAAACAGTAACAAACTCAACACAACCGATTACTGTACCCCCTAATAGGCAAAACAAATATTTGAATAGATATCACTATGACACTTTCCAGTTTGTTACATATAAACTACGAAAAAATATATTGCAAGTTTTCTGAATTTTATGTTTATATATGCAAATGAAGCACTTCCCCATTAAATATGTGCACATTTATGGATGCAATCAGGCAAAATGAAGTAAAATAAACAACTAAATGTGTGTTATTGATGTTTTATTGTCACTATAGTTTCATAGAAGACATGTTTAGGAAGCAAAATATAACAAAATCTCAAAATCAACCAAACAAATTATATTTGCCTATTCACCTGGGTAGTCTCGCCTTAAAGAATACTATGTATGGGATGAAAAGGTTTTTTCTACATAGAATATGTGAGGATTCGCCTGTTCCCTGAACTTTTCCCTGTCTACTCTCCCTCACCAGCCCCCACCCTTGCGATGATTTACTCTCCTCTACTCTTCACCAGCCCCCACCCTTGGACTACCTTCACACAGCTGTCATAGTTTATGATTAGCGCCCCAGAGGGCTTTATATACCTGGACCTCCCTTCCAGTCCTGGTCGGGTCGTTCTGTATCTGTGTTCACTCTGTGTTCATGGAGTTCTGTACGTTACCATCCTGTACGTTACCATCACCTGCCGCGTCTCCGGCGTGAGACGACGTGCCAGCCATCACCACCTGTCGCCGTTTGCCTGGAGTGGGACACCGTCTTCGCTCTCTAATTCTCTACGGGAGGTTTTCCAGTGTTCCCACTCCAGACGTCAAGCCGGCGCGTCATCGCTCCCTATTTTCCACGGGAGGATGGCATCTCTTCGCCCCGGTCCCCTGGGACCCCTTTGTTCTGCGTTGCCCGGCCCCCCCGAGGAGGAGGAAGAGGATCCCCGTGCCTGGAGTGGGACACCGCCTTCGCTCACTAATTCTCTACGGGAGGTTGCCAGTGTTCCCACTCCAGACGTCAAGCCGGCGCGTCATCGCTCCCTATTTCCACGGGAGGATGGCGCCTCTTCCCCCTGGCCTCCGCTGTCGGGCCCCTGTCTCAAGTCAAGTCAAGTCTCCGTGCCCGGCCCCCCCGAGGAGGAGGAAGAGGATCTCCGTGCCTGGAGTGGGACACCGCCTTCGCTCTCTAATTCTCTACGGGAGGTTGCCAGTGTTCCCACTCCAGACGTCAAGCCGGCGCGTCATCGCTCCCTATTTCCACGGGAGGATGGCGCCTCTTCCCCCCGGCCTCCGCTGTCGGGCCCCTGTCTCAAGTCAAGTCAAGTCTCCGTGCCCCCCCCCCCCCCCCCCCGAGGAGGAGGAAGAGGATCTCCGTGCCTGGAGTGGGACACCGCCTTCGCTCTCTTAATTCTCTACGGGAGGTTGCCAGTGTTCCCACTCCAGACGTCAAGCCGGCGCGTCATCGCTCCCTATTTCCACGGGAGGATGGCGCCTCTTCCCCCCGGCCTCCGCTGTCGGGCTCCTGTCTCAAGTCAAGTCAAGTCAAGTCTCCGTGCCCGGCCCCCCCGAGGAGGAGGAAGAGGATCTCCGTGCCTGGAGTGGGACACCGCCTTCGCTCTCTAATTCTCTACGGGAGGTTGCCAGTGTTCCCACTCCAGACGTCAAGCCGGCGCGTCATCGCTCCCTATTTCCACGGGAGGATGGCGCCTCTTCCCCCCGGCATCCGCTGTCGGGCCCCTGTCTCCGTACCAGGCCTCCGCCGTCGGGCCCCTGTCCCCGTGACAGGCCTCCGCCGTCGGGCCCCTGTCTCCGGGCCCGGCCCCTGCAGTCGGGCCCCTGTCCCCGTGACAGGCCTCCGCCGTCGGGCCCCTGCCTCCGTGCCCGGCCTCCGCTGTCGGGCCCCTGTCTCCGTGCCCGGCCCCCGCCGTCTGGCCCCTGTCCCCTTGCCAGGCCTCCGCCGTCGGAACCCTGTCCTCATCCCTGTAAGCAGCCCTGGCCCGTAGCCCTGGCCCTTAGCCTTTGTCCCTGACACTTAGCCCTGTCCCTTAGCCTGTTCGCCTCTTAAAGACACAGTGCCGCATTTTCCAGTTTTCGTTGACTCTAGTGTTTTGTGTTCTCCCCTGTTCCCCTCTCCAGTGCCCCTGGTCCTGGTCCTTGACATTTAGCCCTGGCCCTGTCCCTTAGCCCTAGTCCCTTAGCCTGTTCGCCTCTTAAAGGCACAGTGCCGCATTTTCCTTATTTCCTTGAATCTAGTGTTTTTGTGTTCTCCCCTGTTCCCCTCTCCAGTGCCCCTGGTCCTGGTCCTTGACATTTAGCCCTGGCCCTGTCCTTTAGCCCTAGTCCCTTAGCCTGTTCGCCTCTTAAAGGCACAGTGCCGCATTTTCCAGTTTTCCTTGACTCTAGTGTTTTTTGTGTTCTCCCATAAAGGGACTGTTCCGCCTTTTGTTCTATAATAAAGATTTGCCCTGTTTTGGCTTACTCTCATACCTGTCTTGTGTTGTGCGATTGGGGTCGGTTACAAACCATAACAGAATACCCCATAAAATGGAAATGACAAATGATAAAACAGGCTTCTGTGAATTACCAGCTATTTCTTTATTAAGAAACATAATATGTGGTGGCAGTGTCTATAAGTTAACACTTTGGCTGCCATGGGTTAAATTCATTATCAACCGTAGGTTGCCGGCTCTATTTGTCTATAGAGAAAGTCCCCTTCTTTGCAGGGCTATAACTTTTTAAATTCTATTGCTACATTGCCATTATTAGGGCCCATTCAAAGTCCTATATGTATTGTTCATTGTGTAGCAACGTTAAACTTTTTCATTCACATATTCATAGTAAAGTATGGTCTAATGTATAAGTATGTTTTCATCTCTTTCTGCAGCTTTCTCCAGAACGTGATCTATAGCCCCAAATACATTATATTGATGATGCAATACAGTTTTATGGCAATCAGCGCGATATAAAAAATTCCAACTAGACGTACTTCTAGAAGTTACTACACGTCATCTGATGTTGACCGGATGGGCTAGGGAGCGTTTATAATTCCGTGGGCAGCGTTATACCAATCATCTAATGTGGGTCAAATGTTGATAATAGCAGTTAGTATCGAAGACGGTAACTTTACACGCTAAAACTCACCCCAGTCTCCGCGCGCCGTTGGGCGATCATCGTAGAGTAGAAATTTTATCATTATGGGATGTAGATTTACCCGGTCCATCTCCAGCTTGTATAATGGTATATACGTCCAAATCATGTTGTTTATCGAGTTATTGGCAATCGATCGCTATGTAGTGTGACGAGCCAGAGTCCCGGGACATGTACCGAGTGCCCGGAAGTAATACGGCCGTCCAGCACAACCTCTACGGCACTTCCTGTTAAGCGATTGCGCCGATCGGCCACCAGATGGCGCTCCTGAACCGCCAGAGAGCTCAGTGGGTCCTCCTGGTGGATCTCAGGCCAGCGGAGGGGAATCCGATCCCAGATTTTTGAAATATTGATATTAAAGACGCTGTAAAGCGTCTTCAGCAACTTGAGCATGGCCGGGAATGACGTGTTTAAGCGTTTCCCGGCACCCAAAGTGTTGGTGAAAAAAGGTCACAATGGAGTCGGGAGCAGTAGGACCCAGACACAGGGCGACGGGAGGTGGAGGCAGTTTCCAAGGCTGTTTATTGGGAGTAAGGTCTCGAACGTGTGTGTGTGTGTGTGTGTGTGTGTGTGTGTGTGTGTGTGTGTGTGTGTGTGTGTGTGTGTGTGTGTGTGTGTGTGTGTGTGTGTGTGTGTGTGTGTGTTCCAAGGCTGTTTATTGGGAGGAAGGTCTCGAACGTGTGTGTGTGTGTGTGTGTGTGTGTGTGTGTGTGTGTGTGTGTGTGTGTGTGTGTGTGAGTGTGTGAGTGTGTGAGAGAGAGAGAGAGATAGAGAGAGAGAGAGAGAGAGAGAGAGAGAGAGAGAGAGAGAGAGAGAGAGAGAGAGAGAGAGAGAGAGAGAGAGAGAGAGAGAGAGAGGCAGATGGTATGACCAAAAAAAGTGTAAAGGTAATATGTCGTCTTGAGAAAATGGTTGTTCATGTTTTTATAGTACAGTAAGTTGGTGTACATGATACTGCTCATACAAAAATCTATTTACAATTAATATTTTTATTCAAATGTTTTGGATGTTTTATGAAACTGTGGTACATGGTACAACTGTAAACCCCGCCAAAATCACCATTTTCAACTGGGGTACCCCGCGCTAAGTAACAATTCAATGCACAAAACATATTTTGACCATGATTTGTTGAATTCTACACGATTTAGAAACTCGTTGCAGGCGGTTCTGATTAATTCAGGAATAACTAAATGTATGCAATAGATAGAACGTTACACCAACTAGTAAAAGTTAAATTCATTAAATAAATTATCACACGTTAATTTGAATACATTTAGATTAATATCGACTATCGGTATCACACATTGATACATTTGGATTCCCCAATTCATTCTGATGCATCCACCCATTATTGTATAGTAGGATTTAAACCGCACTGTAGAGCGCTTGCCAGTAATGCCAATCACACAGCTTCAAGTTTCAAGTTTCAAGTTTCTTTAATAGTTGTCATACAGAAGTACAGAATACTTTCATACAAAATGCTTCTTACTGTTACGCTCCAGAGACTGTGCTAGACAAGATAGTATCAAATAGCATAGTATAGCATGTAAATTAGAAGTAGAAAATGAGGTCCCAGTGTTCAGTATAGACATATGTACAATGTTCGATGCAGAATAGACGTAACTGAGTTACCATATAATATACAATACTATGCAGTGTACTAATGTACAATACTATATAGTGCAAAGCAGAAATGGGATGAGGTACAATTTAGGTACAATTTACAGTAAGGTGTACGAGTTGTAGTGCAATCCTTCATCAATAAATATAAAGTGTGGGGAGTGGGTGCTACAGTGTGTTTGTTTAAAGTGAGTGTGTGCTATAAAGTGTGGGGAGTGGGTGCTACAGTGTGTTTGTTTAAAGTGAGTGTGTGCGTTTGGATGTGTGTGCTATGTGCGTTTGATGGTTGTTGTTGTGTAGTGTTCATTGTTCGTTGAGCAGCCTGATGGCCTGGGGATAGAAGCTTCTTCTGAGTTTTTCTGTGCTCGCCTTGAGACTCCGGTATCGCTTGCCTGACCGCAGCAGTTCAAAGAGGCAGTTGTTCGGGTGACTGGAGTCTTTAATGATTCTCTTAGCCTTGCCCCTGCACCGCTTGTTGTAAATGTTCTGGAGGGTGGGGAGCCCCCCTCCAATTGTGCGTTCGGCTGAACGTGTCACTCTTTGTAGTCTGCTTCGGTCTTGTGCAGTGCTATTCCCAAACCAGGAGGTGATGTTGCCAGTCAGGATGCTCTCTATTGTACATGAGTAGAAGTTCTTAAGGATCTTCTGACTGACTTGGAACTTCCTTAGGCGCCTGAGGAAGTAGAGGCGTTGTCGTGCCTTCTTCACAACACTGTCAATGTGTGTGGTCCATGTCAAGTCCTCGGATATGTAGGCTCCGAGGTACTTAAAGCTGTTGACTCTCTCAACCGGTGCCCCGTCGATGCTGAGGGGGCTGTAGTCCTTGACCCCCGACCTCCTGAAGTCCACAATCATCTCCTTTGTTTTGCTGACGTTCAGGGAGAGGCTGTTTTCCTGGCACCATCCCGCCAGGACCTTGACCTCTTCCAGGTAGGCCCTCTCGTCGTTGGCAGAGATCAGGCCCACCACCACTGTGTCGTCAGCAAATTTGATGATTGTGTTGCTACTCCGCTGAGCCACACAGTCGTGTGTGTACAGGGAGTAGAGGAGGGGACTCAGAACACAGCCCTGGGGGGCCCCTATGTTGAGGGTGATGGATGAGGAGGTGCAGTTGCCTGCTCTCACCACCTGGGGTCTGCCCGTCAGGAAGTCCAAGACCCACTGGCAGAGGTCATAGTTCAAGCCCAGGTCCCTGAGCTTGGCTATGAGTTTGGAGGGGACTATGGTATTGAATGCCGAGCTGTAGTCGATGAATAGCATTCTCACATAGTTCCCCTTCCTCTTGTCCAGGTGTGATGCTGCTGTGTGCAGCACATGGGCTATGGCGTCCTCCGTGGACCTGTTGGGGCGGTATGCAAATTGCAGGGGGTCCATGTTGATGGGGAGGGAGGAGCAGATGTAGCCCTTTACTAGCTTCTCAAAGCACTTCATGGCTATGGAGGTGAGAGCTACAGGGCGGTAGTCGTTGAGGCAAGCAGGCTTGGATTTGTTGGGTACAGGGATAATAGTGGACTTCTTCAGGCAGGTGGGGATGACAGCCTGTTCTAAGGACAGGTTAAATATGTCAGTGAATACCGGGGCCAGTTGGTCGGCACAGACTTTTAGGACGCGGCCGGGGATGCCGTCCGGTCCTGCTGCCTTCCTGATATTCACTTCCGCCTCACCTCATGCTCTGTTACCCTGAACACTGAGTCTCCATCAGCAGCAGACCCCCCCCCCCCCCCCCCCCCCCCCCCATTTCCGTGGCTTGTGGGCTGGTGTTGTTATTACCAGCATCAAACCTTGCATAGAAGGTATTGAGGTCATTTGCTAAGGAGATGTCACTGTTCAGTTTGAGGGAGGTGCCTTTGTAGTCTGTCATCGTTTTGAGCCCCTGCCACATAGCTCTGGGAGTCAGCCTGTTCAAACAGCTAACATTATCTTCAAATGTACTGCACCGTGGAGTAGGTTACAGCATTTATTTCAGGGGCTTTGTATCATATGATATGATATGATATGATATGATATGATACATTTATTTATATTGCGCCCCTCAACCAATAGTTACGGGGGAAAAAGAAAAACAGAAAGACAGGAACAATACGAAAACAGAAAAAATACATGCAGGCCAACCAAGCAGACAGAGAACAGACGGACATAATACACCAGTCATACTACAACACAAAACTATAGCTCATGGATTTCTTTTATGGCGAAAAGGTGGGTTTTGAGCATGGCTGCAGAGTGCTTGCTGATTTTATGTTTAGTGGGAGCTTGTTCCAGAGTTTCGGCTCTGCGACTGCCCGGTTTCCTTTCGTCACCAGTCTTGAGTGTGGGATTTTAAGGCAGATTTGACTGATCTGAGGGATCTGGAGCTGGCTGATTGGACCAGGAGTTCCTTTATGTAAGCTGGGGCGAGACCGTGTAGGGATTTGTAAGTGAACATGAGGATCTTGAAATGTATTCTTTGTTTTACCGGGAGCCAGTGTGTAGGGATGCAAGGACTGGTGAGCTTTGTACAGACTGGCGCGTGGCCCCATTGACTTTACAGTACATTTGTTTTGTGGCTGACTAGCCAGAGCTGTGGGTATAGAGGGGTCCAGGATTCTGAACCTAAACCTATAAAGTAAATGTTGCAGGACCACAGAGCTTCCCAGGTTGAGCAATGCGAGTCAAAAAGTCAACATAACGCCACATAAATAAACAACGGACGATATAAAAGCAGGGCAACAAGGTTGACACAGCGATCAAACACTCGGCGCCCAGGATAACCTTTCACCACTCAACATGAAGGTCTTTCTGACTACAGTGTTCTTCGCAGGTAAGAAGAAGAATTCGTTAAAACCGAATGCTTGAATTGTATTCATATTACCTGTTTGACTTTCATTTACCGGCATTGTATTTCATTTAGAATATTCATTTTCTTTGGAAGCAGTTGAGTTTGAACTTCAACCTTCTCACCCAGACCTCTTTTCCATTTGTTTTTAGCTTTGATCTCGGGTTCTGAACATTTAAAGTTTGGTCCTTTATGCAGCAGTAACCCCACAAACCAAATCCGAGGTTCAGACTCGTGGGGAGGAGGAGCATATGGTGACGGACGGTAAGGGTTAAGTGACGGGGGTTAAGGGTTAAGTGATGACTATAGAGCCTACATTTTGATTTATCTGAAGAGAGATGTGAAAATACTCACCGGCTTGTTTCATTTCACACAGTCTAAACTCAATTAACCGAAACCACAGGGTAAAGTCTACCCCTGCCCGTCCACCAACCCCTCCTGATAAATCATTAACTTGACTCAATGTTTCTTTTTAGGACGGGTGGCACTCACAAAGGAGTTGACGTTAAATGTAACGATGGTACCACAGTGTCTGCCCCATTTGACTTGACAATTAATCGCCAGTCTGTTCCATACACCGACCCTAGCAAAGCAGCCATCAACAATGGAATCATGTTCACCTCAAAAGGTCTGTAAATTATATCTCCAATGTTGTCATGGTAAAAATGTGTGTTTTTGTGATTGATTGATTGATTGATTGATTGATTGATTGATTGATTGATTGATTGATTGTAAACTTTATTAACAGATTGCAGAATGGGTACAATACAGTATGGCTCAATACAAACAACTGCTAAGAGGATGAAAAGACATGTATGACATACATGACATGCAGATACACAATAGTGTTTCATCAAGACATTTATGACATACAAGACATTCAAATATACAGTACTGTTTAAGAAAGAGAGATCATAAAAATATATACATTCGAAGGGGAAGAAACTGTACATTGGAGGGGGTTGGGGGGGGGGGGTTGGACATTTACCGGGACCAGTTTCTAATTGCAGTCACCCGTAGGTGCTCTTTGAGAGCGGTTTTGAAGGAGGGTAGGGATTCACATTATTTTGATGCATTGAATCGTTACTTAACATGGGGTAGCCTACCTATTTTGCTATGTACCACAGTTTCATAAAACATATAAAGCAATCATCAAAAACATAAACGTTTACTCAAAACGACATGAGGAAGAGAGGTTTCCCTTGCATTACAAATGTTAGTCCCAGAGAGACAAATAACTGGTATACATGATTACAACACAACATTGCTGGTGATAATTTATGTCTGTTAGGAAGTTGATGGTTATTATTATGATGAAGCATCAAACTGTATCTCATAATTGGCTAATGATGATGATGATGATGATGATGATGATGGTTTGAAGGTGAACCAAGTCATCATCAAGTGTACATACATACATTTAAAAATAATCAATGCATTGTAATGCATCTTGTGAATGTGGAAATTAAACTGCATCAGCCTAGCTATAATATGGACTGAATAAAAATGAATGTGTGTAATTAACAATCATATTGCTGTGAACTACTGTAATACCTTGGTGTAAGATTTAATTGCTACAGTATTCAGTTTGTTATTGCGTAATATATTAAATTGCTGCTGACTGAATTACGTCACGTGTGTCAACCTTGAACCTATTATAATTTGTATCAACATTACCCGAAAAAGAATCAAACCGTGGTGAAAATAAAAATTATATGATGCATTGAATTGTTCCCTACAATCAGAATCAAATTGAGTCGTTACTGGAGTTCAGTTATTACTCCCATATCTGCTGGATGAAATCCACCTAACTTACCTACCTGTGTTTTTTTGGGGGGGGGACAGATTCAGCTTTGTGTTTTAAGTTGTGGTATGTGAGGCCACTCAAGTTCTCTGGGACGCTGAAAAAGGGAGCGAAGATCGGCACCATGCTCCCCATGCAGAGGGTGTATCCAGGGATCACCTCTCACGTCCACGTCGAGCGATGCGACAAGTCCAACCCCAGGCAGCACTTCTGATGAAGTCGCCCCCCTTGATTTCGTTGTACCATACTGATACAATTCCACTCTCGCGGGACACGCTTAAACCTTTCACAGCGATGGGTTTTCAAATGTCACAGTTGCAAGGTGCGACCGTGTAATCCTAATGTAAACAAACTGGCCGCCCCCACCGCTGAACGTGGGATTGGAGAGGTTTTTGTTCTTGAAGCTCTTGATACAAGGATAGCCTTTATGTGCCATCGTGAGTTTTGAATGTGTTGTGATGCTGTGAACGTTTTTGCTTACATTTATAGCGTCTGTTAAAAAAAATACAATAATATAATATATATAACTGTATTTTGAGTTATAATGAATAATGAAAGTTATAGGTTTATTTTCCATCATCTTTTTTTGAGAATCTACAGTACAGTATGTGTGTACAGCAAAAAATGAATATGCTCCACTGAATTACATCTTGGGTGTTAAAAGGTTTATCTAAAATGATCAGACTTCCATCAACCATTAAAATATATTTGCATTACAATGTTGTTTGTGTTTTATTAAATGTAAGAGAGTAAATAATCAGTGTATCTGCATCTTAGTAATTGCAGATATGAACAGTTAAATGGTGAATATTAGAGAAGACTTTGTGGAATGACTGCATAATATGATGGGCTCAGTGAGAGTTTGGTAGTTGCCAGTACTGGCAGTCTGGCAGTCACATAGAAACCTTCATGCCGAAACTAAGGCAAAATCTACCCCAAAATCGAATTGACACATTTGTGGAGCAATGGCTGCTACAGTACTTCTGTATGGAGGTATGTGTGGATACAGAGTGTTGGGATCGTGACGCGAATGGCTTCACAGAAACAGACATCATAGCTGTCTTTGTATTCATCGAGTGATTCCTGCCAGAGCACAATTGTGACGAATCCTTGCACTGCACCTTGCTTCTACTGTATTTACTGTATTTATTGTGTTATTTTGTAATGTTCTCACCATGTGGCCCAGGTCGTTATTGTAAATGGTCAAATAAAGGCTTAATAATAAAAATATGTAAAAGATGCGTTCATTCCGATACGACTGTTTAGACGGAGACCTGTATCTCATTTAGGACCACATATGAAAGAATCAGAATTGAAAGGATCAGATTCCATGGGATTCTAAGATCTGAGTCACATATGAGCAAAAGAAAATCAGATTTGGGCCACATTGGTCAGCCTGCAGTCGTAGCAGTGTCACTGGACCAACTCCAAAAACGTGTCACTTGATGACATCACAGATTTGGATCTTGGTGCTCTGGTTTCCAGCTTAGGGAGACAATTGTCTATGTTCATAAAAACTGTATGAACAGCTTATCGCTCATAAAATACCGGTCAAAAGTTTAATCTTGACAAGAAGATGTTTGAAGTAAATGCAGATCTTCAAGGGGGAAAGAAACCTCTCCTGAGTTGTACAATGAACAGGCATGACTATCTAAGATAAGATAAGATATTCCTTTATTGATCTCCTTGGGGAAATTCAGGCATCATAGCAGCATGGGGGAGGGGGAGGGGAGGTACAGGTAGTAAAAACAAGCAGTGTAAACATTATAACAAGTCATTATAATTAACTAACTAACTGAAATATACAGTATTACATAAGGTGCAGTATGCATAAGGTAGTGTTATTGTCCTTTTTAGGTTCCTAGTAGTTGTAGTTGGATGTCTGGCAGCAGTCCCTGCCCACTGTTGTGGAGCCTGATGGCCGCTGGTATGAAGGACTGGCAGAGGCGGTTAGTTGAGTGTTGGGGGGTATGAGTCTGTGACTGAACGTGCTTCTCATCTTGACTAGCTCATCATAGAGGGGGTGGGAGAGATTCTCCAGGATAGCAGCCAGCTTTCTTCTCATCCCCCTCTCTGCCATCACCTGACCAGCTCGACTCCCACCACGGAGCTAGCCTTCCTCACCAGCTTGTTCAGTTTGTTGGTGTCCCTCGAGTTGATGTAGCCCCCCCAGCATGCCACAGCTGGCCACTACAGACTGGTAGAATGACTGCAGCAGTCTATTGCAAACATTGACAGACCTGAGTCTCCTTAGGAAGAACAGCCTGCTCTGTCCCTTCCTGTAGAGGGCCTCTGTGTTGTCCGACCAGTCCAGTTTATTGTTCAGGTGTACCCCAAGGAACTTATATGACTCCACCACCTCCACCTCCTTCCCTCCGATGGTGATGGGAATCGGGGGGGGGGGGGGGGGGGGGGGGGGGGGCGAGGCTCTTCTTGCCCCTCCGGAAGTCCACCACCAGCTCCTTGGTCTTACTGGTCTACCCCTAGACACAGCCAATGTGTCTTTAGATCAACGGTTCTCAAACTACGGGTTGCGACCCAAAGTGGGGTCGTGGGTAGGTGACAGTGGGGTCAAGTTAAAAAAATTAAACAAATCTATATATATTTATTTTATGTTCTGGCAACATATTTAGGCTAAATATGCCTAGTTTTATAAATGTGTATTGATAACATAGTGCTGTAATTAAATGTTCTAATACATATGCATGATCAAGTTCAACAACATGTGCTTTTATTTTGATATTCCTCAATTCCACGTTGAAATTACGCGATACATACAAGTGTGGAGTCGCCAAAAAAATTCCTAAATAAAATGGGGTCATGGTATAAAAAAGTTTGAGAATTCTTGTCCCCTGCTGAGGACAAGGATGAAGATAAATACCTTTTGTGGCAGTGTACGGGCAGAACAAGTCTAACCACTGCTGATAATAAATGTATCAAAGATCAAAATCTTGTTGCTCAATGTCAGCAAAATATTTCTGCTGGGAATCGACACGAGACATGAGCCATTCTCTCCGCACTGTTCCCAATAAGAAGAATCCATTGTTTAGACCAGACAGACCAGTTATCTACCTTCATCACTTCTTTATTCAGGCCCAAAGGTTAACACAATGAGGATGTAGACTACTGTGGAGAGGGATTTATGAGCACTACTGCGAAGAGGTCCCACATTTGACTTTGAACTTCCTCTTGTGGCCTTTAGCTTCACTTAGAATTTTTTTTGGTAACACTTTATAATAACACTCAGTTATAAGACCTTTATAAGGTATTTGTAGAGAATTAACTAATCATGAACAAATCATTTATATACATTCGTAAATTATTATTAAATCATTTATAACTATTTGTATAACATTTACAAATTAGTTCTACATAATTTATAACTCATTATCAACATTGTTTGTACTTGATTTGTTCATCATTAAATAATGTTGTTTAATGTGTAGTAACACATTTGTAGATGCTTTGAAAAATGGATGTGAAGCCTATTCATCATTAACAAATGTCTAATAGTTCATTATTTGTTTACTTTTTCATCACCTGTTACAAATGTTGTAGACAGCTATCGGATACACCCTTCTTTGTGACATCACACAGTGACAGAATTAGGAGGACTATAGATAAATGCAATTTTATTAACATATAAAATACATGTGCATGACATATAGTGTAACATGGGGGGCACTAGGACCCAGGAGTACCCTGGCCAGGGTGTAGACGGAAGTCTCACGCAAGTGAGACTTGACTTCATGTTTGTTGCCGTCTGTTTGAATGGAAGCACGATATATTAGCAGAGCCAAGTTATTCGCATCTCTCAGTGGCGAGGAGTAATGCGTGGGAGGCTCACGCTGCCCCCGATACTTCCTGATTCTGCTGTACAGGCGCACCAACCGACCTGTAGGAGTCACTGTTCACAACGTCCGATCCCCACCCACCGGCTTTCCCACCCCCTAATACTGCCAATTGTATTAGTATGAACGACCAGCCAAGCCGGAAGCAACGGCGAGAGCTGGGCTCGAACCCAGCATCTCCTGCGTTAGTGGCGAGCGCCTTGCCCACTGCGCCACTATAGCCGCCCCACTAATTTGTAAATGTTATACGATTAGTTCATTATCTACAAATACCTTATAAAGGTCTTATAACTGAGTGTTATTATAAAGTGTTACCAATGTTTTAAACTATAATTACAGAAGAAGAGGAATCTCCCACTCCCCACCCTAAAAGGCGTGTCGTCTGAAGGGGAATTCAAGTTGGTTGAGGAAGCGAAAGTGTAACTGTCCCTTTGTTCAAAGTCCCTTTTGTGAATATCCCCCAATCTAAAGTACAAAAGCAACACTGTTTCTTTTTCATTCATTGTTTGGATAGACCTCTGTCAAGTTAGTGTTAAACCGAAGTGAAATTTCAAACATTGACTACAGTTTGGAATTTGGAGAGCTGGAATCAACTAGGATAACAGGTAAGTCCAAACGGATCCAAATACAATTCAAAAGTTGCTTGGGGCTGCTTAACTCAATCAGTGCCAGAGGGATATGTGTAATGTGTGGTTAAAAGGCCAGCATTCTAAAGTATAGGAATACATGGCAGTGTTTGCAGGGCTATAACTATATTCTATATTATAGCTATGGATACAATACTATGGCCCATTTGACATCGAGTATCTATCGTTCAATATGTGAAAACGAAATAATTTTTTCATCCATACATTCCCGTTTTATACCGTGGTGAATATAAGTATGGTTTTAGAGCGGTCTAGGGTCATTCATGGGAGGCTGGTAATAGCCCGCAACGTGTATTATTATACTAAATGCATTGGCGTTCCGTCCCTACACACGCTACAATTAAAAAATCAAATGCATATGATAGATATTATGTTTAGGGCTGTCAGTTTTACACAGCAAATTATCACGTTATGAAAATTAACGCGAAATGTATAAAAAAAATATATAATACATTTTATTATTTTTATTATTATTTTTTTTATTATTTTTTAGCATTTTTACAGCTTTTCTTGGTCACGCAGGACAGACAGAGGAGAGGGCAAGCGGGAGGAGAGGTGGGGAGGACATGCAACAAATAACGTCGGGTGCTGGGATCGAACCCGGGTCGGCCGCGTAGGTGCGCGAGGCACTATGGTATGCGCCACGAGGGCGCCCCTTATTTTTATTATTTATACTTTTTTTTATCTCATTCATTCCATAAAAACGTAGAATAAACATTTATAGACTTTTTTTTTTAAATGGTCCATTTGCATGTTCTTGGTATCTGATTCTAGGGACATCTATGGATCTCAGGGAATGTATTCCCAGTGTCAGAAATACTGTGTCTGTTACTAGGCTTGTGTAAATTGTGATGAACCAAATGAGAATATCAATTACATTTATTATAATTTTTTTTTCTTTGACTGTGAATAACACCATGCTAAAATTTACCAGACCTGAAAAATCTAAGCAAATGAATAAAGGGAAGATGATTAAATAGAAGGTTTTGTAGGCTCTCTGACTATCTCCTTGTCAGACATAGAGCCTGTGAAAAGTGCAGAAGAGATTATTGACTATGTGACTATACTTCTGTTATGCTGCCTGGTATTATATTGGGACATTGGTTGAATGAATGAATGAATGACTTTATTTGACAATATAAAAAATAACATGTGACAGAAAGCACAGCCAGGGAAATAAAAAGTGAATGATTCAGACTAGCATGACGCAGTGGGCAGCTAGCATACAGACTGACATCCAAGTTAAAATGCAGATCGACCAGGACATGCGGGCTAGCACACAGGCTATCGAGTTAGCTAATCAAGCTATCCAAGCTAACACACGGGCTATCCGGGCTATCCAAGCTAGCACGGAGGCCTGGCTGGAGGAGCTGCAAGCTAACATGGAAGTTAACACGATGAATACGACGCAGCAAGTGATACAAGCTAATGTGGCGTTGGACCGCAGCGAGGCCTGGCTGAAGAAGTAGCTGCAAACTAACGTGGAAGTTAACACAATGAATGCGACGCAGCAGGGGATACAAGCTAACGTGGTGTTGGACCGCAGCGAGGCCTGGCTGGAGAAGGAGCTGCAAGCTAACATGGAGGTTAACACGATGAATGCGACGCAGCAAGGGATACAAGCTAACGTGGTGTTGGACCGCACCGAGGCCTGGCTGGAGAAGGAGCTGCAAGCTAACATGGAAGTTAACACGATGAATACGACGCAGCAAGGGATACAAGCTAACGTGGTGTTGGACCGCAGCGAGGCCTGGCTGGAGAAGGAGCTGCAAGCTAACATGGAGGTTAACACGATGAATATGACGCAGCAAGTGATACAAGCTGGTTCAGGAGAGGTGAAACGGACGGCCCCCAGGGGAGGGACAGGGAGCTCTGGGTGCTCTACTGGGCCTGGCCCAATTGATTCAATGGGCCCGTGTCGCTGGGGGCCCAGCGGCGCGCGCATCGGCCTGGGATATGGGGGGCTCCTATGGGCTTAACTCAGGGGGGGGTGTCGGGGGAGGGGGACCATCGTTTCCGCGGTTTGGCCCGGGAGAGTGGGGTCTTGGATGTTGTGGAGTCATCGACCGTGGGGTGGGGTGTAGTGCACTGCAACCCTGCCCGAGCCCGACGGGTTTGGCTTTGTTTTTAAATAAATTATTCGGGCTCGGCCCGCGCTCGCCGCTCGCTATACTCATATAACTAGGGTTATAGGATAACCTTAAGTTTCTGTTTCAGTTTTGCGCCAGCTGTCATCACAGATCAGAGAGTCAGAGACTCGTGTCTCTCTGAGTCGCGATGGATAAGTTAACAGATATGGAATTAGGGAAAGGGAGAGCTATATATAGCCAGTTGGCGAACGTTTTAATTTGTTCTTGGATGTATGTAGCCGGTTGGCAAAGTTTTGTTAACGTTGTTCAACGCGTTGCTGACATCAACAGCGAAGTGGTGAGTGATGTATTATTATTTGCTGGTGTGGGTCGCCGCTGCCCTGTTCTGTTGTGCTTTCATTATATAATATAAATGTTGCTCTGCTCGAAATCTGCTTTCTGCTTTCTGTTTGTTTGTATAGTGACTGAGTAGGCTATTGTGTCGTGTGTGTGTGTGTGTCAAAGAAGATTCCATAAAGCCTTCAATACGTTTTACGAGGCTGCCGTGTGAGTCAGTCAAAGCGAGCACTGCGACGGACATTTTCGTTTTTGTTTATTTATTAAGTTAATATATAAACAGTGTTTCGAATATCTAAAACAAAAAAAAATATTATATTTGGCTATAATATAATGCTTGTTAGTTTTCAGCACGATATGCGCCTATCTGTTATTTAGGCAGACCTATTGGACATTTTCGTTTTTGTTTATTTATTAAGTTCATATAAAACCGTGTTTCGAATATTTAAAAAAAAATTAAAAAATTGGGTTTTCATTCGGGCTAGGGCTTCAAATGTTGCATTACAGTCGGGCTTATTGTCGGGCAGGGCCTGAACGTCATGGGCTCGGGCTGGGCCCAGGCTTAATTTCAAGGCCCTTGCAGACCACTAGTGGGGTGCTGGGTGGCATGGGAGGTAGCGGGCTTGGCTCGATGGGGGGGAGTACCACCCCTTGCCCCTCTACTGGGCCTGGCCCAATCAAATTCAAGGTACCCGTGTCGCTGAATACTCGGCCACGCGTGAGACGGCCCTGGGATGTGGGGGAGCCCTGTTTCTGGGGGTGGATGGTGGGAGGGGGGGGGGGGCCCTCTCATGGAGGTCTGGGAGGCTGAGCGCGGCCGAATTCAAGGGGCCCATGTGGATGTACTGTTGTGTTGTTGATGTCATTGTAGATATGGTGTAAGTGTTGTTTGTCTATAAATGTTAATAGAAAATTTAAGTTTAAAAAAAAGAAGGTTTTGTAGATACAGTACTGAATTCTGCCATCCGGACACATGCAATTTTAAATATGATTATAGAATATAGAATATCAGGCCTAAAATGGTTATTGCGATTAAAATGCGATTAATTAGATTAATTAATTACAAATCCTGTAATTAATTAGATCGATTTTTTTAATCGCCTGACAGCACTAATTATGTTCCATCATGAATGCATGAAAGGGTGGGGGGGGTTTTGATGCTTTGATCGTCACCAACAGAATACGTTATGGACTAGCGTTACACACATACGCTCGGATCGCAATGAAGACATGCTTTGATCAATGCAAGATTGATATCATATAGCCCTTACCTTGACTAGGATGTGCCCCAAAAAGAATATTCCAATGATCTGATCGCGAGTCCCAGTATTAGTGTCAATCATGTCGCCAACATAATCCGCCACACATCATCCATCTGGAGCATTTGACACTCCTCAAGCCGATCGGGACAACCGCTTCCCTTGCCCGACATGGAAAAATCAGACCGGAGACTTTAGATCGACGCACAGCCCAAGACACAATGTTTCAAAAGGTGCTCGATACCGCGTCGGCGAGTTAACCCGACTTTATTCGGGTATGGCGTCCATTGAGTTAAGGACTACACTGTAAGTTGCTGTAGCTGCACTTTATTTAAAAACAGCCAATCAAATCCCCATCAATGGAAAATGAACCCGCCCATACCCATGCTGATTGGTCCTTGTGCAAGACTAGAAAGCGAGGATCTTCGATTAAACACCTGCTATCAGAAGAATAATTTCATATCAAATGAAAACTTGGCCCACGATGGAATGAGTTTGAGACCCCTGGTCTATCCCTTGCAATAAAAAAAAGTTTTTACTTTTACTTTTTAGTACATTTAAAACTAGGAACTTTTTGACTTTTACTCAAGTGTGTTTTTAGCCAGATACTCTGACTTTTACTTGAGTAAGATTTTGAGACGGTACCATACTTTCACTTAAGTATAATTTCTGGGTACTTTTTACACCCCTGCTAATATCTTATAAATAAACTGTAGGGGTTGCATTTGATAGAAAGTAGGTTTGATTCAAGATAATATAATTGGTACACACGTTTGAATTGGTACACACACACAAACACAATTAAGTGCTTGCATAGCTATTTTGAATGCTCCTTTTCAATCCATGGATTAGATGGTAAATGGACTGCATTTATATAGCGTTTTTATCCAAGGCACTTTACAACTTATGCCTCACATTCACCCATTCACTCACACATTCATGGAGGAGGCAACCATGCAAGGTGCCAACCTGCTCATCAGGAGCAGTTAGGGGTTAAGTGTCTTGCGATGCCCTGCCGGCAGGAGCCGGAATTCACCCGGGAACCTTCAGGTTACCAGACGACCGCTCTACCTCCTGAGCCACTGTCGTGAGCCACTGATTCCAGAGGTTCAACATGGTTTAAGTGTACTTAAAAAGGAATATTGTCTCTGCCACACATAAACATGCACACGTTAATACCACACACTTCTGCCATTGATATTTTGTAACAGGAATATGGTGAAGTTTGGCGCCCTCTCCAGTGGAAACTCATTCAACAAGGTTAGGGGAAGTGACAGATGGGGAGAGGGACACTATGGAGCTTCACGGTAAGGACCAACGTTGTTGTCATACGGTGTGTGTGTGTGTGTGTGTGTGTGTGTGTGTGTGTGTGTGTGTGTGTATGTGTGTGTGTGTGTGTGTGTGTGTGCGCGTCACGTGTGTGTGTGTGTGTGTGTGTGTGTGTGTGTGTGTGTGTGTGTGTGTGTGTGTGTGTGTGTGTGTGTGTGTGTGTGTGTGTGTGTGCGTGCGTGCGTGCGTGTACACACATGTGCATACATGTACCTATATCTGTGTGTGTGTGTGTGTGTGCATGGAAGGACAGACACACTGTTTCTGCTGATGCATGAAAATCTTGTACCTCCAAAACGTTGACTTTTCAGGAAGTGAGAAAAAAACTAAATAAAAACCAACAAACAGGAATTTAGGAATGATATATATATTTAGTTTTTTTCAGATTGACAACCAATTGATTTAGAAATATAGGTTACCATAGGACTTTCAAGTACTTACTTTCAAGTAAAAGAAAGTTATTATATTTTTTATGCAACAGAAGTGCCTAAATGTATTCTTCTTGTTCTTCTTAAAGGAACACACCAACATCATGGGAAATGTGCTTACCATCTTCTCCAGATTATCTGTGCCTTCGGTAGAAAGCTATCTGGCTGCAAGCTAGCCTAGCTTAGCAGAAATCAATGGAAGCGGATACGGACCACTAGCCTAACTTAAGACTTCGGGAGAGGTGTTTTTGGCTAGTGGTCCGTATCCCCTCACGTTCATTTATGCTACGCACAGAGAGGAAATTGGTATCTTCTTGTCGGACTCTGGAGAAGACGGTAAGCACATTTCCCATAATGTTGCCAACACTTATTTAGCGGGAAAATATCACATGGTTCAGTACGTCATGATCCATAAAAACCCATTGTTGAATGTTGAAAATATGTGTGTGTCAATCTGAAATTGAGGATTTTGTCTTTATTGTTTCCCCTATATTTCTAGCCTACTTTACTAATAAGAACCGAAAATGAATTGGAACATTTTAAATAATTTAATGAATTTAAGTCTGTGCAGTGTGCAGCCATGTTTATTCACTGTGTCTGGAAACGATGATGAACACAGCCATAAAGGTATCTTATGGTCCGTTTACTTTCCTGCTAACTACATCACTGCATAACAAAACATTTCAGACAAGCTTAATATTTGTGATACTATGTATTCATTCATCATTTAGCATTTAGCATTTTAGATTATATATTAGATTAGATTTAAGGCGACTGGGTGGCGTAGCGGAGATTGCGCTCGTCACCAATGCAAGAGACTCCGGTCTCGACTCCCCGAGTCAGCGTTGCCTGCGGCTTGGGCCAGTCGTCATACTATCTCAATTGGCAGAGGTAGCGGGTGGAAAGCTGGTGGGTGGGGATTGGACGTTGTGGACAGCGACTCCTACAGGTCGGTTGGGTGACGTCTGTACAGCAGAGACAGGAAGTATCGGGGGCAGCGTGACCGTGAGCGTTACTCCTCGCCACTGAGAGTCCGCGCTGTCTGGTGAAAAGATGCGACAGGCTGCCTCCTCGTGTACCGGAGGGGACACGTGATGCAAGGCGTCTATCCTCACTACAGCCGACCAGTGGGAGGCATAGTCTAACAACATTCAAGACAGGGGAGGGGAGAATTGAAGGGGAGAATTGGCGATACGAAATTGGGATGGGAGAAAAATAGAAAATATGGAGAAAAAGTGGATCAAAAAAATATTAGATTTAGATAATTTGATTATTAGATTATATATTGCATATATTTAGCATTTAGCATTTTAGCATTTCGTTTTTTTTCTTCAGATTATATATTAGATTCAATTTACATTATTAATTATTCATTATGATTGGATTATTTGATTATATATTGTAACTATTTATTGTAGGGAAAATATAACTGAGAGGGCATACATACCCTCATCTCGCACATTGTTGCCCATATGCACATTAATTATACAGTTAATTATATTGATTTGTTATATTGTTTACACTGCTTTTTTACTACCTGTACCTCCCCTCCCCTCCCCCCTCCCCCATGCTGCTATATGATGCCTGAATTTCCCCAAGGGGATCAATAAAGGAATATCTTATCTTATCTTAGACTGCGGTTACACCTTTCGTTTCATCTTCGTATTGTTGTCATATGCGTTTCGCCGCGACGTCGTGCGCCTCGAGTCACACTTTCGTTTTTTTTTCGTTTTTGTCACCCGAGCACACTGATGTAATACACTGCCAAAGCAGTAGGTGGCAGTAGGTGGCAAACATGAAGGCAATTTCAACCAATCAGAACTTGAATGTGCCTGCAAAGCAAATGTCAACAAGGCGGCCACCATCTTTTGCCTAGTTACCCAATGCAGCAATTCTTTTTCAGCAAAGCCTAATAAAAGTGCAATAAACAAAACGGATACATTCACTGTGTGTTCTGCCTGTCATTTGTTGATGAAACAAAACTAACATCAACACAAGTGACCACCAAGAGCGGATAGTTTAGTCTAAAAAAAGATCGGTAGCATTGTTAGCTGCATGCTAACGTCAATGGAGTATGCCATTATAACAATATAGCATTGTGGCTAGAAGCTAACGTTAGCTCACGCTACTTAGCCAGCACCAAACTGATGATATCGCGAGCTATCAGTAGTTAGATAACATTAGAGACAACGCTGTGTGTATTAAACAAAGGTGAATAGATGACTGGGCCATTTTGTTTAATGCTTGTTAAGTTGAAAGAGGAGCTCTGAGCTAACAGGGTCTGAATCCTGATAGCTCACGTTAGCCAGCTGCTCATGCAATCGGTAATGCTAGCAGAATGAATGGATGTAAACTTTATTTAACATATTGCATATGTGTACAATACAATACGGCTCAATACAAACAATTGTTAAGGGAATGCAGACTGTTGTAGCTTGGACTGGGGTCCTTATAACAATAACTTGACAACACATGGTAGCTGAAGCTATTTGGGACACGGAGCTATGTCCCAAACACAAACACACACACTGTTGTCACCGGAAGGGCACGCAGATGGTATCTACTGCGCATGGGCGTTTTCGCAACAACGGCTCCATGCAGACTACACGCAGTTGTCGGCGCGTTTTTTAGCGTATCTCCAAAACGCAAACACAATTTAGCGTTTCAGCCGTATCCACAAAAAAAAGCCAAAAAACGCATTTCTGTGTAATAGGGGCATGAAACGTATTCAAAAACGTATAAAAAAAACGCCACAAATACACTAGTCTAACCATGGCCTTATTCAATTCAAAGTTATTACTGCATTTTCCTTCAAGCTAATTTTGGTCGTGGAGGTCAGTTCCTGTTACAGTAATAAGGCACTTGGGGCAGAGCTGCTTTGCAGGCGGTGTGACATAGAGGCAGCTCTAGGAGTGTGCTGCTCAGGCTGCATTTCATTAGTCCTTTAACATGCCCTCGTTGACTTCCCCTTGGGGAAATCCCTGCCGCCATCTTCTTGAGTACCGTTCCATTACACAAGTGAACTTTGTAAGATCGACCCTTCAAGGGGTGAGGGAGTCAACAACAATGTACACTCAAGAGGCGCCTCTTAGCCAGAATGCATTGTTATTGTTTCCTTTGTGAAAACCAACATGGCGGAATAGACGAGAAGTAAACAAACAATATCAAGATTGAAAATAATTAGTAGGTGACACGAAGTGACTGCAATGCACAGACGGTTAGAGAAACTGCTGACCCATGATCCATCACTGTCTGTATAAGGGCAAGTGAGTTCCTTTTAAAGTGGCAGGGAAGTGAAGGGCATGTTAAATGCCAGTCTGCTTAAGTGGAATGTCACTTCTGCGTATGTACACAGTGCCACCATCTGGCTGATTTGGGTAACATCAATTGTGATCTCTTATCATGTGGCAAACAACGTTTATTGAAATCTTCAGGATGGACAGTCAGGCCAACCAACCGGACTGACCACTGACAGACAAAACTATACTATACTAGCTGCTGGTTCATGGCTAAAATTTCAATTAAAAGAGCTGTTCTTTGGAACGCAGGGGCCAACGTATGCACAAGGGCGTGGATATTGAGTGTGAAGACGGTGCCACAGTGTGCGCCCCATTTGATGTGGTGCTCAATGGCAAGTCTTGTCCATATACTGATCCAAACAAAGCGGCAATCAACGATGGTGTCAATGTCAGTGGAGAGGGTATGTATGCAAATATCACTGGACTTACATTCAAACCCCTGTGCTTTTCCACCTCTTTCTTCCCTGGTACTGAACAGGCCATTTTCTTGCTAGTGTAAAACACCCATGTTTTTATAAAATGTATTCCCTTCCCTGCCTGGCTACTCCACACCTAAAATACTTTTACAATCCGGGACAGTGGATTAGATAATGCAGTTCCAGGCTTAAAAATGGACAGCTAATGAATCATAAGAATCAGAATCTAAGAATCGGAATCAACTTTATTGTCACATCCCCTATCCTCTTTTCAGTATAGAGGAGTGAACTAATTTGTTTCTTGGCTCCTCTGCCTAGCAGGAGCATCAACACAAAGTAGTACAAAAGAAGCTTCCAGTATAAGATTTATAAAATGTGCAGCATAGCAATAAATAGCATCAATTTACAATACAAGTATAGTGTGTGCAAATCAGGTTTTTCCTCAGTCATAGCCGACCGTTTTTAGTGTTATTTGTTCATGAGTCTGGGATATGGATAGGATATGGGTGACCTAAAACAAAGAGGTAAAGACTATTTCAGAGATGCAATAGACTTCAGCAATATTTATATCTGTTTCTTTTGTAAGTTGTAGTTTGTGATCAAGAATGAGGAGGTACTGAGAAGAGCGGATATGCAAGGAGGACAGCTGCTGGAGAGGTTGAAAAAGAGAAAGATGGAGTTGTGCGGGCATGTTCTGAGAGGATTCAGCGGGGAGATGTTCAAGAAGGTGGTGATGGGGAAGGTGGATGGAAAGAGAGGAAGTGGAAGACCAAGAAGAGGCTGGGTAGACGATGTCTGTGATTGGAGTGGAGTGAGAGGCGGAGTCACGGAGTTGGAGAGAAGAAGTGGGGACAGAATGGGTTGGAGAGTGATAGGCAACCTTCGGAACGAAGAAGCCACCTAATGATGATGAGTTTGTGAGCAAACGCCTCCAAAACGTCCCAAAACAAGGTTGTTTTCCCCCCAAAAGAGGCATGGCGATCACAAATCAGGGTGGATGACGTATTGCCAGTCTGATGTATACGATTGCTGGACAAGTCTCAAGCAAACTTGTTTTGCACTGGATCTACAGGTCAGATTTTTTTTTTAGATTTGCAGGACACCTTTAACTTGTAAGATACAGTCCAATATTTACCTCGATTTGCCATAAGTTAGCCAAAGGATGCTAGCTATAGGTGCTGGCTAGCCTTCATTCGATCAAGAGCAGACCTTGCAACTGCAGTGGATAAATCCTTGGATGAAGTATATGGAATTTAGGCTGCTACAGTATATTGAAACTGTAATAGTCATTAATAGTCACTGTAAAAGTAAATGCATGCAGTGGTGATCATCAACGGGCCCCCTCAATTTGTGCCCAACTTTTATCAAATTTCACTCTTTCACTTTTTTGGTAGCCCTGTTGACAATCACAGAAACTTCAGAATGTTTGTTACCAAGCAATAGAACGATGGATCCAGTCATGACTCCAAAATTTGTTTACACCTATAGCTAGATTTCAATGTATACATCTAAACTTCTAGCCATGTTTTGGACTGCCAAACTGAATAATGTCACAGCAACTGCTAGCCAAACTGAATGATGTCACAGCAACTTTATTAATGCCCCCATTGGTTAACTAAAGCTCAGTGCTTGTGTCCTTGGTTTGAAACAAAGGGCAATAGGCCTACTCCAGATTAGTTTGTTAATGTAAAGACTTGACCAAATGGTAAGGAGTAGGCCTACCTATATTGTTTTCCCCCAGCGCCTGAATAACATTTAAGACTGTGTCGTACATTGGAGTAGTCGAAGGTGGTTAACCAACATTGTTTGCTAAATGATAAGATTAATAGAACAGGCTTCCCTCACCGACTCCTAGCCAGAAGGGGAAATGAGTTTGGTGTACACAACAAAGGTGGTTTGTTTATCCCATATTTATTAACACAATGGCGCCCGACCACGGAGATCTCCGTGTTTCGATTCCACCCGTTGTGGACAGAAGCACGGATATATCCGTGGCAAGTTGTTATTGCTTTTATTCCATTTTAATAACCTATTCAAGGTCGGCGAGCGGCACTTCAGATTTACCCTACCCTTTGAATTTGCCAACGTGCATTACCGGCCAGATCCTCTTAGGGGCGCTGTCGCGATAATGGAGTGTGCCCTGTGGCTGAACGGTGGACAATTTTTTTTTACTTTCAATGGAGTTTTTAGTTAGTTCGATTCTGGATGTGCTTGGATTACGTTTTGTGTCGCAGATTTCACTATGCAATAAGGGGATTTATCATCAGCCAATGGACATATCGATCTACCAGATGGCGATCGATAACGGGGAAATGCTTGGGGGGATCCCACCGGCCCACGGTAAGATCTTTTTCACGTAAAGTACATCCCGATCGGGCCTTGTTTTGATAGCCATCCATCCGATCAATGAATGAGGCTAATGAGGCTAACGCGGTTATTGGTAATCAATAATCAGAAACGACGTCCCCCGCCCCCCCCCCCCCCCCTTGTGCCGATCATATGCAGTTTGAGTTATTTCTGTAGCATATATATAACGGAAATGCCATTGGATATAACGGTAGTAGCTATTAGCCCTGTATCGCACCTTCCAGGAAATATACTAGCCAAAATCCCGTATAACGCTTATATTCACGGCGCTATAAAATGAGAACGTATTGATGATTTTTTTTTCTTTAAGCCATTTTGAAGGGACAGTTTATGGTCTCAATTGACAATGAGAATGGACAGATAGCAATACTATAAAGTATAGATTTAGCTCTACAAACAGCCCCACATCTGTTTACATTTGCCGGTCCTCTAGAGATTTATTAGATGCATCCCAATGGCCCCGAATGTGTTAAAGGTGGAGAGACCCTGGAGAGTATTTAGGTCCACACAGGGAAACAAATGATATTACTGTGCAGTACATGGATATCCATTACAAAAACCTGGTCAGTGCAGTGACCTTACATAATCTTAGTCAACAAACAGTTGTTCTACATTCAGAAGCAAGGTTACTCACGTATTGGCACAGTATTTCAAGATGTGGCGGAGGAGGTCAGACTGGGTGTCTGACCTAACCTCTAATACTTTTTAAATGTGGGTTTTATACTGGTTATGACATCATACACTGCCTGGCCAATCAAAAGTTACATCCAAAACATTGTCTCCCTCCTGGGCCGGTCTTTCCAAATACGGTCATGTCATTTCACACCTGGCTTCCTGCTCACAGCCACTGTCCTGGTCAAAGATGGATTGATGTCTTCTAGATGTCTTCTTGTTACAATAAAACATTTCTAAGGTGTATCTTTAGTGTAATGAATTATATATATCCAGAATTAAAACAATGTATTCGTTACCTATAGTTCAATACCAGACATTCTATATAAGATAACACAATACCTGTATTTACCAGACTGAAACTTATTGATACTGAGATTTCCATTCTATATATAAACATTCAAAAGAGAAGTGTCCCCGACCGCCAAGAACCTTGGTGTTGTCCTCGACGACCAGTTGAACTTCTCTGCTCACATCGCAGCGACAACCAGAACCTGCAGATTCCTCCTGAGCAACGTCAGAAGGATCCGCCCCTTCCTGACAAAAGAAGCCACCCAACTCCTCGTCCAATCAACAGTCATCTCCCGCCTCGACTACTGCAACGCACTGCTCGCTGGCCTCCCGGCCACTGCCACCAAGCATCTTCAACTCATTCAGAGCGCAGCGGCCCGCCTGATCTCAAACCTACCGAAGTCGGCCCATGTCACCCCACTTCTTAGGGACCTGCACTGGCTCCCCATTGCTGCACGTATCCGCTTCAAGGCCCTCGACCTAGCATACCGTGCGGCAAAGGGAACCGCTCCCGCCTACCTACGGTCAATGGTCTCTAACTACACACCCTCAAGACCCCTACGCTCTGCATATTCTGGCCGACTCAGACCTACTCCTATCCAAGCCCCGGGAGGGTCATCAAAGAGATGCCGCCTATTCTCAGTCCTTGCCCCACAATGGTGGAATGAACAACCCACCCCAGTTAGGACAGCCGAAACCCATCCAATCTTCCGCCGTCAACTTAAGACGCACTTCTTCAACCATTATCTGAAATAATAATAAAAAAAAAAAAAAAAACTCTAACCCTAACTAACCTTACTGTCATGCACTTGTCCTAATAAACTAACCTATACTGTAACACGCAACACTTTGATGAACATTCTTACTCAGCTGATAGAGTTGTACCCTTCCTGATGACTTGTCGTACAGAACTTGTAAGCCGCTTTGGATAAAAGCGTCAGCTAAATGACTAAATGTAAATGTAAGTAGAAAAACATATTCTATTATCTTCATAAACAGTTGAAATTCTAATGACATTCAAATATCCCTTTTTATCTAATAAGTCAGATTAATGTGATATAGTTGTGATAAATAATACTATGATTCTTGATATATTTGCAGATCATGTCAGTGGTCTGTTCTCAGACCAGCTGGTTCGGCTGTAATCTAGTCATGCTAGGGTGTGACTTTTGGTCTTTGTTCTGGTGCTGAGTACATTAACATCTTCTATTGTCTTCTGTTATCCTAATCACACAGTCCTAAGGCATTCCCACGCTGGGTGAAACTGCCGTCAGGAACTAATCATTCATGCATTCTGGTCAAACAAAGTTACTTTTCATATTTCATCCACGTCAATTTACTACAATTGCCAAATCCATACTAGGCAAAAAAAAATTCCTTTGCAGAATCAGAGCAAAAGGTTTGCTCAACCTTCCTGTTGTGTTGTGTGATATTATTTGTTTACAATTAACTGATTCAAGGTTAGTTAATTGTTAAACTTTGAATTCATCATCTGGATTAATTTATCTTCCCTCCCCCCCAGGTTTATCTTTTAAGTTGTGGTATGTGAAGCCAGACAAGTATTCTGGAGTGGTGAGGAAGGGTCAACGGATTGGTGTGATGTTACCCATGCAGAGTGTTTACCCAGGGATCACCTCTCACATCCATGTCCAGATGAGCGACAATTCCAACCCCACCCAATACTTCTGATGAAGACAGCTGTGGTCCTGTAGTTTTACCTCTCTGATGTCATTCTACCTAAACTGAATTGAAGAGATGAGATTTGTTTTCTAGTAGGCCTACTGAAATACTTCTAAGGTAGAATCTGTAATGTTGTCAAACAGCGACCATTATGGAAAAGAGCCCTGCTTGGTACTGCACTTTGTTTAATATCTTAACTACTATCCTGCAGGAACCAGCTGAGAAAATAGGAACCGCCCACTTCCTGTGTCTGTCATTTCGAATTAAAAGTCTTCTAGCGTTTCATACACGGTCCAGTCATAAACAGGACAGGAGTGTGCAGAGATGTCATTATCTGTATCTGTATCTGTTTAACCAACAAAAAAGTATCTGTATCTGTATTGGGAAGTGGGTGTGGTTTATACTGGACATTTATTTTCCAAACAATTATTATACAATACAAGATGGGAACAGACATATTTTAACTAAACACATTTTTCTAACTGTCTGAACCTTGAACAATGAACAATCAGAAACGAAGGGTTATGTATATAACCCAGTTCTATGAGTTAAATGGTGCGCTCAGCACCTGTTCTGCACTGTACTTCACTTCGTGCACGAGCACTGAATAAAAAATTCCACCATGTACCTTTACCTCCCAACATCCGTCTGACCACACCCCCTTCCGCTTACCTTCATAAGCAGGTGTGTGGCCACCTACTCGCCTCCTTCCCAAACTTTCACCACAAGGTGAGATCAAGGGCCGCAGCGGCGTCCAGGTGCTGAGCGCACCATTTAACTCATAGAACTGGGTTATATACATAACCCTTCGTTCTATGACGTTAATGGATTGCTCAGCACCTGTTCTGCAACAGGGGCTGAGCGGGAGCCATAGCCCAACAAATGTACCCCGCTGAGGCCCCCCACAACCATCAGACCGGGGAGGACCGAGCCCCCCCGACCCTCCCTAATAGAGGATACCCCCCCTATTGGAGGTTCACGGGAGGGCGATGGATCCGACCGTGCGAAGAGGCACTCTAGCAACTCAATGCACAGGGTGAGCAGACCGTGGCTTGACCCCACGACTACACACACGCACAACCCGCATGCCACCCGGGAAGGAACGGAAGGAACAACCTCATTACTGCCCCCTCAAATCACGGGGTTTAAGAGCAAACCCAACCCTGTGGCAAGGCCGTAGCAGCGGAGCGCGAAGGAAGACCCAGACCCACTGAAGGGGCTGGACCTCCTGGAACGGGGGCCCGGAGAGGTCAATGACGCCAGGCATCAAGACCCCACCAGGCGGTCACTTAGTGACACCGCCCCCCACATCGCCAGTGTATTCGGATAAGGCCCCTCCAAGAGCGGGCCCTTACCCCCCAATAGCACACCGCCTGGCACACTGACCCTGCAGAACAGGCAGTCAGCATGGCCGTAAGCACACAAAAAAGGTTAACCAATGGAAGCAGGCAGCATACCGGGGAAACCAGGCAACAGGCTGTAACCTGAGCCTGGAGCACTGTGGACGAGACAGGCGCCAAAGGAGTCAGGTGAAAACAGCCCCCCCGGCGGAAGGGGCGTATGCTGGCGTTGGTGCATGACAAAGCCTCCATTAAAAAAAAAACACCCAGAGGGGTCGAGGCAGAGAAGGCTGACATGATAGGCAGACGTCATGAACGTGCAGGGGCACACTCAACCGGGTAACCCGGGAGTTGACACTGCTCCAACATACCAGAGAATCAACCACCCTCTTGGTACCGACGGTGGTTGTTCCTATAACCCCTCAGAAAAAACTCCAAACACACCTGCGGGCATACACTAGCTATACCGCAGTACAAGTGTTCAGTTTCCAAAAAAGGGTTATCCCAGGCCTACGGTATCAACGAAACTTTACTTCGGACCGGGCCCGGCGGCTCGGGAAGTACACAGGGTTACCAGAGGAGGTCCAAAGACCACCCCAACAGCCCTCTCTTCGCCATGCGTGAGAGAGGAGCGAAGAAAAAAGGAGAACCAGCCCCCATGATAGTGCCAGGTACAAAGTACCCAACAAGGATCTTCATAACGCCTAACCTCGTAACGCCCCGGGCCGACCCGGCCTTTTTTCTCCCTGGAAAAAAGCCCAAGTCCCTCAGGGTACCAGAACAGCAGATCTGCATTCCCGGCGGACAAACGGGTTAACTGACCTGGACCAGCGCGACCAGAACCAGTCCCGTGCCCTAACCACGCCGACATGCCTACTCCAGGAGAAGGGGCAGATATGCGTGTTTGAACTAAAACATGAATAGAGGGCGCCACCCAGACTGCCGGTGTGAACCGCGCTCGGTGGCCCACCCCAAGGGCGTGAGACCCCTCTACATATGTTCAGAACCATTCCGTTATCATCCCCCAGATATGAACGAGAATCCGTCGAAAACCAGTAACAGGTTGTTGGAAGAGGAAAAACCTCCATCCCAGTTGCTTTATAAAAACGCTGTTTTAACCACAAGCAACCAAGGCGTACTAGCTATCCGCATGATCTGTAACAGAACAACCCGAGCTAGCACTATGCATGCGTCGGGACACAACCACATCAATGAACAGGCTATTTAGACCTTTCAGTGAATCCCCAAGGCGCCCAGGGGAAACGACAAGAGGGGTGTGGTGCTTCATATACTCCAACTCTTTTTATAAAAAAGAAGGCAGCACCAACAGACATGAATCCCATTCGACACAGCCGGGGGTAAAAACTGTTTACATTTTTACATCCAGTCACCCCTATCACAGAGGATTTCAGACTGAATTCCCCAGAGAGCCTTCCCACGTGAGTCGTAGAATGAAAAAGCCATGGTAACTATGAGTCATGTGACCAACCGACTCAAGTTACACATAAAATCGAACGTAGAGGACCCGTAAGTCCTACGTTCTATCCCGACACTTTGACATCAACAGATCGTACATAAGATCTAACTCACGGAAGCCATCGTCAACAGCAACGTGCGTAGTGACGTATGCTATGACGGGGGGAAACCCAACACTCAACGCCTGTTTTTAATAGGAGCAGAGTCAGGGTAACCCTTTCCCCCCCCCCCTCCCTGCCAAGTCGCCTAACGGCTTGGCCCCGACTGGCCTAACAGGAGACGAGTAAAAACCCCTGACCAATCAGAAGAGGGAAGGAGGGGTTTATTCGGCACCCCCTCACAAACCCTTCCCCCTGCACACAATAACACCTGTATCATATGATACCTTTGGTAGAATGCTAATGAATAGCGCAAGCTAATACAATGCACGCTACCCACAGAAAACTGTGAACAGGGTTTACAACAAAACCAAGTCGTGTGTGCGTGTGTGTGAATCCTACACCCGCATCCCATGTTGTACATAGAAAAGACACTGATAGAGAGAGCGAACGGCTGGGCCGTGGAACGTGTGTATACGAGCATTACTGCAACTAACACAACAGTGTTGTAGCTCAATATTACTTGTGTAAGCAACAGACCATACAACTAGCCTCTACCTGCATGTGGAGTGTCAGGCCGAGGTAGAAACCCTTCTATAACCGAGTGTATGCTGCAGACCTTGCTTAAGCTCATAAAACTCAACCCTTCTATCAATGTATACTAGTGAAGATTCACACTTTGCAACCTCATCATATGTTTTGGTGAAGAAACACACAGTTTGTTTAACAAAAAATACAGTCCCCCTTCAGAGGGGACTTTTTATTTTTGAACAAATTATATGAGAGGCCGGGGAGGGAATTAACAGAGGGGACCACATGGGAAAAAAGTCACTGGGTCTAGCGGCACCGGCCGCCTCGAGCCGCTCGGGATTTGCCACCCCGGGAAGCCCCGGAGGGACGGTAGACAATCGGCGGCTGGTCACGACGATCCCTACCGTCTCCTCCAGGCGTGGATGGGCCGGCTGCAGCGGCGGCGCCCTCTCTCCTCCTGGCCTTCTTCGAAGGGCCAGCAGTGGCGGTGGTAGCAGCAGCAGTCACGGCGGAGGAAGCTCGACGACGTGGCAGCTGTCTGACTCCACCAGTGATGTCGGGAGGGGGAAAATGAGGCTGAAGCACGGAGCGCTCCTCCTGCATTTCTCTGCACGTCGAGGTCATCACATGCAGGGCCTTCCCGAACAGTCCAGCGACGGAGAGGGGTGCCGTTAGAAGAGGGGCTCTCTTCTTCTCCGGCACACCGGCCTGCTCCAGCCAAAGGTGGCGCTGGATCAGAGTCGCCAGGGCACGCACTTTCCCAGCGGATATGGCCTGCAGCTGAGTCAGATGCAGGACAGCTCCTGCTGCCTGGGTGAGCTGGTCATGTTGGACATCACCCAGCTCCATGCCGCCCGTCAACATCCCGGACATAAATCTTGCCAGCTGCGCGGTGTTAGACGCGGCAGCCAGAGATTGCGTTCCAGAGATGAATGACTGGTCGCTCCAATAAGCCAACCGCCTCGCCGATTTCCCTTGAGGAACCGGCTTGCGTAACGGCTCCCACACCACCTCCGGACAGAGGAGAGCGGCCATCGGCCTATCAAGCCGTGGCACGCCCTCTCTCATACCGTCGACCAAACCCGCCACCCGCGTGACTGGCACGTAGGCGGGGGTGAGGCCAATGATGTGGGACACCACCTGGCCCCGACGAACATAGGCCCCCATTGAATGGAAAAATGGGTAGACAACGTCCACCCCTCTCACCGGGCGACGCTGCCAGAGATGACCTATTAGATCATCGGGGACAGGAACCGGCAGTGGCTGCGGCAGCGGCACGCCGTTTGCTGCGGCGGCCGCCACCGCCATAAACTCGGGAAACAAAGCCTGCAGTTCCCCCTGCAGACTTTCCTCCACAGAGCCTGCATCCCTCACATGCAGCAGGCTACGACTGGTCAAGGAGCCACATTCTGATGTGGCTGATAGTAGGGCATCCTGCCGACGAGTCAGAGGGTCTTCCCCGACATCCTCAAACAAGGCGCCCCAAGGAGACCCCTCACACCCCTCCAGTGTTACCTGGACGGGCGGGATACATGTCTCCACCGGGCCTTCGAATAAGAACCCGTCTGCCTCCACCATGCAATCCTCTGTTTCCATTGGGCAGGTAGAGACCGACGCATCCTCATCGGGCTCCAGCAATTCACCAAACCCAGGCCGTTCGCGTCTGCAAGCCACCATCTTGCGACGGGAAAAAGTTTGCGTCTCAAATCCTCCGGAACCAAAGGAACCGGCCACTCAACAGCGGACGATTCCCCGGAAGCAGAGGAACCAGAGCCATGACCAGGCCATCGCAGAAGCGACGGCACCGGTGCACCAGCTCTTTGGAGAGGCAAACTACCCATCGGACGCCTACCGGGCGTGGCTGCCAACCACGAGAGAGGCAACAGCCCCGCACCAGAACGCACGACGGAGGCGGAAATGGAGAACCGCTGGTGGAGAGTGGCTCTGCGACTCTCCGAAGTAGACATTATGACTTATCTTTTTCTATCGAATATTTATGAGAGAAGAAAAAAATAAGCACAATGTAAACACGTCTCAACTTTCTTCAGCTAACAACCTCGTCAAGTGGGGATCTACCGAAGGCACTTCCTTGTGGTGAAAGTGAAGAAGGAGGCGAGTAGGTGGCCACACACCTGCTTATGAAGGTAAGCGGAAGGGGGTGTGGTCAGACGGATGTTGGGAGGTAAAGGTACATGGTGCTCGTGCACGAAGTGAAGTACAGTGCAGAACAGGTGCTGAGAAATCCATTAACGTCATAGAACTGAACATAAGTCTTATGAACTGTCTAAACCCCCCCCCCCTCTTTAACCCGGGGACATTGAACAATATATGTTTGCAACAGTAATTACATAACGGTAATACATGAACTTGCCTGTTCTATTTTATTGTTATATCTTTTTTTTCATTTCTCTCTCTACCTTTTTTATTTTTAAGTAAACTACTGTAAGATTCATGGATCCTGTCTATCTAGCCAGCCTACACTGTAAGAAAAAAAGCTGCAAGAAAACGGTAAATGTCTGGCTCTGAGCTTGAAAAGGGCAAATACCGCCCCCTATCGTCTCCCGGATGGTATTGCACCCATTGGAATGGAGTCAATGAAAAAAAAACTCCGGATTCCACATTTGACTTCTGAGCCATGTAACCTGAGACTATTGCATCCACTGAGGGAACTGGAAGAAGCGTCGATTATGTTTTTCGAGGTATAACGTTGGATCAATAAACGCGATCGATATTTAGAATGGCGATCAGGAATTGGATGAATCTTTTTGCAGAACATCTGATCTGAGGTAAGGAATCTATTTTACCAGTTTTGGGGTAATCAGATGTTTTTTCACAGATTTCACAACGTGTGTGTGTATGTGTGTGCGTGTATGACCTTTCAGCCCGCTTCTCTAGTGTGCATAAGTACACATATACTATCGATAATCTAGCGTTTATTTGAAAACTATTCATAAATAAGCCAAAATATGACAACGTGTTTTGTGTATTCCACTAAAGAGCTATTTTCGCGAATTTTTCTGGAATCACTAGAAATCTTCAAAACTATACTTGTATTCAAAAAGGTATAAAACGGAAATGTACTGATGAAAAAACAATCCGTTTCATACATGTTGACTGCAAGCAAGTCATTGATAAGCGATGGGTGTATTAGACACATAGCCATAATTTAAGATATAGTTTATGCATTCGCAAATGTGTTCGTCCTCTCATTGACTAAAGTGCTGGCACTCAAGCGATAAATCGTGCACCCCCTGCTGGCAACCAATGTGTTAAGAGATGTAAGCTAATTATCCTGATGATTATTTAGCCTAAATGCAAATGACAATAAGAATGATAATATGAGAATAAATTGATTAACACAAGAAGCACCATAAGCCACTGGTCTCCTCATTCCATGACTTTTCCTAAATAATTAGGATTAAATGCCAGCACTTTCACAATTACAAAATGTTTATAGTTACAGATTTGTTTTATACATACAGTTTGTTTACCGTCTTTTTGTCATCACTCAAATGCCCCCTTTCCTGCTACAACATGCAACACTGAGCTGAGCATTGGTACAGAGGTGTGAATGGCTTACCTCCAGAGTGCAGATCTGGCCCATTCATGCATTACCATGATTACCACTATCCTCACACGTATCCTCCTTCATAACACCGCAATTGGGGATGCAATTATTCAAAATCATGATAAGAGGGCGAACAAGCCAGTGACTGTCCTCACATTATTATCAGAGACTATACAACCTACTATAGATGATATGAAAGGCTTTTTCTGTGGCGGAAATGAAAGCGCTCACTGCTCTTCTAGACACGTCGGCTGCTGTATGTGGAATCAGAGAACGCCATTCAAGTGTTTACACATGAGGTGTGGCCCTCATGTCTGCTGACAAATAAAAGCATGCCATTCGAACAGCGTTCTGCGTAAATAATCAATGATCTATGACATCGATTATATGTGACTGTTGCATGTGGATTGTGGAAGTTATTGGATCTTTTATTTCTTTACATGCAAATCCTCAGAAACCATCAAAGTAATGAATTGAAATTTATTTACCGGTAATTAAGTAATTTTTTATTCAAGAAAAGACAGTATGCATCATATACAGTAGATATGCTTATTTGCTGTTGCCATTTATAATATCATCGATTTCAATGCATTTTTAATGACTGTCTGAGAGACCAGGGCCCTCATTCATCAACGTGGACGTAGAATATGTTCTATTTCCACACGTAAGCACGGAATGTAGAACTAGTGTACGCACAGGGAAGTCGGGATTCATCACACGGTGCGTACGCAGGCTCTACGCTCCTCCGTAGAACTTTGTTCTACCGTCAATGCTCGTGCATGATTATCCATATATGGTCATGAAAGTGAGGAAACACCCCCCATGGGATGTGAAATAATGGACTGACCCGAGCGGTACTCTGAGAAACTCCACGGAGAATTCACTGCTGTCGAACCAAGAAGACACTATCGCGTATTATGGGATAAATAAAAGGCGGATTTGTAAACGGTGATGTCAGATATGATATCAACGGCTCCCTAAGACCATTGCTGCAATTCTGCCTGGACAGCTCAAAATACTAATAAAGACCGTTCGTTGACCACTGTTTGGAGTTGGTTGTGTGTCATTATAACCGTGCTGTAATATGAATGCCTTTGTGTTCGATTGGCTATATGATTTTTAGAGGCATCTATTTTGTTGTCGGCTAATAAAGACCGCGCTGGAATATGACTGCCTTTTCCCGTGTTGTTTGATTAATACCCAGGGATTAAAGTTCTCCTCAATTTGATTCCAAATCGCGATGGATCTCCCGTAAATTTTCTACCTGCTGCATATGATTTCTAGAGGCATACTACAATCCATTTTGATGTCAGTATTGGGTAGCCTACATAAACAATAACACGAGAGCTATACAAGAACAATGAATCTTACTGCCATGTATGATGTAGCCTATACGCCATGTGTAGCCTGCCTATATGTGATCAATACAAACATGAACTTGAATTCCATCATGTCTGTGTGCGGGTCACTGCGGGAACTCACAAGGCTGTTGTCACAATGTAAATAAGAACGTGCACTGAAAAGTTACAGTATGTAGTTGGTTGATCATTTGTATGACAGTCAGTAAACCCTTGCAAAAAGTATCCGTTTTATTTAATGAATTGAAAACATTCAGCATCGCCTTCCTCCCGGCATCCAGCAATAACATGTATCAGGCAAATGCGCATCGCAACATTGACTGAGTGGAATCCCTTTCTATTCACATAACTGCATTTGTGATGGAGCTTTGACAGCTACAGTAACAGTCTATTGGTCGATCCATCTCCAATATCACGATGGACCGTGCCGCGGTGGCAAAGACCCGAGGGTGGAGAGGATCTTGAATGAATTCCATCATCATATATATATGTTGTGTGTCTGTCCACTATGTTTGTTACTTTGTTATTCCCCCCCCCCTATCTATGTAAAGCGACCTTGGGTCTCTTGAAAGGCGCTATATAAAATGAAGCTATTATTATTATTATTATTATTATTATTATTATTATTATTATTATTATTATTATTATTATTATTATTATTATTATTATTATTATTGTTATTATTATTATTATTATTATCACATCTGTGCGGGAGCTCACAAATAGACCGTTAGTCTCAGTGAAGTTTCAACGGAGGTCATCTATTCTAACCACCAAATTGAAGTAGAAAGCATTTCGTGACCAATCTTATTTGGAAACATGACACACAAAATAATTTGCTTTTTATTCGAAACAATATCTAATCGTGTTTGGAGGTTGGTGTTTTGCGTCTGCCCCCCCGTGCCAAACAAGCAGGCCAACCTCTTGTTCGCGTGTGAGCCCGTTATAATTACACTACTGTCGCTATTTTACAATGAACTATAATGAATTACGGGTCATACAGAAGTTGAACACTAATGCACGGAAGCTTATTTCCGCCTTGAAACTAATGCAGGACTGAGGAGTGCTTATGCGTAGTAACGATATTCTACCACTGGGCGCGAGGTATGCCAGGTCCGACCTGTGCGTAGATGTAAGCACGGAGTCAAGTTCAAATCGAAATTGATGAATCCCACTCTTTGCTTAGAAATGATCGTACGCACAGGGTAAGCACAGATCTGTGCGTAGAACACGTTGATGAATGAGGGCCCAGGCATATATGACCGTGGGTGGTAGCTGCTTAGCTGCATAACATAAAAAAGGACTTTTCCCCCAGATAATAATGAGCATAATCGAGTATAAATAAATAAGATAAGATAAGATATTCCTATATTGATCCCCTTGGGGAAATTCAGGCATCATAGCAGTATGGGGGAGGGGGTTAGGTCATTTGTGTTAGGTAATATGGTTAGGTAATATGGTAGTAGTAGAAGACATAGTAGATAGTAGAAGACATAACATAACATAACAAACATAACAAACAGACGTAACAAAAGTCTGTCCATTGCATTATCCATGCTTTCCCGAATTCATATTTTCGGGCTCATCCCTACTGTGTATATATATATAATTACAAGACAGTTAAGCCTTTCACTACCACACTACAAAATGGTTAACCCTTTCACTGTGACAATACAGAAGGTTAACCCTTTCACTGCCACACGACAAAGGGTCACCCCTTTCACTACCACACTTAGTGGTACGGTTAGTGAAAGGTTAACCTTCTGTAGTGTGGTAGTGAAAGGTTAACCTTCTGTAGTGTGGTAGTGAAAGGGTTAAACCAAGTGCAATACCAAGACTATATACTATCACTATACAGTGGGTAGCTGTTTGATGCCATTACATATTCTACCTTTAAAGGACTATACTGGTATAATTTTGACTTCTCACCATTACTGGAATTGTCCAGATCTTTAACTACGAGCCATTCAAATCTGCACATCGAACTTCTGCATTCTGAGTGTGCTTAATTAACTTGCATGAATTTGAACGCCTTGTAATAGAGTATTACAGTAATGTTAGCGAAAGTGGTGCACTGGTAGGGGTAGCCAGCAGGGAAGGAAATAATGAATACAGAATCTGGTGTGCTATACCACAAATTAACAAAAGGTATGTGCTCAATACAGGGGAATAAAGAGGTGCTGGAAAATGAATAATCAAAATTAGATTTAGACTAGTTTCTTTACAAATCTAGAAAGCTTAACAAAATTAAATGTTTCACAGATTCAAGAAAGTCATACCAAATAGTTGAAAATATACATATTATGTCCTCTTTTAAAGTCTAATTTCTAACTGAAATGAGATTTAGATAACCAATAATGTTCAGAATATGGACAGTGGATTTCATACTTTTCCATACATTTTTTAAAGGATTGATTTGAAAGAGTGGCACTATCTTCCAGATTAACTGAATTATGGATCATGTAATATTCTGAACTTCCAATATAATTTAATTGATTGCTCATTGAACAACACCATTCTTCCTGCTTCGATTTCAGTTGGACTTTAACATGATTCCAGATCCCGTGTCTATGCTCCTTCCTTGTTCTTTGTACATGTACATTATGTACATTACTCCTGTCGTGGAATATATTATCATGTCATTATGGATCTGTGTTGTTTTATCATGTCATACAGCTTGACTCTCGGTATGACCGGGTTGACTGGTTGATGTGTGTATGTCTCTTTAAGAAGACTCCAGGGACTGACATCTCCTCAGTCATAACAGAGTTGTTGTTTGCTTCCAGTTACTGAGAAACCATTTTGTTTGCCTTCGTCATCATATCTGATATAATATGTTACGTCTGACAACTGTGTATTTGGCATATGTCTGAACAGAACTCTTGGTCATTTTATGGCCAGAGGCTACTGTGTAAACATGTGTCTTTGACTGTAAACTGAACTTTCATTGTGGCCACGCTGAAATAACCTTTCTATTATTTGTTAATAAACCTTTCTATTATTATTATTAATAATGACTCAGAATGATTTGTAAACGGCTCATCGTTTAAATCCTTAGAGATTTCCCATTACACTCCTTTAATATTACATTCTATGAAATCCAAGTTCATTTTAGAATTTGTATCAGTATCATGGAGACTTTGGCAGTAGGTTAGCAGGTTTGAGGGACAGGTGTTGGGAGGGAACTCTTCTAATTTGATTGTGGACATTCTGTGGCCCAAGGCAAGAATGCACATCATAAATTGCCAATAATAACAATGGTCAATTGAGTATGCCAGCCTATGGTGCTAAACATCATCACCACTGGAGGGCAGCAAAGAACAAAGAATGAGGACAGGAGCTTATCTATGTACAATACATACTGTATAGAATTGACACCCAGGCAGGGTACAAAGTGAACATATGTTTAATCCATGCACATTTGTTGATGCTAACTTCTGGAAATGTTCTCCCTCTGTTAATTTTCTTATGTACAGTATGGTTTATTTTACGTCATGCACTGTGTAGTGAAAACAAGCTGCTATTTATCTAAGTACATCTAAACAATATAGAAATATAAATAACAATAAAGTTAATTCAATCCCTCTTTCATCTCTTTTGTTCCCCAAATTCAGTCTGTAATCACTAGTATGGTGTGCTTGTCCACATGGAAGCATTTTACCCACATCTGTGGTCAGGAGGAGGGCAGGGACGGCGACTGCCCCTGACACTTTTGTGTTATGCCACCATTTTCAGATTGAGATATTGAATGTTGCTGACGTTGGTATTTCCTGGCATACAAAACTAGACATTGCTTGTGATAGATTTTCTGGCTGAAGGGGGTAGTATCCTGAACACAAAAGTGACAATTGTGCCAGATTTCTCCATATTTTATAATGGGCAATCATAGACCCCAGACCCTGAGGCTCTGAGCTAAGACAATGCTCCATTGCAGGCCGTGCCCTCTATGCAGTATGGAACCTCTAGTATATTTGAGGAGGTGCTCTTTTTATAAATTTTTTGCCCCCGCTCCAGGAAAGGTCTGTGGACACCAGTGGCCTACATCATATGCAGAGTATCCATGCAGAGTAAGGTCTGAAAACATTAGATCTTAAAGGAACACGGCAACATTATGGGAAATGAGTCTTCCCCGTGTTTTTGCGGACCTCCCAAACTTTCAAACTTTTTAGATGAAGGAATGGGTACAATAGGAGACACGCCTCCAGTTTTTTCAAACGTTTTTGACACGCCTCAGCTTCTGAGCTGAAGGCGTGTTTTTGCGGACCTCCCAAACTTTCAAACTTTAGACTGTTTTCTTTATACGTTTTTCTTTTTCTTTCTTTCTACCACAATACACGGCCACTGATGGATCCATGGGACTTGGTAAAGCACTATGGACCCAACTATGACCACTGATAAAAACGTAACTACACTAGCGTTATAAGAGCTAAACATTGCTACCATACAAGTGCATTGGTTTAGTGCACTTCCGGTTGCCACTGAGCGGAAATGTTTGTGCGGACCTGTTCTCCCAAACTGGTAAGCAAATGACTGTTTTTACGTTATTTTCATTTTTACGTTACTATTATTATTATTATTTTTTTATTTATTTTTTTGATCTTAACTGATCACTATGACTTTATTGCTTTTATCGTTATATATGCCTATAATTGTGTACAGCACTTTGAGCTACATGACATGTATGAAAGGTGCTTTATAAATACTTACTTACTTACTTACTTACTTCCCCAGAGTCAGACAAGAAGATAGATACCAATTTCCTTTCTGTGCATTCAATAGAAAGTTATCCGTCTGCAAGTTAGCCTAGCTTAGCACGAATGAATGGAAGTGGATACGGACCACTACCCTAGCTTAAAACTCCGGGAGTTATTTTTGGCCAAAAGCTATGCTAGTGGTCCGTATCTGCTTACATGCATTTGTGCTGAGCTAGGCTATAGCAGGCAGCCGGATAGTGAATGCACAGAGAGGAAAATTGGTATCTATCTTCTCGTCTGACTCTGGACAAGACAGTAAGCACATTCCCCATGATGTTGCAGCGTTCCTTTAGGCAACCTATAATAACATTCAACGGTTGATCTGATCTGCAGTAAGATGCCTAACGGCTACAGTATGATTTGACTGCCTGTCACATGTGTGTGTGTGTGTGTGTGTGTGTGTGTGTGTGTGTGTGTGTTGTGCTTTAGCAGAAAAGGGAAGAAGATGAAAGAGAAATGTGGAAAAGGGAGGGGCAGGGGGAGAACAATGGGGAGCAAGAGAATCTCAGAGAACAAGGGTGAGGGAACTGGACACTGCTTCGGGGCAAGAGGGGCTGAAGTACAGAGAGAAAGCCAGACTGTAGGAAGCCCGAGACTGAGCACAGGAAGAGAGAGAATGAGGGAAAAACCTCATCAAGCTAATATGCTTGTGGAATATATGTGAGCTTGTTTAAGGTCCAGGTGTATATGTTCCCCCATCCACATGAGAGATAAATGGTTATTTCTTCAAAAGCAATTCTAAAGGCTCAACAAAGAGAGAGAGAGAGAGAGAGAGAGAGAGAGAGAGAGAGAGAGAGAGAGAGAGAGAGAGAGAGAGAGAGAGAGAGAGAGAGAGAGAGAGAGAGAGAGAAATCCTACACCAAATGGATTTTTTGTCCCTCAGCGGCCAGGTTTGCACTAAAAAGACTATAAACCTTAGTGACAGTGGAAAATGTGTGGTTGGATCGAGCAACCATGCAATTTACTCTCACACCAAACATTTATTACCCTCTAAGATGCTCTATTGTTGCTCCTTGTTCGTGCTTCTGTGTGTGTGTGTGTGTGTGTGTGTGTGTGTGTGTGAGTGTGTGTGAGAGTGTGTGTGTGTGTGTGTGTGTGTGTGGGTGCGCGCGGACGTGTATGTGTGTGTGTGTGTGTGTGTGTGTGTGTGTGTGTGTGTGTGTATTAGCGTGCTGGCTTGTGTAAGCCGTCCTCAACCTGGCCAAAGGCAGTAGATGATGGGATGTTGATCTTCTCAGGGTTGCGGCTCAACCTGTGTGATCTACCTGTGTGATCTCCCCATCACTCATACACCGCACGGCAGAGGCTCACATCACATTCCCTGTGTATCAGAGGCTCTAGCTGTCAGCAGGTGCTTGTATGCATGTGTGTGTGTGTGTGTGTGTGTGTGTGTGTGTGTGTGTGTGTGTGTGTGTGTGTGTGTGTGTGTGTGTGTGTGTGTGTGTGTGTACCCACTCGCGCAACCAAGAGTAGGCTCTCTGTGTGTGCGTGTCTGAAAGAAAGAGAAAAGATAACGAGGAGTTCTTTAAAGTGTTTGCGTGGTGCACGCTGACGCCTTTCACAACGCCGCTTCCAGTGCCTCCCCATATTTCCACAAATAGAATTACAGACAGTGAACCGAGACATGACTGATGATGGTACCTTTCCCTCTCTTTAAATCTCTTTTCTTAACAGAGCAAAAAAAAAGACAATTCATTACTTTTTTCACAGATGATTAATTGGTTTGGAAAAGTGCTATTCCACAAACGGGCTCCTAAGCCAGCCCTGCTGCATCCCTCCCTCCCTCCCTCCCTCCCTCCCTCCCTCCCTCCCTCCTGCTCTGCCCTCCACACTATCCTTTCAGAGCCTCTCATTAGTGTTGTGAGCTGGCTCGTTCCCCCGAGCGTGCCTGGCTTCTTCTTAGCTCTGTTACCACATTTAGGTGTGTTTGTGTGAGTATGTGTGTGTGCGTGTGTGTGTGTGTGACAGACAGACAGAACGTTGTGTGTGTCTGTGTGTTTGTGTGACAGAGAGAGACACACACACACACACAGACAGACAGAGAAGTGGGAGATGGCCGTGGAAAGAGAGAGTGAGAAGCGGAGACGGAGAGAAACAGAGTGTGCATGCGAGTGTGTGCCTTTGTTATCCCTCTGTCCCACACAAACACCGTAGCCACTGTTGTCCTCGCGGAACAGTCTGTGACAGTCATCTGGTTGGATGTCTGGCCGCACAGCGCTGAGTGGGTGGTCCAGGCTAGAACTCACCTAAGTGTGCTAAAAACAAATATGACAGCTCCTCAAGGTAGCCGAAGTTGTACAGAACTCTGCACAGACACCACTTACAGCGCCCAGAAACTCTCTACAAAGTAAAGCAGTTATTATGCACAAGCTGAGGGAGCCTTTGAAAGCCCAGTTCACTCTGCCTACTCACTGTATGCTACCACACACATCACTTCTAATGTGCTGATTCTAACGCTTCATTTGAGCATGAACATATATGGGTTTGCTATGTGGCTCTCAGGCAGCAGTCCCAATGGTTCTTTTGCGTATCCACGTACCTTAAGGTTCAGGGGGCCAGTTTCAAGATCAAATATGGGGCCCTTATCTTATAACCCCCCATATGTACATTTACAGGAGAATGTAAAGCAGGCCTTGGACATAAACTGAAACTGATGCCTCTCTGACGTAAAGATGTAACTACTCTCTGGAAATTCTCTCTCTCTCTCTCTCTCTCTCTCAAACACACACACACACACACACACCACTAAACCAGTGATTCTCAAACTGTGGGGTGCAAAATGGGGAGAACCTGAGACATTTTCCCCTTACTTTTCAACCATAAAATATTGCAGCATAATGCTACAGTGACATGTCATACTGTATGTTGAAGTCAGAGGTTCTGTGTAGGATTGTTCTCTCCCCTATGTCTCTCAGTGAGAGAAGACCTGTGTTACTGCTCTTTCCATGTGAATAAAAGAAACCACGCCAGTTCAGGCTCAAGATAGAAACCATGCCTCTTGACCACATTATTGTCGCCCTATAGCCGAATTCTGTTAACACTGTATATGGAATGAAACAGCACATTATGAGGTTTCTGGAGATAGATGCATTATATTCTACCTCACCCAGAATCACAATAGGAAGCCAATGAAAATATAATGTTTTAGGCACATTTGCACATAAAGTGGGAAGCTACTGTAGCCCCTGTGCCAAACTCACCACAATACAGATCAACTAGACCCAGGAGATTTTCATTACTTGGTTTGCCAGGAGCAAGGTTTCTTCTACAAGAAACTTTTGAAAGACTCTGTCAGTAAACATCTTTCTGAGTTGGTGATGCCTTTTCAAGTGTTTCCACCACACATCACTTATCCACATTGTGTGTGCATTTGCTTTATCAATCCAGGGCCCTGCTAGTGAGTGGGGCCCGTTTCAGTTAGAACAGGTGAAACATTTCAAAATCGTAATCAAAATCTTAGGTTAATCTGATCTGAATGAATAAACAAAGACTTAAAGTAAAGGGAAAGGTCTACAGCACGGTAGTGAGACCAGCTATGCTGTATGGTCTAGAAACAGTGGCACTGACCAACAAGCAGGTGGCGGGGCTGGAGGTGGCAGAGATGAAGATGTTAAGGTTCTCTCTGGGAGTAACAAGGTTGGACAAAATCGAAAATGTCTACATCAGAGGAACGTCCCATGTTGAGCAGTTCGGGCAGAAAGTGAGAGAAGCAAGACTGAGATGGTTTGGACATGTGCGAAGGAGGGAGGTGGGGTACATCGGGAGGAGGATGCTGGAGATGGAGCTGCCAGTGTGAGGTTTTGCCCGCTGCTCACCACCTTTTCTGTTTCTTTAAGCCTATACTGTTTATTTTCCCTTCTCACTCACTCTCTCTAGCCCCCACCCTCTCGTTCTTTACCCTCAGTGGCCACACCTGTTCGATTATCTATTATCTCTCGCACCTGTGGTGGCAGGCTAATTAGTCCCTCTGTGGGCTTTAAATACCAGGGCGCTTCCCCTCGTTTCGGCTTGGGGTCGTGTTGTATACTTGCCGAGTCATATTCTCTAAACATCTAGACTCTTTCGGGAGATCCTCTGTCTGCCTATGCTGTTCCATTCTCCGGCGTCGAGTTGTTTGCTCCAGTCTTCGCCAGCTGTCGCCGTTGCCTGAGAGTGGGACTGGTCTGCGCTCCCTGTACTTCCACGGGAGGCACCCCAGCGTTCCACTGCAGACCCCTGCGCAGCTGTTCGTCCTGACGCACATCCAGACCAGCGCAGACGCTCTCCAGTCCTCAGCGCGCAACGCGCATCTTCCAAGGACGCTCGAGCTTGGCACGCTCTCCCGACCAGCGCGCAGACGCGCATCTCCTAGACCTTCGAGCTTGGCACGCTCTCCCGACCAGCGCGCAGACGCGCATCTCCTAGACCTTCGAGCTTGGCACGCTCTCCCGACCAGCGCGCAGACGCGCATCTCCTAGACCTCCGAGCTTGGCACGCTCTCCCGACCAGCGCGCAGACGCGCATCTCCTAGACCTTCGAGCTTGGCACGCTCTCCCGACCAGCGCGCAGACGCGCATCTCCTAGACCTTCGAGCTTGGCACGCTCTCCAGACCAGCGCGCAGGAGCGCATCTTCCAGACCTTCGTGCTTGGCACACTCCTCCACGCAGACGAACCCCGATGCGTCTCTCGGTTCCGGTGCGCACTCCAAGTTGTGGCGCACCACTCTGTCCTCGGCTCGGACAGCCGGCTTCCCGGTGGCGACACCCTCGCCACCGCCGCCTGTTCCAGCTCCACTCTGTTCTCGGCTCGGACAGCCAGCTACCCGGTGGCGACACCCTCGCCGCCGCTGCTGTTCCTGCACCATTACGCATACGTCTGGGTGAGTTTTGACTGTCTAGATCATCTCCGTTTTCGTGTGTTTCTAACACTGAAGAATTACCACCTTTTTAATCTGACAGTCACTCACCCAGCGTTGTGCCTCTGTTTGTTTCACTTGGATATTATTTTGGACGTTACATCTCCCACTGTGTGTTTGTTCACACCAAAGATAGTATTCTCTTTGTATTTGTTTTGGTACTTTGCTCTTTGTGTATTTTTCACGAAGATAGTTTTCACCGCCGCTGTTCCAGCACTCTGTTCCTCGGCTCCGACAGTCGGCTACCGGTGACGACACCCTCGCCACCGCCGCTGTTCCAGCACTCTGTTCCTCGGCTCCGACAGCGGCTACCCGGTTGACGACACCCTCGCCACCGCCGCTGTTCCAGCACTCTGTTCCTCAGCTCGGACAGCCAGCCACCCGGTGGCGATGCCCTCGCCCCGCTGCGTTTCCTGTACCATTACGCATACGCCTGGGTGAGTTTTGATTGTGATGTCACTCACCCAGCGTAATGCCTCTTGCCCTCGTCCCGCTGCTGTTCCTGTACCATTACGCATACGCTTGGGTGAGTTTTGATTGTTAAGTCACTCACCCAGCGTAATGCCTCCTTTTTTGTTCTCACTTAGTTAGTAGTTTGGACATTTCATCTCCCACTCTGTTTTTGTTCTCACTTAGATAGTATTTTTGGACATTACATCTCCCCCTGTGTGTTTGTCACACGAAGATATTATTACTTTGTTACTTTGTTTATTTGGACTGTTCTGCATCTGCTCTGTTTGTTCCCTTTTGAATATTAACCCTCTCCTCTGTTCTGCAGAGCGGCCCAGATGTTTTCCCACCAGTCCCCAGTTCCTCCCTGTCCCCAGCCCGCCTCCGCGGGCCTCAGTCCCCTCTGTCCCTAGTTCTCCCCTTTCTAGTTCCACCTAGTTCCTGGTCCCAAGTTCTCCCCTTCTAGTTCCACCTAGTTCCTTGTCCCTAGTTCTCCTAGTCCCCAGTTCTCCTGTTCCCTAGCTCTCCTTGTCCCGACATCTCCTAGTCTCTAGTTCCTCTGTTCCTTTAACCTTCCCCTAGCGTTTCCTTTAATGTTTCCCCTAGCGTTCATTAACCTTCCCTTAGTGTTCCCTTTTCCTGCCCGCCTCTTAAAGGCACCTAGTTTTTCCCCTCTTGTTATATTCCTGTATTTGTGTTCTCCCTTAAAGGGACAGTGCCCTTTTTTCCCTGTCTCTCAATAAATATCTGTTTCTTGGCAAACCATCATACCTGTCTTGTGTTGTGCGATTGGGGTCGGTTACAAACCATAACAGCCAGGAAAGAGGAGGAGGGGAAGGCCCAAGAGGAGGTTTATGGACACAGTGAAGGAGGACATGCAGGCAGTGGGAGTGACGGAGGACGACGCAGATGACAGAAACAGATGGAAACGGATGATCCGCTGTGGCGACCCCTGACGGGAAAAGCCGAAAGAAAAAGAAGAAGAAGAATGAATAAACAAAGACTTGGCTTTGATTATTTGTACATACTGTTGGATTTCAGGTCCTCAGCCAGTAATCACCTCGTCACCTGTGGTTCCGTGAAGTTTCTGCGTTGTGTTTATCTCTTGGTGATCGTACTGACTGATACCCTCTCTGCCTCCCTGTGATACATTAGTCTCAAAAGAATTAAAGACACACTGGAAACAGGATACCTTTCCTTGGAACGTTATGTTTATTCCCATAAACATACACTGTACAAGATGGAAACCGTTCTGAAAAGTCTTTGACTGCTATTGAATTCATTATTCTAATGATCTCTCTCTCTCTATCAGCCCGGTGGTTGTCGCGGCCTAGTGTTATCCAAAAGCCTTCCCTGTTAGCCGAAGCTAGCTCGTGGCAACCGGAGGGTGGGGGCTACGCGTCAGCTTCCCTTCACCCACCCTCTAGCTCCTGAGGTCTCTGTCTACGCGTCTACGCTTTGTTTCTTAGTCTGAGTCAAACCAGAAGAACTCACAGCTATAAGTCTTTCCTCTAGCAACCGGTGGCCATCCCCGTAGCCACGCCCCTTCTCATTACTAAGTGACACGATGCCATGGCAAGGGCTCTTGTCACCTACTGACCCACTCTAACGCCCTTTCTATCTCTTCCCCATAGCTCTCTCTCTCTCTCTGACCAAATCTTCCCCACCAGCGGCTATCAATTGTTGGTGTTAACAACTTGGCTAACAACCTTGGCACCCACACACCCTGCTCTGTGGCTCTGTCTGTCTGTGGCTCCCCAGTCTAACTTGAAAACACACATGAATGAAAGCTGCTGTTCCTCTATAGATCCGTCAGAGTAGATGCTGTCATCTACAGATATTTACATTATGTACACATTGAAAAACAAGTGGATCTCACAATATTCAGATAACAGGTTTGCAAAAACAGTCAAAGTGACAGTCAAAGTATAATGGGACATATTTAGCTTATTATGTGGAGTACAAAAATAATATTGGTATCAGAAGGAAGCTGAAGGAAGCTGGCCACTATCCTGGATAACCCCTCCCACCCCTCTATGAGGAGCTAGCTAAGATGAGGAGCATGTTCAGCCACAAACTCATACCCCTCTGACACTGGCTCCACAACTGGATGATCATGGCAGAGAGGGGGTCGAGGGGAACTGGAGAAAAGGGGCGAGGGTGACCGGCCCGGAGCAGGACCCCGGACGGGGAACCCTCCAGGCGCAGGACTCTGGACTAACAGATGGGGCTAAAGTGTTAGTAGTCGGAGTAACACGGACATAACCTATCCTGAAAGCTGAAGGGGCAGTCCTAGCAGGATAGTTAATACTGGCTGGAGGGCCAGTCCAAGGAACCGAGACCAGAGAAACAGGGGCCATAGGGAACGAGCTAGCTGACGGGGCAGTCCTAGCTGTGGGAGTCTGGCAAACTGCAGGGGCTGAGCTAGCAGACGGGGCTGTACTAGCTGTTGAGGCCTGGTTAGCGGCAGGGGCTAAGCTAGCAGACAGGGCTGTACTAGCTGTTGAGGCCTGGTTAGCTACAGAGGCTAAGCTAGCAGACGGGACTGGACTAGCCGTGGAAGCCTGGTTTTCTGCAGGGGTTAAGCTAGCAGACAGGGCTGTACTGGCTGTTGAGGCCTGGTTAGCTGCAGGGGCTAAGCTAGCAGACGGGGCTGGAGTAGATGTGGAAGGCTGGTTAGCTGCAGGGGCTAAGCTAGCAGATGGGGCTGTACTAGCTGTTGAGGCCTGGTTAGCTGCAGGGGCTAAGCTAGCAGACGGGGCTGTACTAGCTGTTGAGACCATGGGGTTAGCCGATGGGGCGGCTCCAGGGAAACTGACCTTGCTAGCTGAAGGGGCAGTCCTAGCAGTGGGGAAACTGACCTTGCTAGCTGAAGGGGCAGTCCTAGCAGTGGGAGACAAGCTAGCTGAATGAGCTACACACACAGTGTGGCTAGCTGTAGGAACCATGGGGTTAGCCGACGGTGCGGCTCCAAGGAAACTGACCTTGCTAGCTGAAGGGGCAGTCCTAGCAGTGGGAGACAAGCTAGCTGAATGAGCTACACACACAGTGGGGCTAGCAGGCAGAGCTGAAGTGTTAGCAGTAGGTACTCTGGCATGCTAGCCTTCCTAGACTTACTATCTCTCAAAGACTTGCTAGCAGTACGAGCTACGCTAGCAGATGGGGCTAAGGTGCTAGCAGTAGCTATGCTAACAACTGGGGCCATGCTGGCAGTAGAGGCTTCACCAGCAGAGGAGGCCATGCTAGCTGTGGAAGCTGCGCTAGCAGTTGAGACCATGCTGGTGGTAGAGGCCTTACCAGCAGTAGAGGCTTGACTGGAGGCTAGAATAGGCACTTTATCCAGTGTCTGCCATACTCCTCCAGCTGTGGGGCCAGCTCAGGGTGCCACTCCCTGAGAGAGTAGAGCAGACGTAGAATCTCCTTCTGTTAACAGAACTCACTTCAAGGCGGCAATAATGTGGTCAAGAGGCATGGTTTCTATCTTGTGCCTGAACTGGCGTGGCTTCTTTTATTCACACATAAGCAGTAGTTGTACAACACTCTTCTCTCTTTGAGAGACGTTGGAGGAGAGAACGATAGGGGCGGGCACCACCTTTTTTATAGTCGCCCTAAGGTAGAATACCTGAGTGGCTATGCCCAGAGCGCCCTCCAGTGGGGACAGATATATATGCACCAAGGCAATCACTGATGGAGACAATTGTCTACACAGGTAAACAGTTACTAGTGTAAACAGTCATATGTATAGTTGGACAGTTACTAACAATCCCATACAGAGTCTCTTATCTCAACACCTTCCTCTCCTCCAAGGAGGAGGAAGGTATATCCCCCATTCTGAATGCCTCCAAGGCGATCAAAGCCTCCCTCGTCCTGTTCGCTGGGTCCAAACATTGTGGGTTTATTCTGTTAGGGATAGTGTTGTCAGAGGACCCAATTGCAGAACGGAACGAGGAGAGGATAGGCAGATAGGCAGACGAGACGTGGAGCCAAGGGTGAATTGTAACAAAAAGGTCTTTACTTCAAAAATGGGCAGTAGCAACAAACAAAGGATTCTCCAAGGGCAAGAACAAAAACTCAGCAAGGTTGGCAGGAAAAAGCATTGCAAAAACTAACTATAAAATAAACACTAACCAAAAACGATACTGTGACGTGAAAACAAAGATGAGCAGCAACAAAACATGGAACACTAGAATACACTTACTATTAAACTGGAGCACGACAGAATCAGGAACAGTGGCCATGAAACACAACAGTAACAAACGCAAGCATCAACCAAGGAACCGAAACAATGAACCCAAAACAAGGGTAGGGAACACACACCAGATATAGGGGGAACAATTAACACTAGAGAGACAGCAGGGCAATTAGCAAACGAGACGCACATGGGGTGAGACAACCAGGAAGGAAACACACAAGAAAAATACTGAACACTAGACTGAGTAACATAACAACCATACAACCACACAATGAACTACTAAACAAGGAACATAACAATGAACAGGGGAGCAAGAGACTAAGTAGCAGGGGAAGGGCACAAAGAGACATGTAGATCAAAGATACACAAGTGCACCAGGAGGGTATGTGTAGCAGGTATATATAAAATATACTGTTATGTATTCCACGAAGAATCCCTCCCTCACGTTTTATTTTAATTTGTTTATTATTATCTTTTATTCTCATAGTTTTTTATTTTGAAATCGTCACTTCCTGCCGAAGTGACGTATTTTCCCTTGCGCTTCCCCCTTCACGCCAGATTGTCTGGATGCTGAAAGGGGTAAGATGGTCGTTCAGTGTCTGTAAATATATCTGGTCTAAAAGAACGTATGATGGTTAAAATATTGTAAATAGGTTGCCGGGCATATATATATATATAATGGTATCTATGTAATAATGAGCAATTCTGTACTTGTTGTGATGTGGTTTAGCTGTGGTGGCGAACTGTTGAAAGGACACATGTGGTTAAGCTAGTAGTAATGGCTGAGCAAAGTGTATGAGGCCGCCCGGTCTGAAATGTGACCTGATATTCTCCCGATTGCAGTATGTGAGCTGTTGACGCCATCTGCTGGCCAATGTTTAAATATGTGCCTACCTGGATGTCTCAACAGGTAATTTGAGATGTCTTATTGTTCATTTTGTATTATTTCATTGTATTTTATTTTAATGTGATATCTCAGTGGATGATTTTAAACTTCAGATTGTCTGGATGCTGAAAGGGTATGTGAGCTGTTGACGCCATCTGCTGGCCAATGTTTAAATATGTGCCTACCTGGATGTCTCAACAGAAATAAATGCTGAAATGGATCACGGCTGTCATCACTTCACATACATGACCGACATTAGAGAGAGTGGCCTTAAACCAGCTACATTGGTGCCGTTGACCAGGACGACGCAAGTGCCAACACCAGCTTGGTCGCCGGGAAGGGTCGTCGACGAAGAATAGCCAAGAAAAAAATGCTGTGATCACTAAAAAAATTTTTTTTGCAATGAGGGTCAAGGCCAGCTTGATCATCGGAGGTCGGAGGAGGAAGAGGAAGAAGAAAAAAAAGGTTCCATTGAGATGGCTGTATTTTTGTCGAAGTGACTGTGTCACAGTTGAAGGAACATTGTGTTCTTTCTGAAAGAAGAGGACATTGTGTTCTTTCTGGGGAGAAAAAGAAAAAGAGAGGATGTCCAGTGAATGTCCATTTTTCTGTCTGTTTTAGAGGACAGTTGAGTTGTTGAAAAGGACTGGTGGTCAGTTTTTGTTTTTCTGTTTTGTTAAAGGTGCTGAAGCATTTGGAGGATTTTTTTTTGTGATTAGTGGAATATATATAATTTTTTTCCCTTCTTTCCTGATAGCTCGTTTTGTGGTGAGAGAAGGAAGATGGATCCCTATGTCGTAGAGGGGAGTTCATAATTTTTTTTGATATTGGTTTATATACATGTACATAGTATAATTGGGAATATGGTTAAATGGCAGCGTGCAGAGCCTGGAATTTTATTGTCGAACCACTGGAACTCTCTGCTTGGGGCAGAGCTGGTGCCCTGCAGTATACAGAGTCGGGAACTCTCTGTCATGTCACGGGAACTCTGTGCTTTGTGCAGAGGCCAATTTAATTTCTTTTGATTTCACGCTCCTTGATTTTCACGTCCTGTGTTTGCATCTAAGTGTTTAGGTTGCAGGGCAGGTTGCCATAGTTGCTGCAGTTAGCTCACACCGTGTGGTCAAGGGGCAGTGTACTGTAGTGACTGCGGTTAGCCTTTGCAGGGCAGTGTACTGTGGCGTCTGCAGTTAGCTCACACCATGTGGTCAATGGGCAGTATACTGTAGTTGCTGTAGTTAGTGCATATTTGTTTAGTCTGTGTACACTTGTATCTTGCGATGTGTCACTGTAAGTAGCGTATTTGCTGCATGTGTTCACAAATGAGATAGGGGACTCGTATAGGCCGGGTGTAGGTTTGGTGTAGGCACCAAGCGATTCTAGGAGGAACAGAGGCCTGATCAACCTTTTGTTTTCTCTGAACCTGTGTGACAGGTAGCTTCTAGCTGATTTTGGAGATATGTTTCTTCATGTAAACCCGTGCCGGTTCTGACGTGTGTTGGAGGTCCCTGTTAGTGTGTGTCATGTCTGTCGGTTTGGGATTTTAGCGGAATTCAGGGGGGGGGAGTATGTAGCAGGTATATATAAAATATACTGTTATGTATTCCACGAAGAATCCCTCCCTCACGTTTTATTTTAATTTGTTTATTATTGATAGTTTTTTAGTTCATTGATGTTGAATATCTTAAAGTTGATAGGTTTATCAGTTCATAATGTCTGGTAATATCTTATGTATAATATGCCTGTGAACGTCTGTGTGTCTGCCTTCCCCCTCCCTGCATTGGCGTGACCTGCCGGCCTCGTGGCTGTCTCCTTCCACACACACCCACACACACACAGGGCCCCCTGTACATCCTGACTGTCTGTGGCTCCCTCCTCACACACACACATCCTCCTCTTCTGACGCGCACACGCACACACACTCACGCGCACCATCTCCCCCACCCAGCTGTCAGGGCCGTGATTTGTGGAGGTGTTGTTCGAGACTAGGGGTCTCTCCTGGTCTACATCTGGAACCCATTAGCCCCCCTTCTGAAACAAGCACACACACCGACAGGCACACACACACCACACACACACATACATACACACACAAATACATATACACACATACACCCCTCCCCTCCTCCTCTGTATAAATGACATGTACTGTGATGAATTCTTCCTTCTTCTACTGGTGCGAGGAGCTGAGCCCGTGCGGGCTGCAGGAGAGTTCTCTTCTCTGTGTGACCAACAAATAAAAGCTCCGTTTGAAATACTCTGTCGTTCCGCGAATCTTTTGGTCGACTGGTCCATGACCATATCAATTCAAGAACTCACAAGGGACAGGTTATCCCTTTCAAATGGAGGTTCCAGTGAGAATTGATGTGGGCCAGCCGCAACCAAGGACGGAATGAGGAATGGAGACACGGAGGAGAAGACGATGCAGAAGATCCAGACATTCACTACCAGCTGTCTGCAGCGCGTCTGAACCAGGGGTGAGATACCAGCAGCCCCTCAGACGTCCGTGACGAGACCACCAGATGACCCTCGACGGTGACAGGCAGGAGGAGACGGAGGACGAGCCAGGATGAAGAGAGGCAGACCGGAGGAGATGGCAGCTGAGCAGCAGAGGCCGGAAATCATCGACCGCAAATCATCGACAGCAGCCAGGCACCGCAGATCATAGGCACCGCAAATCATCTACGACAGGCAGATCATCCACGATGAGAACGGGGGAAGCGGCAGCAGGAGAGACACTGAGCTGAGCTGGAGTGACGGTGGTCTAGCTGGCGAGAGGTGGAGGGGACAGTCCAGAGGCACTGAGGAGGCAGCAGACCAGAGGAGACACTTTTGTCTAGGGGACCGCACCTGGAACGGGGACCAACTCAGGAAGAGGCCCTTGCCCTCTAGAAGACGGGGCTGACCCAGGATGGGCGGTGTACTGTAACAGAGGGAAGGTAGCGCCCTGATGGACGTTGCGTGTGCCTGAGTAAGGGGGGTCCAGGGGGTCCAGGGGGTCCAGGGGGTCCAGGGGGTCCTTCAACCTACCTTGATCTCACCTGGTCGGGGACTGACCTTTAGATTAATCTGTGTAGTTTAGTTATGGTACAGGGTACTACATGGTACCACTGGGTAGTTTACTATAGGGTAGTTTAGTTAGGGTACAGGGTACTACATGGTACCACAGAGTACTACTTGGTACTGCATGGCATTACAGGGTACTACATGGCTTACACAGCTCTACATGGCACTACAGGGTACTACATGGCACCACAGGGTACTACATGGCACTACAGGGTACTACAGGATACTACGGGGTACTACATGGCACTATGGGGTACTATAGGGTACTACATGGCACTACGGGCTACTACATGGCACTACAGGGTACTACATGTCTGCTCCTTTGCAGCACCACAAACATGGGAACTCTCTAACTCTTCCCCCCCCCCCCCTCTCCCCCCCCCCCCCTCTCCCTCCCCCTTCTCTCTGAGTACCCGTCTCCTGGCGCTGACCAAGGTGATGGATGCCTCGGGGTCTTGGCCAAGCTTGTAGTGACTGCTCTACATGCACCTCCGAGGCATTGGATCAGTTATTCACCGCCGTCTGTCCGTGGTCCTGTCAACTGATTAACAGACTGTTAACAGTTTAACAGTCAACGCGGTTTCATTGCTGGGTTAAGTACTTCTATTCTATTCACATAATACGCTTACTTCATATATCTACTCCATTCACATATATGCCTACCACTTGTATCTATTGCTATGTCCGCCTACTACAATCTCATGAGCTGTCTAACGCCTGTCCCGTCTCCCTGTCTTCCTATGACTTGCTGTCCTGGAGTGTTGACCGGAGTGTTGGACGTCCCGTGACGAAGGCCGGGAGATTGCGACCCCCTCTGCGTGCCCCCCTGTCTTCGGAGGTTTCGTAGTGGTGACCGGAGTGCCGGATGTCCCGCGATGATGTCGGGGAGTTCGCGACCCTCTCTGTGCCACCCCCCCTTCCCCCTGTCTCCGGCTGTCCCTGAGCAACGACCGGAGTGTTGAATGTCCCGTGACTAAGACGGGGAGGACGTGACCCTCTTGCGCCGCCCCTGTGCTTCAAATAGATCCGCTATCAACTCTATCTTTAATTTTTCAAAATGTACAGTTGCTATTGCATGCACTCATCTGTGTTTCACCACACACATGAGTGCATGCTTACCAACTGTCCGTCTGCAACACTACTATCACCGACATCTAAGAAGGGAGATCCCCCCTTGAACGGCCCTTCTAAGGTTTCTCTCCTCTACATTGCCTGTGGAGCTTTTTTCCCTATTGTTAGGTTTTAGTGAGTTTTTCCTTACCTTCGCGTGGGGTATGTCTGGGAGTGCTTGCATTCTTTCATTTATTTGCATTCATCTAAAAAATGTTTGGACCCTATGGTGTTCTTGTTCTGTTCTTGACTTATTGTTATGTTGTCTTCTTGACTTGTTTAAAGAAGACCTGTACGGCCCATGGGGACATTAACGTGTGTTGTCGGGCCCTATAAATAAATTTGATTTGATTTGATTAGTTAGTGTATCGTCTGATAAAGTTGCAAGTCTGTGTTTCTCTCTTTCTTCTCTCTCTCTCTCCCGCTCCCCCCCCCCCTCCCTCTATCTCTCTCTCTCCTCTCCTGGTGTTGTTATCCCGTCTGGTATTAGATGTGATGCATGTAATGGTTGACAATCGACGGGTACAGATCCATCAATGAACTGTTGTGTTGACGTATTGATTTAACGTCAAAAGGGGGATTGATAGTTTTTTAGTTCATTGATGTCGAATATCTTAAAGTTGATAGGTTTATCAGTTCATAATGTCTGGTAATATCTTATGTATAATATGCCTGTGAACGTCTGTGTGTCTGCCTTCCCCCTCCCTGCATTGGCGTGACCTGTCGACCTCGTGGCTGTCTCCTTCCACACACACCCACACACACACAGGGCCCCCTGTACATCCTGACTGTCTGTGGCTCCCTCCTCACACACGCACACACGCCTCACACACACACATCCTCCTCTTCTGACGCGCACACGCACACACACTCACGCGCACCATACCCCCACCCAGCTGTCAGGGCCGTGATTTGTGGAGGTGTTGTTCGAGACTAGGGGTCTCTCCTGGTCTACATCTGGAACCCATTAGCCCCCCTTCTGAAACAAGTACACACACCGACAGGCACACACACACCACACACACACATACATACACACACAAATACATATACACACATACACCCCTCCCCTCCTCCTCTGTATAAATGACATGTACTGTGATGAATTATTCCTTCTTCTACTGGTGCGAGGAGCTGAGCCCGTGCGGGCTGCAGGAGAGTTCTCTTCTCTGTGTGACCAACAAATAAAAGCTCCGTTTGAAATACTCTGTCGTTCCGCGAATCTTTTGGTCGACTGGTCCATGACCATATCAATTCAAGAACTCACGAGGGACAGGTTATCCCTTTCAATTATTATCTTTTATTCTCATAGTCTTTTATTTTGAAATCGTCACTTCCTGCCGAAGTGACGTATTTTCCCTTGCGCTTCCCCCTTCACGCCAGATTGTCTGGATGCTGAAAGGGGTAAGATGGTCGTTCAGTGTCTGTAAATATATCTGGTCTAAAAGAACGTATGATGGTTAAAATATTGTAAATAGGTTGCCGGGCAATGAACCGGAGTATATATAATGGTATCTATGTAATAATGAGCAATTCTGTACTTGTTGTGATGTGGTTTAGCTGTGGTGGCGAACTGTTGAAAGGACACATGTGGTTAAGCTAGTAGTAATGGCTGAGCAAAGTGTATGAGGCCGCCCGGTCTGAAATGTGACCTGATATTCTCCCCATTGCAGTATGTGAGCTGTTGATGCCATCTGCTGGCCAATGTTTAAATATGTGCCTACCTGGATGTCTCAACAGGTAATTTGAGATGTCTTATTGTTCATTTTGTATTATTTCATTGTATTTTATTTTAATGTGATATCTCAGTGGATGATTTTAAACTTCAGATTGTCTGGATGCTGAAAGGGTATGTGAGCTGTTGACGCCATCTGCTGGCCAATGTTTAAATATGTGCCTACCTGGATGTCTCAACAGAAATAAATGCTGAAATGGATCACGGCTGTCATCACTTCACATACACGACCGACATTAGAGAGAGTGGCCTTAAACCAGCTACATATGCATGAGGGGGACTATTGTTCATGGGTGGAGGGATATTGTTCATGGGTGGAGGACGTCCATGGGAGAGTAGGTGGGGGCTCTTGAGGAGTACAGACAGGGGGAAGAGACCTGGGACAGGTGGGCCCTTACATTGTTTGCCTGATCTTGCGGGATTGCATTTGTCACACAGTTTATTAGAAAGCGGGAGAGGCTATTCTGCCGTGGTTGAGTTACATTGAATTTGAACTAATGAGGGGCCGTGAACAGAATGATCAAGCTCCTTCTTGAAAATCACAAGCTGTCTAATCTGAATCAGAAACGGTCTGGTAATATAACGCTTGAGAGAAGATCAACGCAGGTATGGAAGAATCCTATCAATATTATTTCAGCTCCATCCTGTCTTGCATTGTCATTTAAGGCTGGGTTGTGCGCACGGCACTAAAAGGCACCCAATTAGTTTCAAAACGGAAACTTTTCATACTCAATATCTAGATAAATGCAATTAGACTACTTACTAAAAAAAAAAAAAAAGTCCTTTCAAGTCAAGTCAGCCCACCCTCAACCCTTCTCTAAAATCTCACTCTCACTTCTCTCTACATTTACATTTACATTTAGTCATTTAGCTGACGCTTTTATCCAAAGCGACTTACATGTTCTGTACGACAAGCCATCAGGAAGGGCACAACTCTATCAGCTGAGCAACAATGTTCATCAAAGTGTTGAGTGCTACAGTGTAGGTTAGTTTATTAGGACATGACAGTACGGTTAGTTAGGGTTAGATTTTTTTATTTATTTTTTTATTCAGATAATGGTTGAATAAGTGCGTCTTTAGTCGACGGCGAAAGATTGGACGTGTTTCGGCTGTCCTAACTGGGGTGGGTAGTTCATTCCACCATTGTGGGGCAAGGACTGAGAATAGGCGACTTCTCTTTGATGACCCTCCCGGAGCTTGGATAGGGTCTCTCCGATCACTCCCACCTTTCTCACAGTCTCATTCACACACATGCACACCAGAACAGGAGGGGAGAGAGGGGCTAAACAATTTATTAAATCACTAGATCAATAATATATATATATATGATTATTATTATTTCCTTTTTACAAAATAAAGTCAATGAAATAGGAAGGGTGTTCAGCTTATTTATGTGCTGATTTCTTCATTGATAGACAGGGTGTCAATATTCTAGAAAGGGTTGCCAAGTTTTATAGAAGGTCTTTAGGGAACCTTTCAGGGAAAACCTAATCCTCTCCACCTTAATACATTGTAATATCTTGTGGATCCATCTATTTATGTGTAGGTGGGGAGGAATGTGTCCATTTAAGGAGAATAAGCATCCTAGCAAGCAAAGTGGTGAATGACATAACTTGTTGTGTGGCTGTGAGTTCATTGGGCATAGTAGGAATTCCGAAAAGGGCAGTGAGGGGGTCGGCTTTCACAGTTTTAACAGTTTTACTTAACCTCTTAAGCCCGGAGCCCTATTTTCTGAAAATCCGCCTAAAATACATACCTAAATAAATGGAAGATTGCTCCATTTCTTTTGTATTTTATTTTTTTATTATTTTTTAAACAAACAAATAAACAAACATGACAACATAAAATTAGATATACAAGCATTAATTAACAGTGCACATCCAGTTAAATCACCATTTTTAAATAAATGTCTTATACAAGATATACACCTAATACCTGCTATCTAATACCCTACACCAGGGGTCGGCAATTAGGTTTGGCCACGGGCCAGATTTTCCCCAAGCCGTTGCTTGGCGGGCCAGGATCAAAAACAATGGCTAATTTAATATACTGATATTGAAAAAAGACAAACGTTTTTCTCTGGTCTGCATCCCCTTAACAATTGTGTGTATTGCGCCGTACTGTATTGTACCCATTCTGCAATCTGTTAAATAAAGTTTTCATTCATTCATGAACAGCAGATCAGCTGTTGCAGATCACCGCGGCGGGTGATGAACAGATCAGAATGCATGAAAACACGACTCACCATACCTTGTTTGTTGTTAAGTCCTCCAAAATCCCTGCTAATGTTTGAAACATGTCACATATCCACTCGCTGCCCTCCAATTCCAGATTGGCGTTGAATGCAGCTACTTTATCTGCCAACTTGAACACAGTTGTCATCATTGCCTCGTTGTTGTTGTTGTTGTTGTTGTTGTTGTTGTTGTTGTTGTTGTCGCCACATATTATGCAGAGAGGACGTCGGCTCGGCACGCAAGAATCACCGACCTGTTGCGATAAACCCGTATTTTAAGTATTGCTCCTGTTTATTAAAAGAAGCTATCCAAAGATGTGTGTGTGTTTTTTTTTTTTAACTCGCTCGCATCTCGAACGCGAAAGTGAAAGTGCGTTAGGGAAATATACACGGGGCCCGGTGGGACTATTCCATTGGTTCTCCCAGTCCACGTGACCATTTCTAGCATTTCAATTGGCTATAGTGACAGACATGCTTTTGATGACTACCGGTAGATAGATACAGCTTCACAATAAAAGACACCCTGGCGTCCCGAGTGAATATTTCCCGCGCGTCAAATAAATATCATATTCTCAAAATAATCTGACGGGCCAGAAATTATTGCTGGCGGGCCAATGTCGGCCCGCGGGCCGCCTATTGCCGATCCCTGCCCTACACACATATGCTCTCGCTCGCCCCCCCCCCCCCCCCCCCCCGGGCCCCCCCTTGGATAATCCATCCATTATCATTCGCTCCTAACCAGGCACTACAATTATATGCTAGCTTTTATTCTCTCCACCACTTCTGACCAGATTGTAATTTTGGATTCACTGAGACCCAAAATTCTTGCTGTGGATATTTCTAGATAAATCACATCGAGATATGTAAGAATCCAGACCTTCCGGCAAATTTTTTCCGGTTGAAACCATCGTGATGCTATCAGCTTTTTAGCCGCTGTGATACCAGATAAAACCAATCTTTTTAGCTGTATAGGTACTGCACACTCCAAAACATCATTCAACAGTAATACAGAGGGGTGTACAGGTATATTCAGAGAGACTTGATAATTGCTGGGTCACTTCTTTCCAGAATATCTTAACTGGTGGGCAGTCCCAGTACATAAATGTACCCTCGTCCCCATTTGTACATAAGGAGCATTTGGAGTCTTGTTTAAGACCCATTTTGTTCAGTCTTATAGGAGTCAAGTATGTCCTATGAATATAGTTAAGATTGATTTGTTGATGGTCCGGGTTCCGTGATGCAAGTCGAACATTTGCCCAGGCTTCTTGCCAATCAAAATCTTTTTCCAGGTCTGGTATATCCCTCCTCCAGACAGAGTCTAGGTGGAGGATTTCATACGAGGATGTTAGTAATTGATGATAAAAATCTGATACAAAACCTCTAGATGTCTCTCTTTCATAGAAGAATTTGTGGTATCTGTGGTGTACAATTGGTATCCTTAATGGAACACCGTGAGCCTTCAAACATAACAATAACTGTGCGTAAAAATAATATGTGGATAATATGTGAGATTACATATTTAGTGTATTTCCTCATAACTACAAAAACCCTGTTTGTTGAAAACATCTCCTAATGTGTGTATGCCCTGCTTTTCCCATCTAGGGAATCTTCAGTGTTGGGAAAGTTCACTTTCTACATGAACTAGTTCAGTTCACAGTTCACAATTTTTAAAATGAACTAGTTCAGTTCATAGTTCATAATTCAAAATGTTGAACTAAAGTTCATGGTTTCAAAAATGAACAAATTTAGTTCTTTTTAGTTCTTTTTTGATATATATATTTTTTTTGATATAGATTTGTCACGTACAGTTACTTACATTACAAAAACACACATTGGGACAATGGAGGGGGGGGATCCTCCAGTTCATCTCTATGCCATCATCCACACCATAAGCAAGCAAAAACAAAACAAAAAGAAAAACAAGCAAAAAGGAAAAGCAAACCAAGACAGGCACTGTACAGTATTGCACTTGCCTCGAGCCCATTCACATGTAGACATATATTTATTTTTTCCTATCCTAGGTCTGTCCATACAATGGGGCACTGGGCCTTTAGAAGGAGCAGAGAAATTTCAGCAGGAAAATAGTCTAATAGTGGGGCCCACACCTCCTGAAAGGTAGCGTTGTTGCCTCTATGCATTGCACAGTGTCTTTCATGGGGTAGCACACCGAAGATCTCTCTATACCACATTTGTAAAAATGGAGGCTTATCCTTAATCCAGTTTATCAGAATGCATTTCCGGGCTGAAAGTAGAAGTTTATCAAATAGTTTGAATTGTAAAGGGTGTCACCCCTCCTACCCAACCCCCCCCCCCCCCCCCCCCCCCCCCAACCACCTCCAATGTACAGTCCCCCCCCCACCTACCCAACCTCCTCCAATGTACAGTTTCTATGTTAAATGTATATACTCTCTTTTCTGGACTCTTTTTGTATCACAAACCGTACTGTATTTGCAAATCTGGTATGTCATAAATGTATAGATGTAGCAGTACTGTCTATCTGTATGTCATGTATGTCCTGATGAATTGAAAATGGGGGACCCTGATACAGTACAGCTCAATACCTACAATTGTTAAGGGGATGCAGACCAGAGAAAGACTTTCGTCTTGTTTACATCAGGGTCCCCCATTTTCAATTCATGAGTCATGACTGAGCTGTACTATACTGTACCCATTCTGCAATATGTTAATAAAGTGTTCAATCAATCACTTGGCCCCAGAACCTGGATAAACACTTAGATTCCCAAAAGTAGTGATAGACTGTAGCCTGTAGGTACCCAGGTCTGTTTGACATTTCGAACATAAAGGAGATATTGAACGGCCCATTTTGTTAGTTCTTTTTTCAATACGTTGCTGCGAACTATTATTTGTAAAAAATATTGAACCAGACAGCAATCAGAATACTGGCATTTCCATAACGCTTTGCCACCGCGCATTCAGTCCACACTGCAGCTTTCATCTCTACAGTATATTTTCAAAAACATGAGGAACAACTTTGCTTGAATTGTCTTTATTATGAAAACTAAAACAGGACGTTTGCATATTCTCAATGTTGCTGTCGACGTCGTCACGTCGATGTGGGGACTTGCTTCTTCAAACCGGGTGGACAAAGTTTACAGACAAACGTTAGATTGTTTCCGTCTGAGTCAGTACTGACTTTAACGTTAAACTATTTTAAATCCCCAAGCACCGACGTCAAGAGGTAGAGTTCTCTGAGCGAGTGCTGCTCTCGACCTGCTGCTGCGCAGCGCTCGGCTTCTGCTCGCAGATTCAGCTGTTGTTGTGATGAGTCTGATGACGTAGCAGGGGTTGACAGGCGCGTTGCCAGATCGGTTGGTTTTCCACATAATTTTAAAGCCTGTTTACGATGTGTTTTAACTGGGTTTTCGGCTGAAATACATATGAAATCTGGCACATCTTTGAACGCCGTTATAACAGAGTGCTGAGAATGAACGCACTTTTGAACTCCGTTACACAGCGCTGAGAATGAACGCGTTCTCAATTACGTTCATTTAGCGGATAATCAGTACGTTCAGTTCACGTTTGCCCAAAATACGAACGCGTTCATGAACGATCGTTCATTGAACGCGTTCAGGTACATCACTGGGAATCTTATAGGTCGTTTTCCAATCAGGAGTGCATTGTTATTGAATAAGGGAGTATGATTATGCCATTTATGTGGGTTAGAATATTATTTTTGTGTTTCACGCCATATCCGGATCGCATGAGTAATAATGGGGCCAAATTTCCGTTCGCATTGCTTAATTGATAATTTGGTGTATACTATGTCCTGCAGTCTATGTGGTGCTACTATATTTTCTTCTAAATTTCTCCAGGATACTGATGCTTGGGGATCAAACCATGTTGTCAGTGGTCTTAAAGTGTACGCCTTAAAATAGTGGAAAAAATCTGGAAATGCCATACCACCGTCGGCTTTGTTTCTCTGTGCGGTGGATCTTTTTATACGTGGTGGTTTGTTATTCCAAATAAATTTGTATGCGGAGGAGTGTAATATTTTCCAGTAACCATCTGGAGGGGGTAACGGTAGCATTGAGCTGAAGAAGTTGATTCTAGGTAGGATGTCCATCTTAACTATTGACTTTGATTGATTGTACTGAGTTTTTAAGTTTTGACCACCTGTCAAAGTCGTATTTTATTTTATTTTGGATTTTTATGTAATTGTGCTTCACCGTTTGGCTTAGATTGCTCCACTTCTTACAAGGTGTGAGGATTGGTCCGATTCCGCACGCTTCAAGGTACCAATTACCCTTGCGCACCTGAAGTGAGTTCTAATCAGCTCGGTGGAGCCCTTTATATACTCTGGTGTTCCTAACATTCTGTGTCGGGTCGTTTTGGATTACCACTGGCTGCTGCTTGTTCCGCTCCCGTGTTGTTCCTCGTCTGTTTCTCTCCAGGACGTCTATGAAGTCGCCGCTGTTGCTTTTCTCTGCCATCCGTTGGATCTCTGCCTCATAGACCACTTTGCGCAATTGCGCCTTGGTGAGTTTTGGAACGTACTTTTTTTGGATACTCTGTTTTTCTCGCATTATCCTGGACTCGGGACCTTTCTGTTTTTTGTGTGTTTGGGTAACACTGAAGAGGAGCCGCTTGTTGTTGTTACTGACTCAGCTAAACAATTCTGGACAGCATTGTATTCCGTTCGCTCGTCTTGTTGACATTATCTCTCTCTCTGTTTTCCCGAGTGGATCGTCAAGTAGCTGCAGAGCCGCAGAGTCAGAGGCGCAACGCCACAGTGCCGTCTCTGCTCTGAGGACGAGCTGCAGAGCCGCAGACAACTCTGCCAAGAACATTTTCTCCCCTTGTGCTTTTTGTTGTTTTCGCTCATTTCTGTTTTGTAAATAAATACGCCCTGGTTTTTGGCTAACTCTGAACTACCTGTCTGTGCCGTGCTGTTGGGGTTGTTTACAAACCATAACACAAGGTCCATTAGCATGTTATTGGTATCTAGGGACATCTATGGACATCAGTGAATGTATTCCCAGTGTCAGAAATATTGTGTCTATTACTAGGCTTGCTTAAATTGTGATGAAACAAAGGAGAATATGAATTATGATTTTTCTTTGCATCTTTGACCTTCTTGAGATTGCGTGTACAAAAAATCTAAGGAAATGAATAAAGGCAAGATGATTAAACAGAAGGTTTTGTAGATACAGTACTGAATTCTGCCATCCGGACCCATGCAATATGAAATATTATTATAGAATATAGAATATGAGGCCTATAAATGACCTTATTATAGCCAACTCGCACATCTATGGATTGGACCAAATCTCCTCTTTCAAATGGCAGAGTTTAATTTGGATTTAGTATCACCAGGCGTGCATTGAGAATGAAAGAATGAAATCTACTGTATATACAGTCAGCTTTTTATTCTTGCGAAAGGTCCGCCATTTTGGATCGGATTTCAACACAGATGGTTGCTAAATGTTCACAGAAGGTAGACACACTAACTGCGCTCCAATCTATGCCAATAATGTTCAGTTTTGTAATATAGTATCCAGAGAAATAAGATAAATAAAAAAAATGTATACACAAGTCATTTACTTGAAGGAGGCTAGAATTCCCTGGGTACTGTAGTTTTTCAAAATGTCAACGCTCATTGAGAGCTCTGGATTCCCTGTGCTCATATGACTACAAATCATCATCATTCGTCGACGGCCACTAATTCAAAATGGCGGATCTCCGCGAAAATATTATCACATTTCAAAAACTTTAATCTCACTAATAACAATTTAACCTATTGGTAAACAAACGTATTGCTGAAAATATACACTATGACTGCTGTTGTGACATAGTTAGGATGTTTACTCTTGGATATATTTGAGAAAAAAAAGCAACATTATGTCATACAGTCTAGACCAGGGGTCTCAAACTCAATTTACCTGGGGGCCGCTGGAGGTAGAGTCTGGGTGAGGCTGGGCCGCATCAAATATTATATATATATATGATTTAATTATTATTATTATTTTTGCAAAATCAACTCTGCCTCTCTTTGTTAACTACAACAAGCAATGCTGTTTGTTATTTAAGATGAGGTCGGACTCGGCACTGACAGATTTGTGTTCATTGTGCTGCTTTTATAAAGCCTCAAATGACGGCTTACAATATTTCATGAAAGCAAAGTGTTTTGTTTGTCTAAGATTTAAAACGTTTTTAATTTGTTTAATTTTTTTTTACTTTGATGTCAAGTAGGGGGCCGCAAGGCTGGCAATGGGGTAGCACACGGTTTGTTCTAGCTCTCGTCGAGTCTCTACTTTATTTTAATTTAATAAGCTTTCTACTTCACAAAACTTGGTGAATTTTACTCAGGGTACATTGTTTAAGCCAGGGGACAATGTTTTCACGGACAGATGGCGGCGAACCTACGTAAATACAAATACGCCGGTCCGGCCTCCAGTAGGTCCGATAAAGCCTCGACTTCCAGTCCCATCTCCAAGCCGCCGCTAATCACATCACCAAAGATGCCCGGCGTGGACACCGCAGCCTTGAAGGCGGAGATTCTCCTTGCGCTAAAATCGGACTTCGCAGCGATAATAAAATCAGAATTGAAAGGTGCACTTTCCAAAGAGTTCAACCTTATTAGAAACAATCTGAAAGAGATGAAAGCAGAAATGCGAAGTTGTATTGCGACACTCCACGAGGAGGTGGACAAAATGGGGGCCTCAATTAAGGACATGGAAGACGGCCTTTCGACGTAGTCAGACGAGGTGGTAACGTTACAAACCGCAGTCAAAGACTTAAAGACAGAGGTGGCCGGTCTCAGGGGAAAGTGTGAGGACATGGAAGGAAGAATGAGGAGGTGTAACGTAAGGATACTAGGAGTAGCTGAGACGGAAGGCTCAAGCTCCACAGCGTCTGTCTCAAAACTACTGAAGGACGTGCTACAAATGAATAATGAGGTGCTGGTCGACCGCTCGCACAGAACACTGGGGCCGAAGAGGACTGACGGGAAGCCACGCGCCATTGTGGCTAAACTTCACTACTACCCAGACTGTGTCGAGGTGCTGAGCTGGGCGCGCGCCCAGGCTCCATTACAGGCCAACGAAGTGACTATTGCAATCTTCCCGGACTATGCCACGAGCGTCGCCAAAGCCAGAGCCACGTTCACGGAGGTGAGGAAGTTACTACGAGGCCGAGAGGACACCCGGTAGCGTAAATATTTTCCCTAACGGGGTTGCACTTCCGTGTTCGGTTTGCGCGATCTGATTGGCCACTGACGTTTTTGGTCATGTGACATCTGCCAATCGTGTGACGCCTGTTTCTATCACCGGTTACGCTTAGGCACTCTTTCGAAGTTGGTTAAGGTTAGAGTTTGTCTTAGAGCAGGGCGATAGAACACCAGCCCTGATTCCAAACTCTAACTTTAACCAACTTCGAAAGAGTCGCCTAAGCTTAACCAGTGATAAACTAGGCGTTAGGTAGTTTGCAGGCTGTTCGAGGCGGAAATAGGCACAGAAACAGGCGTCATGCGATTGGCGCACATGTCACATGACCAGAAACGTCAGTGGCCAATCAGATTGCGCAAACCGAACGCGGAAGTGCAACCCCGTTAGGTAAAATATTCACGCCACCCGGTACGGCATTCTCTTTCCAGCCCGATTTCGCATCACGTACAAGGGAGAAGATAAAGAGTTCATCGATGTAAGTGAATCGATGGGCTACGCCAGAAAGAACATTGTGCATGCAGCAACGGGTAGGCTACCTTTGGTACACACAATGCTAGCACTCTTAAAAAAGAAAAAGTGAAGGATTCTCGAGATACTGTTTTCTCTGCACACCACTATAAACTTTTTCGACTCACATTTAAGTAGTCCGCCTGATTCACACACTGCACATCCTCTTGTTCCTGCTGCAGAGAACAGATGGCGTGCCGCTGGTATGTTGTTCCTCTGCCAGCGCAACCTGCCGTAGCCCTGCTGAGCGTGTCACTGATGAACATTTCCGGGCCTGGTTTGTAGATGACCCTCAGGTCGTAGCTCTGCAGAGTCATGAGCATACTCTGAAGCTCTTGGGTGCATTTAGGAGCGGCTTGCTGAAGATAGAAATCAGAGGCTTATGCAGGGACGTTGGAACTTTAAATCGGTAGGGGGTGCTGGGGGGTCGCCAGATGATACATTTTTGCGGTCAGGCCACTGAACTTAGAAGCAGGCCAGGCCAGTGTTTCTAGTTGCACCAGCGCAATAGTTAGATAACCTAGGTGGGGAACAACCAGGAGATCACTGCAACTCACACAAGTTGGAGAACTATCTCTCTCTTTCTCTCTCTTGCTCTCACACACACACAAAGGGAGCCGCATGTGATTGGTGGAGGCGGGATCCTTACGAAAAACTGCTAATCATTGACACATGCTAGCCTGTAATAACCCCCCCCCAGAAAAATTTACTTTGCATTTGATATATTGCAAATATATGCCATCACACACACTGGCATTTAAAGGGTTAGAATTATAAAATTAATATGTGGTGTTATGATCAGGGCTGAAGTTGAATAAAATATTGTATTTATCAATTACAAAAAACTGAAAATCCAAAAAAATCTGTGTTGTTGCTAATCATACATATGCTAGCCTGTTTTTTAACAATAATTTGTGATGCCATCACAAACACTGGCATTTAAAGGGTACAAATAAAAAAAATTCCTGCACCAGAATGTAGGAAATGAAGTCTTTGTAACAAAAAGAATCCTGGTGGGGGACCCCCAGACCCCCTGCTTAAAAAGTGGCCTGACTGGGGCTATATTTCCTGGCCTGAATGATTTCCCCAGTCCGGCTCGGTTAAAAGCCTCCAATGCTTATTAGTGTGTGTGCGTTTGAACGTTTGCATGTTTCAACCATACATTTCCGTTTAACATTTTTTATTTTTTTTACTTCCTATAATAGTGGGGGTTGCGGCTCTCTGACACCTTTTTTTTGGGTCGCGGCCTGAAAAGTTTGGGAACCCCTGGTCTAGCCTGTACCCCCCAGACATGTTGCTGGCCCCGTCAAAACAGTATCCTATCAGCCTCTCCATGGGCAGGTCGAGGCGTAAAAGTATTTTATACACAAAAACAGCGTCTCGGCTGTTGTGTCTGGGCCGGGCATTGTAAAAACCCCAAAAGAAGTTCTGAGCTTCCAAGTTGTCATCGGCGAACTGTATATTACACGAGAATTGTTCTTTTCCAGTGAGTGACATCAGTGGTTCCGTCAGCGCTCAAGCCAAAGATTTTGTTTTGGATGTTGTTGGACATCCAGTTGTCTCTTTTGGAGCCAATTCTTCAACTCAAGATCAGACTCGGTGCGCACTCTTTCCATCATGAGCTGCCATAACACCCCATCCCTATTTGCATCACCCCTCAGTGGAAGCCCCTGGCGCCCGAGGGGGGGTATAGGGGAACAGACTCAGTTAACTCTTCAATACCTGATGCTGAGGCTGAACCTGTCGTCTCTGTCTCTCTCTGATGTTTATCAGATTTAGTGGGACTGTCACTGGGACCGGCGGGACGTTTCGAAAATAAATCTGATATTTTTCTTTTCTGCGAGTGAGACATTCTGTGCTAGCAAAGTCTGACTACTAGCTAAAATCGACTGACTGCGCAAGCACTGTATCACAGTAGCTCAGTGGTTCGTGGCGCGTGGGAAGGGCGGGAGACGGGAGGTGAATACAATTAGTTGTTTCACCTGTCATTCAATCAGTCTGTGACAGTCTGTCATCACTCGAAAATCTACTCGGTTTTACACGTATGATTGTGTACATACAGTAGTGTAATGAATGAATGAAAACTTTATTTAACAGATTGGAGAATGGCTACAATACAGTACGGCTCAATACACACAATATTAAAATGGTGAAGTGCTTTGAGCAGGATAAACTTATAATATACAGTGTTACAGTTATACAGTTACAGTATATACAAATATATAAATACTGTCATAAAAAAAAACATACAAAAAAAAAAAAGTATATATATATATATATATTTTTGCAATAACTGAGGGGGGGTGCTGCAGCGTCCCTGGGCTTATGGTCTGTTTCTGCTGTGATTGGGTCGCGGCCGTATAGGTAATGATGGAACCTCTGGCAGGCGAAAACAATGCTGAGACACTTTTTCTCAATCTGTGCATAGTTCTTTTCCGTGGGGGTCAGAGCTCTCGAGGCAAATGCGACTGGCTGGCCTTCCTGCATGAGGCAGCACCCGAGACCGCTCTGACTGGCATCGCTCTGGACTGTGATTGGCTTAGTCACATCATAGTAGCGCAGGACTGGCATGGTCGTAGCCAGTGACTTGAGCTCACGAACCGCTGTCTCATGTTTAGGCAGCCAGTGCCAGGGCGTGTCCTTGTCCAGCAGGCGTTGCAGCGGCTCGCAGACACTTGATAGATGCGGCATGAACTTGGCCAAGTAGTTGGCAAAGCCAATGAGACGCTGCACACCTTTGGCGTCCGTCGGGTTGGGCATGTCGATGATGGCTCTCACCTTCTCCGGGTCAGGCTTTAGCCCTGCAGATGAGAGGATGTGGCCATGACACTGCACCTCGGCCACCTTGAACTGCAGCTTCTTCAGGCCTAGACGCAGTTTGACCTCACGGCAGCGCTCCATCAACGCCACAAGCTTGGCGTCATGGTCACTCTCAGCCTCCTTGTCTGTGTCCCCGCAGCCCACGACCAGGATGTCATCTGCGATGGGCTCGATGCCTTTCAGACCGGCCAGGAGTTCATGCTGCTTACGCTGATACACCTCGGGTGCCACGGAAACTCTGAATGGTAGCTTGAGCCACCGCTTCCTCCCCCAGGGGGTCCAGAACGTGGTCATGAGACTGCTCTCATCGTCCAATTTGCACTGCAAGAATGCATCACAGGCATCCACTAAGGTGAAGACTCTGGCCTTCGGCAGTTTGTACAAGACGTCCTCCAAGGTAGGCATGATGTAGTGCGAACGTTTTAGAGCCTTGTTTAGAAACTTTGGATCAATGCATATTCTCAGTTTGTCTGGCCTCTTCACAATCACCATGTTGCTGATCCAATCTGTAGGGTCTGTGACCAGCGCCATGTGGCCATCAGCCTCATACCTGTCCAGCTGGGCCTTGACTGCTGCTTTCATTGCGATGGGGATGTTTTGAGGGGCGCTCTGAACTGCAGGAACATTGGGATCCAAGTCAAAGTGGACCTCCCCCGGGACAGATTCTACAGGAGAGTTGAATACATCACTGTACTTGTTGATCAGCTGTTCCTTAGTGAGGCCTCCAGGCTGTGCATGTTCCACTTTCAGCACGTCCTCTGGAATTGTGAACTGCATGAGACCTAACCGTTCACAAGTGGGGCCTGACAGAAGAGGGTGCTGGCTAGTCTTCACAATTTCAAATGAGAGTTTGTACACCCTCTCACTGTACAGTCAGTTTCAAAAATCCCCATAGAACTTCCCCAGAATACAGCTTCAGTCTCGTATCACTCGGGTGGAGCGGTGCCTCAGAAGCCAGCCTTTTTTTGTCTTGGAAACCCATTACATTACATGTGGCTCCAGAGTCTAGCTGACATTGCTGTGTCTTGTTGTGGAGTCGTAGTGTCACAAACCATTTATTTCCTTTTTTTTTTATCCACTTTTTCTCCCATTTTCTATATTTTCTCCCATCCCAATTTCGTATCATCCAATTCAACCCTCCCCTGTCACGAACGCTGTTTCTTGCCTCCCACAAGCCAGCTGCAATGTGGACTAAGTCATACATAGCACAAGTCCCCTCCGGTACTTGAGGTAACAGCAGTCGCATCTTTTCACCTGCGCAGCTCGATCTCTCAGTGGCGAGGAGTAACGCGTGGGAGGCTCACACTGCCCCCGACACTTCCTGATTCTACTGCGCAGGCGCACCAACCGACCTGTAGGAGTCGCTGTCCATAACGCCCGATCCCCACCCATCAGTTTCCCACCCCCTAATACGGCCAATGTGTATTAGTACGGACGACCAGCTAAACTGAAAGCAATGTGGAGCGCTGGGCTCGAACAGGCGAGCCCAGCGTCTCCAGTATTCGTGGCGAGCGCCTTGCCCACTACGCCACGTAGCTGCCCACAAACCATTTCTTTCCTTTGGTGTGCACTGCACCGATCGACTCATGCGTGTACAAGTCCTCCTCACCACTGTTGTGCTCTGAGCATTTCGCTGTATTTTCCATACAGTTGACTTTTCCATCAGTGTATCCCTTTCTGCTTTTTTGACACACTTTAGCAAAATGATTATTTGTTCCACAAGATTTACATTGTTTCCCAAATGCAGGGCAATGTTCTTTGCCCCTTGAATGCGAATTGCCACAGTATTTGCATGTATTACCTGTGTCTCCGAATCTGGGTGGATTGCTCTGCTTCCATTGGTTGTGTCTGGAATGTTGTTTGGCAACTGCGTGCACGGCTTCTGTGTGGAGACTTGTTGTCGCAATCTCCATCGCTCTCATTCGCATGTCTGTTTGTTCCATTGCGTGGCACATCTCGATGGCGGAGATCAACGTAAGTCCCTTTTCCCTCAACAACCTGCGCCTGATACTCTCGTTTGCAACACCAAGGACTATCTTGTCACGGATAATTTCATCTTTCAACTGTCCATATTCGCATGTCGCTGCCCTTTCTCTCAGCCTCGTCACAAAAGCATCAATCGATTCTCCTTCTTCCTGTTTGCAACTCCCGAAAACGTACCTCTCATAGATAGTGTTCTTGGCTGGCTTGAAATACTTCTCCAACTCGTCCAGTATGACGGCAGGATCCCCTTGACTGTCTACAGAGAGGTTCAGGTTGTGGCGGTAGACGGCATTCACTTCCCATCGCGCTCCTTAGGGTTGCAGCTTGTATTTTCTTGTCCTTATCCGATATGCCCGTGACGAGTACATAGTCTTCATATTCGGACCGAAAAATCTCCCAATTGATGCTCCAATCGCCTGTGAAGCTCATCGGAGACGGTGGTGGGAAATTAACGTTAGCTGCCATGCTAGCTGCCGCTGGTGAGCTCCTGGGTAACGTTATTCTCTCACTTTCGTCCTGACTGTCTCGTTCAGTAGATGAACCGCTGCTGGAGTCCGACTCCGACATATACTAAAAAAACTCGACCAACTAGTCTTCAACAAAATAAAATACTAGTTCCAGCTTCTGACACCATGTTTCTGTATGCTATATACAGTATGCAATAATAACGACACGGACGCGGTGTGTAGTTCAGTCATGTAATAATAAAACTGCCGGTAACATGTCCCCGCGCCCGGGTATATATATATGACAGGCCTAACTAGAGGATTGCTGATGGCATCGATCAACCTAGATCTGGAACAAAAGGGGAGATACTCTGATATTTATATGTTATATCTGTACCACACAGATATTGTTAATGATGTGCTATCTTGTCCTCAACGGGTTACTACTTGCTAAAAGGTCACTGTAAAATCTGCTAATTAACAATCTAGTGTAATAATCCACCTACTCAGTTTCAAGAATTTACCACTGGTTATTATTAAGCTAGATAACACACTCAACGTCCAGCAAATCTCTGCTCCTATATCAACAGACTACATAGAAAGAAGAGATGTATTGGTGTGTACGTGCTACTTATAATATGCAGGTGAACAATGTATCATTTTAACTCCAACAGGACAATATGTGTATAGAGGCTACTGTAATGTCTACTGTGTGATAATCTATGTGTAGCATCACCTGCCTAGCATTGAGAAGGCGCCACTGGATACCGTATATCAAGCTAAGTAACTCACCAATACCCAGCAAATTCCTGACCCTACCCAAGTAGAATTCAAAATGAAAGGCTTATAGAGAGAGAGATGCCAGCCAGAAATTATCCCCACAACGAAGCTAATAACTAATCTCTACCCAGGCGCCCATCTCTCTCTCTAGGAGACACAAGCTGGCCATGTCCTTTTTCTCTCTTTTTTTCAGTGCCATGATGTAGCAACTCACACTCCCTAGCACACACACATATACATTGACGCACGAGCGCGGAGATTTGATCCTATATCAACAGACCACATAGAAACGAGAGATGTATCGGTGTGTGCATGCTGCTTGTGATATGCAGGTGATGTGAACAATGTATAATTTTAACTTCAACAGGGCACTATGTATAGAGGCTACTGTAGTGTCTACTGTGTGATAATCTATGTGTGGCATCGCCTGCCTAGCATTAAGTGGTGATAGTTTAGTTCATTGATCTAGTAATATTTGATGTTGAATGTCTGATATCTTATATCTGTGCTCGTGCAGGCTGCACCCTGTAGGGGGGCCTGGGCGTCTCTCTGTCTGTGTCTCTCTCTAGCTTAAGTTACCTGATGACCCCTTGCTGCACCCATTTTGATTTGTTGGTTGTTGGGGCTGTAGCTACATCTGGAAGTCATTACCCTCCTAGCCCCCCCTTCTTCTGACACAGGCACACACACACACACACACACACACACACACACATACATACATACATACACACACACATACATACACACAAACACACACACCATACACACGCACAGGCACACACGCACCCCTCCCTTTTCCCTTTGTCCATATGAGGGGTATATAAATCGCTGTCATGTGTGTATTCATTCTGGTGCGAGAGGCTGAGTCTGTGGGCTGCAGGAGAGTTCTCTTCTCTGTGTGATCAACAATAAAGACTCTGTGAATACAAATTTGTCGCTGTGAATCTGTCAGCTGGTCCATACTAATATCAATTAAAGAACTTGGGTTGGAGGAATTCCCTAACAAGATGGAGGCGCTGCTGAGATTGGTTTATTTGGGCCAGCTGACTACCCAAGAAGGACGGAATGAGAACACCTGACATCAGAAGGAGGAAAGGAGGAATGGAGACACGGAGAAGAAAAGGTGCAGAAGATCCAGACATTCACTACCAGCTGTCTGCAGCGCGTCTGAATCAGTGGAGAGATGCCAGCAGCAGCCCCTCAGACGTACGTGACGAGACCACCAGACGACCCTCGACCAGGAAACAGGCAGGAGGAGACAAAGGACAGGCCAGGGTGAAGAGAGGCAGACTGGAGGAGGAGGTAGCTAAGCAGCCGGGGCCAGACCGCTGCCCCATATCCCCCCCGCCCAGGCACCGCAGCCAGGCACTGCAGATCATCTACGACAAGAGGAAGAACAGCAGGGGGAGAGCCACTGAGGCAGAGCTGAAGAGACGGTGGGCCAGCTGAGGAGGGTTGGAGAGGATGGCCCAGAGACATTGAGGAGGCAGCAGACCAGAGGAGACACTTTTGCCTAGGGGACCGCACCCTGGAACGGGAACCAGCTCAGGAAAGAGACCCACGCCCTAGAAGACGGGACCAGGGAGTGCACTGTAATAGAGGAGGGGTTCCTATGGGTTAGGTGTGCCTGAGTAAGGGGGGTCCAAAAGGGGTTAAGTGTATTGTCTGAGAAGTTGAAAATCTGTGTCTCTCTCTTTTTTCTCTCTCTCTCTCCCGCTCCCCCCCTCCCTCTATCTCTCTCTCCCCTCTCTGACCGTTGTTGTCCCTTCTGGTTTAGGTGTGATGCGTGTAATGGATGACAATCGACGGGTACAGATCCATCAATGAACTGTTGTGTGACATATTTGAGTTATATGTCAAAGGGAGATTGATAGTTTAGTTCATTGATCTAGTAATATTTGATGTCGAATGTCTGATATCTTATATCTGTGCTTGTGCAGGCTGCACCCTGTAGGGGGGCCTGGGCGTCTCTCTGTCTGTGTCTCTCTCTAGCTTAAGTGACCTGATGACCCCTTGCTGCACCCATCCGTATTCGATGAATCATTCTCAACAAATTCTCTTCCTCCAACCATGCGCCAAGCAGTTATCTCCTTAATCCTTAAGAAAGACAAGAATCCACTTGAATGCGGCTCGTTCTGTCCAATATCCCTCCTTAATGCCGATGTCAAGGTCCTCGCTAAAGTACTGGCTCGCCGCCTGGAGGGGGTTCTCCCCTCCATTATCTCACCGGATCAAACAGGCTTTATCAAGAACCGGTACTCTTTCTTTAACATCAGACGACTCCTAAATATCCTTTATAGCCCCTCTCTACCCAGAACACCTGAGGTGGTCCTCTCTCTTGATGCTGAAAAAACGTTCGAAAGGGTGGAGTGGGGCTATCTTTTTCACGCACTGGAGAGGTTTGGATTTGGCCCTAAGCTCATAGAATGGATTAAGATTCTATATACATCTCCGATGGCTGCCGTTCGTACCAACAACAATCTATCCACCTACTTTGAACTCCATAGGGGTACAAGACAGGGATGTCCCTTATCTCCACTCCTTTTTGCGATTGCAATGGAGCCCCTTGCGCTGGCTCTGAGGCAGAACACCGATATCAAGGGGATCATGCATGCAGGGTCGGAGCATAAAGTCTCGCTCTACGAGGACGACATGTTGTTGTATATATCACAACCCCAGACAAGTCTCCCTCAGTTAATGTCCCTACTTGCAGACTTCGGCAAAATATCCGGCTACAAAATCAACATTCAAAAAAGCGAACTGATGCCTGTCGGAACCGTAACGGGTCGGATACCTCTGAGCTCATTTCCATTTAAAATCATCCCTAAAAAGTTCAAGTATCTCGGGATATGGATCACGCATGAACATAAAGACCTATATATGGCTAATTATCAACCTTTATTATCTAATCTGATGAAATATATTGAACGTTGGGACCCCCTGTCACTCTCCTTGGGTGGGAGAATCAATACAATAAAGATGAACGTATTGCCAACATTTTTATATGTATTCCAGAGTCTCCCAGTCTTTCTGACTAAGACATTCTTCTCCAAGATAAATAACCAGATATCTTCCTTTATCTGGAACAAAAAGCTGCCCGGATAAAAAGAACTATGCTGCAGAGACCCCGCACAATGGGTGGGATGGCACTTCCCAACTTTATGTACTACTACTGGCAGTGGGCAGCGAATATAAGATCATTATTATACTGGGTAAGGGGCAAGGACACAGCTCCCTGGTGGACAGTACTGGAGAGAGCATCGGTTAAATCCACCTCCCTGTCTGAGTAGGGTCGCGCTGCAGACTCGGAGCCTCGAGGTCCAGATTGGTACTTCCGGCCTGCCACAGGACTAATGCGGAAGTATCTCGAAGTACGTCTGACGTAATAGTCCTGTGGCAGGACTATGCATTAGTATCTCGAAGTACGTCTGACGTATCTCGAATTACGTCTGACGTTTCTCTACGTTAGCTAAGCGAACATTAAACGTTGTATTCATAAAATAATATAAAATCAGCAGCATGGGGAGGGCCGGGGGGAGGGGAGGTACAGGTAGTAGAAGACATAGAGGTACAGGTCACATAATTATAGTACAGTGGAGAAGTAAAAATGGAATAAAAAGGCAGTGTAAACAATATACAATATTATTAACTCTAATAATAACACGCCTCGCGGGCTCATTATAATACGAGAGCCGTGGGTCTGCATTGTATAGAGCGGATCCCCCGGCCGTATTCAAGCGCTGGAGCGCTTTGCGATGGATCAAACTGTATTAATATAGTAGTAATAATAGTAGTTGGCTAGTTGCGCGCTTCTGGCCACCTCCCGCAGTGCGCGCATACACACATACTGTCTGTAGCTATACAGTACGTGCAAAATTAATTGTCAAGAGCCAATCGCACAAGTTGCCTCATCTCATCTGGCTCTGCAAATAGATCTAGAGTCTGAATATCATATATAGCCTGCTGATGATCTCTCTCTCGAGTCAAATCCATTCTGAGAACGGAATGCAGTGCCCGCGACGAGGGTCTTGATTGATTGATTGATTGATTGATTGATTGATTGAAAATTGTATTAACAGATCATGCTGGACCTACAAAAGGCCTTTGACACTGTCAATCACTCCATTCTTGATTGAACATTTTATTAACAGATTGCAGAATGGGTACAGTACAGTACAGCTCAATACACACAATTGTTAAGGGGATGCAGACCAGAGAAAGACTTTCGTCTTGTTTACATCAGGGTCCCCCATTTTCAATTCATCAGGACATATATGACATACCAGATTTGCAAATACAGTATTGTTTGTGATACAAAAAGAGTCCAGAAAAGAGAGTATATACATTTGACGTAGAAACTGTACATTGGAGGAGGTTGGGTAGGTGGGGGGGGGGGGGGGCTACATTGGAGGTGGTTGGGGGGGGGGGGGGGGGGGGGGTCGGGTAGGAGGGGTGGGGGGGGGGACACTGTACAACTGTACAAGCAAAACTGTACATTGGAATATTGACAACCATACTTGGTCATTTACTGTACATTGGAGGGGGTTGGGTTACAGCACAGGAGCAGAGTATAAACAACAGTACAGTACTGTTTCTCATTCCTGTACTGTTGTTTATACTCTGCTCCTGTGTTGTAACCCAACTGGCTCTTGACAATTAATTTTGCACGTACTGTATAGCTACAGACAGTATGTGTGTATGCGCGCACTGCGGGAGGTGGCCAGAAGCGCGCAACTAGCCAACTACTATTATTACTACTATATTAATACAGTTTGATCCATCGCAAAGCGCTCCAGCGCTTGAATACGGCCGGGGGATCCGCTCTATACAATGCAGACCCACGGCTCTCGTATTATAATGAGCCCGCGAGGCGTGTTATTATTAGAGTTAATAATATTGTATATTGTTTACACTGCCTTTTTATTCCATTTTTACTTCTCCACTGTACTATAATTATGTGACCTGTACCTCTATGTCTTCTACTACCTGTACCTCCCCTCCCCCCGGCCCTCCCCATGCTGCTGATTTTATATTATTTTATGAATACAACGTTTAATGTTCGCTTAGCTAACGTAGAGAAACGTCAGACGTAATTCGAGATACGTCAGACGTACTTCGAGATACTTCCGCATAGTCCTGCCACAGGACTATTACGTCAGACGTACTTCGAGATACTTCCGCATTAGTCCTGTGGCAGGCCGGAAGTACCAATCTGGACCTCGAGGCTCCGAGTCTGCAGCTGGACCCTATTGCCCTGTCTGCCTTGCTATGCGTTCACACAGCCCATGTCTAGATTTACCTCTAACCCAGTTGTCATTCACTTGATAAAAGTTTGGAACCAATTTAGAAGATCCTTCTCCCTTAACACAATGGGGACGAACAACGGATATATATGTGTTTCGATTCCACCCGTTGTGGACAGAAGCACGGATATATCCGTGGCAAGTTGTTTTGGCTTTTATTCCATTTTAATAACCTATTCAAGGTCGCCGAGCTGCACTGCAGATGTACCCTACTCTTTGAATTTGCCAACGTGCAATACCGGCCAGATCCTCTTAGGGGCGCTATCGTGATAATAGAGTGTTCCCTGTGGCAGAAGTTGTCTTTTTTTTTTTGGATCTCTAATGTAGTTTTCTACTCATCTGAAGCGATAGCTATTGTCTGTTGCACGGGATACGTTTTGGATTGCAGATTTCACTATGCAATAAGGGGATTTATCATCAGCCAATGGACATATCGATCTACCAGATTGCGATCGATAACGGGGAAATGCTCGGGGGGATCCAACCGGCTCATGGTAAGATCTTTTTCACGTAAATTACATGCTGATCAAAGCTTGCTATGATACTCAACCAGCCAACCAGCGTATGTGGCTACTTAGACAAACACGGTTATTGGTAATCAATAATCAGAAACAACGTCCCCCGCCCCCCCCCCCCCCCTTTCATGCATACATGCTTGAGGATCATACCGATCATATGCAGTTTGAGTTTTAACTGTAGCTTTTGTATGACGGAAATGCCATTGGATATAACGTTAGTAGCTATTAGCCCTTTATCTCGCCTTCCAGGAAATATACTAGACCAAATGCCGTATAACGCTTATATTCACAGCGCTATAAAATGAGAACGTATTGATGAAAAAATTATTTCTTTAATCCATTTTGAAGGGACAAAATGGTCCCAATTGACAATGAGAATGGACAGATAGCAATACTATAAAGTATAGATTTAGCTCTACAAACAGCCCCAAGTCTGTTTACATTTGCCAGTCCTCTAGAGATTTTTTAGACGCATCCCAATGGCCCCGAATGTCATTTGCTGCACCAATCACAAGAAACCAATGCCTTTGACAGTTGGGTTGGAAGTGGAGTGATTGCAATGTCTGACCTCTATATAGACGACAACTTTGCCTCCTTTGAACAGTTGGTACAGAAATACAAAATCCCTAGGTCACACTTCTATAGATATTTGCAACTCCGGAGCTTTGTAACTTCAAACTCGGACTGCTACCCATTGTGTCCTCCTGCCTCTCTTTTAGACTCAATCCTGAACTGTAAATTGATCCAGAAACAAGCTATAAGCAGAATCTACGAATTACTTAATAGAAGCAACTTGACACCTCTGGATCTCCTTAGGGGAAGATGGGAGACAGACTTAGATGAGCCAATCACAGAGGACACATGGGACAAAATAATACAGGGGATTTTCTCTTCCTCCATATGCCTTAAACATGCTGTTATCCAGTTTAAAATTGTACACAGACTGCATTGGTCTAAAGACAGGCTCTCTAAAATATATACCGACATAGACATGCTTCCTCCGACACATGTGTAGCCAATCAACCGCTTCTTTTCACCTGGCAGCACGGACTCTCACTGAGAGGGTGTAACGTGTGGAAGGATCACACTACCCCCCTTAGATCCTTTCCTCGCTGAGCAGGCGCCCCGACCGAACTGTAGGAGTCGCTGTTTTTACAACGACCAGGACCCACCCACCAGCTTTCCCACCCCTAACACTGCCAATTGTGTTAGTATGAACGACCAGCCAAGCTGGTAGCAACGCCGAGAGCTGGGCTCGAACCCAGCGTCTCCTGCGTTGGTGGTGAGTGCCTTGCCCACTACACCACCTAGCTGCCTATTGTACAGTATTGTAACATTGTTTTATTGTATAGTATTTTATGTTTCTCTTTTATTACTTGTGTGATTTTATATTCCACTACTGCACCTCAAGTTTGAGTCCCAAATCTCATTGTATGCAAATATAATGACAATAAAGTACAATCTAATCTAATCTAATATATTAAATCATAAAAAAGAGTGAATCATAAAATCTGAAAGGCAGTTAAGAAAATGGGGGAACTGTTTTTGTACAAAGTGCCCGATCTGAAAAAAGCAGAACAAGTGAGCATTTGGAAGGTTAAATTCTGCCGACAAGTCTGCGAATGAGGAAAAAGCGTCTTTAACATCAACAGACCTTTATTTGACCAGGCCTGAAAAACTGGATCAGAGCAGGATGGTAGGAACAGGTGGTTATGAAAGATTGGAGCTAGACCTGATGATGCATGTAAGCCAAACTGCCTCCTAAACTGATTCCCAAATTATTTATATATACAGTTACAATTATTATTATAAGTATTAGTTACAATTGGGTTTTGGGCAACTTGTGTAATTGGAAGAGGTAACTGGGAACAAGTCACTGACCAAAGGGAGAGACACAAAGATGAGCCTACTAGGGTTGTTCATCCAGTGTCATACTATTGTTCCAAAAAAGAGTTTACTGATGATACAAGCTCAATAGTATTGGCGGTAATGCCAGGCCTCCTTCAGAAGTTGAAGAACTGTTATTTTAATAATGTGATTGTTTATTATTACACCATCAGTTGATCAAGTGCAAGAAAAAGAAAATATTTTCTAATAAACACATGTTATGTTGGAAGGCATAGAGAAATTTGGGTAGCACCACCATTTGTATCAGATTAACACGTCCCAATGGGCAAAAAAGGGAGGGAGGACCATCTAGCCAAGTCAGATTCAATAGTGGGCAAAGATTTTCACAATGAGCTCTATACATTATTTTGTAATGAAAATTCCTAAGTATCTGAATTAGGGGTGTAACGGTACACAGAAGCCACGGTTCGGTACGTACCTCGGTTTTGCTGTCACGGTTCGGTATGAGTTCGGTACAACAGTAAAAAAAATAGTAGATTTAACTTCACGTGAAGCAGAGAAAGAAGACTCTAGAGAAGAGATGCCATTGTTGTGTAACTGGATTTATCAATATTTTGGGTTTAAACACCGCAGCTTGACTGGAGAGGAGCTCAGAGGACCAGTCCAGATCAGCAAAAATACGCTTGCATATTTTAAATTTGTTTTGGATAGGCTGTGAGGGGAAAGTAGCACGTTAGTGTGTGTGTGCGTGTGTGTGTCTTTCCATTGGTTAACATTATTAGGTGAACACGAAAACGATGAAAATGTTCAGCCTATTGTAATGACCCTGCTGTGTTACAAACATATCATTCATTCATGGTTTTGTTTCAGGGACACCTGTAGTAAGGGGGGGGGGGGGGAGGGGAGAAACAGCCCAGTGCACAGTTGTTCATTTGTTCTGTCGGTTTGTCATCATGCCTTTACAAATATCAACGTTTTATTCATCATCTAAATGTGGCAATACAAGCTTGATATTCAACGTTAAATGAATGACCTTCTGTGTTAAGACTGTTAGTAAGCCAGTGTAAAGTAAAGTAAAGATATTGAGCATACATTTGTAAAATGTGCAACCCTAGTTTCACCTAGTGTTGTATGAGATATATTCGTTGTATGGCTGGATGTACCAAACCGTGACGTCCGTACCGTGAAGTCGCGGGATGAATACACGTACTGTTACACCCCTAATCTGAATCCTTCTGTGACCTTTCTAAAAGGAAAGAGAGACTGGGGAAGACCTTTAGCAGGGGAATTAATAGGGAGAGAGTTTACGTTTATAAGCAGAAAGTTTACTAAACTGCTTTAGAATGTTTACAATTATGAGGAGGGAAGATGATGGATTAGAAATATAAAGCAAAAGGTCATCTGCGTATAAAGAAATCTTATATGATAGACCAAAATGTGTAATGCCTTCAAATCTCTCCTCATTATGGAGCCATATGGCTAAGGATTCAATGGCAAGAGTAAACAATAATGGAGCTAGAGGACATCCTTGACAGGTACCATGGAAAAGCGAGAATAGTTCAGATTTTATACCTACCTTTTATATGCCACATGAGATGCATAGAGGACTATTATCCACGAAACAAAGTCAGAGCCAAAACCTATTTTGTAAAAGTATATAGAGCAGGTACCCCCACTCCATTCTATCAAACGCCTTTTCAGCATCTAAAGAGAGAACAATTTCAGTAGAGTTAGTGGTGGAGGAAAAAGAATAGCCTCCTAGTATTAAAAAAATATGGTATTCCTGAGATTAAGCCAGTCTGGTCAGGGTTAATCAAGGCTGGGATGACCTTCTGAAGGTGGCAAATCAGGACCTTAGTCAATAGTTTTAAATCTACATTAAAGGGGGAGATTGGCTTGTAGCTACTACAGAGAAGTGGGTCCTTGTCCTGAATAACAATCAGAAAGAATCTTGCAAATTGTCATGGGGTCTGTTGTAATGTCGCCTGTAGGTGATTAGTCTGGTGCCACTAGCCACAAATGCTTGAACACACACACACACACACACACACACACACACACACACACACACACACACACACACACACACAAACACAAACACACACACACAAAAACCTAGTCCCAATGAGAGAACATTAACATTATGTATCTCCCTAGTTACAATCCTTCCTGACAGAGGTCTATCCTACCTCATTCCTGCTTAACCTCCATTCCCATCAATAGACAAACTCTCCCATAAATCCACAATATAAGGTTGTACAGTATGAAAAAAAGAAAAGAGCGAGCATAACAGCAGGGCACACATTAGGTAGACTAATTGTAAAATTAAACATAAGTGCACTTAAAGAATCTCAGAGTTCATCTCTCTGAACTCTGTGCCACTTTGACAGCCCCCTCACCCCCTATACAAAACTCATTGTCTACACCCTAGACTCTGTTACCCATACTGTACGACTCTGAACTCTGTTGCCTATACTCAATGTATACCTACCTACTGCTTTCACTGCCTACAACTGCCCTACACTGTAATCATAATAATCTTAACTACCCACCTCATATTATAGTCTACTCATATACTCTGTATGATAGCATTGCTGTATATATTTACATTTATATTTTTATATTTGCCGCATATATATATGCACCTGAGGAAGCAGAAGCTAAACGCGTTGTGCAATAAAAATAAGCAAAAACTAGTCCTGAGGAGTGTGTGTTGAGATCAGAGACTCTGTATAGGATTGTTAGTAACTGTCTGGCTGTGCATGTGACTGTTTGCACTAGTGGCTGTTTGCCTGCGTGGGCGATTGTCTCCACCAGTGATTGCCTTGTTGCATGTGTGTCTGTCCCCACTGGAGGGCGCTCTGGGCGGGGCCACCCAGGTATTCTACCTTAGGGCAACTATAGGGGGAAAGGTGCCCACCCCTTTCGTTCTCTCCTCCAACATCTCTCAGAGAGAGAAGAGTTGTACAACTTCTGCTTATATGTGAATAAAAGAAGCCACGCCAGTTCAGGCACAAGATAGAAACCATGCCTACCACATTATTGTCGCCCTAAACTGAGTTCTGTTAACAGGTTATGGGCCCAGATAATGCCGGGGAGAAATAGTGGAGGTACTGTAGCAAGCTTAGCTGAAGTTATAGGCTAGGAAAGCGCCGGGAGCACCGCGTGGCTAGTCGCTAGGCCGACCAGAGTAAAAGCTAAGCATACCATTAACGAAGAGGATGGAAAACAAGAGAAGAGACAAGTGGCCGACATTCAATGGAAAAGCAGAGAACTACGAACTCTGGGAAGAGCGCATGCTGTGCTGCATGCACAGGGCGGGGCTGAAGGAGACAATCCTGGGGTCCCCCACCGGAGAACTGACAGCGGAAGAGCAAGCCCTGGACGACCAGCGGAATGCTAACGCGTACTGTGAGTTAGCGCCGATGCTTGACGACACCAGCCTGGGGCTGATATTCCGTGACACTAAAGACAGAGGCCGAGAAAGCCTGGCGGTACTGAGAGAGCATTTCATCGGGCGAGGAAGACCCAGAGTTGTGGTGCTCTACACAGCACTAACGGGCCTGAGGAAGGGGATCACCGAAACTGTGACCGAATACGTCAACAGAGCGGAGCAAATCACGACGCCATTGAGGAGCGCCGGAGAAGCACAGAGCGATGGGCTAATGATGGCGATGATGAGAGGACTACCGGAGCTGTACAAACCGTTCACACTCCTGATAACACGCGGTTCAACGGACATTACGTTGGGACAGTTCAAGGCTAAGTTAAGAAACTTCGAGGCCTCAGAAGACACCTAACGTAAATAGCATAACGTATAACGTATCTCTGATCTATCGTTCTGAACTCGTATAGTGGAATTTCCCTTTCTCTCTGCATTGTTGCATTCAATTGGTTTCGTTTGCAGGAAGTAAGCACGGACGAAAGCTCTCGGTTCCAACCAGACGGATCTGTTTTTATTCAATAACAGCTTCAGATCTTATTCTAAAAGTGGTTTCCAGCTGTCCCCCTATTGACAAGATACGAGCTGGATCCCATACATGTCCACAAAGATATCGTTCAAGTCTCTGATATGCTGTTGCCGAGATCAGAAAAGTCTTCTCCGGTTTATTGATTCAGGTTGGCCTGGCAACACGAGGCTGGTTCTTTTGTTGTGCTGGTTGCCCCCGGCAACTCTGGTCTCAGCGATCCTCTGGCACAGCGCAGGTGCGCTTGTTTCCTTCTGCTCCTCCTTCTCCGTCAGCTCCTGTAGTTAAAGACACCTCCCGCCCCCTTTTCCGCGTCGTCTTAGTGACGATCGCTAGGGGCGTCACTTCTTTCTATTGGCTAAGCCTGATATCGGCCATTTTGGATCTTAAAGGCACATGGTATTTTCTATACGGACTATTTTTTATCATTTCTTCTCCTTATATGGAAAGCCTCTGGTTTTAACGGCCCTCTCTCCTAAACCGACATAGAGCATGAGTCGTTTTCCTAGTTTAATAGCTAAAAGTACTTTGCCATGAGTTTATTGTCTTTAAACTTTAGAGATGATTCTTTATTTTGACTAGACAGTTACTAAAAGTATTTTCTTGAGTTTTGTCCCCATTTGACTATCTAATTAAACCTATTTTTGATCTCTAACCATGCTGGTTGTATTTCTATATTCAAAAGTAATCCTTAACTTTGTTTTAGCCTTTTAAAACACTAAACATCTTGATCTGACTTCTAATCTTTGGTTCATAATATGTTTTATAGCGTAACTCAACTTTTAAAGGATCAATCCGTATCTTTATAGTCTTAAACTTACGTGTACTTCTTATCTATCTATTTACTATATTTGCCTGTATTTTAGTCTCCTAGTATGTCTTTTTATCAAAAGTAGGCGGGTTTTGGTTGCAGACCCTTTTTCTCATCGGCTGACGCCTTGTCTGTGAAACCAGCTGTTTAGGAGGTATCTCCTAACCACAATCACACCTTTACTCTAACCAAGTTACCAGAGGGTAGACAGACAGTGGGAGGAAAATGGGTGTACTCAATCAAGGAGGGTATTGAAGGCCACGACAAGTACACAGCCAGGTTTGTAGCTAAATGTTTAAATACAGAAGGAGGGTACTCCATGTTTAAATACAGAAGGAGGGTAGCTACATGTTTAAATACAGAAGGAGGGTAAAATGGTTGCACTGTGGTGAAAATAAAAAGGTACAGTAAATTACAGTATATATCATTATCTGTTCTTATGCAGCCTGGTGATACTAAATCCAAATTGAACTCGGGCATTTGAAAGATAATATATGTATATATATATATATAAATGTGCGAATTGGCTATAATAAGGTAATTTATAAGCATCATATTCTATATTCTATAATAATATTTCAAATTGCATTGGTCCGGATGGGAGAATTCAGTACTGTATCTACAGAACCTTCTGTTTAATCATACAGAAGGAGGGTACTCCATGTTTAAATACAGAAGGAGTGGATGCCATGTTTAAATACAGGAGTGGATTCCATGTTTAAATACAGAAGTGGATTCTATGTTTAAATACAGAAGTGGATGATTTAATCATTGCAGCAGACAACACTAGAAACCTAGAGCAGGTGAAAAGTATGCTCTCCACCAGATTCAAAATGAAAGACCTAGGCAGGTTAAAGCATTTTCTAGGCATGGACTTCGAACAGTCTGCCAGTTGTGTAAAAATATCCCAGAAGAGATATGTGGAGAAGATCCTAAAACGTTTTGACATGCAAGAATGTAGGACAAGGGAAACACCATGTGATCAAAAACTAGACTACCAAGAGGATGCTCAGAAATTGAAAGATGTAAAAATGTACAGAGAAGCTGTAGGTAGCCTCATTTATTTGACAACATGTACTCACCCTGACCTATGTTTTGTAGTGAGTAAATTGTCACAGCATTTTGCTGACCCCACAGAGGAGCACTGGATTACAGCAAAACATGTTTTTTCGTTATCTCAAAGGTACAGCAGATAAACAGCTTTGTTTCAGAAAGAGCAGCGACGGCTTAAAGCCTACAGTGATGCAGATTGGGTGGCAGACACCACAGACAGAAGAAGTACCACAGGGTATTGTGTGAGTTTGAACACAAACAGCTCACTGGTTTCGTGGAAAACAAAGAAGCAGCCCACAGTGGCACTATCAACTTGTGAAGCCGAATACATGGCTCTAGCTATGACAATACAGGAATGTATTTATCTAGAACAACTGCTTGAAGGAATGGATACCTATGTATATAAGAAAACTGTTGTTTATGAAGACAACCAGGGAACCATTGCAATTGCGAGAAACCCTGTGTGCCGACAGAGGTGTAAACATGTGGATATAAAATATCATTTCATCAGATCTGTCATCAGGGAAGAAAGGATGACACTTGTTTATTGTCCTACAGACGACATGGTAGCAGACGCTATGACGAAGCCTGTTTCCAAACTGAAATTGAGAAGATTTACAGAAGTCATGTTTGGTGTGTAAATATTGCCTGTTATGTAGTATTGACTGCCATATTATTTTTGATGCTCTGAGCTGTACTATTTTCTTTGAAGATTGTTTTTGAAAAAGTTGTACAGTATACAAGACAGCCGTAAGTGGGAGTGTTAAAGTTATGTGATGTATACGATTGCATGTAACTGTCTAACTGTTTCCACAAGAGGGCGCTATAGGCGGAGCTATTGACGCTGGCGCCAGGTAAGAGGGTATTTAAGGGAATGTTCCCATGTACTCATGTACTGTGTACCAATGTGATAATAAACTACGCCGATTAAAGGCTGAAGTGAGAGGACCTTGTCATCATGATAAGTTATTGTCGCCCCATAGCCAACATCTGTCAACAGTTTTTGACAAATATTGAAACACAGTTAGTTTCTCCTCCCTATTATTAGCATGTAGCAACAATTAGATCTGAAATTAGTTTAAAAATGGTTGCACTGTGGTGAAAATAAAAAGGTACAGTAAATTACAGTAGATATCATTATCTGTTCTTATGCAGCCTGGTGATACTAAATCCAAATTGAACTCGGGCATTTGAAAGATAATATATGTATATATATATATAAATGTGCAAATTGGCTATAATAAGGTAATTTATAAGCATCATATTCTATATTCTATAATAATATTTCAAATTGCATTGGTCCGGATGGGAGAATTCAGTACTGTATCTACAGAACCTTCTGTTTAATCATCTTCCCTTTATTAATTTCCTTAGATTTTTTGTACACATGATCTCAAGAAGGTACTGAACAAGATCAGTGTTTGGTCATTATTATCATTATATTATTATTAAGTTTGGTCATTATTATCATGGTGTTATTCACTGTCAAAGATTCAAAGAAAAATCATAATTCATATTCTCCTTTGTTTCATCACAATTTAAGCAAGCCTAGTAATAGACACAATATTTCTGACACTGTGAATACATTCCCTGAGGTCCATAGATGTACCTACAGTATATACCAAGAATATGCAAATGGACCTTGTAGAAGTGGAGCAATATTCCATTTACCTACAGTAGGTATATATTTTAGGCGAAAATATTCCACGGTGGAACAGGTTAACACTCCAACATTTTGGGAACCCTGGAGTTAGACAAGAAGATGCATACCTTTTTCTTCTCTGTGCATGCAGTAGGAGTAGGAAGACGTTGGGAACTAGGCTAATGGAGGAACCTACTTCCAGTGACTGACGCTAAGCTAGGCTAACGGTGCACGTCTTCCTAATAAGCTAATTTCCCAACATTTTGGAGTTTTCCTTTAAACCTATAGCTCTGTATGATAGCATGTATAATAATGCTGTATATACCGTATATATATATATTTAATCTCACCATATATATATATCTATCGATACCTGTCTGTACTTACCTGTACGTAATCATTTTACATTATCTGTAGATACTATATCTATATCTGTCTCTATATGACTACCACCATACTTGTTACGATTAGTACGCTTCTTCGGCATGGTGATGAACCCAGGTGGCAGAGTATAATGAGACAGAAGTCGACGTGGTGATGAACAGTTTACTTCACAAGACAAAAACACGACTGACATACAAAGGTAACATTTAGCAATGATCGCGCACAGGAGGGCAGGACAGACAACACTAATATACACAGACTAATTGACAAGACACTGATAGACACAGAGGGTAATTACAAACAGGACACAGGTGTGATAGACAGAACCAACCGAACACAGAGTACACTGGGGAAACAATAACAATTAAACAACCAGACTAACACATATTTACAAACCACAGATAGGGGAACACAAGACTAACACAGTGGAGACAACAACAACAACAACAACAACAACAACAACAACAACAACAACAACACAGATAATACACATAACAAACACCGGTTGGCAATGTTATGTTCTGAGGGTTATTGATGGGGGGTTGTGAATGTGAATGTCTGGGTCCTGGTCCCACAGGACCAGGACCGGAGGAAGTGTTACAATACTGTCTTCTTTATACATGTATCACTGTACATATTATACTACAATATGTACTGCTCGTGCACACACGTCATCTACTGAGAACTGCATATAAAACCTACAGTAATCTAACATTATAGGAGAACAAAAAAAACATATTTGATTCTGGCAATGATGTAGGCCTAACCAGTAACTGTAATATAATTACTATTTTGGAAATTGTAAAGTGTTACTTTACTCGTTACTGGGAAAGTAATACAATTACAAATGTATGGGTGTAGCCCTAATTCACTAGCTTATACAGACAATGGAACTATTATTCAAGTCGTTCCTGTGTATTTAGACAGCAGAGTCCTGACTATGTTGACATTTAGCTTACAAGACTGTAGCATTAGTAATTTTCGTAGTAGCATCATGCTAACCAGCTACCGTTACCAGCTACCGTCCCAATCAACACCACAATAGCATTGATTGTGCTAATGTATATACTCTCTTTTTAGACTCTTTTTTTACTCATAAACAGTACTGTATATTTGTAGATCTGGTATGTCATAAATGTCTAGATGTAACAGTACTGTCTACCTGTATGTCATGTATGTCAAATATGTTATGATGAATTGAAAATGGGGGACCCTGATGTAAACAAGACAAAAGTCTTTCTCTGGTCTGCATCCCCTTAACAATTGTGTGTATTGAGCTGTACTGTATTGTACCCATTCTGCAATCTGTTCTATTTCATTCTGGCTCCGCTCAGCGTCAGTCTGCACGCACTTCACTTCGTGCACGAGCACTGAATAAAAAATTCCACAATGTACCTTTACATCCCAACATTCGTCTGGCCACACCCCTATCCGCTTACCTTCATAAGCAGGTGTGTGGTCACCTACTCGCCTCCTTCTTCACTTTCACCACAAGGAAGTGCCTTCGGTAGATCCCACACTTGACGAGGTTGTTATCTGAAGAAAGTTGAGATGTGTTTAAATTTTTTCTTACTTTTTTCTTCTCTCATATATTTCGAAAGAAAAAAGCGAAGTCATAATGTCTACTTCGGAGGGTCGCGCTCGCAACGCCACTCTTCACCAGTGGTTCTCCATCGCCGCCTCTGTCGTGCGTCTTGGAGCGGGGTTGAGGCCTCTCTCGTGGTGGGCAGCCACGCCCGGTAGGCGTCCGATGGGTAGTTTGCCTCTCCAAGGAGCTGGTGCACCAGTGCCGTCTCCTGTGCGATGGCCTGGTTCCGGCTCTGGTTCCTCTGCTTCCGGGGAGTCGTCCGCTGTTGGGCGGCCGGCTCCTTTGGTTGCGGGGGATTTGAGACGCAAACTTTTTGCGTCAGCTTGCTCCCGTAAGATGGTGGCTTGCAGATGCGAACGGCCTGGTTTTGGTGAGTTGCTGGAGCCGGATGAGGATGCGTCTGTCTCTATATGGCCGATGGAAACAGAGGACTACATGATAGAGGCAGGTTCTTGTTTGAAGGCCCGGTGGAGACATGTCTCCCGCCCGTTCAGGTAACACTGGAGGGGGGTGAGATGTCTCCTTGGGGTTCCTCGTCCGCGGATGTTGGGTTAGAACCTCCGACTCGGCGGCGGGATGCCCTGCTATCAGCCACATCAGAATGTGGCTCCTTGACCAGTAGTCTGCTGCATGTGAGGGACGCGGGCTCGGAGGAGGAAAGTATGCTGGGGGAACTGCGTGCTTTGTTCCCCGAGCTCATGGCGGCGGCAGTCGCAAACGGCGTGCCGCAGCCACTGCCTGTTCCTGTCCCTGACGATCTCATAGGTCATCTATGGCAACGTCGCCCGGTGAGAGGGGTGGACGTTGTCTACCCATTTTTCCCCTCAATGGCGCCCTACATCCGTCAGGGCCAGGTGGTCTCCCACATCATGGGCCTTACTCCCGCCTACGTGCAAGTCACGCGGGTGGCGGGTTTGGTAGACGGCATGAAGGAGGGCGTGCCACGGCTTGATAGGCCGATGGCGGTGCTCCTTTGTCCTGAGGTGGTGTGGGAGCCGTTACGGAAGCCGGTTCCCCAAGGGAAATCGGCGAGGCGGTTGGCATTTTGGAGCGACCAGTCATTTATCACCGGAACACAATCTCTAGCTGCCACTTCTAACATCGCGCAGCTGGCGAGATTCATGTCCGGGATATTGACGGGCGGCACGGAGCTGACTGATTTACAGCATGGTCAGCTCGACCAGTCGGCAGGAGCCATCCTGCATCTGATTCAGCCGCAGGCTATAGCCACTGGGAAAGTGCGCGCCCCTGGCCACTCTGATCCAGCGCCACCTTTGGCTGGAGCAGGCGCGTGTGCCGGAGAATAAGATGAAGGACTCCCCTTCTGACGGCACCCCTCTCCGAGGCTGGACTATTCGGGTCGGCACTGCAGCTGATGACCTCAACCTGCAGGGAGATGCAGGAGGAGCGCTCCGTGCTCCAGCCTCATTTCCCCCCGCCCAATGTTGCCGGTGGAGTCAGACGGCCGCCGCGTTGTCGAGGTTCCTCCGCCGTGGCCGCCGCTGCTACCACCACCACTGCTGGACCTTCGGCGAAGAAGGCCAGGAGGAGAGAGGGCGCCTCCGCCACTGCAGCCGGCCCATCTACGCCCGGAGGTGACGGTAGGGATCGTCGAGACCAGCCGCCGATCGTTTACCGTCCCTCCGGGGCTCCACGGGGTGGAAAGCCCCGAGCGGCTCGTGGCAGGCGTCGCTAACTTCATTGACTTTTTCCCTCTGTGGTCCCCCCCCTGTTCCCTTCCCGGCCCCTCTATGATCTTTGTTGGAAAATAAAGAGTCCCTCCTAAAGGGGGACTGTATTTTTTGTTAACAAACTGTGTGTTTATTCACCAAACATATGATGGGGATGCAACGTGTGAATCTTTCGCTAGTATGGGTTTAATAGGAGGGCTAGACGTTACTTTCATGTTAGAGCTTAAGCAAGGCCTGCAGCCTACACTCGGTTGAAAAAGGGTTTTCTCTGCCTCGACCTGAATCTCCACATAAAGGTAGAGGTTAGTTGTGTGCTCTGTTGCTTAAACAGTGATTTTGAGCTGCAACACTATTGTGTTTGCAGTAATGCTCGTATGAAAACGTACCGCGGCTCAGCCGCTCTCTCTCTCTATCAGATTTTTCGGTGTCTTACAACATAGATACGGGTGTCGGGTTCACACACACACAACTTGGCCTTGCTATAAACCCTGTTCACAGATATGTTTGTGGCTAGCGTGCATTGGATTAGCTTGCGCTATTCATTGGAATTGCTACTGGTATCATATGGCTGTTGTTGTTGTCATATGCGAGGGTTGGGCTTGCGAGGGGGTACCGGATAAACCCCTCCTTCCCTCTTCTGATTGGTCAGGGGGTTTCTGGGACTCTCTTTTCATTCGGTCAGGGTCAAGCTGTTAGGCAGCTTGGCACGGGGGGGGGGGGAAGGGTTTCCCAGACTCCGCACCTATCACAGGCGATTGAGTCTTGGGTTTCCCCCCGTCATAGCAAACGTCACTAGGCACGTTTCTATTGGACGACGGCTTCCATGAGTTTAGACCCGTATGTAGGGTCTGTTGTTGTCAAGTTGTCGGGGCAGGGCGTAGGAACTTACTGTTCTACTACGCTCGATATACGTGTAACTTGAGTCGGTTGGTCACATGACTCAATGTTACCGTGACTTTTCAATCTACGACTCACGTGGGAAGTCTCTCTGAGGAGTTCCGTCTCTCCTCTGTGGTGAGGGTGGCGGGATGTAAAAATGTAAACCATTTTTACCCTCGGCTGCGTCACGTGGGATTCATGTCAGTCGGTGTTTCTTTCTTTTTTAATAAAAAAGAGTGGAGAATATGAAGCACGACAATCTTCTTGTCGTTCTCCCAGGCGCCTTGAAGGATCAATGTGGGGTCTGGTTAGACTGTCCGTTGATATGTTTTGGGTCCCGACGCATACATAGTGCTGGCTCGGGGTGTTTCTGTTAAGAATCATGCGGGAGGCTAGTACGCCTTGTTTGCTTGTTATTAAAACAGCGTTTTTATAGGGCAACTGGGATGGGGGATTTTTTCCTCTTCCGAGAGCCTGTTACTGGGTCTCGACGGATTCTCGTTCATATCTGGGGGATGTTAACGGAATAGATCAGAACATAGGTAGAGGGGTCTCACGCCCTTGGGGTGGGCCACTGAGCGCGGTATAAATAGGACCGTCTGGGTGGCGCCCTCTTTTCATGTTTTAGATCAACACGCATACCTGCCCCCTCTCCTGGAGTGGGCATGTCGGCGTGGTTAGGGCACGGGACTGGTTCTGGTCGCGCTGGTCCAGGTCAGTTAACCCGTTGTCCGCCGGGGATGCGGATCTGCTGTTCTGGTACCCTGAGGGACTGTCACGGGGTTAGGCGTTATGGAGACCCTTTGTTGGGTACACGTTGTACCTGGCACTATTATAAGGGGCTGGTTCTCCTTTCTTTCGCTCCTCTCTCATGCATGGCGAAGAGGGGGCTGTTGGGGTGGTCTTCTGGACCTCCTCTGGTAACCCTGTGTGCTTCCCGAGCCGCCGGGCCCGGTCCGAAGTAATGTTTCGTTGAAACCGTAGGCCTGGGATAACCCTTTTTTCTTGAGGGGTTATAGGAACAACCACCGTATGTGGTACCAAGAGGGTGGTTGATTCCCTGGTGTGTTGGAGCAGAGTCAACTCCCGGGTTACCCGGTTGAGTGTGCCCCTGCACGTTCATGACGTCTGCCAATCGTGTCAGCCTTCTCTGCCTCGACCCCTCTGGGTGGGTTTTTTTTGATGGAGGCTTTGTCATGGTGCGCAACAACGCCAGCATACGCCCCTTCCGCCGGGGGGGCTGTTTTCAGTTGACCCCTTTGGCGCCTGTCTCGTCCGCAGTGCTCCAGGCTCGGGTCTACAGCCTGCTGCCTGGTTTCCCCGGTGCGCTGCCTGCTTCCGTTGGTTAACTTTTTGGAAGCTTTACGGCCATGCTGACTGCTTGTGTTGCAGGGTCAGTGTGCCAGGCGGTGTACTAATGGGGGGAAAGGGCCCGCTCTTGGAGGGGCCCTGTCCGAATACGCTGGCGATGTGGGGGGCGGTGTCACTAAGTGACCGCCTGGTGGGGTCTTGATGCCTGGCGTCATTGACCTCTCCGGTCCCCCCTTTTTCCAGGGGATCCAGTCCCTTCAGTGGGTCTGGGTCTCTTGACCCTGTGATTTTGGGGGCAGTAACGAGGGTTGTTCCTTCCGTTCGTTCCCTGGTGGCATGCGGGTTGTGCGTGTGCGTAGTCGTGGGGTCAAGCCACGATCTGCTCACCCTGTGCGTTGAGTTGCTTGAGTTCCTCTTCGCACGGTCGGATCCGTCTCCCTCCCGTCCTCCAATAGGGAGGGTATCCTCCATTAGGGAGGGTCGGGGGGCTCGGTCCTCCCCGGTCTGATGGTTGTGGGGGGCCTCAGCGGGGTACATTTGTCGAGCTTCTGGCTTCCGCTCAGCTCCTCTTGTGCAGACTGACGCTGAGCGGAGCCAGAATGAAATAGAACGTAAGGTTATGTATATAACCAAGTTCTATGAATTCTGGTGACGCTCAGCGTCAAGACGCCACTGCGGCCCTTGATCTCACCTTGTGGTGAAAGTTTGGGAAGGAGGCGAGTAGGTGACCACACACCTGCTTATGAAGGTAAGCGGATAGGGGTGTGGCCAGACGAATGTTGGGATGTAAAGGTTGTAATGGGAATTATTAAAGGACAAACGATGAGCCGTTTACATTAATCATTCTGAGTCATTATTAATAATAGAAAAGTTTATTTCACCGTGGCCACAATGAAAGTTCAACCCACAGTCAGAGACACATGTTCACACAGTAGCGTCTGGCCATGAACTGACCAAGAGTTCTGTTCAGACATATGTTAAATACACAGTTGTCAGACGAAACATATTATATCAGATATGATGACGAAGGTAAACAAAATGGTTTCTCAGTAACTGGAAGCAAACAACAACTTTGTTATGACTGGTAGGATGTCAGAGTGATCTTAAAGAGACATACACACATTAACCAGTCAATCTGGTCATATTGAAACTCAAGCTGTATAACATGATATCTCCACACAGATATATAAGAACATGATAATATATTTCCACGACAAGGTACATTGTGGAATTTTTTATTCAGTGTTCGTGCGCGAAGTGAAGTGCGTGCAGACTGACGCTGAGTGTCACCAGAATTCATAGAACTTGGTTATATACATAACCTTACGTTAATAAACATTTCAATCAAGTTTCAAGTTTCTTTAATAGTTGTCATACTATTAGAAGTACAGAATACTTTTATACAAAATGCTTCTTTCTGTTACGCTCCAGAGACTGTGCTAGACAAAAGATAAGTATAAAATAAAATAAAATAGTATAGCATGTAAAAATAGAAGTAAAAATAGAAGTCACGTACGTAGACAGTGTTCAGTATATATGTAACTGAGGGGTACAATTCCCTGACTGTATTATTAAATTAATTATTAAACCACTACTGTCTATGTACTTTGAATACTGGCCACACAGTACATGATATAGATATGATGAACACTTTCCCACCTGATGAAACGAAGTCCACACAAATGTATAAATCGAATATTTTATATAGCAAAGGGTATATACAACGTTCACTTAATGACATTTATGATTTGAAATGCACTTGTAAGGCAAATGAGTATTCGTAGGTAAATCAACATTGAATGTCCAATCTCTGGTTACGCAGGGAGCAAGTATACAACCTGGTTCTTTAGGGAACTATAGCGATGGTACTTAAATGATTATAGCTGGATACACTAAAGGGGGGGTCCCGCTGGTTGTAAGTCAGTAGGGGGGGGGGTTAGGAGAGCCGCTGGCGGTATCCCATCTGGCCGACGATTTCTTGGGAGAATTCAGAGTGCTGAACACGGTGCCCACAGAACCTCGGTCCACAGATGAATACAGCTGGGCCCTCTGGTGGACGGTAGCTGCCGGTCTACAACGAAGAGACGTGAGGCGACCTCACTCGGGGTAGAGCGCCGTCTCACCTGGACTCCTCTCGGGGGGGTAGTTCCAACACTCAGCAGTGTTGGCTGTTATCCATGGCATAATCAAAGCACCCAAAGCACGTAGATAATCCAAGCCGTGGAAGGCTCGCCGTCGTCCAGGTAAAGTAATCCAATGTACAGGTCCACTCGTCCTGGCCCGGAGCTCCTCGGATGCAAGCACCACACGTGGTCTGCCCAGCCTGGTTAAGACTCCAGATAACGTCAGGAACGATGGGGGTACTGCTCACTTTATAACTCTAACCGAACGATGCACCATACATAATAGACTATTATTAACTTAATAGAAATATGTCCCACTCGACGGTATAGTGCCAAACTATGACAATTCAACTATTAATCCACACGATGTCTCAATGCCTATTCTGAGGCCAAGTAGGCCATACTGCACCACACGTGCGTCGTGGGTGAGGCTTCACGTCTGTTACTTAGTTGGAGGGTAAAGGACTAATGGACTAAAAAGAAGGTTCTACTTTACTTGCGCCATATATATATGCGCTGTGAACAAATAGTACCATTCGTATTTCGCCAGACGTATTCCTACGCGGAACCGGGCTTGTAACGACATGTTCGTCGGCACGATTGAACTTGAACCAAGGGGCTTGGCTGCTGGCGCCAGGTTCTCGTCCAATGGTAGAATGAAACTATTATGGGCTGTTAGTAGACTAAAGGGATATTCAGTGTATATGTACAAGGAATATACAGGGGATATCAAACGATATACAAATACTATTAAATATATATCCATAAATAAATATATATATTCGGTTTAATCTGATCCTTCACAACAGCCGCCCCCTAATTAGTCCCACCTAATTAGCTAAGCAGAGACAGATTAACCGCACTGTCTACCACTCAAGGTCCGCTGTAAGGGTCAGTCAACTCACAAAGTCATGGGGTCATGGTCGTCATCGATAGTGTCTGGGAGTCTGGGCAGTTCTATTAGCCTCGCCACGGGTCGTGTATAAGTTCGCCCTTGGACGAGTACTTCAGCTGCTCGGACCTTGCCATCGGCACCGGTGATCACTTTGCTTACGCGGCCAGCCGGCCACATAGCTCTGGGTAGTGACTGGTCGATAATCATGACGACTGTTCCTTCTGTCAAATTGTCTCTCTCTTTTACCCACTTCTGGCGGGTCTGTAGAGACGGTAGGTAGTGGAGTAGAAAGCTGTTCCAAAACTTGTCAGCTAGTACTTGACTGTACCTCCACATTCTTCGGCCGTTCGCTTCTTCAGGCCTGTACATTGTCTGGGGTAGCGCGGGGTCTAGCCGCCCCATCAAGAGTGTGTTGGGGGTGACTGGGTCGACATCTGCTACATCACTGGAGACGTAGCCGAGGGGCTTGGAGTTCAATACTCCCTCGATCTCCGTGAGGACTGTCATTAGGACTTCTTCCGCCACAGTCTGGGCCCCAAACACGGCGTACAGGGCTGTCTTTATAGAACGTACTTCTCGTTCCCAGGTTCCACCGAAGTGGGGTGCGTTCGGGGGATTAAACTGGAAGTCAATCTGAGATGGAGCGAGGTGGGTCTTAAGTTCTGGGCCCATAGCTTGGAAGCTCTCTCTCAGCTCTCTTTCTCCGCCTTTGAAGTTTGTCCCGTGATCAGACAACAATGTAGACGGTTTTCCTTTCCGTGATGTGAATCTTCGGAAGGCCATAAGGAATGAGTCTGTGCTCATGGTCGGAAGGAGTTCGATATGTATCGCTCTGGTGGTCATGCATTTGAATACAATACCCCACCGCTTCTCGGTTCCTCTTCCTCTCTTTATATACAACGGGCCAAAACAGTCCATGCCTGTGGAGTGGAATGGCTTGTCGCCGAGTCGGAGGCGACAGGGAGGTAGGTCAGCCATCCGGGGTATGCTGGGCTGCGCGCGCCACTTTTGGCAGTCTAGACAGGTTCGCTGGAAGCGTCGCGCCGCTTCTCTTCCTTGAAGTATCCAATAGCGACGTCTGATCTCCGCGAAGACTCTCTCTGCTCCTGCGTGGTGTACATCCTCGTCGTATTTCTTTATGATCAGCTCTGTGACCTTGTGTCGGCTGTTCAAGACTATCGGGTACTTAACGTCATCCGGTAGATCGGGGGCTCTCCGCAGACGACCACCCACTCTGATGAGATTATGGGCGTCGCTCTCGGGTGCCAGGTGGAGCAGTCTGCTGTCTGATGGGACGGGCTTTCCTCCCTGTAGACAGTCTAGCTCGTCGGGGAACGAGTCTCTCTGGGCTCGTTGTAGTAGAAGTTCTGCTTCTTCGTAGTCAGCTGCTGAAATGTCGGCAGTGGACTGAATCTCTGGGTGGTGCCACAGGAATGTCTTTAGCTGCGCACTCTGTAGGGTAATGCAATCATCTATGTTGGGGTCTGTGGAGGCGACTGTGCTCAGTCCACAGAACATAGGTTTCTTGTTCTCAGCCTCCTCTTTACTTGCTTCCCGTGGGGTGGGCGTAGGCCACTCTTCTTCCGGGAGCTTGAGGAATTCTGGTCCGTCACTGTAGATGTTGCGACGGGTGAGGTCATCCAGGGACATTCCCCGGGTGATGACGTCAGCTGGGTTGTGTTTGGTGTCCACATACCGCCAGCTCGCTGCTTCTGTTAACTCTTGAATCTCGGTGACTCTGACTCCCACGAAGACCTTGTATCTGCATGAATCAGACTTGATCCATGTGAGTACTGTCGTGGAATCTGACCACAAGATTGTTCTGTGCACCGGAATGGTGAGTTCACGTTGGATTAACGTGGCTAGATGCGCTCCTGCTAGGGCTGCGCAGAGCTCTAGACGCGGGATAGATTGTTGCTTTCGTGGGGCTATTCTTGAGCGAGCCAGGATGAAAGCAGTGTGTATCTCTCCTCCCTTCTCTTGGGCACGCAGGTAGGCCACCGATCCATAGGCTACTTCTGAGGCGTCACTGAAGACGTGTAGATCCATCTTGCATGTCTCTGGCCTCACTGTGGGTGGGAAGTAGCTGCGGCGTATATTAACGCCTGGGAGTGAGCAGAGCTCCGTCTCCCACTCTCTCCATGTGGAGGCAAGGTGTGCGGGTATTGGGTCGTCCCAGCCCTGGTCCTTGTCCCATAGTGCTCGTACAATCATCTTTGCCCTGGTGGTGTAAGGTAGAATACATCCCAACGGGTCATATTGTCTGGCGAGTGTTCTGTACACACTCCGTCTGGTGGTCGGTATCGCCGTCGACCTTCCCTGCTCCGTGGTCAGGGGTTTGTGTCTATAGTGGAGCGAGTCTGTTTTGAAGCGCCAGACTAGTCCTAGTGTCATTTCTTGGGCTTCTCCTGGGATGGTCGCCATCCAGGTCTCGCTGCTGGCAGCCTTGTCCGCGGGGGAGAGGCTGCGCAATACGTGCAGGTCGCTGCTGGCCCACTGCCTGAGATCAAAGCCGCCTTTGATCAGGGAGGCGCGTAGCTTGATTAGGAGAGCCTCGGCTTCTTCTTGAGTCGAAACGCTTTGTAAACAGTTGTCCACGTAGAAACTGTTCTTCACACTGTGTCGGACCTCTTCATCTGCTGCTGGGTCCTCTGCGACGTGTTTCTGTAGTGCAAATGTAGCACAGCACGGGCTGCATGTGGTTCCGAAGGGGAGGACTTCCCACTGGTAGATGGCTGGGTTCTCATCTCCGATCCTCTCTCTCCATAGGAACCGCAGCAGGGGCTTGTCCTCCTCCACTAGTCTCACCTGCAGGAACATCCCTTTGATATCCCCGCTGATAGCCACCTTGTCCTGGCGGAAGCGTAGTAGCACGCCTAGTAGAGAGGGGCCGAGTGTGGGGCCGGGCAAGAGCTCTTTATTCAGATTTTGGGATCCGATCTGGTAGCTGCAGTTAAACACAATGCGATCCTTGCCGTTGTGGTGGACCTTGTGGTGCGGCACGTACCATGATTCGGTCGTCTGATCGGCCTCTTTAATGTCAATCTTTGTCACGTGTCCCGCTGTGATTAGCTTCTCAATCTCAGCGCGGTACACACTCTCTTGAGCGGGGTCTTTGGCTAGGCGCCGCTCTGTGTTCAATAGATACCGCTCCGTGGCGTCTTTCTTTGCGTGAAAGGTGGGCATTCCCTCTCGCCTCAGGAGTGGAGTTGCGTATCTCATCACTCCGCCGACTGTGACTCTCTTTGTCCCTTGCTCGAGGAGGTTGATGGCGTAAATGTCTTCTTTAGAACGAGTGTCTTTCTTTTCGTTCTTAAAGGGCATTGTCTCTAGTGTCCATAGCCTCTCGACATGCTGCAGGAGAGTGGTGTCTTCTTCTGTCGCTCTGGAGTGGAGGCAGCTAGTGGCCGCTGTTCGGTTGAGAAATTTAGCGAGGGGGCCTTGTAGTGTCCACCCTAGGCGGGTCTCGACTGCTGCAGGACAGCCTCGGGGTCCTGTATGGACCCGGTCAATCGGGACGATGAGGTCTGCATGGTCGGAGCCTATCAGCAGGGTCGGGGTGGCGCCGTCTATGAGCGGGATAGGTAGTTGACGCAGGTGCACATATTTATCCATCAGCTTGGCGATGGGGTAGGTGTACTGCGATAGTCCTATTTCTTGGCTGGTGAAAGCATTTGTAATCCTATACCGTCGCTCTGGCTGCCCGCTTGCTGCGATAGTGAAGGAGACATTCTCGCCCTTTATCGTCTTTAAATCTCTTCTTATTGTCCGAATCGTCATTTGGTTCTCGCTCCCCCGCAGTCCCAGCTGGGCCGCAGCGGACGCGAGCAGAAGGGTCTTCTCTGACCCGTCATCAAGGACGGCGTAAGTGTCCATGGCTTTATCTTGGTAGCTCAATGTTACACGGACTACCTTTAAGAGCACTTGGGCGCCGCTGCTGCTGGCGGGGTCAATGTACATGACACTTGCCTTGGTGCTGCTCGATGGTGCAGGTGCAGGCCTTCTTCTGTTACTGTCGTGTAGTATATCTAGATGGGCTCCGTCACACCGACTGCACCTCTTCTTTAGGCGGCATTCGGCTGCCATGTGACTGCGCGCACATCGGTAACAGCGCCTGTTGGACTTTATCCATTGACTCACTTCTTCTGCATTCATCTTTGTGAACAGGTCACATTGTGACAGCCAGTGTTCCTTCTCGCAGTAGGGGCACACCATCTTCCACTTCTCTTTTCTCGAGGGGGTACTGTGGCTCTTACTGCTCGGTACTGACTCTGATTGGTGCATGACAGTCACCGATCTTCTTCCATCGTTTATTCTCCTGGGTCCCTCTCTGGAGCTTGGCGTGCTCCGCACGAACGTATCCAGTCGTAAGCTGCTGACTTCTCTCGCCAGGAAGTCGGCTAGATCGAGGAGGGATGGTTCGGGACCGTTAGGATCACGGTGGTCTCTCTGCCGCCTAAAACGCTCTTGTCTGGCGGGTGGCAGCTTCTCTAAAATCCTCTCGACGTTAGAGTTGGCGTATAGCTCGTGCATGCCCTTTTCCCGTTGCGCTCCCAGCATCCCTACCAGGGACTGCACTTTTATAGACAGGTCGTCTAATGAGCGATTGTCTGTTGCTGGGGGTAGGCGATCAATATGCCTTATCTCTTGGATTACGTAATCCCATATACGTCCATATCTCTGGTCCAGCGCTGCTAGAGCCGCGGTGTATGGGGTCGTAGAGGTGGCATAGGCTAGCGCTATATTGTGCGCTCGCGGTACTTTCAGGTGCTTCAGTAATATTGCATACTTGTGGCGTTCATCGCCGACATCCACCATCATTGTCTCTAAGCACATCCGGAGCTCCGTGTACTGTGCTCGATTCTCATAGGTGAAGTCTGGAAACGTCGGCGTGGCAATGTATGACGCCGTGGATGGCTGATACATCGGCGAGCGTTGGGGGAGAGACCTCCTAGGCGAGTCTCCTCTTGCGCCTCTCTGTGGGCTGGTACCGGCAGGGTACCATGGCCCGCTGGTCCAGGTGCTGTTCCTCGGGGCTGGTCGTGCGTCATGCTCACCCGTGAATAGAGTCGGGGGTCTGTAGCGCAGCGCCGCGGGGGTATAGCCTGGGCTGTACTGGACCTCCTGGTCCGGTGGAGTACTGTGCTGTCGTCGGGCTTAGTTCTCCTCCTCTCCCTCTTCTTCTTCTATCAGGTCCTCTAGATCCTGTAGTCGTTTATTTAGCTTCTCCGCAGTATATGCCGCTCCTTCCTTGTAGCTGGGTCTCGCTTGGACCGGTCTGGGAAGGGGGTCTGCGGGGGGTATAGGCTTGGTCTGTTGGTCAAGTTCAGGGTCGCTTGCTCGGTTAGGAGACGCTGCCCTTGACTGTTGTCTCGACGAGTTCCTTGAACCCCTGGCGGAGGGAGAGGGTGTTGCCTTGAGGATCAGCTGCTCCATTAGTTGCGCTTGTAACTTGTCGCGCTCGGCTTCGCGCTTGGTGAGATCTGCTTCTCTTTGGGCACCGGCAGCGGCGCGCTGGGCGTCGGCCCGGTCTCTTGCCATATTCTCTTCCGTCTGAAGGCGTCTCATCTCCAGGCGTATGCGCTCTTCTTCGCTCCGTTGCTGCGCTTGGAGTTGTTCGCGCTCGATAAGCATCTGTGCTTGGAGTCGATCGCGTTCACCCTGAAGTCAATCGCGTTCACCCTGAAGTCGATCGCGTTCGGTAGAGGCTGTCAGGCTGACGAGGAACGCCTGTGATAGCATCCTCTCCGCTTCGCTGGGGGAAGACGGTTGTAGAGGTGAGCCGCTCCTGACGGTACTCGTTGGGGAGTCCCGGGGCTCTATTTCCTCGGCGCTCTCCTCCTCTTCTTCCGTGCAGAGTTCTCTCTCTGTGGGGTTGTCTTCCTCCCGGGGCTGGTCGGGGACTACTTCTTCGGTAATGGCGGGGGGTAAAGGCATGTCAGCTCCCTCCTGGTCCCCACCGTGAGCTTGGTCAGTTACATTAGAACCCACTAGGGCCTCTGTGGTCGGGGAAACCTGGTCGTTAAGGTCAGACATAATTTTACTTTCTACTTTTACCGCGTTTACCGTTTGTCGAAGGCTAGGTAGTTGACTGACAGCGTAATCCTCTAAGTACTGAGGTGGCTGTCGTCTGCGCTGCGGGCGTTCTACGTTAGGAGGACCGTTTCGTGGAGTGTTCATCATAGGCCATTTCAATATTAATAACACTATATTAATATTACACTAGTTACCCCTCCGGCTCGAAGGACCAATTGTAACTGAGGGGTACAATTCCCTGACTGTATTGATAAGTATGGTATTATTAAACCACTACTGTCTATGTACTTTGAATACTGGCCACACAGTACATGATATAGATATGATGAACACTTTCCCACCTGATGAAACGAAGTCCACACAAATGTATAAATCGAATATTTTATATAGCAAAGGGTATATACAACGTTCACTTAATGACATTTATGATTTGAAATGCACTTGTAAGGCAAATGAGTATTCGTAGGTAAATCAACATTGAATGTCCAATCTCTGGTTACGCAGGGAGCAAGTATACAACCTGGTCCTTTAGGGAACTATAGCGATGGTACTTAAATGATTATAGCTGGATACACTAAAGGGGGGGTCCCGCTGGTTGTAAGTCAGTAGGGGGGGGGGTTAGGAGAGCCGCTGGCGGTATCCCATCTGGCCGACGATTTCTTGGGAGAATTCAGAGTGCTGAACACGGTGCCCACAGAACCTCGGTCCACAGATGAATACAGCTGGGCCCTCTGGTGGACGGTAGCTGCCGGTCCACAACGAAGAGACGTGAGGCGACCTCACTCGGGGTAGAGCGCCGTCTCACCTGGACTCCTCTCGGGGGGGTAGTTCCAACACTCAGCAGTGTTGGCTGTTATCCATGGCATAATCAAAGCACCCAAAGCACGTAGATAATCCAAGCCGTGGAAGGCTCGCCGTCGTCCGGGTAAAGTAATCCAATGTACAGGTCCACTCGTCCTGGCCCGGAGCTCCTCGGATGCAAGCACCACACGTGGTCTGCCCAGCCTGGTTAAGACTCCAGATAACGTCAGGAACGATGGGGGTACTGCTCACTTTATAACTCTAACCGAACGATGCACCATACATAATAGACTATTATTAACTTAATAGAAATACGTCCCACTCGACGGTATAGTGCCAAACTATGACAATTCAACTATTAATCCACACGATGTCTCAATGCCTATTCTGAGGCCAAGTAGGCCATACTGCACCACACGTGCGTCGTGGGTGAGGCTTCACGTCTGTTACTTAGTTGGAGGGTAAAGGACTAATGGACTAAAAAGAAGGTTCTACTTTACTTGCGCCATATATATATGCGCTGTGAACAAATAGTACCATTCGTATTTCGCCAGACGTATTCCTACGCGGAACCGGGCTTGTAACGACATGTTCGTCGGCACGATTGAACTTGAACCAAGGGGCTTGGCTGCTGGCGCCAGGTTCTCGTCCAATGGTAGAATGAAACTATTATGGGCTGTTAGTAGACTAAAGGGATATTCAGTGTATATGTACAAGGAATATACAGGGGATATCAAACGATATACAAATACTATTAAATATATATCCATAAATAAATATATATATTCGGTTTAATCTGATCCTTCACAACAATATACATATGTACAATGTTCGATGCAGAATAGAGTAACTGAGTTACCGTACAATATACAATATACTATGCAATATACTAATATACAATACTATATAGTGCAAAGCAGAAATGGGATGAGGTACAATTTAGGTACAATTTACAGTAAGGTCAATCAATCAATCAATCAATCAATGGTTAGCCAATGCAAACCAGCACTTAAAAATTTCTGGTTAATGTTACTGTGTCCATAGCAGTCTGTGCTAAGTGTGTTTGGTCGAAAGATACTTCTTGGCTTCCTTGTTTGATCCCCATCTTCTGTCATGATCATCAGCCTGGCTGGGTGCTGGAGAGCAGTACCCAAGCTTGTCCAAGTAGTCCAAGCTTGGATAGTTGCAATATTACCTCACGCTATACGGCCCACTGTTCCATAACCTCGGCGGTATAATCCTGGTAGAAGGCGATGGGTTTCCCATGGTACTGTAGCACAGCTCTCCTCTTCCGAGCCTGACAAATTACTTTCCCCTTGGTCTAGAAGTTGTGGAATTGGATGATGACAGGCCTCGGTTTCTCACCTTGCTTTGTTTTCACAGCCAGTGACCTGTGTGCGCTATACAGTTCAGGGGGGTAGGCAGAGTTTGCTCACCCAAAAGCTGGAGTAGTAGGTCGGAGAAAAAGTTGGTTGTGGGCCTTCAATCAACTCCGGGAGTCCTATGATGCAGATATTGTTAGCTTCCAAAGTCAACAGGCGTTCACTGACTGAGTCTGCATTAGACTCCAAAGATGTAATATGCTGCCCATGACACAGTCTTTTGTACCATATCAATTTTAGTCTCTAGGGCAGAGATGGCCATCTTGAATTCTGTTGAAAGAGCCGCCTTGTGGTTCTCTTGCAACATGGCCATGCTATTAACATTGCTAGCGACGGCAACATTCTTAGACTGGAGTTTTTCTGTGTTAACTTTGCCGATTTAGATGTAATTTCTTCTTGAGATCTCGAATTACTCAGTTGTTTTGAGTTGCAAAATGTTAGAAAGAGAATTATGGGATTTAAAGGATAAAAGTTTGGGAGCTGCAGGAAAACATGTCTACTCCTCATCCACCATTATTGGAAGACCTTGTCAACTCTGTCTGTCCAACAAATGGGTATCAGTCATTGAAAATGAAGATTCAGATGAACAGACACAGTGGATCAATGTAGCCACATAACGTTGAAGATCAAAATAAGCGTTCTAGAGATATTGAGCGTAATTTTGTAAAATGTCCAGTGTCACCGGTAAACCAATGTGTTTATTAGTCAAGGGAAATTTCACATCACCACGGCAACCCTAATGCACACACACTCTCACACTTCGCAAGGCTACATACAAAACCACAATACAACACCACCAGCTATGTGTAGCCTACAGGGAGATTGTTGTCAGTTTGCACGTTGTCTCCTGCCAGGGGTGGGGAGTAATTAGGACATCGACATGCATGGGCATCATGGACACTGGTCACCTGACATAGATGCTGAGGTATATGGCCTGTGTGTGTGTGTTTGTGTGTGTGTGTGTGTGTGTGTGTGCGTGCGCGTGCGTGCGTGTGTGTGTGTGCGTGTGCCGTGTGCACACGTGCAAGCATGAAACCAGAAACCTTTAATGGTTTTGTTATGTACCAGGAGCTGATCACTCCTGTGTCACGGGGCATGCAGGTGAGGGCTGCCAATTAGCCAATTAGTGCTGATTGGTTACCTGCTGGGAGCTTTAAAGTCAGCCCTAGTAACACACATGCAGGGTCGGTGTTTAGAGGGAGAGCTGTCACATTCTTCCAGTCCGTGTCCGTTGGGTTTACATTAGTACTTTAGTTTACATTTACATTAATAGTTCCTTGTTATAGTAGCATTTTGAGTTAGAGCACTGGGTTTTGGTGTTGGTTTTGCACATAGGTTGCGTACCCATGAGCCAGGGTCGTAACAGGTTTCAACATAGAATTATATCATCTTTAGCCATATTTGATTAGGGGTAATTTACTCCTATTCCACATCTATAGAGTGGGTTGAGGAATCGCTGAAGAGAAACATTGTCAATTGTACTGGATGTACTTAGAGAGGCATGTGGTTGAGTCATTCGACCATTTAGACTCAAAATGACTCGCTCATTCCACAAAGTCACGTGTATCACGTGCACGCGCATACATGTTCCCTCGCGTGTGCACAGACCAGCTCAAGCAAACCCCCCACAGGGCTTGTATTTTGGTCTTGCACTTCTCTTTCTTTGTTATTCTATGCAAAGACTAGGTGATAAGTGCCGGGTACTTGGTGCACGGCGCAACAGTAGAGTGAAAGTTGTGAACGCATTTTTGTGTGCGTGCGCGTGCACATCCGTGCGCGCACTTCTGCTCAGCGAACTGCTAGGACGGCGTGGTACTGAGTGGTACCACCACTGCAACACTGGTCACGAGTCACAACTGACTCCGTGGGGTAGCGAAGAGAAGAGTAGCCCGACAGGTGGGGGGAGTCCAAGAGCACGAGAACAGGATGCAGAGCCAGGTAGAGGACTGAGGGAAAGAAGGACAACACAGGGTTAGACACGGGTACACAGGCAATGGAATAATAACTAACCAGCGCAAAATACTAGGACTGACTGGTTACGATCTGGCAGCATGATGAGATGGAGCAATCAGCCAGCAGATGTCATCAGCTGCTCCTACACCTGAACACCATGCCTGTGATTATGAGAGAGAGAGAGAGAGAGAGAGAGAGAGAGAGAGAGAGAGAGAGAGAGAGAGAGAGAGAGAGAGAGAGAGACAGTAACAGAGTGTGACAGTGTGTGGTTGAGACTACGCGGTCCTTGATCCGAATTAATCAAAACCTTCTCCGATAAAAATTGCAGACAAAGCTGCAAAGAGGCACAGAGACAGACGTGACTACAGGTACGCTCATAACATCTGCAACAGTATGCATGGCAGATAACACACAGCAACACTCTGTTTGTGTCTTAGATTTCAGCCTTTCCCCCGGTTTGTCTCCTTTAGTGCTGAGTGTGCTGAATGCTGTGTGGTGAGACAGACAGGAGATAAGTAGCAAAGCCCCCTAATGGATTTATGCGCCACAATAAGGCGAGGGGAGAGAGAGAGAGAGAGAGAGAGAGAGAGAGAGAGAGAGAGAGAGAGAGAGAGAGAGAGAGAGAGAGAGAGAGAGAGAGGAGAGAGTGAGAGAGAGAGAGAGAGAGAGGAGAGAGAGAGAGAGAGAGAGAGAGAGAGAGAGAGAGAGAGAGAGAGAGAGAGAGAGAGAGAGAGAGAGAGAGAGAGAAAGTGAGAGTAGGCCTATCAGAGAAGACAGAGTCAGAAAGAGAGTCAAAAGAGAGAGGGATATATGAAGTTTTGGCTCTTGCCAGATTCGAGACTCGGAGCCTGGGTCTCTGCCTGCTCTGCAGAAAAAGCAATAATCCATCTCCCCGTTTTATTACAAGATGGATTTACCATCGGGGGGCCCTGCCATTGAGTGTAGCCGCCTAATCAGGTACCGCCTCGCCCGCCCCCGCTCCTACCGTTTCTGTTAAGGCCGAGGGAGAGAGGAGGGGGTGGGAGGGAGAGAAATAAAGAGAGAGAAAGAGACAGAGATGGAAAGATGCCTGCTCGTGTGAGACAGATAAACCGGCTAGAGACAAAGAGATAGATGGATAGAAAGAGAGGGATAGATGCCAGAGAGCGGAGGATGGAGGAGGTGTGTGTGTGTGTGTGTGTGTGTGTGTGTGTGTGTGTGTGTGTGTGTGTGTGTGTGTGTGTGTGTGTGTGTGTGTGTGTGTGTGTGTGTGTGTGTGTGTGTGTGTGTGTGTGTGTGCAGGGGGGTTGGTGTTGAAGTGGTGGTGTAGGGAACAGAAATGTTGTTATGGCCAAATGAGGATAATCCTTCTTCTATGATATGGCACACGCCGTTAATTGAGATCCGAGAAAGATGGATCTCCTTGATGGTGGAGGTAGGCTCGGATGAGGGGGGTTGCGGCCTGAGTCTGTAATAAGGGGAAGGGGTGGTGATGGTGGTGGTGGTGGGGGGGCAGGGCTCATTCCAAGGTTCCAAGGGCCACAGCGAAACACTGAGAAGTGATGAATACCTGTAATATCTCAAATCACATCATCACACCGTATGATGGTAATGAGGCCACCGTATGTGTGACAGGAACTGCAGTGGTGCTACAGTACGTAATAGTATAAAGTGATGTATACACCTCTATATCTGTCTGCCTGTGTCTGACACCGAAGGCTCTAAGACTTCTTTGTATGTAAGCATCTGTGTGCATTGCCTCACGTGGATGCAGAGGAGGAGATGAAGACGAATGCAGAGGAGGAGAGAGAGAGAGATAGAAGACAAAACTGTGTACTGTACTTATTTTACTCAAGTAAAAGTAAAACACTAGCACACAAAAAAGGACTACTTTACAACTCAGTTACTTTTCCAAAATTACATATATACAATACAGAAATAAATACCTAAGAATAGATTACTCAAGTAGAAGTACAGTCCTTTAAAAGTGCATCATCATCATCATCATCATCATCATCATCATCATCATCATCATCATCATCATCATCATATGTTGAATTATATGTTTTATTTACTTATATTTTCAAGTAACATTTTTGCATTGTTTTTTTTGTTGAATCAACTAAATAAGAGAGTGAATATTACACTAATATTTAGTTCACATCACTCATATTTAGTTTGCATCACTCATACAAAGAAATGCAAAAGGTTACTTGGATATTTTAAATGAGACAACTTGTGACTTTTTTTTTCTTACTCAGAGATACTCAATAAATATGCTTTGCTCAAACAGACTACTCCTTTACAGCAAGTAGACTATGTAGTTAGTTACTTTCAACCTCTGCTGGTACAGGACTAGACATGCCCACGGATAAATTAGTGATGGACCAGAGGGAAATTAGATAGATTTAAATTATTTTTTGCTCTTCAAAATACAAAATAAAAAGGATAAAAGCATAATAAAACCCTAAGGCGTGTGTGTGTGTGTGTGTGTGTGTGTGTGTGTGTGTGTGCGTGCGTGCGTGCGTGCGTGCGTGCGTGCGAGTGAGGGTGGCCTGTCAAAATGTGCTTTTCATTCAAATGGCTACTCCCCTTAAATAGGAGCAGAAAACAAGGTTTTTGCATCCAAATCATAGTCAAATTCTTTCAGTTTGGGACTCTTGAGTTTTTAACCAAAAGGCGATGGATACAGCGTCAAGTAGGCCTAGGCTATTTGGAATTCAGTGCGGCCAAGTCCCCAAGTCGAGGCACAAGCGTTTTTATATAGTTTTTATGTTGTAGTTCCCACTACTACCATAAAATCAAGAGACCCGACACAGAGGCAAAAATGTCAGAGTCATTTGCATAATAGAAAAAGATCATATGAGCAGGCAGATTTAATGTAATTTATATATAACAAAAATAACCCTGGACACCTAGAGGGATCCCGTGGTTTAGGTTTGGACATGACCTCATCCTTCCATTACCTTTGATAACGTGCATAGGATGGATAAAGACCAATCATTTCCTTGGTCTAGCTTACTTTCTTCTTTATAGAGATGGATAACTTTATCCATTTTAAGTTCATTAGGAAACTCCCCTAGTTCAATTGAAAGATTTACTATGTGCATTACACAAGGAAAGATGGATTCTGCAGCATCCCTAAGAAATCGGGGATGAAAAAAGCATAAAATTAAGGGCAGGAGACACACGTATGGAATAAACATCGCAGAATAGGAGTCATAGAAAAACAGACTGCAAATAGAAAAGAGAGAGGAAGATAAGCAGATGTGAAGTGCTCTTTCCACCCCTGGGAGGGGGGGGAATGAGGGAGGAACAAGGGTGGTGAGGTGGGAGAGAGGGAGACAGGCAGGCAGGCATGAGAAAGCAACACGTAATGACAGTAGCCTTGGTCCACCCTGCTTCTCTCCCTTCCATCTGTCAATTCTGCTGGCCACATTAGAAGCCACTTTAATAACAGTAATGTAAAAAGCCTTGGCGCTGTTACAGTACATTTCCCTTTCAAACCACAACCATGAATCACGCTAGCCCCTGGGCTGCCGGAGGTCCACAGTAAACTACATATATCTTCCCACTCAACGGAGAGGAGTGGGCGAGGTGGTGGGGGACGTCTGGGAGTAACTCTGCATCTCTGGGCTTGGTGGCTGAGTCACGCCAGTCAGAGCTTGATTGAAGATGCATCTCGTTGGCCGTAAATCAGACACCGAAAACATCACCTGTTCTTAGAGCCTCTCATATTTAATAGATGTTGCCAGTCAAGTCAATTATTTAGGCTGCCAACAAATCATTCTGTTGCAAATCCCTCTGAAATATCTTTGGAGTTTTGACCGATGGACCTCCGTCAAGCTCCTGCCAAAACGGCAAACTCACTGAGAAAATGAATGCTTTCCTACTGTAATTATGTCAGTGTAATAAGTCCAAGTCAATAATTAAAGGGACCTGTTCAGTTTACTATGCGCAGAGGCATTCAGGTGTGTAGGTCCTCTGTCGAGGGCTCTTCAGTGGAGGCCACACTTGTGGCGGTATCGTGTAGACCAGTGTTTCTCAAAGTGGGGGGCGCGCCCCCCAGGGGGGGCACAGAGGCATGACAGGGGGGGCCTTGAGATTAATTTTTTTTTCTTTTTTTTTTTATTACAGAAAATTATCACTAAAGTGCTATCATATTTGGATACGTTTGACCATTTCTCAAAATCTGAATAATTATTTAATAAAACACAGAAAAGGATCACCAAGTTACTCTCGATAAAAAACTTTACAGACAACATTGAGACAAAGCTTCCTGACACATCTCCATCCAAACTCTTGGAAGAACTCATTGAAATCTCATCTGATACCACCTGGAGAGCTAGTTTCAGAGTGTGGTGCTGAGTACCAAGTATCTCATGATGCAGCAGTTAAGGCAGGGGTCTCAAACTCAATTTACCTGGGGGCCGCTGGAGGTAGAGTCTGGGTGAGGCTGGGCCGCATCAAATATTCCACAAAAAAAGGGTTTCAAGTATTCAAAAAAAAAGTACAACTGATCCAATCTTCTCAATCTTTAGCAATAACATTTCAGAACATGAACAGTTCTTCAGAACATGAACGGTTCTTCAGGCTTCTCAGTGGTGTCAGTGGACTCATCCACAGCTATAGAAATGCACTGTGCATTTTTTTTTTATTCTATCACAAAGCTGCTTATAAAAAAAATAGGTAAAAACCATATTATGCGTTTTCATCAATAAATAAATGCCCCACATTTTTTAATAGATTGGGGGCCCACAAATTGATTCTTTAGTGGGGCCCAGAATCTCCAGCTACGCCCCTGGCTGGGACTTTTTCCGTCCATTCACCTTTGAATTGCAGTCGACTTTTCTTTTACTGACCATCTTTGAAAATGCCATATTTTTCTGCTGGTTGCCTGCTGGCGAAAATAGGCAAATAGCTACATTTATCTCACAGAGATAAAACTGGGAGTGAGTTTACTGTAGATGCGCTTTCAACTCTGCTCCGATTTGAACTGAAAGAGAAAGACGACAGCAGTCCGTGAAGACCCGCCCTACTCCCCTACTCTGCCTCTGATTCGCAGACTGTGGCTTAGGGGGAAAAACGCTGACGGGACGCGTATGTGATTGGACCAGACCCGTACACACAGACAGACATATGGGGCAGTGCAGGCGGACAGCGCGCACCACTGGTCGCAGAGGAGAGATAGCGAGGATGCATTTGCTTCCACTTTACTTGATATCATATCACTCCAGAATCACGTTTCAACCAAGTCACTAACATAACGTTGCTGTCATGAGCCTGCGCTATGGTAGCCTACAAGTGATAAAATAAATAAAACTTCCAACTCTCGCGCAACGACTCGGCAAACAGTAGTGCACGGGCCGCATTAACACTACACTTTGATGTCCAGTAGGGGGCCGCAAAATATCATCCCGCGGGCCGCAATTGGCCCGCGGGCCGCGAGTTTGAGACCCCTGAGTTAAGGTGTTGATACCATTCAGCACCACATATCTGTGTGAAGCTGGCTTTTCATCCATGACAGCTCTGAAAACAAAATATAGGGCCAAGTTGAGCCTTGAGGATGACATGCGTGTTGCCTTGTCAAAGACTGACAGCAATAAAGACTGTTTGCTTATTTCCTATGTTCGCTTTGTAAATTCCCAGTCACTGAGTGAAGATCTGCTGTTTTGCAAATATGTCAAAAACAGAGCGACAGCTGATGAGCTCTTCAAAATTATTGACAGTTACCTGACAGAACATGGACTGAAATGGGAGAACTGTGTGGGCTTTTGCTCTGATGGTGCGCAGGCCATGGCAGGGAAAAGGAGGGGGCTACAGGCGCTCATCAAGGGGGTCTCGCCAAACGCGCAATGGACGCACTGTAAATTCACAGAGAGGCGCCAGCGTCAAGACAGCTTAGCCCTGAGCTGAATGAGGTTTTGACAGAAGTTATAAACGTGGTAAATTTCATCAAAACCCGAGCCCTGAAAGCACGCCTGATCTCTGCGCTGTGTGAGGAGATGGGAGCTGACCATTCTGCAGTGCTGTTTCACAGCGAGGCAAGGTGGCTCTCGCGAGGGAAGGTGTTGTCAATTTGAAAGGTCATGATATTGGTGTTATTTCAATAAATTTAAACATGGCCCATTTCATGACTATTTTGTTGGGGCGAGGGGGGGGGGGGGGGGGCCCAAGATATTTTGGTCCGCCAAAGGGGGGCCTGACAGAAAAAGTTTGAGAAGCACTGGTGTAGACCAAAGAGCAGAACAAAGAGGAGGAAGAGTCCCTTTTGTTTTAATGAGGACTTTATCATTCAGGCCTGCAGTCCCACTCCCTGACGTAAATAGGAAGGACATCGCTTCATTACTCGTTCTTCCTTACTCTCTCTCTCTACCACAGTTTTTCTTCACCCTTTCCCTTTCTCCTCTAACTCTCATTTGTGCCTTCTTTCTTTCTTTTTTCTCGTATCTTCACCTCTGTCTCTCTCCAACTTTAATTATGTTTTTTCAGGATCTCTCGGTTATCCTTGGGATGCTAAGCAATCGACAGCCACACACACACACACACACACACACACGCACACGCACACACACACACACACACACACACACACACACACACTACTGATACTCCAATGTCAATGTTGGAGCTGAACCCACTACCGCTGTCCCACAGACCAAAGTACATAGGGCCTCGGTTATGAGTTTACCTCTGGCAGCCTCAAGTAACTCTCACATTGTGACGAATGACTTGAAAAGGGAAAGTATCAAACTGAAACTCCAAAATGTCAATTGTATCCATTTGATGTCCAAGAGCTGAGTTCTAGTGTTAGAATACTAATAATCGTCCAGGTTTTATCGAGTCTTATTATGCTAAACTTGCTAAGATCACATACTAATAATACATAGTACATCGATTACACCTATGCATTATGAATGAATGAATGAATGAATGAATGATAATTGCATTTATATAGCACTTTAGACACGCTCAAAGCTCTTTTTCACAAGCCGGCTGCAATGTGGACTAAGCCTTACATCACGTGTCCCCTCCGGTACTCGAGGAAGCAGCAGTCGCATCTTTTCACCTGCACAGCGCAATCTCTCAGCGGCGAGGGTCTGCGTTTGGAGGGCACGCCGCCCCCATCGCTTCCTGATTCTGCTGCGCAGGCGCACCAACCGACCTGTAGGAGTCGCTGTCCACAACGTCCGATCCCCACCCATCAGCTTCCCACCCCCTAATACTGCCAATTGTATTAGTATGAACGACCAGCCAAGTTGATAGCAATGCGGAGAGCTGGGCTCGAACCCAGCGTCTCCTGCATTGGTGGTGAGCGCCTTGCCCACTGCACCACCTAGCCGCCCAACTCCAAGACATTTAAAGTGTTCTACCATGGGTATATTTGCTGGGAGGATGGTAGCCTTCGCAGTCACATTGAGTGGAAGGAAGGCCGATTTTGGCCAGTTGATTTTAAATCCCGATAGATTGCCAAAATCATCTATTACTTTGAGAAGATGAGGTAGGGAGGTGGCGGGGTTCTGCATGAACAAGAGTACATCATCTGCATATAAGCTGATGTGATGCTGTGTGCCCTTAATTGAGATCGGTGCTATGGTCTGGGATTGTCTTATGTAATGTGCTAAAGGTTCGAGGGATAGAGCAAATAGTCCGGGACTAAGAGGACAACCCTGTCTGGACGAGCGCGATACAGGGAAGAGTGGAGAGCAGAGTTTACCTGTTAAAATCATGGCCGATGGACCTGTATATAGCACTTTGATCATATGGATGAACCCTTCACCTAACCCCATCCTTCTAAGTACTGCCCATAAATAAGACCACTCCAACCTGTCAAAGGCCTTCATCGCGTCTAAGGATATGACAGCCGTAGGGGTCGCGACATCCTTGCTGGCATCTATCACATGCAGTAACCATCTAATATTATCCGTGATCAGGCGGCCTCTTATGAAGCCTGTCTGATCAGGGTGAACTAGAGATGTCATATGCTTTTGAAGTCGGATGGCTAGCACCTTAGCGTACAGCTTGAGATCGGGTCCAAGGAGGCTTAAGGGTCTATAGCTGCCACATTCGGTGGGGTCCTTATCTTTCTTAAGTAGGACAGATATGAGTGCCATATTGACATCCCTGGAAAAGTTTCCCTCTTTGATTGAGTGTAAAATCATATCAAGTAATAGGGGTCCAATTACATCCCAGAATGAGAGGTACAGTTCGGGCGGAATACCGTCCCAGCCAGGGGCCTTACCACTTTGCAAGTCAGCAATCGCCTCCCTAAGTTCCTCTAGTGTAATAGGTGCATCTAACCGTTTAGCGTCATCCTCTGAGAGTTGTGGTAAGTTAATTTGATCAAGGAAGTCAAGTTTCAAGTTTCTTTAATAGTTGTCATACAGAAGTACAGAATACTTTTATACAAAATGCTTCTTACTGTTACGCTCCAGAGACTGTGCTAGACAAGATAAGTATGAAATAAAATAAAATAGTATAGCATGTAAAATAGAAGTAAAAATAGAGGTCACAGTGTTCAGTATAGACATGTACAATGTTCGATGCAGAATAGAAGTAACTGAGTTACCATACAATATACAATATACTATGCAATGTACTAATATACAATACTATATAGTGCAGAGCAGAAATGGGATGAGGTACAATTTAGGTACAATTTACAGTAAGGTGTACGAGTTGTAGTGCAAATCCTTTAAAAAACATTTAAAAATCAGTGTCAGAAATAGCGTGTCTGTTACTAGGCTTGAGTAAATTGTAATGAACCAAAGGAGAATATCAATTCTATTTAAAAAAAAAATTCTTTGACTGTGAATAACACCATGCTAAAATTGACCAGACCTGAAAAATCTAAGCAAATGAATAAAGGGAAGATGATTAAACAGAAGGTTTTGTAGATACAGTACTGAATTCTGCCATCTTTTTTATAATGTAAATTTCTCCACCATTTTTCATCATATTGCAACACCGTTTTTTGCAAGACGTTCACAGAAAGGTAGAGAAACGAACTGCGTTCTGTTTTATGGCAATAACGTTCAGGTTTGTGGGAGATAATCCCAAAAAATAAGAGAAATAAAAAAGTAAATCCAGAAGTCAGATGATTGACAGTAGATGGGAGGCCGAGTCAGTCTAAAGTGAACTTGATTGATCCATGTTGGCAGACTACACAATTATTTGTGTGTAATATCTAGTTATTATGTTGAGTCAAAATACGTTTGTTGGCCAGCCATCTGTTGGTCATCGGTGTTCGTAATCTTACATTTAAATTAAATGTTTGCTCATGCATATCTTTGGACACCTCTAGCTGATAAACCAATCAGGATACAGAAACAGGAAATACGGACCCCAAAATTGTCAACAAGAACAACAGAGAATCTGACTGGAACGCTAGCTGGATTATACATCGCAACATGAGACAGTAAATACTATTGTAATAAAACGTTCAAAACTATGTTCAATTTGTGTATTGTTTTGTTACTATAAGATTGTATTTCGCACTGTATTAAGCCATTCCGAGTCACAGATGAGCTTTAGATGGTTAACGTGATATTAACTTCTATCTATCCGACCTAAATACTATTGTAATAAAACGTTCAAAACTATGTTCAACTTGTGTTTTGTTTCTTACTATAAGATTGTATTTCGCACTGTATTAAGCCATACCGACGTCACAGATGACCTTGCTAGCCATTAGATTGTTAACGTGATATTAACGTTAGATCTATGACCACAATTTGATTCCAAGTTTTTACATACCTCACTTTGTTGGTCTCTCACGAAAGTCTTTCTCTGGACTGCAAATATACCGTCTCATAAATATACTCTATCAATATATAAATATATTGTTTTAGATGCTGTTGTCACTATGAATTACAAATGGGGGACCCTGATGTAAACAAGACAAACGTCTTTCTCTGGTCTGCATCCCCTTAACAATTGTTTGATACTTTTCTGGACTCTTTGTATCATAAACAGTACTGTATTTGCAAATCTGGTATGTCATAATTAAATGTATAGATGTAGCAGTAGGCCTACTGTATCTGTATGTCATGTATGTCATATATGTTATGATGAATTGAAAATGGGGGACCCTGATGTAAACAAGATTAAAGTCTTTCTCTGGTCTGCATCCCCTTAACAATTGTTTGATACTTTTCTGGACTCTTTGTATCATAAACAGTACTGTATTTGCAAATCTGGTATGTCATAATTAAATGTATAGATGTAGCAGTAGGCCTACTGTATCTGTATGTCATGTATGTCATATATGTTATGATGAATTGAAAATGGGGGACCCTGATGTAAACAAGATGAAAGTCTTTCTACAATTGTGTGTATTGAGCTGTACTGTATTGTACCCATTCTGCAATCTGTTAATACAGTTTTCAATTAATGTCAGACGTCCTCTCCATAAAAAAAACGATTGAATTGCTCAGAATTTTTAATTATGTCCCCAATAGGACATAATAATATTAATATTATTCCCCAGTATGACACAATAAACACAGAATGAATGCCCCCCCCCCATAAAAACATACTGCCAAATTACCCCCATGGGTGTTGAAGGCACTGTACCACCACAAGTCAGGAATTGAGAAAAAGAAAATGCAACTTCAGCCTCACGCTGCTCCAACTTTCTTCCAGCATCGTGATATTGTAATATTCTTACATCCACTTGGACCATGAACAAACAAAAAAGGTGTTGAGAAAGACAGCGAACACTACAGAAAGGAGGAAATTGGGGATTGAATGGAGAAATTAAGTAAGAGATGTAAAGATTATGCATTACAATTGATGATTAATCAACAATAATGGAAAACCAAACTATTCTTGCTCTTTACCATTTTTTGTTTTTCTTCCCTTCCACCCTCATCTCCAAAACAGTTGGCGTGAACAAATAATACTAGAGACAGAATGAGTTTTGCTTCTTTTTTTGGTTTTTCTTTTAATCAGTGAAATATATTCCCATCCATATCCCCAACTTTGTGATTTTTACATACTGATCAGACGGAGGCAGAATAGCCTGCACATACATCAATGCATCTCTTGTAAGATATGAATTGCGGCATACATTTTCCCAGACATGGTGCTGTTGGCGTCAAGCACAGGAGGTGAGGGGTGGATTGTCACCACCTGTTTAGCTAGGGCAGAGCGCATGTAGAGGGCATAGAAGAACCAGACAAGGCTGAAGATGCACAGGCCGATGGAGATGTTGATGAACACTTTGCCCATGTCAACCTTCTTCTTCTTCTCCTTGCGGTGCAAGGCAGCAGGATTCTCCTCTTTCCTCTGGAGGGGAGCAGCTTCACCGGTCACCACCCTCTTCCTCTGCCTTCCCATCCTGCCCACTGGAGCTGAGTGAAGAAGTGCAGAAGAGAAGATGTTTAAACAAACACACTGTAGCACCCACTCCCCACACTTTATATTTATTGATGAAGGATTGCACTACAACTCGTACACCTTACTGTAAATTGTACCTAAATTGTACCTCATCCCATTTCTGCTTTGCACTATATAGTATTGTACATTAGTACACTGCATAGTATTGTATATTATATGGTAACTCAGTTACGTCTATTCTGCATCGAACATTGTACATGTGTCTATACTGAACACTGGGACCTCATTTTCTACTTCTAATTTACATGCTATACTATGTTATTTGATACTATCTTGTCTAGCACAGTCTCTGGAGCGTAACAGTAAGAAGCATTTTGTATGAAAGTATTCTGTACTTCTGTATGACAACTATTAAAGAAACTTGAAACTTGAGGTACAGGCATACAATGCACATTGTTGGTTCCAGCTATCTATTGTTTGATAGTTTGCACCATTTAATCTAGCTGTAGAAAGCTCCATTGTTACAACATCAGCTAATAACTGTTTCCAGTGATTAAAGGGCAGAGAATGTGGAGCTTGCCATCAAAGTGCCAATTTTTTTCTCAGCAGTACTTCCTGCCAAGCTAAAGAATCATCATCATTAAGAAGCAGTAATTTGGGACAACAGGGAATATGTTTTTGTAATACATGTTACTGTTAAAATAAATAACATGTTATTTTCACACTTGTTATTGTGTTATAAATGTTGATTGATTGATTGATTGATTGAAAACGTTATTAACAGATTGCAGAATGGGTACAGTACAGTACAGCTCAATACACACAATTGTTAAGGGGATGCAGACCAGAGAAAGACGTTTGTCTTGTTTACATCAGGGCCCCCCATTTGTAATTCATAGTGACAACATCATCTAAAACAATATATTTATATGTATATTTATATATTGGAAGAGTATATTTATGAGACAGTATATTTTGTACATTGTGACAACGTCAAATTTCTAACGTCACAGGCAACAACACAGACCGCTATTACCATAGTGTAACACACAGCAAGAATGTGAAACAAGTTACTATTATTAGTATTGGGTTAGAGTTGTTTGATTTACACTAACGTAATGTTAGATTGCTATCTGAGAAAGTTAAAATGCTAACGTAACGTGTGAGCTGGCTACAACATTTTCCAATGTGTAATCGGACGTCAAAACGGACTGCATATAAACGGCTGATGACTCATAACTTCCTATCACGTTTGAATAATGCTGTAAAGTTAAGTAAAAATGCATTTCAATAGTAATAGTAATGAATTGAGAGCTTACCGAATGCAGAGCTATCCAGTGTTGTGAACAGACGAGTAGCAATATTTACTTCCTGGTTCGAGGGCTTGAAGAATGTCATTGGGAGAAATCAAGTCACCTGACGTTGTAACGCATTTTGATTGGTTCCGCAGCAACGCCCCTTTTCACAAACGTAGGTAGTTTTTATCTTATCAACACATTAATTTCATAAAGATATGACCCAAAAACCGTTGCCAACAAACGGAAATGTGTTATTATAGTATATTATGTAGTTCATATTACAATAACATATACTCTGTAAAACCAGATCAATCATTTCATTAACGGAAGCCTCTAGAGACCTTCGGCCCACCGTCTACAGGGGCTGGTGTGAGCTGGGTAGGGTAGTTTTTCGAAATTTGAAAGCCCTGAGTCTCTTCCTTCAAAAGACTACACTCACTTTTGGATGTGCCACTTCCTCCTGTCAATATTGTCCAATTTGTGGGGCGGCGTGGCTCAGGGGTAGAGCAGGTCGTCCAATGATCGAAGGGTTGGTGGTTCGAATCCCGCTCAAGCCCATGTCCATCCCACTGCCGTTGTGTCCTTGGGCAAGACACTTAACCTACTTGCCTCGTATGAATGTGTATGCATGTGAATGAATGTTGGTGGTGGTCGGAGGGGCCGTAGGCGATGATTATTCGCCACGCTTCCATGAGTCTGCCTCAGGGCAGCTCTGGCTGCAATTGTAGCTTACCACCACCGGTATGACTGTGTATGAACAAATAATATATAAATCCAATCCATTATTATTATTATTATTATTATATGCGCCGGTTTCCGACTCAATGCCCTGAGATTTCTATAATCTTATATTTCACTAATAACAGTTAAAATAATTGGTAAACAAACGTAATGCTGAAAATATACACTTTTACTGTATATCTCGGGCTTAAGAGGTTAACCCTGTGAGGCCCAAATTAAAAAGACATTAGCAACTTCAGAGGCCAGAGGGTGGGACATATAAACACATTTACTATCAAATAGCATTGTGAGGCTGAACAACAGGACCAATTGACTATACATGTTCTTAAAGGGGAACTATCTTATAAATGGCCTTTTTCAGTGTTTACCATTGTTTCTTAGCTATGTGGACTTATATTAATAGGATCTATGTCTCTAATTCTCATATTGGCGCATTCTTCCAATTCTCCTCTCACAATATTCACCCTCACTGAACTGAGTCATCTGAAAATGTGCATATCTGTGATGTCAGAGATTTCTCAGCTGCATAATAATGTGGCAGTTGATGTGGCAGTTGGCACCAGGCCACACAGTGGTTGGAGCCCAGCCTCAAAACGGCTTAAGATCTTGAGGTAGAAAAATGCGGTTTTTGAGTACTTGATTAGAAATACAAAACAATGCATTTTTTTCTTTTTAAACCTAGGTGTTCCATAGACTCACAGGAATTGTGTAAAAGTGCCCAAATAGTGAAAGAAATAGTAAAATAGTTCCCCTTTAAAAATCTTTAAATAAACATTATTTTTTTAAATGGCTAAAAGTGATTTTGTAATTTTGCAACCGTGGGTCTCACAGGGTACTTTTAACCCTGTGAGGCCCAAATAAAAAAGATATTTCAGAGGCCAGAGGGTGAGACCTATAAACACATGAAGGGTGCCGTGACTGAAAAAAAAGGTTGAGAAACGCTGGTATATGGTATGGCTCTTTGTGGTACCACAGTAATTTTTGTGGCTCTTAGTCTCTGACTGGTTGGCCACACCTGTTCTACTGAGTGAACCCTTTAGAAGTAAATATTTGTGGTCTGACAATGCAATGGGCCCCAATTCAACGTCAAAGCTATCAAATAGTCTAGGGGACGCAAAAACATAATCTATTCTATAAATGGTTTTGTGTCTTGCTGAGAAAAAGGAAACATCTCGCGCCGTTGGATTGAGCGATCGCCACAAATCAATTACCCCTGTGTCCTTGGACCAGGTCTGTAGGGCCGTAGAGGCCTGTCTCTGGTCATTGGTTGTGGTGTGACTGGATTTATCAATCAAGGGATCCCAGATGGCATTAAAATCCGCACCAATTATAAATTAATACTCATTTATCCAGCATCGCTGTAGTGAGTAAAGCATAGAAGTTAGCGTCATAAACATTAGGGGCGTAAGCCGCTACCAGAGCAATTTTCCTGTTAAAGTAATCTATCTTGGCAATAGTAACTCGACCATCTGCATCAGACCATATGTCTAATAATTTAATATTCAACTTCCGTTTAGCTACTATAGCTACACCACAGGCCTTGGTGCAAAAGGAGGAGGAGCTTATGTTATGATAGACTTTATCCGCCAGCTTTGTATTGTCAGCCATTAAAAGATGCGTTTCACTTAAAAGAGCCACATCAACCTGTTGTCTTTTCATCCATGTCAATACGCTTGTGCGTTTATGATGAATATTAAGACCCCCTGTATTCCAAATCAAGATATTTAAATTAGCCATAGTCTAAACAGGTTGCAGTATGCCTGAGTGTAATTCGTCTGGAGTAGCACTCCATAATAGATTTATATCCATCTGTTAAGGTCCTGTTGAGATCCGAGCGTGAGCATAAAAACAAACATAAAAAACAAAAAAACACACAATCCCCCATTCCCCCCCCCCCCCCCCCCCCCCTCAAAATACTTATCTGGTATCCCCATACCGAGCATATCAACCATAACAACCCTATGTATATTACCATAGGGCCTAAAACCCTCAAACCTACCATAAGTAGATTATTCTCTCAGTGGCTGCTTGCCACACTCCCAAAAAAAAATGTGTTAAGGGGGAGGGATGAGTAGATGGCCTTGATGTCAGACACCTGATTGGGAATTTAACAAGCATTAATATGTGCTTGTTCATTTGCAGAACCGTACAGTAAACTGGCTGGTGAGGAAAATTTCAAGTGAATCCAAACACCCCTCAGCAGCACCTCACATCTTCCCTTTCAGCTCTTGTATTTTTCCTGTTTTGCATATAAGTCCATTCGACTACAGTAGCACCTGCAAATTACATTTGAAACCTGTGTTAATTTCTCCTCCTCTCTTTCTCACCAAGAGCACAATAAATGCCCCCCCCCCCCCCCCCTCCTGCTCTTTACAGAGTTTACATTGATTATATTCAGCTGAAGTCTGGCCTACTGTAATAGGACTCAATACTATAAGCCCCTGGCGATTGAACCACATTCACTGAATCACTCTGAGTTGGTGCAGCATGATAATAATAGCCACAGGTAATGTGCATGTAAGGTTACATTTATAGTCCTATTCAATTGTTCCAGATACCAGGTTGATACCAGACCACTATCCTCCATCAGCCATATCTGTAAATGTGCAGATTCTGCCTCCCAATATGATATATGAGGTTCTACACACTGACTATATGTGGAGCATGGCATGTTACTAATTCTGTCAGGGTTAGGAGTTAGATTAACTAAACACTCCCTAGTCCTCCTTCAAGTTTGCTGCTCCCGTTGGGAGATGGGGCGGCCCGCGGGGGTGGCATTCCCGTCGCTGTGCATGGTGGTGTGCTGTTTGTGTTTTCCTTCAATCATGACATGCTTTATCGGGGATGTGGTGGGGATTGATGTGTGGGGTGTTTGGGGGACTGGCTGTTCCGGGGGTGTTCATATACCTTCGAGCAACACTTTTTATGCCTATTCTTATGTCTGCACGTTCTACGTTGCACTACTTTTATTGTCTTTTATACCTATTCTTATGTCTGCACTTTATTATATGCATTGTTTTTATTCTGTCAACTGTATACTAATGTGATGCCTATGTTAATTTTATGCTATTTGCTGTGGGGCACTTTGGGCTGCGGTCCATGTGTGAAAGGTGCTATATAGATAGTTATTATTATATAGTATTATTATATTGTAAAGAAAATTATGCATTGAAATGTATGTAAGTCTCAACGGCATTGAAAATGAGGGTGACCTCAATTGTTCTTTTCAAGAATAAATAAAGGTTTGAATGAATTTGAAACGAGATGCAAAAGACATGGAATCCCTGTCACTACTTTTAAGGACTATCGCAGAGTTGTTTACACACACACACACACACACACACACACACACACCATGATATTACTCAGTTAGAATAGTAGTACTCGGTGTGTATAGTACATAGTAGTACTCAGTGTATTTAGTACATACAGTAGTAGGGGGTGACAGTGGCTCGGGAGGTAGAGCAGCCGTCTGGTAATCCAGAGGTTCCCGGTTCGATTCCTGCTCCTCCTTGAGCAAGACACTTAAACCCTAATGTGACACTTAACCCTCTATCCCAATGAGCAGGTTGGAACCATGCATGGTTGCCTCCGCCGTCGGTGTGTGAATGTGTGAGTGAATGGGTAAAATGTGAGGAACAGAAAGTGCTTTGGATAAAAGCGCTATATAAATGCACCATTTACCATTTAGTAGTACATAGTATTTACCTTCCTTTGAAAGTAAAATGTCAAGATTCCCTCAAGCCTCTGCTAGCTGGTCTAGAAGACATTAAGACTTGGATTAATCTAAATTTGTGACTCTTAATGATGGGAAGACAGGGGTAATGATTCTGTTAGTGCTCCTTTATCAAAAGTCTCGTGTCACTTTTGATAGTGGTTTTAAATTTGACAAACAAATTGGTACTTTTAGATGTCCCAAGGTCTAGGCTAAAGACTAACGGCGACCAAGCTTTGGCGGTGGCTGCCCCCAAGTTGTGGAATAGTCTGCCACTACAAATTCCTTCTGCCCAGACCCTAGAGATGTTTTAGACTCACTTTTTTTCATGTGCTTTTTGAGGCTTGATAAGCCATACATCCCTGGTCCTGTTGTGACTATTTAGTGTAGTTATTGTATTGACTTTCTTTGTACTGTGAAACACTTGGTTGGTTTTAAATGTGCTATATAAATAAAGATAACCTTGACCTTGGTAGTAATACCCAGTGTGTATAGTACATAGTAGTACTCAGTGTATATAGTACATAACATAGTAGTACTCAGTGTATATAGTACACAGTAGTACTCAGTGTATATAGTACATAGTAGTACTCAGTGTATATAGTACACAGTTGTAATAGTGTAATCGAAATAATGTGGGGAGATCTGCTTTCATTGGTCTATGCCTGGTGGAGATTTGCGCTCTACTGAGCACACATTTGTAGTTAAGTAAGAAATACTTTTTGTTTGTTTTGACACCTGTAGAAGTCACAGGCACAGAGAAAGTATGGATTATGTGAGAATATGGGAGAATAGAACAGAGGTTGAAGGATGATCCTGGCCATTATGTTAGTGACAGGCATCCAATGTAATGAGGCAGTCTACTTCCTTTGTCTAGTTTATTTTCCAGTGATACCTCATAAACGCATGATAAATCTAATTTAGTGCTTACATTTTTTATTAAAACCATTGAGATATTAAAATCACGATTATCACACACCAGTTGTTGAATTGTTGACTAGGATCATTAGGGGCAGAGCTAACCTTACTAACCTTTTTTCCTCCATGCACTCGAGCGAGGCGACTGCGTCATCAAGATGTCCGCATGCGATAAGCATGCTAAGCAGAGACACCAACCTGCTACACAGGGAAACTGACCTCTCCCTACTACAGTTGTATGTCGTCACATCTGTTTTATTTAAACTATACCGGCTAGGGCATACCCGCTTCAGGCACACACACATTTCTATCTTCTCCGTGAATAGAATCTGAAAAAACAAGGTGTCTTTCAAAGCACAAAGCTGTCTGAACTCTACTACATGGCAACACGAGCACCCACTCAGACTCTTCCCCTTATAGCCCTGGCACCACATCACTCCCACCTTCATCCACCTCCACTGGCTTCCAGTCAAGTCCCGCATCGACTTTAAGATCCTCCACATCACCTACAAATCCCTTCACTCCCTTGCCCCTGGGTACCTAGCCGACCTCCTCTATCCCTACATCCCACCCCGGAGGCTGCAGTCCTCTGACTCTGGTCTCCTCTCCATCCCCACCACCAACCTCGCTCCCAGAGCCTTCTCCGTTGCCGTGCCCTGCCCACCCTCTGGAACTCCCTCCCTCCATCCGCAACGCTACATCCCTGGACATTCAAATCTCAACTCAAATCTCACCTCTTCACCAAATGTATTAATGACTTTCCTCCTTTACCCAATTGTCCTTCTGGGTAACGGTTTGGGCTTATTGCATATAATGTGTTTTATCTCGCATTGTCAAATGAGCCATACTATTGTCTTCATAGCTATAATATAGAATATACAATAGCTCGCAAAGATCATGAAATATCGCGAAGATGGTTATGAAAATCTGGCGCTAGACAGTGAAGGATGGGGGAAGCTTGTGGCCGTGAAAGAGTTAAGCGCCTTGAGTTTCCTGAAAGGCGCTATATAAATGTACGAAATTATTATTATTATTATAGACCCGCAACTACTTCTTGGCACTTTGTATTTGCATATTGCCATTACATACCTGCATGTGTAGCCCCTGGCCACAACTAACACCTCCCTATTGTCTTACCTCTCTCTCAGCTCCCTGGAAGCATGACGGCCATCTGCATACCAAAGATTGTTTGAGCACTTTGTTTGAAAACCTTTTGCTTATTTCAGGAGAAAGATCAATGGGAGAAACATGAGTCTCTGTAGAGCCTTTCGGTGCTTGAGGCATGATGTTTTTGGTTCTTTTCTTTTTTCTTTGTTTTCCACCTCTCCCCCATGTCTTATTCATCATTGCACCCCATGAGCACAAATAGATACATGGCTCAGTGGGGTTTGGGTGGTGTACAATACTCGAGGAGACAAAACACAAGAATATCAAAACTATCAAGACGGTTTTGGTTACATACTGTTTGGCACATTTTTGTGTTACACACGTATTCCTCAGAAATCATGTCAAATTCCCAAAACTTGCTATCTCCCATGGCAACGCTGCTGTTTCTTAGTCCTTCAGATTAGTATTACAAATTAATCAAAATGTCGTTCAAAATAAAACTGTCAATCTACCTAACTGAAAGTCTCATGGTGTGGGGAATTCAAAATTCTCAGAAGTCTGTGAACATGTCTGTCAGCGCTGGAAGACGGCAAACAGCGGGGAGGTGGAATAGCCTTCATGTTGAACAACAATTGGAGCGATCCAGGCAACGTGAAGGAGCTTTCGAACCACTGCTCCCCCAATCTGGAGTATATATCCATCAAGTGCCGGCCTTTCTTTCTCCCGAGAGAGTTAACGTCGATCATCTTGGTCGGAGTGTATATTCCACCACAAGCAAACACAGGTGACACGCTGTCCAAACTACACGACGAGGTAAATAGAATCCAAGCAGCGAATGTTGAAGCTGCTATTGTGGTTGTGGGTGATTTCAATAGCGCCAATCTGAGAAGAGTATTGCCAGACTTCTACCAGCATGTGCCTTGTAACCAGAGGCGGTAATATTTTAGACCATTGTTACTCGCAATTTAAGTGTGGTTACAAATCTCATTCTGCCAGTGGTTTCGGCAAATCTGATCATAACGCTATCTTCCTCCTCCCAAAATATAAACAAAGTCTTAAACGCGCGCCGGTAGTCGCGCGAGAGGTGCAGAAATGGACTGTAGAATCAGAGGAGACGCTCCAAGCTGCACTTGAATGTACAGACTGGGGTGTACACAGATAACACAGATAACATTATGTATTCACTGACATATTTAACCTGTCATTGGAACAGGCTGTCATCCCCACCTGTCTGAAGAAGTCCACTATTATCCCTGTACCCAAGAAATCCAAGCCTGCTTGCCTCAACGACTACTGCCCTGTAGCTCTCACCTCCATAGCCATGACGTGCTTTGAGAAGCTAGTGAAGGGCTACATCTGGTCTTCCCTCCCCTCAACCTGGACCCCCTGCAATTTGCATACCGCCCCAACAGGTCCACGGAGGATGCCATAGCCCATGTGCTGCACACAGCAGCATCACACCTGGACAAGAGGCAGGGGAACTATGTGAGAATGCTGTTCATCGACTACAGCTCAGCATTCAATACCATAGTCCCCTCCAAACTCATAGCCAAGCTCAGGGACCTGGGCTTGAACTATGACCTCTGCCAGTGGGTCTTGGACTTCCTGACGGGCAGACCCCAGGTGGTGAGAGCAGACAACTGCACCTCCTCATCCATCACTCTCAACATAGGGGACCCCCAGGGCTGTGTTCTGAGTCGCCTCCTCTACTCCCTGTACACACATGACTGTGTGGCACAGCGGAACAACAACACAATCATCAAATTTGCTGACGACACAGTAGTGGTGGGCCTGATCTCTGCAAACGACGAGAGGGCCTACCTGGAGGAGGTCAAGGTTCTAGCGGGATGGTGTCAAGAGAACAGCCTCTCCCTGAACATCAGCAAAACAAAAGAGATGATTGTGGACTTTAGGAGGTCGGGGGTCAGGGACTACAGCCCCCTCAGCATCGACAGGGCACCGGTTGAGAGAGTGAACAGTTTTAAGTACCTCGGAGTCCACATATCCGAGGACTTGACATGGACCTCACACATTGACAGCGTTGTGAAGAAGGCACGGCAACGCCTCTACTTCCTCAGACGTCTAAGGAAGTTCCAAATCAGTCAGAAGATCCTTAAGAACTTCTACTCATGCACAATAGAGAGCATATTGACTGGCAATATCACCTCCTGGTTTGGGAATAGCACCGCACAAGACCGTAGCAGACTACAGAGAGTGGCCCGCTCAGCTGAACGCACAATTGGAGGGGGGCTTCCCACTCTCCAGGGCATTTACAACAAGCGGTGCATGGACAAGGCTAAGAGAATTATCAAAGACTCAAGTCCCCCAAACAACTGCCTCTTTGAACTGCTGTGGTCAGGCAAGCGATACAGGAGTCTCATGGCAAGCACAGAAAGACTCAGAAGAAGCTTCTATCCCCAGGCCATCAGGATGCTCAACGAACAATAACACTATGTAACAACCATCAAATGCACAGCACACACTCACTTTAAACATACAACTCACTGCAGCACCCACTTTAACCACTTTAGTACACCTAAGCACACTTTATATTTATCGGTAAATAATTTGCACTACAACCCATACCTCATTACACCTTACTGTAAATTATATTGTACCTAAATTGTACCTCATCCCACTTATGCTTTGCACTGTATAGTATATTGTATGGTAACTCAGTTAGTTCTACTCTACATAGAGCATTGTATATATATATATCTGAACATTTTTGTCTACGTACTTGACTTCTATTTTATACTTGCTATACTTATTTTATTATCTATTTTTGCCTAGCACAGTCTCTGGAGCGAAACAGAAAGAAGCATTTTGTATACAAGTATTCTGTACTTCTGTATGACAACTAATAAAGAAACTTGAACTTGAACTATCAACAGGCATATCGGGAGAGTAAATTAGTGCTGGACCAGCATGGTTGCTGAGTGCTAAGGGGTCTGTGTTGCCATGGTACCATGGCCAACTCATGTTTAGGTATATGGCAGTATGGAAGGCAATGGCCAGAAATCGTTGCAAAGGGCTTTTTCTCTGTCCAGTGCTGGGCATTCGTGGTGAATCTGAAACACTGCCAAGCTCATTTCCACAAGCTGAGATCTAGTGAGGATGACGGCAGGACAGTTCAGACTTTGTTGTTTTGTTTGATACATGATACATTTGTGATCTATAACAGTGTTTCTCAACTGGTGGGTCGTGACCCAAAAGTGGGTCGTGGGGCCATTTTGAGTGGGTCGCGGATGTGTGTAAAAAAAAAAGAAGAAGAAAAAGTTTAAAACTTTTTATTTTTTATTTTTTGCACTACCTATCTTTGTGAAAGTGGCTTCTCAGCTCTGGTCCAGCTGAAGACAAAGCAGAGGAACAGATTGAACATTGAGCATGACCTCAGAGTTGCTTTGTCTACCATCACCCCAGACTTTGAGACTCTTGTCAGGAGCAAACAACATCCCGTTATCCCATTAGTTCCCTGGGATGTTAAGCTAAGAAGTCTGCTAAGAAGGATATATTATTTATTATTATTATTTTATTTCATTGTGTTTTTAGCCCTAGTTGCACTTTTGTTGCAACCCCAGTTATCCCATTAGTTCCCCCAAACTTACTGTAGGTCTGTTATGTTAAGCTAAGAAGTCTGCTAAGAAGCATAATTATTTATTATTATTATTTTATTTCATTGGGTTTTTAGCACTAGTTACACTTTTGTTGCACTTTTTTGTGTTTATTTCATGTTTTTAACAGTGCATGTTAAAAGTTGTATGCAGTGTGTTGATAACCTTTGTATAAGATAAATAATATCCTGGAGGGCGTTTCTTTACTATGATTTTGGGCACTTCAGTGATGCCAAGAGTAGGCTACTTGGCTGCACCCGGTGTCCTGGCAGATCCCTGCCATGCCCATAATGAAGTAGAGGTGGCCTTTCCATGGTATTATTGATGCTGTATATTCACGCTCAGACATACAGCAAATCTATACAGTATCATGCACACACATAACATGCCATTTAGTATAAATACACACATAACATGCCATTTAGTATAAATACACACATAACATGCCATATATTAACCTCTTAGGCCCATGCCCTATTTTCTGAAAATCCGCCTAAAATACATACCTAAGTAAATGGAAGATTGCTCCACTTCTACAAGTCAATTTGCATATTCTTAGTATCTAGGGACATCTATGGACCTCAGTGAATGTATTCCCAGTGTCAGAAATATTGTGTCTATTACTACGCTTGCTTAAATTGTGATGAAACAAAGGAGAATATGAATTATGATTTTTCTTTGCATCTTTGACAGTGAATAACACCATGCTAATAATGACCAGACATGAAGAACTGCGGTCTCGTTCAGTACCTTCTTGAGATCATGTGTACAAAAAAATCTAAGGAAATGAATAAAGGGAAGATGATTAAACAGAAGGTTCTGTAGATACAGTACTGAATTCTCCCATCCGGACCAATGCAATTTGAAATATTATTATAGAATATAGAATAGCAGGCTTATAAATTACCTTATTATAGCCAATTCGCACATTTATATATATACATATATTATCTTTCAAATGCCGAGTTCAATTTGGTATCACCAGGCGTGCATACGAACAGATAATGAAATCTACTGTAATCTACTGTACTTTTTTTAAATTTTGATCAGGGTGCAAACGTTTTGAAACTAATTTCAAATCGAATTGTTGCTGCATGCAAAAAATAGGGAAGAGAAACTAACTGCGCTTCAATACCCCATAGAGGCTTTCAGGAAGTGTAGTTCTGAAAAATTCCAACGCTGATCGACAGTTCTATATCGTATTAGCTGCCGCTCAGCGTCAATCTGCACATATCTCACTTAGTGCATATGCACTGAATAAAAACTCACAAATGCACCTTTACATACCAACATCCGTCTGGCCACACCCCATCCGGTACCTACATAAGCAGGTGTGTGGCCACACACTCGCCTCCTTCTTCACTTTCACCACAAGAGAGTGCCTGTATATCAATCACTTGGCAAGGGTATTTAGCTGAAGAAAGTTGAGTTAGTGTTCACATTGTTTCTTGCTTTTTTCTTTCTCTCATACTTTTAAAAGAAAAAAGCTAAGTCATAATGTTTACCTCGGGGGGTCGCGCTAGCAACGTTACCCTTCACCAGCGGTTCTTCATTTCCTCCTCTGCCGTGCGTCTTGGAGCGGGGTTGACGCCCACTGTCGTGGACGGCATCCGCGCCCGGTAGGCATCCAGTGGATAGCTTGACTCTCCAAGGAGCTGGTGCACCAGCGCCGTCTCCTGTGAGATGGCCTGGTTCCTGCTCTGGTTCCTTTGCCGCCGGAGAGTCGTCCGCTGTTGGGCGGCCGGCTCCTCTGGTGGCGGAGGATTTGAGACGCAAGCTGTTTGTGTCTGCTCGCTCCCGTCGTAAGATGGTGGCTTGCAGACGCGAACGGCCTGGTTTCGGGGAGTTGCTGGAGCCGGATGAGGATGCGTCTGCTTCTCCGTGGCCGATGGAAACTGAGGACTACATGGTAGAGGCAGATGGGTTCTTGTTCGACGCCCCGTGGAGACATGTCCGCCTCCCGTTCAGGATGAACTGGCAGGGGTGATATGTCTCCTTGGGGTCCCTCGTACGCTGATGTTCGGTTAGAACCTCCGACTCAGCGGCGGGATGCCCTGCTATCAGCCACATCGGAATGTGGCTCTGCGATGTCCAGTAGTCTGCCGCATGTCAGGGACGCGGGCTCGTTGGGGGAAAGTATGCAGGGGGAACTGCGTGCTTTGTTCCCTGAGCTCATGGCGGCGGCGGCAGTCGCAAACGGCATGCCGCTGCCGCAGCCACTGCCTGTTCCTGTCCCTGATGATCTCATAGGTCATTTATGGCAACGTCGTCCTGTGAGGGAGACGGGCGTTGTCTGCCCATTTTTCCCCTCAATGGAGGCCTACGTCCGTCAGGGACAGGTGGTCTCCCACATCACGGGCCTCACTCCCGCCTACGTGCAAGTCACAAGGGTGGTGGGTTTGGTAGAAGGTATGAAGGAGGGGGTGCCTCGGCTTGATAGGCCGATGGCAGCTCTCCTTTGTCCTGAGGTGTTGTGGGAGCCTTTACGGAAGCCGGTTCCCCACGGGAAATCGGCGAGGCGGTTGGCTTACTGGAGTGACCAGTCGCTCATCACCGCGACTCAATCCCTAGCTGCTACGTCTAACATCGCGCAGCTAGCGAGGTTCATGTCCGAGATAATGACGGGCGGTACGGAGCTGACCGAAACACGTGATCAGCTCGCCCAGGCGGCCGGAGCCATCCTGCATCTGATCCAGCTGCAGGCCGTCGCCGCTGGGAAGGTACGCGCCCTGGCCACTCTAGCCCAGCGCCACCTTTGGCTGGAGCAGGCGCGTGTGCCGGAGAGGAAGAGGAGACCACTTCTGACGGCACCCCTCTCTGATGTTGGGCTCTTCGGGTCGGCGTTGCAGCTGATAATAATAATAATAACTTTATTTGTATAGCACTTTTCATACAGAGGTTGCAGTTCAAAGTGCTTCACAACAGTAAAAAATACAGGCATAAGCGGGCATAAAAAAGATAGACAGGTAGCAAGGTATGGCAAATCACAGTGTTTCACATTAGGATCTAGCATCCCAATAGGCTCTCCGCTTACAGTTTTCAGTAACACAAATAATAAAAATAGTTTAAAATGATTCAGTTTAAAAATAGTCAAGAAATTATAAAATAGAACAGACATAAAAAATACAGGCATGAGCGAGCATAGCAAGGTATGGTAAATCACAGTGTTTCACATTAGGATCTAGCATCCTAATAGGCTCTCTATTCAGTAATACAAATAGTCACAGTGTTTCACATTTGGATCTAGCAAGGTTACAGTAAAAAGTGTGAAAAATTGTTTTAAATGATTCAGTTTAAAAATAGTCATCAGTAAGAAGTAAAAAGTGTGATAACCGACACATGAATTTGATAGCCAGTGTAAAATAAGATAAAATTAGCATAGAAAAGTAGGCAGGGTAAGAATAGTGCAGGTAAGTCATTGAAATGCCTGAGCAAAGAGATAGGTTTTAAGCTGTCTTTTGAAGATGTCTAGCGAGTTGGCTTCCCTGATGTTTTGGGGTAGTTTGTTCCACAGTTTTGGGGCATAGTTGATAAAGGCTGCATTACCGATCCTCTTTTGACTGTTTCTGGGAGCCTCTAGTAGTCCAGCAGCTGATGATCGCAGTGTTCTTGCTGGCGTGTAATTTATTAGAGTGTTGGTGATGTAGCTAGGTCCCTGTCCATTTAGAGCTTTGTATGTAAGGAGAAGGACCTTAAAGTCAATTATAAATGTTACAGGAAGCCAGTGTAAAGCAGCTAAGACTGGACTAATGTGCTCTCTCCTTTTGGTTCTAGTTAGCAGTCGCGCTGCAGAGTTTTGGATTAGCTGAAGCCTCTCTGTGGCTTTCTCTGATGACTTCAACCTGCAGGGAAATGCAGGAGGAGCGGTCCGTGCTCCAGCCTCATTTCCCCCCGCCCGATGTCGCCGGTGGAGTCAGGCGGAAGGCTCGTCGTCGGGGATCCGCGGCCGAAGCCGCCGCCGCTACCACCGCCACTGCTGGCCCTTCGGCGAAGAAGGCCAGGAGGAGAGAGGGCACCTCGGCCACTGCAGCCGGCCCATCCACGCTCGGAGGTGACGGTAGGGATCGTATTTTGTTACAAACGGTGTGTTTATTCACTACATATGATGGGGATACGATGTATGAACCTTCGCTAGTGTGGGTTTGATAGGAGGGCTAGACTTATAGTCTTGTTGGTCGCTACATTACATGTTGCTTAAGCAAGGCCTGCAGCTTACACTCGGTCGAAAGGGTTTTTCTTCCTCGACCTGAAGACTTAGGTTCTTCATATAAAGGTAGAGGTTAGTTGTGTGTTCTGTTGCTTAAACGGTGATATTGAGCCACAACACTGTTGTATTGGTCTGCAGTAATGCTTGTGTGTGTAAGGGTACCGCGGTCTTTTAGGCCGCTCTCTCTCTCTCTATCAAATCTTCTGTGTTCTTGCAACATAAACACGGGTGTCGTGTTCACACATATAAAACTTTGGCCTTGTTATGAACCCTGTTCACAGACTTGTCTGTGGCTAGCGTGCATTGAGTTAGCTTTTTGCTGTTCATTAGCATACTGGCTACTTGAGGTATCATATGGCTATTTGTTGTTGTCGTATTCGAGGGTTGGGCTTGCGAGGGGGTACCGGATAAACCCCTCCTTCCCTCTTCTGATTGTTTTTTTTTTTTTTTTTTCCTGCTTTTCATTCGGTCCGGCCAAGCTGTTAGGCAGCTCGGCACGGGGGGGGGGGTTTCCCTGACTCCGCACCTATCACGGGCAGTTGAGTCATGGGATTCCCCCCGTCATAGAATACGTCACTGGGCACGTTTCTATTGGACGACGGCTTCCGTGAGTTTTTTACAGACCCATGTGTGGTTCTCTGTTATTGTCAAGTTGTCGGGGCAGAGCGTAGGAACTTGGTGTTTTGCTACGCTCGATGTATGTGTAACTTGAGTCTGTTGGTCACCTGGCTCAATGTTACCGTGACTTTTCAATTCATGGCTCACGTGGGAAGTCTCTCTGAGGATTCCCGTCTCCTCCTTGTGGTGAGGTTGGTGGGGTGTAAAAATGAAAAGATTTTTTCCCTCAGCCGCGTCACATGGGATCCATGTCAGTCTGTGTTTTTTCTTTCTTTTTTAATAAAAAGAGGAAAGGAAATGAAGCGTGACGGCTTCTTGCCGTTCTCCCAGGCGACTTGGAGGAACAATGTCTGGTGTCTTGTTAGACTATCCATTGATGTGTTTGGGTCTCGACGTGTACATAGTGCTGGCTCTGGGTGTTTCTGATAAGAATCACGCATTAGGCTGGTACGCCTTGGTTGCTCGTTATTAAAACGGCATTTTTATAGGGCAACTGGGATGGAGTTTTTCTCTTCCGAGCGCCAGTTTACTAGGTTGTCTCGACAAATTCTCGTTCATATCTGGGGGATGTTAACTGAATAGATCAAAGCATAGGTAGAGGGGTCTCACGCCCTTGGGGTGGGCCACTGAGCGCGGTACGAATAGGACCGTCTGGGTGGCGCCCTCTATAATGTTTTAGATCGACACGCATACCTACCCCCTCTCCTGGAGTGGGGATGTCGACGTGATTAGGGCACAGGACTGGTTCTGGTCACGCTGGTCCAGGTCAGTTAACCCGTTGTCCGCCGGGGTCGCAGATCTTCTGTTCTGGTACCCTGAGGGACTTGTGCTTTTTTCAGGGGGAAAAATGCCGGGTCGGCCCGGGTGTCACAGGGTTGGGCGTTATGGAGACCCTGTTGTTGGGTACATGTGCTGTCATGAAGGGGCTGGTTCGCCATTCTTTTCGCCCCTCTCTTACGCATGGCTGAGAGGGGGCTGTTGGGGTGGTTTTATAGACCTCCTCTGGCATCCCTGTGTGTATCCCGGTCCGCCGGGCCCGGTCCGAAGTTGTTTTCGTCGACCCGTAGGCCTGGGATAACCCTTTTTTGAAAACTAACTAAACACTTGTACTGCGGTATAGCCAGTGTATACCCGCAGGTGTGTTTTGTAGTTTTTTCTTGAGGGGTTATAGAAACAACCACCGCATGTGGAACCAAGAGGGTGGTTGATTCCCTGGTGTGTTGGAGCGGAGTCAACTCCTGGGTTACCCGGTTGAGTGTGCCCCTGCACGTTCATGACGTCTGCCAATCGTGTCAGCCTTCTCTGCCTCGGCCCCTCTAGAGCATCAGGGTTTTTTGGTGGAGGCTTTGACATGGTGCTCAACAATGCCAGCATACGCCCCTTCCGCCGGGGTGCTATTTTTAGTTGACCCCTTTGGTGCCTGTCTCGTCCGCAGTGCTCCAGGCTCGGGTCAAGTGCCTGCTGCCTGGATTGAGGGATCGGCCTCTTCTGGAGGTCGTCTCCCCGGTGCGCTGCCTGCTCCCGCTGTAGTGTAGCCTCTTGAGTGCTTCGAGTTACAGCCATGCTGACTGCCTGAGTATGCCAGGGTCAGTGTGCCAGGCGGCGTGCTAGTGGGGGGAAGGGCCTGCTCTTGGATGGGCCCTGTCCGAATACGCTGGCGATGTGGGGGGCGGTGTCACTAGTGACCGCCTGGTGAGGTCTTGATGCTGTGGCGTCATTGGCCTCTCCGGGCCCCCTTTTTCCGGGGGGATCCAGTCCCTTCTGGGTCTGGGTCTTCCTTCGCGCTCCGCTGCTACGGTCTTGCCACGGGGTTGAGTTTGCTCTTGACCCCGTGATTTTGGGTTTTGATTTTGATTTCCGTTCGTTCCCTGGTGGCATGCGGGTTGTGCGTGTGCGTAGTCGTGGGGTCAAGCCACGGTCTGCTCACCCTGTGCGTTGAGTTGCTCAAGTTCCTCTTCGCACGGTCAGATCCGTCTCCCTCCCGTCCTCCAATAGGGAGGGTATCCCTCCATTAGGGAGGGTCGGGGGGCTCGGTCCTCCCCGGTTCTGATGGTTTATTAAAAACACACATAACATGCCATTTATTACAAAGACACAAATAACATGCCATTAGTAAAGACACACACACATAACGATAGGTTATGTATATAACCTAGTTATATGAGTACTGGCTGAGCGTCCCGCTCTTAAGCCTATTGAGATACCCCTTATCTCCTGTACCTACTGTACTCCACCACGAAAACAACTTGTACACCCACACCTGACCGGGTCCCGCCTCTATGGAGGCGTAGCCTATATAACATGCGGGCGGTCAGCATACTTTATATAGGAAATCTGGTATTAAAATATGTAACTTATTACATTAACCACATCAATTTAGAAGGTAACTTACAAAGAAGAATACCATTTAGAATGTCTCCTGATTATGAAAGTAAGAGTGTTATTTCACTCTTGTTATAAATCCTGGTATATTTATCACAGTTATATTATAAAGATTCAGTCTGGTAAATAAAGGTTGGTGCGGTCTCCTGTGGAGTTTGGTATCAGCCTAGAAGCAATGACTGTACTGGGGTGATATTAGAAGTATATAGGTCATTGCATGAACCATGTACATTGGAAAATCAAAATGGTACACAAAGGAATGTTAAAGTGTTGGATTCATTCAGAGGAGACCTGAGCAGCCAAGGAGGGGGGTCATCAAAAGCGCCCTCCTCTGTACTCATCAAGAGGCCACACCGACGGGGGCCACCAGCAGACCCCCCCTCTGTTCACTGAAGGAAGACACCGGCAAGGAGATCGAGGAGGGGGGGGCCAGCTAGCCCCCACAGAGGAAATCAGGGGGGGGGCGGACCGCCTCCCCCAGAAGATTATCTGAGGAGAACTCCATATATAGAATTAAGAAAGCTGATTGGACCAACGTATTATTAGAATAATGTGCTACTATTGGGGGAAATCAGAGTATAAATAAGAATGTAGAGGAGAGAGAGAGGAGGCCAGCCCAGACCCACCGTCCCCAGGGGGTCCGGCTGAGCCTCCATCCCTCCACCAGAGAATGTGCGGTTATACATGTGAGTAGAATCATGGACTCATTATTGTTGGTTAGAGTAACATGTACAGATTCCTACCTTAGACCAGGTTGTGCCCATGTGTATGGCTTAGTACATTCTCGTTTCATACCTAACATGACTACTATTTATGTGCAGAACTGTCTTGATGTGAAGAAGCCACCGTGTCTGGGCTATTTTGATTATATAAACCTATATCAAACCTTTTGTACAATCATGTATTATGATGAATAATTCCTGTATGTAACTGATTGCTAATCCACCTTGGGCCCTTTGGCAAATAAATCAGTTGAGTTGAAATATAGTGTGAGGTTTTGCCCGCTGCTCACTACCTTTTCTCTGTCTTCTTTAAGCCTACTGTTAGGAATTCCCTATTCTCTGTCTTCTTTAAGCCTACTGTTAGGAATTCCCTACTCACTCTCTCTAGCCCCCACCCTCTCGTTCTTTACCCTTAGTGGCCACACCTGTTTGATATTCTATTATCTCTCGCACCTGTGGTGGCAGGCTAATTAGTCCCCCTGTGGGCTTTAAATACCAGGGCGCTTCCCCTCGTTTTGGCGTGGGGTCGTGTTGTATACTTGCCGAGTCATATTCTCTAAACATCTAGACTCTTTCGGGAGATCCTCTGTCTGCCTATGCTGTTCCATTCTCCGGCGTCGAGATGTTTGCTCCAGCCTTCGCCAGCTGTCGCCGTTGCCTGTGGGGGAGACTGGTCTGCGCTCCCTGTACTTCCACGGGAGGCACCCCAGCGTTCCACTGCAGACCCCCGCGCAGCTGTTCGTCCTGACGCACATCCAGACCAGCGCAGACGCTCTCCAGTCCTCAGCGCGCAACGCGCATCTTCCAAGGACGCTCGAGCTTGGCACGCTTCTCCAGACCAGCGCGCAACGCGCATCTTCCAAGAACCCTCGAGCTTGGCACGCTCCTCCGTACCAGCGCACAGACGCGCATCTTCCAGACCTTCGAGCTTGGCACGCTCCTCCGTACCAGCGCACTGACGCGCATCTTCCAGACCTTCGAGCTTGGCACGCTCCTCCGTACCAGCGCACGGACGCGCATCTTCCAGACCTTCGAGCTTGGCACGCTCTCCAGACCTCAGCGCGCCGACGCGCATCTTCCAGACCTTCGTGCTTGGCACACTCCTCCTCGCAGACGCACCCCGAGGCGTCTCTCGGTTCCGACGCGCACACCAAGGGGTGGCGCGCACTCTGTTCCTCGGCTCCGACAGCGGCTACCCGGTGGACGACGCCCTCGCCACCGCCACTGTTCCGACGCGCACACCAAGGTGTGGCGCGCACTCTGTTCCTCGGCTCCGACAGCGGCTACCCGGTGGACGACGCCCTCGCCACCGCCACTGTTCCGACGCGCACACCAAGGTGTGGCGCGCACTCTGTTCCTCGGCTCCGACAGCGGCTACCCGGTGGACGACACCCTCTCCACCGCCACTGTTCCAGCACTCTGTCCCTCGGCTCGGACAGCCAGCCACCCAGTGCCCTTGCCCCCGTTCCCGTTGCTGTCCCTGTACCTTTACGCATACGCCTGGGTGAGTTTTGATTGTGATGTCACTCACTCAGCGTAGTGCCCTTGCCCCCGTTCCCGCTGCTGTTCCTGTACCCTTTACGCATACGCCTGGGTGAGTTTTGATTGTGATGTCACTCACTCAGCGTAATGCCCCTTGCCCCCTTCCCGCTGCGTTTCCTGTACCATTACGCATACGCCTGGGTGAGTTTAGATTGTGATGTCACTCTCCCAGCGTATTGCCTCTGTTTTTGGTTCTCACTTAGAATAGTATTTTTGGACTTTACATCTCCCCCTGTGTGTTTGTCACACGAAGATATTATTACTTTGTTCACTTTGTTATTTGGACTGTTCTGCACCTGCTCTGTTTTTTCCCTTTTGTGCATTAACTATCTCCTCTGTCCTGCAGAGCGGCCCAGATGATTTCCACCAGTCCTCCCAGTTCCTCCCTGTTTCCCAGCCCGCCTCCGCGGGCCTCAGTCCCCTCTGTTCCCTAGTTCTCCCCTTTCTAGTTCCACCTAGTTCCTGTTCCCTAGTTCTCCCCTTTCTAGTTCCACCTAGTTCCTGTTCCCTAGTTCTCCCCTTTCTAGTTCCACCTAGTTCCTGGTCCCAAGTTCTCCCCTTCTAGTTCCACCTAGTTCCTGTTCCCTAGTTCTCCCCTTTCTAGTTCCACCTAGTTCCTGGTCCCAAGTTCTCCCCTTCTAGTCCCACCTAGTTCCTGTTCCCTAGTTCTCCCCTTTCTAGTTCCACCTAGTTCCTGGTCCCTAGTTCTCCCCTTCTAGTTCCACCTAGTTCCTTGTCCCTAGTTCCCCTAGTCCCCGTTTCTCCTGTTCCCTAGCTCTCCTAGTCCCTAGTCCTCTCTCCCTTGTTCTCCTTGTCCCTGGTTTACCTAGTCTCTAGTTCCCTTAACCTTCCCTTAGGCGTTCCCTTACTTTCCCTTAGTGTTCCCTTTTCCTGCCCGCCTCTTAAAGGCACCTTCCTTCCCCTCATATTATATTCCTGTATTTGTGATTCTCCCTTAAAGGGACAGTGCCCTTTTCCCTGTATTTCCCTGTTGTTCAATAAATATCTGTTTCTTGGCAAACCATCATACCTGTCTTGTGTTGTGCGATTGGGGTCGGTTACAAACCATAACAGTACGACCCCACCAAATCGACGACCCCAGCCAGCACAGACGGTGTATGTTGAGTTTGCCTTTTTTTTTCTTGTTCCCTCTAGCTCCCCTGTTAGCCCTGTTAGCTCCCCTGTTAGCTTGTTAGTCTCCCCTCTAGCTCCCCTGTTAGCCCTGTTAGCTTCCCTGTTAGCCCAGTTTAGCTTCCCTGTTAGTCCTGTTAGCTCCCTTGTTGGCCTGTTACTCCCCTGTTTAGCTTGTTAGTCTCCCCGGTTAGCTCCCCTGTTTGCTTCCCGTTTTGCCCTGTTTGATCCCCCTGTAGCTAGCCATGCCCTGGCGGCTAACCCAGTCCCTCAGCAGAGCCCCGGTCTGCTAGCTTGGCCCCGGCTGTTAGCACAGCCTCTATGTTAATGCAGCCTTGCAGCTGGCATAGGCCCTGTAGCTAGCCAGGCCCAAGCAGCTAACCCGGTCCCTCTGCATGGCCTCCACTTTTTTGTGTAGTTTATCCCACTGCTAGGACTGCCCTTTCAGCTAGCAAGGTCAGTTTTTCTCACACAGCTAGGACTGTCCTTCCAGCTAGCTTGTGCTCTCATGCTGGTCCAGCCCTGTCTGCCAGCCTAGCTCCGGCAGCTAGCGCAGCCTCTATGTTGATGTAGCAGTACAGCTAGCATAGGCCCTGTAGCTATCAGTGCCCTGGCAGCTAACCTTCCCTCTGCTAGCCCTTTCCCGGTGCTTCCATGGTTACCCCTTAGCTACCCTGCTTGCCCCTCAGTTCCTCTAGACCAGTTGCTCTAGACCAGTTCTCTAGACCCAGTTCCTCTAGACCAGTTTCTCTAGACCAGTTCTCTAAACCAGTTCTCTAGACCAGTTCTCTTGCCCAGTTCGCTAGACTAGTTCTCTAGACCCAGTTCCTCTAGACCAGTTGCCCCTCTGCTACCCTAGTTACCCCTCGGCGACCCTGTTTCTTTTGCTAGCCCCACTCTTGTGGTGGCTTCCCCTACTGGCTTGGCCAGTGCCTTTGTTTTTGTCTTGTTTTGCCCCCTGCCGCTCTGTCTGTATTTGTTTTGGGTCGCCGGGTGGCTCCCGTTGGAGGGGGGGATACTGTGAGGTTTTGCCCGCTGCTCACTACCTTTTCTCTGTCTTCTTTAAGCCTACTGTTAGGAATTCCCTATTCTCTGTCTTCTTTAAGCCTACTGTTAGGAATTCCCTACTCACTCTCTCTAGCCCCCACCCTCTCGTTCTTTACCCTTAGTGGCCACACCTGTTTGATATTCTATTATCTCTCGCACCTGTGGTGGCAGGCTAATTAGTCCCCCTGTGGGCTTTAAATACCAGGGCGCTTCCCCTCGTTTTGGCGTGGGGTCGTGTTGTATACTTGCCGAGTCATATTCTCTAAACATCTAGACTCTTTCGGGAGATCCTCTGTCTGCCTATGCTGTTCCATTCTCCGGCGTCGAGATGTTTGCTCCAGCCTTCGCCAGCTGTCGCCGTTGCCTGTGGGGGAGACTGGTCTGCGCTCCCTGTACTTCCACGGGAGGCACCCCAGCGTTCCACTGCAGACCCCCGCGCAGCTGTTCGTCCTGACGCACATCCAGACCAGCGCAGACGCTCTCCAGTCCTCAGCGCGCAACGCGCATCTTCCAAGGACGCTCGAGCTTGGCACGCTTCTCCAGACCAGCGCGCAACGCGCATCTTCCAAGAACCCTCGAGCTTGGCACGCTCCTCCGTACCAGCGCACAGACGCGCATCTTCCAGACCTTCGAGCTTGGCACGCTCCTCCGTACCAGCGCACTGACGCGCATCTTCCAGACCTTCGAGCTTGGCACGCTCCTCCGTACCAGCGCACGGACGCGCATCTTCCAGACCTTCGAGCTTGGCACGCTCTCCAGACCTCAGCGCGCCGACGCGCATCTTCCAGACCTTCGTGCTTGGCACACTCCTCCTCGCAGACGCACCCCGAGGCGTCTCTCGGTTCCGACGCGCACACCAAGGGGTGGCGCGCACTCTGTTCCTCGGCTCCGACAGCGGCTACCCGGTGGACGACGCCCTCGCCACCGCCACTGTTCCGACGCGCACACCAAGGTGTGGCGCGCACTCTGTTCCACGGCTCCGACAGCGGCTACCCGGTGGACGACGCCCTCGCCACCGCCACTGTTCCGACGCGCACACCAAGGTGTGGCGCGCACTCTGTTCCTCGGCTCCGACAGCGGCTACCCGGTGGACGACACCCTCTCCACCGCCACTGTTCCAGCACTCTGTCCCTCGGCTCGGACAGCCAGCCACCCAGTGCCCTTGCCCCCGTTCCCGTTGCTGTCCCTGTACCTTTACGCATACGCCTGGGTGAGTTTTGATTGTGATGTCACTCACTCAGCGTAGTGCCCTTGCCCCCGTTCCCGCTGCTGTTCCTGTACCCTTTACGCATACGCCTGGGTGAGTTTTGATTGTGATGTCACTCACTCAGCGTAATGCCCCTTGCCCCCTTCCCGCTGCGTTTCCTGTACCATTACGCATACGCCTGGGTGAGTTTAGATTGTGATGTCACTCTCCCAGCGTATTGCCTCTGTTTTTGGTTCTCACTTAGAATAGTATTTTTGGACTTTACATCTCCCCCTGTGTGTTTGTCACACGAAGATATTATTACTTTGTTCACTTTGTTATTTGGACTGTTCTGCACCTGCTCTGTTTTTTCCCTTTTGTGCATTAACTATCTCCTCTGTCCTGCAGAGCGGCCCAGATGATTTCCACCAGTCCTCCCAGTTCCTCCCTGTTTCCCAGCCCGCCTCCGCGGGCCTCAGTCCCCTCTGTTCCCTAGTTCTCCCCTTTCTAGTTCCACCTAGTTCCTGTTCCCTAGTTCTCCCCTTTCTAGTTCCACCTAGTTCCTGTTCCCTAGTTCTCCCCTTTCTAGTTCCACCTAGTTCCTGGTCCCAAGTTCTCCCCTTCTAGTTCCACCTAGTTCCTGTTCCCTAGTTCTCCCCTTTCTAGTTCCACCTAGTTCCTGGTCCCAAGTTCTCCCCTTCTAGTCCCACCTAGTTCCTGTTCCCTAGTTCTCCCCTTTCTAGTTCCACCTAGTTCCTGGTCCCAAGTTCTCCCCTTCTAGTTCCACCTAGTTCCTTGTCCCTAGTTCCCCTAGTCCCCGTTTCTCCTGTTCCCTAGCTCTCCTAGTCCCTAGTCCTCTCTCCCTTGTTCTCCTTGTCCCTGGTTTACCTAGTCTCTAGTTCCCTTAACCTTCCCTTAGGCGTTCCCTTACTTTCCCTTAGTGTTCCCTTTTCCTGCCCGCCTCTTAAAGGCACCTTCCTTCCCCTCATATTATATTCCTGTATTTGTGATTCTCCCTTAAAGGGACAGTGCCCTTTTCCCTGTATTTCCCTGTTGTTCAATAAATATCTGTTTCTTGGCAAACCATCATACCTGTCTTGTGTTGTGCGATTGGGGTCGGTTACAAACCATAACATATAGTTCCTTTTGTCTGAACTGCACGTTTATTTCTCATCTGACTAAGTCAGGGGAGGAGACCATGTTTCTATCACTCTCCTTTTCCTCCTTCCAGTTAACAACCTCATTGTGCTGCAAATTACCTTAGGTATTGTATAGATTAGAATATACGACACAGGTGCCAGAGCTGATTACCACCGAGCCTGCGTAGTATCGCTCCACACTCCTATGCAGAGCTGTCTCTATGCCTGTACGTCACAGCCTCTGAAACACCTCTGCCCAAAAGGTGTAACTTCATACTGAATATTTCAATGGACAATGATGGAAATTAATTCAAATAAAATACTTGTTGTTGACCAATCTGAAAAATATTCCAGAATCCAGGCCCCTGGCCTGCTGTTAGCCTATGAGCAACGTCTCATCCAAAAGGCGGCCTGTAGTTTGCGAGATTAACAGACAAACAGACAGACGGATGGACGCAACCGGTCACATAACCCCCACCAGCGGTAACAATGATGTTGTTGATTGGTAGATTTCTTTCCTGCTGTTCCTCACACTAGCTCTGGTGGCCAAAAACAAATACAAAATCAATGGGGTCACACTATTGTCTCTACAAGCTAACTGAGGTTTGCTGAAATGTACTTTGTGTGCAGTGGCAAATCCTCCTGGAAGCCAAGGGAAGCCAGCTTCCCCATTAAAATATGAATATGAAATTAAATATGAAATATGAAGAAAAAATATATATATATTTATTTTATATAGTTTACAATCATAATCAAAAATCATAATTTTTCATCTCTGTGTTAAACTTTTTTTTTTTCTCACTCTCTACACTGTCAGACTCACTGAGGCAGGCTGGCTGTCACTGTGCTCAGAGCCACTGCAGCTCAGGCAGGCAGGAGGGGAGGAGGGGGGCGGGTGTATTTTCCTAGCATCCACCACGTCATCCATCCAAAACCAGTTATTAGCCAATAGGATTCGAGCAGTCAAGCTGACTAAAGCCCTTTACACATGTTAACATTGGTCCCTCTGGCAAAAAAAGGTACTATAGAATCCACATACTGGGATTACTGGCATCTAACGTGAATCACGTGACAACGGCTGAACCATAGGTCTGACGTCATCCCCTCGCGGGATTGATCTGAACAGCAGGCACGTTCAGACTAATCCTGTATTCTATTATCAAACATTTAGCACTTTATTAGCCACTTATTTTTCGCCGGCGGGACATTTATTGAGGACCAGCACAGCAAACCACTGTGGATAATATTATCTATCTGTCCAGGAGGAGCAAGGAGGACCAGTTTATTGACCAGGTAAGATGCAGTTTCTACAGTAGCTTGGATGCTAAGCTACTAACGTAATGTTATGGCTAGCTTGGATGCTAACTGAGTTGCATGACTGAGTTGTCCTTACAGTAGAGGAGTGAAGTGTCATGTTTATTAGTCACATCCCTGTCCTTACAGTAGAGGAGTGACGTGTCATGTTTATTAGTCACATCCCTGTCCTTACAGTAGAGGAGTGAAGTGTCATGTTTATTAGACACATCCCTGTCCTTACAGTAGAGGAGTGAAGTGTCATGTTTATTAGACACATCCCTGTCCTTACAGTAGAGGAGTGAAGTGTCATGTTTATTAGTCACATCCCTGTCCATACAGTAGAGGAGTGAAGTGTCATGTTTATTAGTCACATCCCTGTCCTTACAGTAGAGGAGTGAAGTGTCATGTTTATTAGACACATCCCTGTCCTTACAGTAGAGGAGTGAAGTGTCATGTTTATTAGTCACATTCCTGTCCTTACAGTAGAGGAGTGAAGTGTCATGTTTATTAGTCACATCCCTGTCCTTACAGTAGAGGAGTGAAGTGTCATGTTTATTAGTCACATCCCTGTCCTTACAGTAGAGGAGTGAAGTGTCATGTTTATTAGACATATCCCTGTCCTGTACAGTAGAGGAGTGTCATGTTTATTAGACACATCCCTGTCCTGTACAGTAGAGGAGTGAAGTGTCATGTTTATTAGACACATCCCTATCCTTACAGTAGAGGAGTGAAGTGTCATGTTTATTAGACACATCCCTGTCCTGTACAGTAGAGGAGTGAAGTATCATGTTTATTAGACACATCCCTGTCCTTACAGTAGAGGAGTGAAGTGTCATGTTTATTAGACACATCCCTGTCCTTACAGTAGAGGAGTGAAGTGTCATGTTTATTAGACACATCCCTGTACTTACAGTAGAGGAGTGAAGTGTCATGTTTATTAGACACATCCCTGTCCTTACAGTAGAGGAGTGAAGTGTCATGTTTATTAGTGACATCCCTGTCCTTACAGTAGAGGAGTGAAGTGTCATGTTTATTAGTCACATCCCTGTCCTTACAGTAGAGGAGTGAAGTGTCTCATGTTTATTAGTCACATCCCTGTCCTTACAGTAGAGGAGTGAAGTGTCATGTTTATTAGTCACATCCCTGTCCTTACAGTAGAGGAGTGAAGTGTCATGTTTATTAGTCACATCCCTGTCCTTACAGTAGAGGAGTGAAGTGTCATGTTTATTAGACATATCCCTGTCCTGTACAGTAGAGGAGTGTCATGTTTATTAGACACATCCCTGTCCTGTACAGTAGAGGAGTGAAGTGTCATGTTTATTAGACACATCCCTATCCTTACAGTAGAGGAGTGAAGTGTCATGTTTATTAGACACATCCCTGTCCTGTACAGTAGAGGAGTGAAGTATCATGTTTATTAGACACATCCCTGTCCTTACAGTAGAGGAGTGAAGTGTCATGTTTATTAGACACATCCCTGTCCTTACAGTAGAGGAGTGAAGTGTCATGTTTATTAGACACATCCCTGTCCTTACAGTAGAGGAGTGAAGTGTCATGTTTATTAGACACATCCCTGTCCTTACAGTAGAGGAGTGAAGTGTCATGTTTATTAGTGACATCCCTGTCCTTACAGTAGAGGAGTGAAGTGTCATGTTTATTAGTCACATCCCTGTCCTTACAGTAGAGGAGTGAAGTGTCTCATGTTTATTAGTCACATCCCTGTCCTTACAGTAGAGGAGTGAAGTGTCATGTTTATTAGTCACATCCCTGTCCTTACAGTAGAGGAGTGAAGTGTCATGTTGGATGATGCTAGTAGTACAGTAACTAGTATATTGGTGCGTCCTAGGGTTAAATGCTACAGTATGCTAACTATTTGGAAAAATGAATATAGTCACTTTATTTGAAGAGTCAAAACTGTTCTCTTGGCTTTGTTTTGTTCATAGTAGTAACGCCACCGAGCCATACTGTACATGGTGACTGCTTGGTTTGACTGGCAGTGGCCGCCGAGCCATACTGTACATGGTGACTGCTTAGTTTGACTGGCAGTGGCCGCCGAGCCATACTGTACATGGTGACTGCTTGGTTTGACTGGCAGTGGCCACCGAGCCATACTGTACATGGTGACTGCTTGGTTTGACTGGCAGTGGCCGCCGAGCCATACTGTACTGTGACTGCTTGGCTTAAGTAAAAAAAATAAAAAATAAAAATTAATAATCTTTTTTTTTATAATTTTTTTTTTGGCATCCCCTATTACTTTACCCACTGTTTGTGTGCACTGTGGAGTAAATTTAATGGAGCCACAGTCAGCATATACAGACAGGAGCGTGACCCCATTGACTTTGCATTAGTTTGTGGCAGGGGCAGATCTAGGAATTGACAATGTCTGGGGCTAAGCCCAGATCATCTAGGGCTGTTGATTGATTGAATTGATTGAAAACTTTATTAACAGATTGCAGAATGGGTACAGTATAGTACAGCTCAATACATACAATTGTTAAGGGGATGCAGACCAGAGAAAGACTTTCGTCTTGTTTACATCAGGGTCCCCCATTTTCAATTCATCATAACATATATGACATACACGACATACAGATAGACAGTACTGCTACATCTATACATTTATGACATACCAGATTTGCAAATACAGTACTGTTTGTGATACAAAAAGAGTCTAGAAAAGAGAGTATATACATTTGACGTAGAAACTGTACATTGGAGGAAGTTGGGTAGGTGGGGTTGGGTGGGTGGGTGGTGGGTGGACTGTACATTGGAGGTGGTTGGGTGGGTGGGGTGGGGGGGGGTTGGGTAGGAGGGGGGGGGGGGACACTGTACAACTGTACAAGCAAAACTGTACATTGGAATATTGACAAAACCATACATGGTCATTTACTGTACATTGGATGGGGTTGGGTTAGGACATTTACAGGGGCCAGTTTCGAATTGCAGTCTCCCATAGGTGTTCTTTGAGAGTGGTTTTGAAAGTGGGTAGTGATTCACATTCCTTTACAGCTTTGGGTAGGGCGTTCCACATTGATGTGGCATAATTGCGAAATGTGTTTAGTCCCTTGTTTGAGCCGAATCTGGGTTTAACATGATTTGTGGAGCTCCCTCTGGTGTTGTGATCGTCTATAGGACAATTAGGAACGACACCACACAAGAATGAAAAGGAAACAAGAAAAGGAATTGAGATGTAAATAAACAATGTAAAGATAGAATTGACCGATGAGCCCATGTCACCCCGTCTTTTATTTCAGTTTTCTTTTTTATTAAAAAATGTTTGATCTACTTTTTCTCCCATCCCAATTTCGTATTGTCCAATTCTACCCTCCCCTGTCTCGAACGCTGTTAGGCCATGCCTCCCACAAGCCGGCTGCAATGTGGACGAAGCCTTGCATCACGTGTCCCCTCCGGTACACGAGGAGGCAGCCGTCACATCTTTTCACCTGCACAGCGCGATCTCTCAGTGGCGAGGGTCTGCGTGGGAGGGTCGCGCCGCCCCCGTTGCTTCCTGATTCTACTGCGCAGGCACACCAACCGACCTGTAGGAGTCGCTGTCCACAACGTCCGATTCCCACCCACCAGCTTCCCACCCCTAACACTGCCAATTGCTATAGTATGAACGACCAGCCAAGCTGGTAGCAATGCCGAGAGCTGGGCTCGAACCCAGCATCTCCTGCATTAGTGGCGAGCGCCTTGCCCACTGCGCCACTTAGCCGCCCCTTCTTTTTTATTATTAAAATTTTTTCTTTATCGTCTCTGTTTGTTTAATTGTACTGTCTGAGTTGTTTGTAAATCAAAAATGAAAAAAAATATTTAAGTTAAAAAATTTTAATAAAAGTATTACGATTTCTGATAAAAAACTGAACACATTTTCATCTAACGTCCCTCTTCCTCTTCACCTGCTTCCCCCACATGATTTCGCATCTCATTTCCTATTCTCTCCTTCCTTCTTTTCCTCACTTTCTCTTTCACTCCCTTTTTTCTGCCTTCCTCGCTCCTCAAATCCTGACGTCCACTTCCACTTCTATCCTCTTCTCACTAATTATTTCTCCTCTCTCCTCTTAATTTCTGCTTTTCACTCCTTTCTCACTCCCCTCATCATCTCTCTCCTCCTCTTGTCCTGCTTCCTCTTCGGCTCATTTGAGAGAATTGTGAAGGATGCACTTCTGAGCACAGTTCAGGCAAATTGCTCCAATTTGCTTACAGGTCAAGCAGGGGTGTTTAAGATGTGACAGGCACCCTATTAAACATGCTTCTGACACACCTAGAGGGGGCTAAAACCTTTGTATGACTAGTTTTGATTGATCTGCTTTTAATTGTATACAACCTCACATTTGAGCAGATAGGTTAGCGAGCACCCACAACATTGACCCTGGACTGATATGTTGGCTGGAAGGTCACAACGTGTGAAGGTCATTGTCCTTTTTTCCTCCACCGGATTGCCCCAGGAGTGTGTCCTCTCTACACTTTTATTTATCCTGACACTAATTAGTGCCAGAGCCAACACGAGATCATGGCCCTGTAGTGGCAGGATTTATGGACTGGTGCACATCATCCTTCACGTGAATGTATTAAAAACTAAGGAGATGGTCATCGACTTTAGGGGCTACCCTACTGTCATCCGTCCTGTGGCAAATAATAGTTGGACTATTGAGGTTGTGCAGAAATACAAATATCTCGGCACTGTAATTGACAACAAGCTGACATTTGAACCCTATGACTATGACTAAGATAGACTTTATTGCCATTTCAACACTGTTGATTGGGATTTGTCTTGGTGCCACGTACAGTACAGACAATGTTAAAAACATACAATATAAAAACACAAGAATACAATATAAAAACACAAGAGTACAATATAAAAACACAAGAATACAATATAAAAACACAAGAGTACAATCCCCACAATAAAGAGTTTTACACAAACAATTAAAAAGAAAAAATGCTACAGTACCTAAAATAAATTGCTCAGTGTTCCAGTTTTAAAGTGCATATTGCCTTAAAGTGCATGTTGGCTGGTGCTAGCCCTTGTTGTGCAAAGTGCCTGTACATTTGTACTCGAGTTCAGGTGACGGACAGCCTCGGGATATGTACTGTTTTTAAAACGGGATGTCCTGCACCTGAGACTTTGGAGTCTTCTGCCAGAGGGAAGGGGGTTAAAGAGGTCGTAAGCAGGGTGAGAAGGGTCCCTGATCACCTTTTCCCCTTTCCGCCGGATTTGTGTGGCATAAATGGAGGCCACAGAGGGGAGCTCACAGCCGATGATTTTTGACGCTGTGCGTACAGTTCGTTCTAAATGTCCCCTATCATGGACGGTGGTGTTTCCGTACCACACAGTCATTGAGAAGGTAAGGACACTCTCTACAGTGGCTCTATAAAAACTGAGCATCGCCTCCCTGGACACACCAAACTTTTTAAGCTGGCGCAGGGAGTGGAGCCTCTGGTGGGCTTTGCTAATTATGAGGCTGGTGTTAACTTCCCATTTTAAATTATCACATATGGTGATGCCGAGGAATTTGAAACTGTCCACCCTCTCCACCTGCTGGCCGTTTATGTACAGAGGAGGGTGGACTGCCTCCCCGCGCCGGAAGTCAACTATAATTTCCTTTGTCTTAGAGATGTTCAAAAGCAGGTCGTTCTCCTTGCACCATACAGCAAAGCTATCGACTTCAGCTCTATAGGCCGATTCATCCCCGTTCTTAATTAGTCCCACTACTGTTGTGTCATCCGCATATTTAAAAAATCGGACAGAATCAGAGTGGGAGGCACAGTCATTAGTGTATAGACAGTAGAGCAGAGGAGAGAGAACACAGCCCTGGGGGGCCCCGGTGTTCAAGGTCCTGGAACTAAAGAACAAATTACCTACTTTAAACACTTGTTCTCTGTCTGAGAGAAAATCTAGAATAAAATAGCACAGAGACTCATCAATTCCGAGCAATTTAAGTTTTTCAAATAATTTAAAAGGCACAATCGTGTTAAACGCTGAACTAAAATCAATAGACTAATAGACTCAAGAAGTCAATTTGAACTCATTGTGTTTTGTATTCAGTTATATTGACTCAAACTCATCCCTGCTGGCATTGTGATTTCTGTGATTGTTGTACTATTGTGTTTTTGTGTCTAATAGAGATGTGCTTACTGCTGGCTTTGCCATAAATCGCCCCTTGGGGGTAATAAAGACTACCTTGACCTTGACTTTGCTCCACAGGTTTTCTCTTGTCCTTTCTGTTGTGGGTTAGAGAAAGATAAGATATTCCTTTATTGATCCCCTTGGGGAAATTCGGTATCATAGCAGCATGGGGGAGAGGTACCGGTGCAGGTAGTAAAAGACATACAGGTACAAGTCAGAGAATTATAGTACAGGGGAGAAGTAAAAAAATTGAAATAAAATAAAAAGGCAGTGTAAACAATATAATTAACTCTTGTTATGGAAAATATTAAAGGACAAAAGATGAGCCGTTGTATAAAACATCGTCAAGTCGAGTTATTAAAAAATATAAAGCATAGTTTAATTATTTCTCTGTGGCCACAGCAGAAAGTTCAGTTTACAATCAGAGACCTCATGTTCTTACACACAAGAGTCTGACAAGCAAAGTGACAAAGAGGTCTGGTCAGAACGTACATTATACACAGAAATAGACGTAACATTATACATCAGATATGATGATGAAAGTATAAACAAACTGGGTTCTCAGTAGGGGAAGTAATAACACCACCTTGCTTTGGCTGGTTAGGAAGAGAAAATATAACCTTGAAGTCCTAACAAGAGACACACACATACTGTAGTAGTTATCTGAGCGTATTAACCCAGTCAAGTTGTACAATGATAGAATATGTATGATATCTCAACACAGATCTATAATGACATGATAATATTTCCACGACACTCTGGACATGCGCATATGGGCAACAAGGTGCGAGATGAGGGTATGTATGCCCTCTCAGTTATTTTGCCCTACAATAAATATAGTTACAATATATAATCTAATAATCTAAATCGAATGTAACATATAACAAAAAGAAAAACGAAAAAACTAAATGCTAAAAGAGAAAGAGAGAGAGAGACAATTGTGATTGAATATTGTGCTTACATAATGGCAACGTGCTAAAAACTACTTTTTTTATACAGATGGATATGGATATTGACCCGGCAATACCTGATTTGCCTCAATGTTTTAGTGCCTTAACGCCATAAAGGCTTTATTACACAATGTTACCCCTAGGCAAAAAAAACATTTCTGGTTCTGGGTATAATGTACTGATAATGATAATATTTCTTATTGGTACAGCCCCAACCCAGCAACAAAATAAACTGGCTTGTGTAGGAGCTAATATCATGCTACCCCTGTTTCTCACAATGTGAATGCTATGTGGATGCAAGGTGGAGAGAGAGAGAGAGAGAGAGAGAGAGAGAGAGAGAGAGAGAGAGAGAGAGAGAGAGAGAGAGAGAGAGAGAGAGAGAGAATGGATGGGGCTCACCAGAGCTGTTTAAAATCACCCGGCAGACCTTCAACCTTTCGGCATTCTGTTCCATGGTCGGCCGTTCACAGCCCATTAGGATTCCAGAGTCGTGGATGCAGTGGATTGGCTGTGGGTATAAGGGACCTGCTGAACTCATTTCACAGGTTAATTAGAACAAAGGATCAGGCTTTCATTCTGCGAGAGGCTTTCGATTATTGAAAGGTTGTGGCTCTCTCGACACCATCCAGGCCCCCAGCAAGAAGACCTGAGTATATTCAAGCTCCTCCACTGCTTAAATGCCACCTATCAATCATGCAATCATGCTTACTGGCAACATTAGCAACCTGCGATAGAAAGGTACTCTTTTTTAATAATCTTCCACCAAACATTCAAATGAGAATATTAATATAGCTTAGCTGGCTGATTCAAATGAATGCCATGTACCTAAACTTGTGTTAGAACTTGGAATGATTCCTATTCGGATAATAAAGAGTTAAGAACAAGTCCACAGGTACGTCCACAGGGGTGCAAGACTGAAATGCCAATATCAAGTGTTTCTTTTGTCAAACCTGTTTCCTCTCAGCTGGGAGTCCATCTGTGAAGTGCAAAGTGTGGCCTCACATGCCGGGGGTTTGAATCACGGAGGATGACGTGGATTGGTATAACCAGAGCAGAGCCGTGGGGCTCGAATAGCTTTTGCTGATGTGAGACTGTCTGTAAATGTGAGAATGCCACATGGGTCAGCAGTGGATAAATAAGAGGATTCCCCCCCCCATAAAGACCCCCCTTCCCCTTTGGCAATAAAATTGTTTCAAGCAAACAAAACACTTCTTAGCTTACACAATCTTGTTATTACTAAGATAATCACTAGATGTATCAACTTAGAATACAATTCGTGTTAGCATTTCACGTTAGCAGTTAGCATTTCCTGGATGACAGTATGGCCAGCTGGGCAATAGTGATGATGATAGATCAGATTTTCAGCAAGTACAGAGAAGCCCCCCCCCCCCCCCCCCCCCCGCCAGTGGAAGGATGTGAAATGTTCTGCACAAATAATAATCTGTGCAGTCAAACCCATGCCTCCATGAGGAGATATGTGTAGAAATAACAGGGTTTTGAGTGGAGGGGACCTTTAACTAAGAGACAAAGTAGTGCAGTTCAAACATATATTCAAGAGGTGCTTCACATGCTTCAAAATACTTTATTCAAAGCACCTCATAGAACCATGAGTGTAACCGTCATCAATCAGTCAGGGATAGGAAAGTGACTCAAGGAGTAGCTTTTCACCATTTATCAGCCCTGAAGAAGACATAACCAGGGTGCGATTTGTAAGAGAAACACAGGGGGAAAAAATGTATGTCGGCTATAAAAAATTATATAGTTGCTGTATATCCATATAAAACTCACACATATCATAAAACGGAGCAACGGAAAGTAATTTTCTGTTTAGTTTGTTGTTTAAATTTGTCTAAATCCCTCAAGCACTTGCAAAGAGTAAATTAACAGATTCTCACCACTTTATTTTTTGTACTTGTTTACTCTTGTTTTACTCAAACGGATGCTTTCCGAAATATAATGCAATGGCTTGCTGCTCCCTTTTCATCTTGTAGGTTGACCAAACGCAGGACATCATGTCGAATTCTGAAGTCCCTGAATAGCCTTCAATATGTAAGAATAGTGTTTACATAATGTATAAGCAGTTGATCACAATATAAGCATTTAGATTAATTAACTAATTAAAGCGCAATAGGCTAAGTAAGTCAAATAGGCCAAATATAGATAAATATATATATATATATATATATATATATATATATATATATATCGCAGAGGTGTAGTGGTTAACACTGTCGACTCACAGCAAGAAAATCCTGGGTTTGATTCCCGCTTGGGGACCAGGTTGGCGGGTTGCCAGGTACCCAGGTGGGGTACCTCCTGGGCCTTTCTGTGTGGAGTTTGCATGTTCTCACTGTGCTCGCAAGGGTTTCCCCCTTAAAAAAAACAGAACAGATCACTAACGCTGTCGCGTCACTGACGAAGACGGACAGGAGCACTTGGATTGGTACCCGGGCGCAGCACCACATCGCAGCCCATGTCTGCTCCCGGCTGCCCTTGGGTGGAAGGAGGGGTCAAGCACAGAGAGGACATTTAACCGGCGACCCCAAAAAAATGCATGTGTGTGTCGCCCATCTGGCATGTGTGTGTACGCTGCATGACGATAAATAAAGACTTCCTCAAAGTCCAGTTTCAAATGGGCAAGCTACAGAAACGCTTCAGAACAGAACATAGAAAGTATGGCCTAATAGTTGTTACCACTTACCTCTCTCAAAACACAAATCTGGACTTTTATTTAACCTTTACTTTACCAGGTAGTCACTTGAGATCAATGATCACAAAGTTTTCAACACCACGGAGAGTGCCTTTCTCTTTGACGTGAATCTCGCTCCGTGCTGTATTTCTCTGGTCTGTTCGGTCATGGGGGAGAGCAGCCTCTCCAGCTGTAGCGCCAGTGAAACAAACTGTGCTCAACAACAATGCATCTCACAGCAGACACGGGCAGGCAGGGAGAGGCTGGTGTGTTGGCCCGGGCCGCTGACTATTTTGAGACATTTATATATTTAATTCAATACAAGAATGAACAATAGTCTATCCCCACCAGCGATAAAATTTAATGACCAGAGGTAGGAACGTGAAAAGCAGAGGTATGGAAATCCCCACCAGCCATGGGCGGAGTTTATGGGGGTGCAGGGGGTGCATTGCACCCCCTGGTGGCCGGGGGTGAAATTGCTTTAAAAAAAAAAAAAAAAAAAAAAATCAAGATTATTTTTATTTTAATAAAATTATAATAATTGTGAGAAACAAATCTGAATTCTATTATGTTTTGTTTTACAATACATTCATTTTATAGTAGTAATCATGTCACATTATAAGGCGAACCTTCTGTAGTGTGGCAGTGAAAGGGTTAACGCGCGGCCAAGCACCAAGCAGCAGCACAGAATGCCCCGCGCGATAGATTGTAACACTTGTACAAAGCCACTTATTCTGAGATGATAATTAATGTATCTGGATAACCAATGCACGGATTTTGTCGAGGCAGGTAGCGTTATTTCGGGAAAATTGATATCTATAGTCTGGTATATTTTTCGTCCACGAAAAATGGAGGCTGGAATAATTATTATTGCTCGAGACCGAGAGTCTCTATGAATAATAATAATTAGAGCCTCCATTTTTCAAGTCAGTTAAAAATGATCCCCCGTAGTGCTGTGTGTGTGAGTGTGTGTGTGTGCTGCTGTACTACCTAAATAAAATAAAAAATTAGGGGTTAGGGCATTGTAAAAACGCTAAAATAATAAAATAAAGGTCAAAAAACGCTGCGCGTGCGCGCGGGTATCGTTCGCCACGCAGTCGCACCCCCTGGCGTGAAGTTCAAACTACGCCTATGCCACCAGCCCCCCTGGGCCGATCGCTCCCTGTACATCATTTAATTCTCACTGGTCACTGCACATCTGGCAAATCCCCAGCAGAGAGAAGCACAACTGCTGCTTTGTAATGTCTCACATATAGAAATAATACACATATTTCTATATATATTACCATTAACACTTTGACAGCCACAAGCTTTCCCATCTGCACTGTATAGTGCCAGCTATTCTTGACCATTTTCGCGATATTTCACGATCTTTGCGGAGCGATTGTATATTCTATATTATATCTATGGAGACAATAGTATGGCTCATTTGACAGACACTATTTCTAGTCCAACATGTAAAAAAGAGTTTGTTTCTGCGTGTTGAAGCGCGCTGCACAGACAGAGCTCTGCGCTCATCATGGCGGAGAGAACAAAACGAAAGTCTGGGTACACTTTACGAAAGTCGATGCCGACAACGCATGTTGCCACAAGTGCAATACAACATTTGCAAGTAAGGGTGGCAATACAAGCAATTTGTCAAAACATCTGTTGTCAAAACATAACATTAGTCTGCAGTAGGGCTGACCCCTATTAGTCGATTAGTCGACTAATCGGTCAAAAGGAGCCGTAGTCGACTGGCCAACCTCTTAGTCGAATATATAAAAAAAAAAAAAATATTTATAATAATTTTTTTATTTTTTATCATTCTTTCCAAAAGAAAAGAGGCCTAGAAGCGTGGCTAACGCTAATGGCACGCATACCAGAGGCTAACTGCCTACGAAAACAGGCACAGAGGCACTGAAAGAGGATTTCACCCATCTAATGAACACAATTGACTAGACAAATATCAAGATGTATCCATCAGTGGACCAATTGCATGCTTTTACAGAGGACAAGAAGCCTTCAGTCGACTCCTTCAGACATTAAGCACCCATACAGCCCAAATGGAATGATACAAAATTTACAAAATTTTAATAATTAAAAGAATTAAAAAAAATATTATACTTTTTTTATTTATTTCTTTTTTTACCAATAGTCGACTAACGGCAAATTTTGGTCAATCATAGTCGACCATCCAAATCCTTAGTCGGGGACAGCCCTAGTCTGCAGAAATGCGCCGTTTTCGTTTGCTTTGCTCACAGTGTTCCATCTCCATCCACGTCCACTACAGGTAAGCCAAGATACAGAGTTAGCTAGGCTAATAACGAATTATTACGAATAGGCTAATAAATCAAATATAATTGCTTAGCTAATTGTTTGGCTACAAATATATTTGAAAGATGACAACTTTTTATAGATCGTCATTCGTCAGGCTGAGGCTGCAGCCACCATGTGCGATTAGTCATGTCAGATTAATCTAGATTAACTCCAGGATTGCAGATAGATTAATCTAGATTTAAAAAAATATCTATGCCCACCTCTAGTTTCTACACACTGTAGTTTGTAGTTTATTATACACTAAACATCGCCCATTTCCAAAATAATCCAGTATTTTTCCATAGATCGCGAGAAAAGACACATTATATGCAATACGCCCAAATCGTTCTGGTTGATCCCCTGAAACCCCAAATACTCCCAAATCAAAGGTATATACCATGTACACATGTGCCTTCACAAAATCATCGAGGGAAAATGCGATCGTTAGAAAACGCTTGGTTTAGGTCAGGTAAAAAAAGACAGTGATCGTTACAGAAACATGTTTCAGGTTCGGTAAAATAGACATAGGGGGTCCTTACCTTAGCAAGAAGGTGCTCCAAAAAGAATAATTCCAATGATCCCATCGGCGATCGAGATTACTCGTTTATATGTAATTACTCGTGTTTACGGGAAGCTATAGGTTTTGAGGCGAGCAGATCTCCTAGCGATTGCTCTGCAAGAGCTCCTCCCCCTCAGAGTGAGTCTTGACAGTCCAGTTCAGACATTGTCTCTACTGATCCCTTTCTATCAGAGTTAAAAATGTAGGCGATACTGCCACCTGGTGAGATCGGCATTACAATTCCAACATAGGCAAATGAGCCAGGGATACCTAGACTGATCCGGATGACCGTTTAGAATGGGGATCAAAGGAAAAAGATCAAAGGATCCAAAAACGAGTTTACTCGTTATTGGCGCTCAAGTGTTGGCGGCGAAACACAAGTTTACTCGTTATTGGCCACCAATGAGTTAAACAATGTACATGGTTAGTCTTTGACTATTTAAAAGACAGTCACTCTAATAAAAAATTATGCATCACAAGCTGCACCAATGTGATGAACATGGTAAGGTTCTCAGTCTCACACAAACTCGTTTTTTGTGGCAACATTTGTCTGACAGCCTGATCTGTGCAGGAGTATGGAGAAGCGATAGGAATTTTCCATTGGTCCTCCCAGCCCATCTGACCATTTCCAGCATTTACCCATTGGCTATAGGCTAAAAGCTCAGCGAAAGATAGATATACAAAGGGAATTTACTCGTCTGGATTTGGAAGACAGAAACAGACCAATCTAGATGTTTCAAGATTTTAGTCAATTCTAAGACAAACGTATGTGCTCTGCCAAACAGGCTGTGAGTATGAATTACTTTATTTGACAATATAAAAAATAAACATGTGACAGAAAGCACAGTCAGGATATACTGCCAAGGATGAAACACAAAAAAGCTCAGAGCTTATTTCCATTGTGGTCCTTGTAGGGGGGTAGGGGAGTGTGATGCTTAGACATGCATCATACAAAACATGACATCACAACACATCACATATACCATTTAACATTTATATACATAACAGACTCATACAACATGCAAGGGTCCCTTAAGCTAAGTGTCTAGGTTAAGTATAGTCCCTTTTGAGCCATGTCTTCAGGCTGGACTTGAATCTAACGGCATTGTCTACGATTTTCAGGTGACTGGGCAGACTGTTCGAATAGACAGCTGCTGAATACAGAAATGACTCCTTCCCCATACAGCTCCTGAATCTGACTGGCACAAAGTCAGTTGAGCTGCGCCTAGTTGGGTATGCATGGGTGTCCCTGATTTGGTTGAAGTAGTTGTTGAAGTACACTGGCACTACCCCGTGCACTATTCTGTGAACTAGGCACAGCCCTATCTGGTTTACTCTGTCTTCCACCTTAAGCCATCTCATGATCTCAAAGTGTGATGGGTCAAGGTGGGTTCGGGCAGGTAGCCTTAGTATTACCCTGATTAGCTTGTTTTGTGATGTCTGTAGTTTTATTTTCTGACTTTTGGGGGCACTGTTGTACCAGGAGCCACACGCATAGTCATAGTGACACTGTATGAGTAACATAGAGAGATACTTTCAGACAGAAAGAAGAGAATATCTTCTCCCTCAGCTCTAGAGGGTTAACTCCCTCTGCAGCTGCCCAAACCTCTTTGCTGGGCGAGGATTTGACACACTCACTTCCTGTCTCTCCACTCTCCTGCATCTCCCCTTCACTGTGTCCCTCTCAGCCAGAAATGTTCCTGCAGTGAACGGGTGGAGAACGTGGAACAGCTTGAAGCTAGACTAGCCTCCCAGCAGCGGCTTCTTTCGCAGGTGAAGGAGTCAAAGGACATGTCCGATATTCTCACGGCTTGGGGGGCGGATTTAGAATTTTCCCCCTAGCCTGCGATGAAAGCAATGATGTATCCAACAGAGCTCAGTTGTTTATTTTATTTTGCGAGGAATTGATGATGATATGAACATTACAGAAGAACTGCTTAAGCTCCAAAGTTTTATGGGCTAGATAAGAGGGGTGGATTTTTCATTTCAGTTCTTCACATTCTTTTTTTGTAATGTTGAAGTACAGTAAGCATATAAATCAAACTTTGTGGGAGCACTCAAACAATATTGCACAAAAAATAAATGTATTCTCAACCTATCTATCAACTGAAACCATTTTGGGGTTAGAGCAGCCGCACCCCCCCAGTATTTTCAGGTTACCCAGTATGGCCTTCTGTGGAAAAAGTTTGGACACCGCTGCTGTAGGGCCTCCACGATACACCCATCACAGACACGCTTCACCCTGTAGGGCCTCCACGATACACCCATCACAGACACGCTTCACCCTGTAGGGCCTCCACGATACACCCATCACAGACACGCTTCACTCTGTAGGGCCTCCAAGATACATCCATCACAGACACGCTTCACCCTGTAGGGCCACCACGATACACCCATCACAGACATGCTTCACCCTGTAGGGCCTCCAAGATACATCCATCACAGACACGCTTCACCCTGTAGGGCCTCCACGATACACACATCACAGACATGCTTCACCCTGTAGGGCCTCCAAGATACTGTACATCCATCACAGACACGCTTCACCCTGTAGGGCCTCCACGATACACCCATCACAGACACGCTTCACCCTGTAGGGCCTCCACGATACACCCATCACAGACACGCTTCACCCTGTAGGGCCTCCACGATACACCCATCACAGACACGCTTCACCCTGTAGGGCCTCCAAGATACACCCATCACAGACATGCTTCACCCTGTAGGGCCTCCAAGATACTGTACATCCATCACAGACACGCTTCACCCTGTAGGGCCTCCAAGATACATCCATCACAGACACGCTTCACCCTGTAGGGCCTCCACGATACACCCATCACAGACACGCTTCACCCTGTAGGGCCTCCACGATACACCCATCACAGACACTCTTCACTAACAACTGCTTTTTGTGTTCTGCTAGTCTGGGTGTAGAGGCCCTACAGGGTGAGATGACTGACAGTTAGGACTTTGTTGGTCTGTCAACATGGCAGAACCATCTGGGGTGTGAAGTCCCCCGAGGCCCAGTAAATACCCCCTCCCTGCCTATGCAGGAACTTCTGTGATCCTTCCCTCGTCACATGTATCATCCAGAGTTCTGGCCTCGTGAAAGGCTTTCTCTCTGTCACTGGCAGATGTACAGTACGGGCAGGAGTTTATAAATAGTTGTTCTTGCTGTAATGACTTCGCTAGGTGAGATGCCACCAAATTCCCACCACTGCTACCATATGTGACATAAGCACTTGCCATGAGAGGGAGTGCAATTAGCGGCGGCAACATGATGTCCGAACAGATGTGGGGAAGTGTTCCTCAGGAAGCCGGAGGCAGATGCATTTTCATCTCAGATGCTGTACTGGTGAACTATCCTGCAAGGAGAAAAATCGAATTCACTAGTATTTTTAGCAGAGAACAAGTGTTCTCAGCCATGTTGATTTTACTGATTTGCTGTCACCAATACTCCTATTAGTCCTAACTGCAATGTCTTCTGTTTGATTCATCATGTGGATATATCAAAACTAATTCCTCTGCCTAATGTATTTATTTGTGGTGAAGAAAAATATTTAAATAGCTTTGATTTCTTGAAAGATAAACTTCTTCCTTTTATTTGCAATACAGACTGACGGCTAACTCAGACTGCCAATGATCCGATTTTCTGAATTTTTATCTGACAACAATCACACCACTTATCAAATGAATAAAAGTATGCAGCAAGCACCATCACCTGTAGGGTTTTCTGACATGAAGGTGGATCAGGCTATAGTGTTGGGTCTCTCTTCTGCTTTGTAATAATCTTCACTCAACTTCATCAAATGGTTTTGCTCAGTACATAATATGATCTTGCTATCTCTGATTTTGGTCTGTTAGTCTTTTGAAGAGGGACACTTTTTATTTGTGGACGGGATGACTGGGCACCAGGTTTGCATTAGCTGTCTTTTCCCTGTGGAAGATGACACACTCGGGCTGAGAACAATTGACATCCCCAAACGTAAAGTAAATCCAAATGAGAAATAATTATCATGAAACAGTCTGTTCCGTTGGCTGGTTGGAGTGGCCGATATGCAAGAAATCTGTCATTTTTGGCTACACAAAGAGAGTCACTCATAAGTTTGCTAATAGCTAACTTGCTCATCATTTGAAGGATTTGACGTGCAGTGAAATATTCATTCATGTTTATTTAACCTTAATTTAACCAGGCAGGTTGCAAATACGTTCTTATTTACAGAGACAGCCTGGCAAGAGGTTGTTATCCTCTTGAGGGTGTATGGGGGGAGAAGTTCAGAAACATGAAACACTAATAAACAATAACTCAGAACTACGGGAACAATCTGCATGTGAACAGAATGTGACACCAGACAGTAGAAAGACAGAACAGCGAGACAGAAGATGAAGAGACAGCAATCAAAGCAAAAAACAACAAAGGGTGTAATGCAGCTATAGCAGTAATTGAAAGGTGCATAAAAAGCAATATATAAGACACTTGCACAGTTAAGAAATAATGATTTCCCCTTTCTGTTTCCAAAAGTAACTGCTATCACACAATGTGTGCAATATATACGTGTTAGGGTAGCGTTTAACTTGAGCCCAAGAGCAGAACACAGGGAGAGGAGAATGGGGCGGTTTAGGTTGTTTAATCCAAAGGTACCATGCAGACAGGGTTATAGAATGTACAGGAATGTGCGACAGGAGCACTCCTCGTGATTTACAGGAACGTCCAGGCGGGTGGTGTCTTGGGAGACAGCGTAGATGGAGCGGCAGGCGATCCTGGGCACAGGGAGACAGGGTTAGGACAAGGCAGGGAAACAGACAGAGTTGCAGTAGGTTACGTCCTCGTACCTAGGTAGGTGTAGCAACACTCGGACAGGGAGTGGCAGGAAACCCAGGTATCTTGTCAGGGCTGGTGATGACCTGACGAGTCTCAGGTGTGTCGATTGATCCCAGGTGACAGTGTGTGGAAGCAGCGTGTGGAGCAGCTGCCCATATAAGGGCATGGAAGCAGCAGGAGAGAGAGAGGCCCTGGCCGTGATTGTAACAATATGTTCCAAGGCGTCAGGGCTCACTGTCCACAGAGAGGCGTACAGAGACCATCGGAAGGTCTATACAAAGGCCCTCAGAGATGCATGGTCAACATTCTACTCCAACATCATCAATAACAGCCCCGGTAACTCCAAGCAACTTTGACTCCCACATTAAACACCTGTGCAAAACCTCATTCTTCCACCTTAGAAATATAGCCAGACTCTGTCCCACACTCACCCCTGCCAGATGCGGAAAAACTTGTTCACGCCTTTGTCTCCTCAAGGCTTGACTACTGCAACGCACTTTTCATTGGGATCCCTAGCAAGAGCATCCAGAAGCTCGGCCCTCATTTATCAACAATTCTTAGAAAGTGTTCTATTTTCGTTCTTAAGCACAGAATTTAGAATGTGTGTACGTACAGAAAAATCGGGATTTATCACACGTGCGTAGACGTGTCCCACGCACACCTGCAAGTACTCTGTGTTGATAAATATCACTTGATCTACGCTCCACGCTCGTGCACGGTTTTACGTATTTGCATATAGAACCGCCCGTAATTAACCATATACGGTAATGAAACACCCCCATGAAATGTGGAAACGTGGACTAAACCGAGCGAACGCCTGTGAGAAATACGCGACAGGCTGACAGACATGTACACGGTGATGTCGGAAACAGTCGGATATTATATCTATTAACTTCCTAAAGACCATTGCTGCCTGGGCAGCGCAAACACTAATAAAGACTGTTAACCACTGTTTGGCGTTGGTGTCATTAATAATAACCATGCTGGAATATGAATGCCCTTTTTCGCTTCGTTCTTTTAAAGTTCGATTACCCAGGGATTAAAGTTCTCCGTCAATTTTCTACCTGCATGGTTTAATATGATTTGTAGAGGCATACAATCTATTTTGATGTCGGTATTAGGTATAGCCTATATAAATTATATATGCATAGCCTACATTATGCAACAGTAATTTGCGGATAACGCAGCATGGCACAGACATGTCACACGGAGCCCCGCGCCTGCATACAGTAAACTAACTTGATCGTTAATATAACTGTTGTCCTTGTATCTTTACGCGTATGAAAACATTAAATAATATGTATAGGCTATAGGCCGTCGTTTTGCCTTAATAGCCTATATTCTCAAATGGCATTTAACCGTTTCGGGGCCAACCACGGATAAATCCGTGTTTCGGATCCAACGGTTGAGGACCAAACCACGGACATGTCCATGGCATGGTTGTTTTGGCTTTTATTCCATTGTAATAACCTACTCTATGTCACCGAGCTGCACTGCAGATCTACCCTCCTCTTCGAATTCTGAAAAGTGCATTACCGGCCAGATCCTCTTAGGGGCGCTGTCTCGATAATGCAGTGTGCCCTGTGGCAGAACAGTGCACTCTTTTTTTTTTACTTTCAATGTAGTTTCTAGTTAGCTGGATTCTGGATGTGCAGCCTAGTAGCTTGGAATACGTTTTGCGACGCCGAATTCACTATGCAGTAAAGGAATATATCATCAGCCAATGGACATATGGATCTACCGGATGGCGATCGATAACTGGGAAATGCTTTGGGGGATCCAACCGGCCCACGGTAAGATCTTTTTCATGTAAATTACATGCTGATCAGGGCTTGTTATGATAGCCATCCACCCAATCAGCGAATGAGGCTAATGAGGCTAACGCGGTTATTGGTAATCAATAATCAGAAGCGACGTCCCCCGCCCCCCCCCCTTTCATGCATTCATGGTGGACCATCATACCGATCATATGCAGTTTGAGTTTTAACTGTAGCTTCTGTATATCCGAAATGCCATTGGATTTAACGTTAGTAGCTATTAGCCTTGTATCTCGCGTTCCAGGAAATATCCCAGCCGAAATCCCTTATAACGCTTATATTCAAGACGCTATAAAATGAGAACGTATTGATGAAAAAATTATTTCTTTAAGCCATTTTGAAGGGACGGTTTATGGTCTCAATTGACAATGAGAATGGACAGATAGCAATACTATAAAGTATAGATTTAGCTCTACAAACAGCCCCACGTCTGTTTACATTTGCCGGTCCTCTAGAGATTTATTAGACGCATCCCGAATGTGTTAAACAGTACGTCTATGTCATGTATGTCATTATGATTAATTGAAAATGGGGGACCCTGATGTAAACAAGACGAAAGTCTTTCTCTGGTCTGCATCCCCTTAACAATTGTGTGTATTGAGCTGTAGCCTGTACTGTATTGAACCCATTCTGCAATCTGTTAATGAAATTTTCAATCAATCAATCAATCAGTCTACGTCACTTTCCAATCTGCCTCGATATGCCCTGTCACTCTGGGACTCCACTCAGGTACTCCATTCTGGCTGGTTCTGAAAACTCCCGCCTCGCTTGTGATAGGACCATGTACCTGTTCATAAACATAATGATCTCACTATGTGTAGAAATACGACGGTAGAATAACCATCTATTTGCATCCCCTACATGTACATTCACTGACAATGGACATTATCCAGTTTTGCTGGTTTTCTAATCTGTTATATGTCTGATTCACTCGCGGCTCACACTGAAAATAGACCAGATGCTCAAAGTGTCACTGCAGATTGTGAGCCGATCCCGGCGCTTCAGGGCCTTTCGTAGCATTTCCTCGTCGAGTGTGCCAGCCCAGTTAGGAAAGGAGTGGACTGCATATGCAGTCCATTTGTGGTGGCTTTGTGGTAGCTTTGGCTAACACTGTCTCACAGTTTAAACTGAAACTGAAAGCAGATAATGACACACACACACAGAAACACACAAACACAGAAGAGGGGTTGTGGGACAGTGAGTGGAGAGACAAAGAAAAGAGAGAGTAACAGCAGTTACTACAGCAAGGTGATAGAGAGATACGGGTCCGAGACAGGTACAAACAGAGACAGAATGGTTTGAAATCATGGATTTAAAATGTCCAACAGTTGCCAAGCCAGACGCACTGCTCACACAACGTTCGCCGTGCTTCGGCCCTTGTCTGTTCCCGGTGTAAGGTGCAGCGTGACTTTGGCGTCAATCGCTTCTCATCCGACCCGACGACGTAGCAACGGATGGGAATCTCCCGCCCCTCCCTTGCCAGCCAGGGCTCTACAGCAGTGGTCCCCAACCGGTACCGGTCCGTGAGGCATTTGTTACCGGGCCTCACAGAAAGAATAACATTTCTCGCCTGTGCCTCTTGACAGTACGTCAAGACGCTTGTCTCGGTCACGTGATAGTTACTAAAAAAATAAGCCTGCAAACTAACGTTAGCTAAAATGAATAAAAAACAAACGTCTTTGCAAAGGACCAACTGAGGAGCGAGCATACGACCTCCAAGAAAAATAAAGCTTCTTTTACTCGACAATACCAGGAGTCATGCTTAAAATACGGGTTTATCGCAACAGGTGACTCTCACGCGATAAGTCCTCTTTGCATAATATGTAGCGACAAGCTAGCAAACAAGGCAATGAAGCCTTCAATACTGCTTCGGTACATCGAGACCAAGCACCCTGGTTTAAAAAATAAGCCTTTGTCACTTACTGTACCTGTGCGACATATTCAATCTGCTCAACGAACTCAATCTGTCACTTCAGGGGGAAATGACAACTGTGTTCAAGTTGGAAGATAAAGTAGCTGCATTCAAAGCCAAGCTGGAATTGTGGGGGTGGCAAGTGGACAGAGGGATATTTGACATGTTTCAAACATTAGCAGGGATTTTGGAGGACACCGACTGATTCTGCATAATGGTGAGTTGTGTTTTTCATGCACTTAACATTCTGTTGCTGCTGTTCATGTGTTATGCACCCGCCGTGGTGCTGCATGGAAATCGTCTTTCTCTCTCTGTGCCGTATTAACAGTATCATTCATCAGTAGTGCCGAATTTCTCAGTTCTCCGCTTGATATAATTCGTTCGCTCATAACATGTTAAATGTTATTATAACAGACTGCTGTTTAATGTCGGGCCGACTGCCCACAGACGGACTTTCGGAACCTTCATTTGGGAGAAATAAATAATACGTAATAATAATAAGTATAATAATAAGTAAGACAAGTTTAACGAATGCCATATAAATCGATAGTTTATTACGAAGCTGCCACACCTTGAAGTGCCGGTCCGTGAAAATAATGCCAACATTAAACCGGTCCGTGGTGCAAAAAAGGTTGGGGAACCCTGCACTACAGGAGGCATGCTCTCTCGGCACAGACTCACAAGTCTTAATTGTAGTTACAGATTGAAGAGCGTTGCGTGGTTGCAATGATGTCAATCCCATCATATTCTGGGCAACAGTCTGATTCTCATTATCACTATGAGAATCCTGTGTCCTGTCACTGTGGTAAAGGCTTGGATGATGCGCTCAGTGAGCTTAAAAGCTTACACCCACCCCCTCCAGGGGTGACGCCGACGTGGAGGTGAAGTAGAGCTGTGTTACCAGACAGCGTGATAGCGACGGTCCACGCGGACAGGTTTTAACTATGGCTCATAAAGCCGACCCAGTGGCTAGGCTCTCTCCCCAGCCACAGAAACATACACTGTGAGCTGATGGAAAGGACGGTGGAGTCTCTACCCTGTCAGGGACATCCCAGTCCACCGGAGGGAACCAGCGTGCCATCTCCCAGTCTTCGAACCAGTGTTCCATTTTGCTTTAGTTTTAGTGGAAATTTGTCACATTTTTGTCATTGGAATTATTGTTAGTTTAAGTCTTGTTTTAGTCAAAAAGTCTATAGAGCTTTTGTTAGAGCAGTGTAGAGAAGTGTAGAGGAGTGCTAGAGCAGTGTTAGAGCAATGTAGAGCAGTATTCTAGCAGTGTTAAAGCAGTGTTAGAGCAATGTAGAGCAGTATTATAGCAGTGTTAGAGCAGTGAAGATCAATGTTAGGGCAGTGTAGAGAAGTGTAGAGCAATGTTAGAGCAGTGTAGAGAAGTGTAGAGCAATGTTAGAGCAGTGTAGAGCAGTGTTATAGCAATGTAGATCAATATTATAGCAGTGTTAGAGCAGTGAAGAGCAATGTTAGAGCAGTTTTAAAGCAGTTTTAGAGCAGTGTTAGAGCAGTGAAGAGCAATGTTAAAGCAGTTTTAGAGCAGTGTTAGAGCAGTGAAGAGCAATGTTAGAGCAGTGTAGAGGTGTGTTAGAGCAGTGTTAGAGCAGTGTAGAGCAACGTAGAGCAGTGTTGGAGCGATGTAGAGCAATGTAGAGCAGTGTTAAAGCAGTGTAGAGGTGTTAGAGCAGTGTAGAGAAATGTTAGAGCAGTGTAGAGCGGTGTTAGAGCAGTGTAGAGCGGTGTTAGAGCAGTGTAGAGCCATGTTAGAGCAGTGTAGAGCGGTGTTAGAGCAGTGTAGAGCCATGTTAGAGCAGTGTAGAGCAGTGTAGAGCGATGTTAGAGCAGTGTAGAGCGGTGTTAGAGCAGTGTAGAGCGGTGTTAGAGCAGTGTAGAGCCATGTTAGAGCAGTGTAGAGCCATGTTAGAGCAGTGTAGAGCAGTGTAGAGCAGTGTAGAGCAGTGTAGAGCAGTGTTAGAGCAGTGTAGAGCGGTGTTAGAGCAGTGTAGAGCAGTGTAGAGCAGTGTAGATCGGTGTTAGAGCAGTGTAGAGCGGTGTTAGAGCAGTGTAGAGTGGTGTTAGAGCAGTGTAGAGCGGTGTTAGAGCAGTGTAGAGCCGTGATAGAGCAGTGTAGAGCGGTGATAGAGCAGTGTAGAGCCATGTTAGAGCAGTGTAGAGCCGTGTTAGAGCTGTGTTAGAGCATTGTAGAGTGGTGTTAGAGCAGTGTAGAGCAGTGTAGAGCAATGTTAGAGCAGTGTGTGGTGCTAGAATATTTATTCTTGCCTCCAAGAAGCACTTGTACTTGAAATCAACAGTGAGGGTAAACAAATGCAAGAGGGCTCTACTACACAAAGCTCATGCCTCACCTAGAGTCCTGTAATCAGCATTGCAAGTCTTTGTCTGAGCCGCACCTAGACTCCGGTAATGAGCTGGGTAGGTCTTTGTCTGAGCCTCACCTAGACTCCTGTAATGAGCTGAGGTGGTTGGGCTTTGTCTGAGCCGTACCTAGACTCCTGTAATCAGCTGGGGTAGGGCCCTTCTAAACAATTGTTCACAATATGTTTATTACATTTTTTAAATGTTTATAAACAATACAAACACAACTAAAACATCTGAAAGAAAGAAAGAGGACAACAAGAAGGGGGGGAAAGCAGACATGAACTGACATTGGGCTTCCAGCTTCTCTTTCAAATGGACCACAAAATAAGTTCAATCGTGTAGCAAGCATCTTAGCTAGCAGCTTGGCATCCACATCGAAAAGGCTGACAGGTCTATATGAGCCTGGTTCCTTAGGGTCTTTACCTTACTTTAATGGAATTGATATAGATGAATGATAAAAGGTAGGAGGAAGGGCTTTGGCCTTGGAGGCCGAAGCCCTCGGGACATTATATTGGAAAAGGCCTTGAAAAATTCAGATGTAAACCCATCGAGGCCTGGGGCTTTGGAGCTTTGCATGCTTTTGATTGCTTGTGTTATGTCATTAAGAGAGATCCAGGTTCATCCAGGCTGGCCTTAATAACTCTTGTAGTTTGGGTATTTGTAATTCATCTAGAGATTCATCAATTAATGAGGGATCTCATTTGGATTCCAAAGTATAGAGATTAATTTCCAGTTGGTCATTAATAATTTCACCAGAGGTCTTGTGAATTCCCTCTACAAGTGTTGAGGAGGTGTATCTGGTGGGCCAGTAGATGTCCAGCCTTTTCACCCTGCTCATAGAATCTATGTTTAGACTGTAGTATTAGCTTATCTGATTCACCAATGGAAAGAAGATCAAATTCTGCATGGAGTGTTTCTCTGAAATATCAGACAAACGTTGAATACTTTGCATGGGGCATATTTAGTATAAGAGATTATTTACCCACTGATATAAGCCTTAACACTTTGGATGCCAGCCACGCGTTTTGTCGTTAGTTCATGCCGACCATTGAGTGCCCGCCAACGTTATATAGCGTTTGTTTGTCGTATTTTCTTTTATTGGCGATTTGAATTCATATTTCATCAATCGAGCCTCAAATTAGTGTTGCAGACTCTCTCTGAGCTCAATTGGGAAGATATCGCCCCCTATCGTCTCTCCTGTGTAACTGCACTCCATTACTTTAGACTGATGGGGGGGGGGGGGGGGGGGGGCAGTTTCCTCATTTTACTTTTCTGTCGAGCCAACTGAAGAATCCATTGTGATCGCCGGCCCGGAAAACGTGTGGATTATGTATTTACAGTACCCAATGCTGAATCAATAAACGCGATCGATATTTGGAATGGCGATCAGGAATTGGAATAATCTTTTTGGATAACATCTGATCTGAGGTAAGGAATCTATTTTACCAGTCTTGGGATAATCAGAGCTATTTTCACCTATATATCAGCGTTTGCCCTACGAGTGTGTGTGTGTGTGGCTGTGCGAGCAATCAGGAAATGAGATAATCGATATTTCAGCCCGCTTCTATAGCGTGCATAAGTACACATATACTATCGATAATCTAGCGTTTATTTGAAAACGATTCATAAATAGGCCGAAAAATGACAACGTTTTTGTGTATTCCAGAATATTCCAGTAAATGCCTTGGTAGCACTTTATAATAACACCCTGTTATAATACATTTATAAGGTATTTGTAGATAATGAACTAATCATGAACAAACCATTTATATACATTCATAAATGATTATTAAATCATTTATAACTATATTTGTATAACATTTACAGATTAGTTCTACATTATTTATAACTCATTATCAACATTGTTTGTACTTGATTTGTTCATCATTAAATAATGTTGTTTAATGTGTAGTAACACATTTGTAGATGCTTTGAAAAATAGATATGAAAAAACTACTATAGTGTATCTCCATTTATTTTTCATGTTCAACAAATGATTTGTTAAGACATTCATAAAACATCTATAAATCATTTGCAGATGCTATCGTGGGGGCCAATCTAAAGTGAAGCCTATTCATCATTAACAACTGTCTAATACAGTTAATTATTTGTTTACTTTTTCATCACATGTTACAAATGTTGTAGGCAGCTTTCGGATACACCCTTCTTTGTGACATCAAACAGTGACAGAATTAGGACTAAAGTTAAATGCAATTTTATTAACATATAAAATACATGTGCATGACATAGTGTAACATCGGGGGGCACTAGGACCCAGGAGTACCCTGGCCAGGTATTGAAGAGTATCTAGAGAGGAAGTCTCACGCGAGCGAGACTTGACGTCACGTGTGTTGCCGTCTGTTTGAATGCAAGCACAAGTTATCCGTGCTGCGTCTATACTTTCGCTTTTAATAAGGTATGAGCAGGTAAACACCTTTTTTTGTTGGTAAATCTATTCCATCATTTGCGACCTACAAACAACTCTTATATGTTGTGTAGACGTTCGTGTAGATGTGGTGGCCGCTAACGTTACATTTGTGTGCTCAGTGTGCTCAGTGATGATGACACGACACAAATAATTATTACTCTTGTGTGTCGTGTCGTCATCACATACATACTGAGCACTGAGCACACAACATATTTGTTGTTTGTAGGTCGGAAATGATGGAATAGATTTACCAACTAAAAAAGGTGTTTAACCTGCTCATACCTTATTAAAAGCGAAAGTATAGACGCAGCACGGATAACTTGTGCTTCCATTCAAACAGACGGCAACACACGTGACGTCAAGTCTCGCTCGCGTGAGACTTCCTCTCTAGATACTCTTCAATACCTGGCCAGGGTACTCCTGGGTCCTAGTGCCCCCCAATGTTACACTATATGTCATGCACATGTATTTTATATGTTAATAAAATTGCATTTATCTTTAGTCCTAATTCTGTCACTGTTTGATGTCACAAAGAAGGATGTATCCGAAAGCTGCTTACAACATTTGTAACATGTGATGAAAAAGTAAACAAATAATTAACTGTATTAGACACTTGTTAATGATGAATAGGCTTCACTTTAGATTGGCCCCCACGATAGCATCTGCAAATGATTTATAAATGTTTTATGAATGTCTTAACAAATAATTTGTTGAACATGAAAAATAAATGGAGATACACTATAGTCGTTTTTCATATCCATTTTTCAAAGCATCTACAAATGTGTTACTACACATTAAACAACATTATTTAATGATGAACAAATCAAGTACAAACAATGTTGATAATAAGTTATAAATAATGTAGAACTAATCTGTAAATGTTATACAAATATAGTTATAAATGATTTAATAATCATTTATGAATGTATATAAATGGTTTGTTCATGATTAGGTCATTATCCACTAATGCGTTATAAATACTTTGTAAATGGTATACAAATATAGTTATAAATGATTTAATAATCATTTATGAATGTATATAAATGGTTTGTTCATGATTAGTTCATTATCTACAAATACCTTATAAATGTATTTTAACAGGGTGTTATTATTATTATTATTATTATTATTATTATTATTATTATTATTATTATTATTATTATTAATATTATTAATATTAATATTATTATAAGTACCAATGCCTTTTATCATGGAATCTTTATATTTTCCTTGAAAACGAGAGCTTTTCAAAATGCTATCAAATGGAAATGAAGCGATTAAAAAACAATCCGTTTCGACAATGTTGACTGCAAACAAGTCATTGATAAACGACGGGCAGATTAGACACATAGCCATAATTTAAGACAGAGATTATGCGTTCACAACGCTATCATTGAAGTGGGTGGTGGCATTTAACAGGGTTTTACCATGTTAACCAGTGGTACTGGAAGTGTTAAGAGCCTCCCAGAGTTCCTTTAGACACTTCGCCATTGTCATTAACCATTGGGCTGAAATATACTCAATGAAAGCCCTATCTGTCAGCAATAAGTTATTAAATTGCCAGAAGGCAGCTGTAGATTTGTGTTTAAATTCTAACTGTATTAAATAGGGGGCATGGTCCGAAATTACAACTGCTTCATATTCACACTTCCTGACTTGTGGCAGGAATTTTAGATCTATTAGAAAGTCAACTATTATTATTTTAGAAAATATTCTATATATTTTTTTTGATATAGACAGTGGTTGATTTATTTTCAAAGATCTGTCCAACTCTGGTTTCAGGACATAGTTGAGGTCTCCCCCCATAATTAAATGATGGAAACTCAAATTATTATTATACAATATTATTACAATTATTATTATATATTATTATACAATAGAGAGCATCTTGACCGGCAACATCACCTCCTGGTTTGGGAATAGCACTGCACAAGACCGAAGCAGACTACAAAGAGTGACACGTTCAGCCGAACGCACAATTGGAGGGGGGCTCCCCACCCTCCAGAACATTTACTACAAGCGTTGCAAGGGCAAGGCTAAGAGAATCATTAAAGACTCCAGTCACCCGAACAACTGCCTCTTTGAACTGCTGCGGTCAGGCAAGCGATACCGGAGTCTCAAGGCGAGCACAGAAAGACTCAGAAGAAGCTTCTATCCCCAGGCCATCAGGCTGCTAAACGAACAATGAATGAACACTACACAACAACAACCACCAAACGCACATAGCACACACATCCACACGCACACACTCACTTTAAACAAACACACTGTAGCACCCACTCCACACACTTATAGCACACACCCACTTTAAACAAACACACTGTAGCACCCACTCCCCACACTTTATATTTATGGATGAAGGATTGCACTACAACTCGTACACCTTACTGTAAATTGTACCTAAAATTGTACCTCATCCCATTTCTGCTTTGCACTAGATAGTACTGTACATTAGTACACTGCATAGTATTGTGTATTGTATATTATATGGTAACTCAGAACATTGTACATATGTCTATACCGAACACTGTGACCTCATTTTTCTTCTTCTAAATTCATGCTATATTATGTTATTATGTTATTTGATACTATCTTGTCTAGCACAGTCTCTGGAGCGTAACAGTAAGAAGCATTTTGTATGAAAGTATTCTGTACTTCTGTATGACAACTATTAAAGAACTTGAACTTGACTTGAATTAGGGATTGCTGGTCATAGCAATGTAAATAACTTGCCATCTTCAAAATTTGGACTAACCAAAATAAGTTATATAACTTCCCCACTACCACCACACACTCTCCCTGGCTATCAGGGAAAGATTGGGTACAAACAAAATGGGTATTCTTATTTATCAAGATCGCTGCGCCTCTGGATTTAAATTGGAAGCGGGAATGAAACACCTGACCTACCTAGCCTTTATGCAATGGCCATGATCTTGATTAGTGATGGGGAGTCCGGCTTTTTTCAAAGATTCTGCTCTTTTGGCTCGGCTCTCTTAGAAGAGCCAGCTCTTATGGCTCCCAAATGGCTCTTTTTATCCATATCCATTACAAAAAAAGACAGTTACTATTGTTTAACATTTTAATTAGAGCTGGGCCGTTAACGGCGTTAACGTGCTGCGTTAACGCGAGACTAGTATCGCGCGATAATATAATTGACGCCGTTAATCTAATTCTCAAAGTTGGGTCTGGGAGTATGATGTATTGTCCTTAAATACTTGCAGTAGTGCTGTAGTACCCGGAAGTGATTGCACGTATAGTACATGAGCTGTAGTCTGAATAATGTGTCAAACTAACTAACTAAGTGGTCCGGTAATCATTGTTATACAGGTGAGGTTAAGAAGTCCTCAGGATATAACACAATTCGGCGATGAGGACGTCTGAATCTGCGCAATGCAAGAGAAGTCCGTCGGGACCTTTGTTTACCATGTTAGCTTAGCGAGTTAGCATGTTAGCTCACGTCGTGGCCCGGCACTTGGAAACATCTACAAGAAGAGGAAATCCACTTTACACACTAAAGGAAGGATCGACTGGACTATCATGAGTGTTTACAACAGAAATGGCTTGGGTTATTGGAAATATTGGACCGTTTGATGACAATGTGGAGTTATGGAACTGTTACACTGAGCGTTTTGATTACTTCATTATAGCTAATGGAATTGAAGAGGACAAAGCAGTTCCCACATTTCTGACTGTAATGGGGCCCGGGACATTTAATTTGTTGAGAAACCTGCTTCTGCAGCAGTGTGTGTGAGTAGCCAGTCTGCGAGAGACTGTTCTCTTTATCAGGCCATATTGTGCAGAAGAGGAGAGCTAGTTTGTCACCAGCCAATGTGAACAAGCTGGTCTGCCTGAGTGACTGGTGGAAGAAGGAGAAATAGAGATTGGACTGATTGAGTCAAGCCATGTCACATAGTTCAAGTTCAAGTTTGAAATGCTCCTGAGAGTATGTGCTAGATACTGTACTGTTCTGTACTGGTAATATTATTTATTTGTGTTAACTTCTGAATAAAACAATTTATTAAACACACGTACATCTTATTGAACATTATTTTGATATTTCATTACCAATTATCATAGCAAAACAGCTTTTTCAAACAGTCTGTAATGCATTTTGGAAACGGGAGATGGGCTCATGGTGTAATGGGCCACCTGGCCTGAGAAACGTAAGGAGGAAAGAAAAAGTAAGGACTTACTTCTGGTCATTATTTGGGTAGAACACACATATTTTGAATGCCTTCGGCAGACTATTTTTTTTGAGTCATTTTAATCTAGATTAATCTAGATTAATTCCAGGATTGCAGGTAGATTAATCTAGATAAAAAAATGTAATCTATTCCCAGCTCTAATTTTAATCAAATCTTTAATGAAAAACTGAACACAGAACCACAGCAAACAAATCAAATAAATAAACAACTGAACACAGAAACACAGCAAATAAATAAAGTTCTGCACTCAGCGTTGCAGTCTCCAATATTGTTAAAATAAATTTTCTATGTTCACTAATTTCTTAACTTTTTCCTGACTCTTATTTAAATCTGGCTCCCTGTCTCTCTATGTCGTTCTGTGTGTGTGTGTGTGTGTGTGTGTAGTGTACCTGGCCTGTAGCTACCACTACACTCAGGGCTAGATCCACAAAGAATGGATTGCACGGAGCAAGTTGCACCCTTACTTACAATTCATTATGAATTTTAAATGGGGGACCCTGATGTAAACAAGACGAAAGTCTTTCTCTGGTCTGCATCCCCTTAAAGGGCTCCGCCCATAAGCACTTTGAGTGACAGTCAGCCCACACAGTCTGCGACTGGTAGACAGAGAGAGATAGAGAGAGAGAGAGAGAGAGGGGGGGTGGGAGAGAGAGAGAGAGAGAGAGAGAGAGAGAGCTGAGAGAGAGAGAGAGAGGATTCACTTCCTTGTGTGCGTCCAGCAGACCAGGGGCTGTTGCAGTGAAAAAAGACAGGCCGTTATTGATAAGGCCCCCCCTACCCTCTCTCCCTCTATCATTCTGCTCTCCGCGGGGCGGTGTTTCTGTGCGGGTCCCCTTCTCTCTCTCTCCCTCTCCCGTTCGATGGTGTGTGCCGCGCGGCAGCTTGTGCTCCCGAATCGGGGGGGGGGGGGGGACCTGCGTGCGGAGTGTTTGCACAGTGGTCTCTCCCTCTCTCTCTCTGTCTCTCCCTCTCTCTCTCTCTCTCCCTCGCAGAGTGCATGCAGAGGTGTCGGGTTTCACTCTGCCTCGCAGTATGAGGAAGTGGTTTCCACTCGCTGTGTAGTCTAGGTAGATTGTGGGCGGGAATTAGCTCCAACCACAGAGCCAATCGCATCACTGTCCGCTTACCCAGGGCCCCGGTGACGTCACGATATGCCTCAAATCAGGATGACCTAATTAAATCTAGCAGGAAATGGTCTGAGCTGAATGAGAGCAATCCGCCAATATGGTATTTAGACACAAAAACACATTGATACTAACTCCTATTACTATGATACAATGCTAGAGACTGAAAAATGACATTTATAATGCATGTCACCTGTGTATTGAGCCGTACTGTATTGTACCCATTCTGCAATCTGTTAATAACATTTTCATTCAATCAATCACCGTGCAGGATCTACTGTAGCCCTCACTGTCTTTGGAGAAATATATTTGTTATTAATAATTAATGGTATGATCCTAGTCTGTCCTCGCATGTGATTGGCCGCATGGTGTCAAAATAAAGTCCCGCCCTTACCTGCATTGGATTCTCATGCCCAGCTGGATCTTTACTTTCCAACCACCAGAGCTCCGTATCTGGACTAGGTTAAGTAGACGTTGAGTTCTAAACTATTTCACCTCCAAATGAATTAGCGTATGTTTGTTAAAATATGCCGTATACAGTAAATTAAGTCCTGCCCTTCTAATTTTTTATTCATCACTCACTGGGAATGCTTGCTATAAAGCAAATAGAAACACTCTGGACAATGAGTGGATTGATTCTGTCAACATACCTTAATCAATCTACCAAGATGTCTCGTAACTTTCAATGTGTTTTATATAGTCTAAATACATTGTTTTATGTAGTAGATGGCACTTCTTGTTTGTGTTTAGGCATGTCTCTGTGTGCAATATGCACCGCGGACCTGGAGCTCTCCTCTCCTCTCCTCACGCACACACAGATTGGATGACAGCTCATTAGATCAACCTGGTTCTACCAATCATAATCATGCAATGTACTGTATGGATGTGCAGATTTAGCAAAGTGAGCCAAATCATTTGTCCTTTTGTTATGTCTTTGACATCATCATTTAGCTTTTTATTCGTTAACGAAAATGGTAATACATTTCGTCCTAGGTTTTCTTACCAAAGGGTAATTTCTATTTAGTTATCGTCTCGTCTTCGTCATGGCAAAAATGCCATTGATGAAAATCTTTCATAATATTTCTTATTATTATAATTTATTTTACAAAATGAACACTGCCTCGGACTGCAGTGCATGGCTTGGATGCTGAGAGATTGAACCTAGATAAATTAAGTAATTCAGTTAAGTCCTCAGTGAATAAAACCATCCATAGTGTGCATGCCTAGTACACTACCACTGGTTACGCAGTGAAGTGGCACAGGCATGGTGTGTGGCGAAGTCTCTAGTTCCGATATCCTGTCCTTTGGATTCAGCTATTTCCACTTGTCACCAAGGTTGTATGATGTTTTTGTATACACTGTACATATTAATTGCACAACATATATTTCCCTTTCTTTCACCTCATTTGTTGTTGGCATTGGTTTATTCTTCCCTCGGTTCATTTATCCCAGGTTACATTAATCTGTTGTTAGTTACCCCTTCCCCTTAACTTACTCTTGCGTGAAAGAGACTAGGAAGGGGGGCTGAAGGTCACTTACCAATTTATATGCTGCAGGTGGGGACGTGCCCTGGTCAGTGATAGGTGCTCAGTGATAGGTGCATGGAGTAAAGTTATTTCAGTCTGCGCCAATTGGCGCCAGGAGTAGTCTAATAGGCGAAGCAAAACGATTCACCAAATATCGTAACTAGGGTTATGTAAATAGCCTCCCGTTGGTTGGTTTGTGCATGCATGTGTTTGCTCAATCACTTCCTCTGTCAAACAGTTGTGGAAACTGTAATGCTGGATTCACAATTCATACACTCCACAACTGCTCATCCTTCAGTGCACCTATAAAGTGCTTGTGTAATTTCCATATTCTCTGATATCCTAGGTCTAGTTTGTGGTTGTAAAGTCTCATGCGGCTGTGATTATCCTTGAGGTTATAATATGTTATTTTATACGGTGAGTGTTGTGAAGGGCCAGATTAAACTGAATATATATATGTATCGTTTGATATACCTTGTATATTATTTATATATATACACGGAATATCCCTTTACCTGCGTACCAACCAGAGTAATATTCGCTCTCCTATTGGACAGCGACCCCAGGCGCCAACGACCAAGCCCCCAACGGCAAGTTCAAAGGCAACTCCGGGCATGTCAGTACATGCCCAGAGTCTGCGTAGTAATACGAGACAAGAACTGAGGTTGGGACTAGATATTCACTTACGTATAAATACGGCGCAGGTGTAAACGGCAGTACCTTACCTTACCAAAACCTAGTAAAGCCTTCACCACGAGTCAACGTGCAGTGAAGTGAGCAACTTTGCATCTAAATAGAGCATTGAGAACCGCGTGCGAATAGAATGTTAAAGTGTCAGAGTTTAACGCAGTAACGTTGAGTTCGACTTAATCTAATGTGAAGTAATAGTCGATCATTTATTGGATATCGTGCGGCTACAGTTCTTCCGTGACCAGCATTACCATCGGTTCGTCGTGTCTTTAGCTAGTGCACTTATCCAGGCTGTGCGGCCTAAATCCGTGCCCACACCCGAGGAGTCCTAGGCGAGAACCGTTGGATATGTACACAGGAGAATCGGCACCGGCGAATGCAGAACCATTTCTGGTTGGATTATATTGCTTTGGGACCGTGACCACCGAAGAAGAGCACCGTTGATTCCACTGTCGTTTGGGATTTAACCTCGTGAGGATCACCACTCGGGCCCGCCTCGTGGAAGGGGCTGGCTAGCTGTTGTCAATGCTGTCGAGCATATTGGATTACAACTATTGCTTTGTCTGCTGTTCAAGGGAGTACAAGCACCGGCTCCTGTATCTGGAGCCTCTTTATTCCTCGTTGACTCAGACTGGGTACCCGAACATTCCTCTACCCCTCCCGGCTTTACACCTGGAGGGAACCCAGTGTCTCCAGTTGGTACCGGTGTGGCCCATATAATTGCTATACCACAGGTGGCGTCAGCTTAGACCCATCATAGTATTCCTACTATTCTCATTGACTTATGCTCTTGACTGACTTTACGTATATTCTTCGCCATACAAGCGCAAGCCTAATTCTCAATCTGTAACCTAACGTTGCTTAATAATAATAAATAACCCTCCAATATAATTTATGTGTCAATGCCGTATTCTTGTGTGGGTGTTCACCATCAATATTTGATGTACTGTTTGGCCAGTAATTAAAGTACATAACTAGTAGTGGTTTAATATATCACAATCTTTAATACAGTCAGGGTTTTGTAACCCCTCAGTTACAATTGGTCCTTCGAGCCGGAGGGTATCAGTGTAATATTTAATATAATATTAATATTAACCATGGCCAGCGGTGAACACTCCCCAAGCGGCTCTCCCAAGCTAGAACGCCCGCAGCGCAAACGTCAGCCACCTCCCTATCTGGAGGAATTCGCTGTCGTTCTACCACCTAGCTTATCTAAACAGACGTTAAATACGGATAAAGCGGATAGTCAAAGCATGTCAAATCCTATCGACCAGGCGACCCTGCCAGTAGAGACCCCAGTGGGTTCTAACGAAACTGACTCAGCTCACGGGGGGGACCAGGTGGGACATGACATGACTATACCTCCGGACAGCGTCACCGGGATAGTCCCCGGAGCGCTCCAGGATAAAGAAAGTGCTCCAGGGACAGAACCCGACACACAACCAAGTGAAGAGAAGCGCGCCCAGGAGATGGACCTCGGGGCGCGCCAGGAGAACAGATCTCCAACGAGCACTGTCAGAAGCCGATCACCTCCGTCAGTGTCATCCCCCAGCGAGGCGGACCAGATACTGGCGCAAGCCTTGATCGCCACCCTGACAGCCTCCACCGAACGCGATCGACTTCAAGCAAAGACGCTTAGTGAGCGCGAACACTCCGCCACGGAAAGAGAGCGCCTCCACGCGCAACTCCAAGCGCAAGCCCTTAGTGAGCGCGAACACTCTGCCGTGGAACGAGAGCGCCTCCGGGCGCAACAATTAAGTGAGCGCGAACACTCTGCCATGGAACGAGAGCGCCTTCAGGCTCAACAGACGAGCGAGCGCGAACAATGAGAGCGCCTCCAGGCGCAACAAGCAAGCGAGCGCGAACACTCTGCAGCGGAGCGAGAGCGCCTTCACGCGCAACTCCAAGCGCAAGCCCTGAGTGAACGCGAACACTCTGCAACCGAACGAGAGCGCTTCCAGGCGCAACAACGGAGTGAAGACGACCGCATAAGACTGGAGGAGAGACGCCTTCAGACGGAAGAGAACAATGAAAGAGACCGCGCCAATGCACAGCGCGACGCCGCCAATGCCCAGCGCGAAGCAGAGCGCGACGCCGCCAATGCCCAGCGCGAAGCAGAGCGTGACCGGCTGCAGGCGCAGATGATAGAACAATTGATTGCCAGGGCGACACCCCCTCTCTCCGCACGGAGCTCCCGGAGATCATCACGACAAGGGTCTAGGGCACCTTCCCCTACCAGACAAAGCGACCCGGGACCCGGCCAACAGGAGGATCCTGTCTACGTCTCCGACCCCCCTCCCCGACCGGTCCATACGAGACCCAGCCACCGGGAAGAACCGGCCTACGTCGCCGAGAGACTGACTAGAAGACTTCAGGACCTAGAAGAGGAAGAGGAAGAGGAGGAAAGTCAAGCCCACCAGCAGCAACGTACTCTGGACCAGGAGGCCCAGTACAGCCCAGACTTCAGCCCCGAGTCACTGCACTACAAACCCCCGACTCAACTCACGGGTGAGTTTGACGTACAGTCAGCACCGAGGAACAGCACCTGGGTACCCGGCCTCTGGTACCCACCAAGTACCAACCCACGACAACACGTACGGGGAGACTCGCCCAGGAGGCCTCTTCCCCTACGCTCACCAATGTGCCAGCCATCCATGGCATCGTACCTTGGCACACCGACGTTCCCAGACTTTACGCGCGAGGACAGAGCACAGTACACGGAATTACGGATGTGCTTGGAGACTATGATGTCCGACGTCCCCGACGAGTCGTACAAATATGCCATCCTCCTCAAGCATCTCAAGGTGCCCAGAGCGCATAACATAGCGCTGGCATATTCCAACTCAAGCACCCCATACTCCGCGGCTCTAGTGGCCCTCGACCAGCGTTATGGACGCATATGGGACTACGTGATACAAGAAATAAGAGATATCGACCGCCTCCCCCCAGCCAAAGACAATAGAGCACTGGATGACCTCTCTATCAAGGTACAATCCCTGGTAGGGATGCTGGGGTCCCAAAAGGAAAAAGGGAGATATGAACTATATGCTAACTCTAATGTGGAGCGAATACTGGAGAAGCTCCCTCCAGCCCGCCAAGAGCGCTTTCGGCGGCAGAGAGACCACCGTGATCCCGACGGCCCCGAGCCATCCCTCCTAGACCTGGCCGCCTTCCTCGCGAGGGAAGTCAGCAGCCTACGACTGGACACGTTCGTGTGGAGTGGATCTAGCCCAAGAGATGGATCTCGGAGACCTAACGATAACCGCCGGTCAGTGACCATTATGCACCAGGCCGAGTCAGTGCCGCAGCACAAGAACCACAGCACCCCCCCGACGAAGGGGAAGTGGAAGATTGTATGCCAGTACTGTGAAAAGGAACATTGGCTGTCTCAATGTGACACTTTCAAGAAGATGACCGCTGACGAGGTGAGTCAGTGGATCAAAGCCAACCGCCGCTGCTTCCGCTGCGCGCGCAGCCATATGGCAGCTGAGTGCCGTTTAAAGAAGAAATGCAGCAAGTGCGACGGCGCCCACTTGGAGGTCCTACACGACAGCAACAAGAAGAAACCCGTACCCCCAAGCAGCTCGAGAGTGAACGTCATGTATATAGACCCTGCGAAGAGCGGGAGCTCCCGAGTGCTCTTGAAGGTGGTCCGAGTGATATTAAGCTACGAGGACAAGGTCATGGACACTTACGCCGTCCTAGACGATGGGTCAGAAAAGACTCTCCTCCTCGCATCCGCCGCAGCCCGGCTGGGTCTGCGGGGGAGCGAAGAAACAATGACAATCCGTACTATTAGAAGAGACCTGAAGACCATAAAGGGTGAAAATGTCTCCTTCACGATAGCAGCGGTCGGGCAGCCCGAGAAGCAGTATAGAATTACTAACGCCTTCACCAGCCAAGACATAGGCCTGTCACAGTACACCTACCCCATCCCAAAGCTGATGGAAAAATACGTGCACCTACGTCAACTACCTATACCGCTCATCGACGGCGCCACCCTGACCCTGCTCATAGGATCCGACCACGCACACCTCATCGTCCCAATGGACCGGGTCCACATCGGGCCCAGAGGCTGTCCAGCAGCGGTCGAGACCCGCCTAGGTTGGACACTACAAGGCCCCCTCTCCGGGTCTTCCAACCGACCAACAGCCACTCGCTGCCTCCACTCAAGGATAAATGATGAAGACACCACCCTCTTACAGCACGTCAAGAGGCTATGGACATTAGACGCGATGCCCTTTAAGAATGAAAAGAAACTCGTTCGCTCAAAGGAAGACACTTATGCCATAACCCTCCTCGAGCAGAGGACAAAGAGAGTCGAGGTCAAGGGAGTGATGAGATACGCAACTCCACTCTTGAGGCGAGAGGGTATGCCCACCCTCCATGCCTCAAAAGAAGCGACAGAGCGATATCTACTGAACACCGAGCGGCGTCTAGCCAAAGACCCCACTCAAGCCACTGTGTACCGCGCTGAGATTGACAAGCTGATCACAGCGGGACACATAAAGAAAATTGACATTCAAGGGGCCGACCAGACGACCGAATCATGGTACGTGCCCCACCACAAGGTCCACCACAACGGCAAGGATCGCATTGTATTCAACTGCAGCTACCAGATCGGACTACAGAATCTGAATAAAGAACTCTTGCCCGGCCCAACACTCGGCCCCTCTCTACTCGGCGTACTACTACGCTTCCGCCAAGACAAGGTGGCCATCAGCGGCGACATCAAAGGGATGTTCCTGCAGGTGCGACTAGTGGAAGAGGACAAGCCCTTGCTGCGGTTACTATGGAGAGAGAGGATCGGAGATGAGCAACCATCCATCTACCAATGGGAGGTCCTCCCCTTCGGAACCACATGCAGCCCATGCTGTGCTACGTTCGCACTGCAAAAACATGTGACGGAAGACCCTGAAGCTGACGAGGAGGTCAGACAAAGTGTAGAGAGGAGTTTCTACGTGGACAACTGTCTGCAAAGCGTCTCGACGCCAGAAGAAGCCGAAGCCCTCCTACTCAAGCTCCGCGCCTCACTGATCAAAGGCGGCTTTGATCTCCCGCAGTGGGCCAGCAGTGACCCTCAAGTGCTTCGCAGCCTCTCCCCAGAGACAAAGGCAGCAAGCAGCGAGACCTGGATGGCGACCATCCCAGGTGAAGCACAAGAAATGACATTAGGCCTAGTCTGGTGCTTCAAAACAGACTCGCTCCATTACAGATACACACCCCTGACCACGGAGCAGGGAAGGTCGACCCCTCTACCGACCACCAGACGGAGCGTATACAGAACACTCGCAAGGCAATACGACCCGCTGGGGTGTATCCTACCTTACACCACCCGGGCGAAAATTATTGTACGAGAGCTGTGGGACAAGGAACAGGGCTGGGACGACCCCATACCCGACCACCTCGCTTCCACCTGGAGAGAGTGGGAGAGAGAACTCAACTCGCTCCAAAATGTGAACATACGCCGAAGCTACTTCCCACTCACAGTGCGGCTGGAGACGTGCCAGATGGACCTGCACGTCTTCAGCGACGCCTCCGAAGTGGCCTACGGCTCGGTGGCTTACTTGCGGGCCCGAGAGGAGGGAGGAGAAATACACACAGCCTTCATCCTGGCTCGCTCAAGGATAGCCCCCCGCAAGCAACAATCGATCCCGCGTCTAGAGCTCTGCGCAGCTCTGGTAGGCGCGCAACTCGCCACGTTAATCCAACGTGAACTCACCATCCCGGTGCAAAGAACAATCTTGTGGTCAGACTCCATGACCGTACTCGTACATGGATCCAGTCCGATTCGTGTAGATACAAGGTCTTCGTGGGAGTCAGAATCACAGAGATCCAAGACTTGACAGGATCAGCGTGCTGGAGGTACGTGGACACGAAACAGAACCCAGCAGATGTCATCACACAGGGGATGTCCCTAGATGACCTCACACGTCACAATATCTACAGTGACGGTCCTGAGTTCCTCAAGCTCCCGGAAGAAGAGTGGCCTAACCCCTCGGGAGGCTAGTCAAGAGGAGGCAGAGATCAAGAAATCTATGTTCTGTGGGTTGACGCACACACCAGTCCCCACTGACCCTAACATAGACGACTGCCCCACCTTTGAGAGTGCGCAGTTAAAGACATTCCTGTGGCACCACCCTGAGGTTCCCCCCACTACCGACATTAACGCAGCTAACTACGAAGAAGCAGAACTCCTTCTGCTACAGCGAGCCCAAAGAGACTCGTTCCCCGACGAGCTAGACGGCCTGCAGGGAACAAAGCCAGTCCCGTCAGACAGCAGACTGCTCCACTTGGCCCCCGAGCGCGACACCCATGGCCTCATCAGGGTGGGTGGTCGTCTGAGACGGGCCCCGGACTTAACGGATGACGTCAAGTTTCCTATAGTCCTCAACAGCCGACACAAGGTCACCGAGCTCATCATAAAGAAATACAACGAGGATGTGCACCACACTGGGGCAGAGAGAGTCTTCGCTGAGATCCGACGTCGCTATTGGATACTGCAAGGAAGAGAAGCAGTACGACGCTTCCAGCGGACCTGTCTAGACTGTCGCAAGTGGCGAGCACAGCCCAGTATACCCATGATGGCAGACCTGCCTCCCTGTCGCCTCCGACTCGGCGATAAGCCCTTTCACTCCACCGGCGTGGACTGCTTCGGCCCGCTCTACGTGAAGAAAGGAAGAGGGACGGAAAAAAGGTGGGGCATTGTATTCAAGTGCATGACCACCCGAGCAATACACATAGAACTCCTTCCGACCATGAGTACGGACTCATTCCTCATGGCCTTCCGGAGATTCACAGCGCGAAAAGGAAAACCGTCTATGCTGTTGTCTGATCACGGGACAAACTTCAAAGGCGGAGAAAGAGAGCTGAGAGAGAGCTTCCAAGCCATGGGCCCAGAACTTAAGACCCACCTCGCTCCTTCTCAGATCGACTTCCAGTTTAACCCCCCGAACGCCCCTCACTTCGGGGGAACCTGGGAAAGAGAAGCACGTTCCATAAAGACAGCTCTGTACGCCGTGCTTGGGGCCCAGACCGTGGCTGAAGAAGTCCTCACGACAGTCCTCACAGAGATCGAGGGAGTATTGAACTCAAAGCCCCTCGGTTACGTCTCAAGTGATGTAGCAGATGTCGACCCAGTCACCCCCAACACTCTCCGCGACGACGCCTCCCTCGCGGACAAGCTCAACACCTTCTACGCTCGGTTTGGTGTAGACAGTGGCGCTGCTGGCTCTCCGGCTAGTGACGTCACTGGCGCGCCGGCTGTTGTGGAGGGGGGGGGGCAACCGCGAGGGGGGGGGGACGCTCTCTCGTTGTCGGAACACAGTGTGAGAAGAGCATTTATGCAGGTGAACACCAGGAAGGCTGCTGGCCCAGATGGCATAACAGGACGTATACTCAAGACCTGTGCCAACCAGCTGGCCCCTGTGTTCACCGTCATATTTAATCAATCACTGGCGGAGTCAGTGGTCCCTGCCTGCTTCAAGAGGTCTACCATCATCCCTGTGCCGAAGAAACCCTCCCCAGCATGTCCAAATGACTACAGACCGGTGGCACTCACCTCTGTGGTCATGAAATGTTTCGAGAGGCTGGTCAAGGACCACATTTGTGCCTCCCTCCCCAGTGATATGGACCCTATGCAATTTGCATACAGGACAAACAGGTCCACCGACGACGCGGTCTCCCAGGTACTGCACAGCACCCTCTCGCACCTTGACCGTCAGAAGGGGGGCTATGTGAGACTGTTGTTCATTGACTACAGCTCAGCGTTCAACACCATAGTCCCCACCAGACTGGTGGACAAGCTGATCGAGCTAGGTCTGAGCTCCGCCCTGAGCGCCTGGGTACTGGACTTTCTGAGCGAAAGACCCCAGGAGGTCAGGGTGGGGGGTCAGACCTCCAACACCATCACCCTGAGCATCGGGTCCCCCCAGGGCTGTGTTCTGAGCCCCCTGCTGTACTCACTCTACACACACGACTGTGTGGCCAAGTTCAGCTCCAACTCCATAGTGAAGTTCGCAGATGACACGGTGGTGGTGGGGCTGATCTCGGACAACGACGAGAAGGCCTACCGGGAGGAGGTGGAGGTACTGGAACGCTGGTGCCAGGACAACAGCCTGCTCCTGAACATTGGCAAAACCAAGGAACTGATCGTGGATTATAGGAGAGGACAGCGGGAGACACACACACCACTGATGATAAACGGGGCTACCGTGGACAGGGTGAGCAGCTTCAAGTACCTGGGGGTCCACATCTCAGAGGACCTGACATGGTCAACACACATAGGCACAGTAGTAAATAAGGCGAAACAGCGTCTCTACCACCTGAGACAGTTAAGGAAGTTCAGAGTATCGGGGAAGATACTCCAGTCCTTCTACTCAGGAGCTGTAGAGAGCATCCTGACCGGAAACATCACTGCCTGGTATGGAAACAGCACGGCACAGGACAAGAAGGCCCTACAGAAAGTGGTGCGCTCAGCCGAGCGTACCACGGGTATTGCACTACCCCCCCTGCAGGTTCTATACAACAAGAGGTGCAAATCCAGAGCCTGCAGGATAATGAAAGACCCTCACCACCCCAATAACAGCCTGTTTCAGCTGCTGAGGTCAGGCAGACGCCTGCAAATCTCAGCTACTAGGACAGAGCGGTTTAGGCTCAGCTTCTTCCCCCAGGCCATCAGAGCCATGAACAATGTACATTGAGTGCTCAGAACATTGAACTGTCCACACACAAGCACACATGAACACACACACGACACGCACACTGTGCACGCTCACACACGAGCAGCCACTTAACACTTTAACATGAGCGGGCACACACTCATGTCGCACACACGCACACTTATGGCCAAAGGAAAGGTCACTTTAAATTAGAATAACAGGAACAGTGTATTGCACTACCAAAGCTAACTAGCATGTCACACATGCGCTGTAAATAACTATGTACAGATATCGAGATGTCACTCCATGTTACCTGCTATCTGTTACTGCACAATGTTGTTTCTTCTTTTGATTCTATTATATGTACCACTGTATTGCACATCGTTGCGGGCAAGACCACCCGCATTTCATTGTATACCTGTATGCCGTGACAATTAAAACTCTTGACTTGACTTGACTTGACTTGACTTGATGGGGCGGCTGGACCCCGCGCTCCCACAGACGGTGTACAGACCCGAAGAAGCGAACGGCCGAAGAATGTGGAGGTACAGTCAAGTATTGGCTGACAAGTTTTGGAACAGTTTCCTCCTCCACTACCTACCGTCTCTCCAAACCCGCCAGAAATGGGTAAAAGATAGAGACAACTTAAAAGTGGACACAGTCGTTATGATCATAGACCAGTCATTACCCCGAGCTATGTGGCCGGCCGGCCGCGTAAGCAAGGTGATCACTGGTGCCAACGGAAAGGTCAGAGCGGCAGAAGTTATTGCCCAGGGACGGACCTACACCCGACCCGTGGCGAGGCTGATAGAATTGCCAAGGCTCCCTGACTCCCTTGATGACGATCATGACCCACTGACTTTGTAGATTGCCCTACTTCCCACAACAGACATTGAGTAGTTGACAGGACTATTAATCTGTCTTCCTTTTAACTAATTAGGTGCGGACTAATTAGGAGGCGGCTGTTGTGAAGGGCCAGATTAAACTGAATATATATATGTATCGTTTGATATACCTTGTATATTATTTATATATATACACGGAATATCCCTTTACCTGCGTACAAACCAGAGTAATATTCGCTCTCCTATTGGACAGCGACCCCAGGCGCCAACGACCAAGCCCCCAACGGCAAGTTCAAAGGCAACTCCGGGCATGTCAGTACATGCCCAGAGTCTGTGTAGTAATACGAGACAAGAACTGAGGTTGGGACTAGATATTCACTTACGTATAAATACGGCGCAGGTGTAAACGGCAGTACCTTACCTTACCAAAACCTAGTAAAGCCTTCACCACGAGTCAACGTGCAGTGAAGTGAGCAACTTTGCATCTAAATAGAGCATTGAGAACCGCGTGCGAATAGAATGTTAAAGTGTCAGAGTTTAACGCAGTAACGTTGAGTTCGACTTAATCTAATGTGAAGTAATAGTCGATCATTTATTGGATATCGTGCGGCTACAGTTCTTCCGTGACCAGCCTTACCATCGGTTCGTCGTGTCTTTAGCTAGTGCACTTATCCAGGCTGTGCGGCCTAAATCCGTGCCCACACCCGAGGAGTCCTAGGCGAGAACCGTTGGATATGTACACAGGAGAATCGGCACCGGCGAATGCAGAACCATTTCTGGTTGGATTATATTGCTTTGGGACCGTGACCACCGGAGAAGAGCACCGTTGATTCCACTGTCGTTTGGGATTTAACCTCGTGAGGATCACCACTCGGGCCCGCCTCGTGGAAGGGGCTGGCTAGCTGTCGTCAATGCTGTCGAGCATATTGGATTACAACTATTGCTTTGTCTGCTGTTCAAGGGAGTACAAGCACCGGCTCCTGTATCTGGAGCCTCTTTATTCCTCGTTGACTCAGACTGGGTACCCGAACATTCCTCTACCCCTCCCGGCTTTACACCCGGAGGGAACCCAGTGTCTCCAGTTGGTACCGGTGTGGCCCATATAATTGCTATACCACAGGTGGCGTCAGCTTAGACCCATCATAGTATTCCTACTATTCTCATTGACTTATGCTCTTGACTGACTTTACGTATATTCTTCGCCATACAAGCGCAAGCCTAATTCTCAGTCTGTAACCTAACGTTGCTTAATAATAATAAATAACCCTCCAATATAATTTATGTGTCAATGCCGTATTCTTGTGTGGGTGTTCACCATCAATATTTGATGTACTGTTTGGCCAGTAATTAAAGTACATAACTAGTAGTGGTTTAATATATCACAATCTTTAATACAGTCAGGGTTTTGTAACCCCTCAGTTACAGTGAGGTCAAGTTAAAGAAAAATGTATCTTGGTCTCTCTCTCTATGGGGACTAACATCGTCATACATGAATACAATTACAGTAGGCAATTAAGCACAATGGAGCCAGCTTTCCAGTCATACTCAATTTATGCAATTCCAAGACCACAGTATACAGAAATAGGCAAATGCACCATTTTAATAACACATGTGTACTGCATGCAAAATAATTATATGGACATGTCTATAAAGGGCTAACCTGTCTATATTCATAGAACCCATTTTCTGAACAGAAGTGTTCGCCATCCACTCGCCAAAGAATGCAATTCTTACAAATCTCCAAATATCAAAGTTTTTGATACCACATCACAGCGTGCATTTTTTGTGTTTTAGTGTTTTCCAAGGTCTTGGTGTCTTGTGGTATTTTGGAGGAATTTTTGACCATGTTTATCAATTCTCGAGTACCAAATCTGAAACAAATGGTATCAACCCAGAAATTGCTTCAACAACTTATAAGACATAATTGAGTATGGCAATGGCTATTAGTAGGCATATATATAATGTCCCAAGCCTCTATACACACAAGTTTAATAATTTGAATAGGCAAGATTCAAAACAAAATGTTTATTAACACAATGGAGGCCAAACCCGAGATACGTCGGGTTAACTCGCCAGCGGTTGGGCGCCAGACCCGAGATTTCTCTGGTTTTGGTCGTTATTTCTTTTATTCGATATTTCCATTCGTTATCCATCCAGGGAGCCTGATGTTATCATTGGGAATGGGTCTGAGATCGCAAAAGTCCAATACCGCCACCTGGTGGGTTGCAGCCTGTATTGCACATCCTTTGAAACTCTCTGTATTCGCGTGTGCGTTGATGAAATAGGTCTGGGCGGACATTTCCTAGTCGGGCATGACGAGTGCTTATAACGCATGGATTTATAAGAACACTCCCGATTCATGTTCTTTGGTGGATTATGTTAGGACACGATCGACATCAATACTTGGAATGGCGATCAGATAATTAGAATATTCTTTTTGGGGTACATCCTAGTCAAGGTAAGGACTATATGGTATCAATCTTGCGTTGATCCAATAATTCCTTCATTGCGATCCGAGGGTATGTGTGTAATGTACTGTGTAACGTATTCAGTTGGTGACGATCAAAGCATAACCCCCCCCCCCCCCACCCTTTCATGCATTCATGATGAAACATAATACCGATAATATAGTTGATTTTGAAATAGTAGCGTATACAGGCGAGAAACGGCAAGTTTTTAGTGAAATGCACATATTGCTGCATACTGTAGCGTCGTTTTCTGACATGCCTCTCCCGGAGAGGAGAACACATGAGCTGTTGTGGTATGAGTCAATGTGAATGAATAAACCGCTGCCAGCAGAGCAAGGCCACAGATGGAAACCATGCCTCTTGTACATATTATTGTCGCCCCATAACCATTTCTGTTAACAATATATAATATAGTTTTAGCCCTGCAAACACTGCCACGTATTCCTATACTTTAACACATTGAGTGCCAGCCACGAGAAATCTTGTGATTTCATGCCATGCGTTGAGTGCCAGGGATGAGAAATCTCGTTATTTAATCGATATTGCTTTTATTAGCGATATGGTATCCATTCATTTTTCATCAATCTAGCCTCACGTTATCATTGGGACTGTATGAGCTCGAACAGGGAAAATACCGCCCCCTATTGTCTCCCGGATGGTAATGCACCCATTGGATTGGACTCAATGGAAATGCATGGGGGGGAAAAAACCCGGAATCCACATTTTACTTCTCAGGCATGTAACCGGAGACAATTGGATTCATTGTGGACACTCAGAGCAGCGTGGATTATCTGTTTCGAGTACCTAATGTTGGATCAATAAACGCGATCGATATTTGGAATGGCGATCAGGAATTGGAATAATCTTTTTGCAGAACATCTGATGTGAGGTAAGGAATCTATGTTACCAGTCTTGGGGTAATCAGATGTATTTTTCACATATATCTCAACGTGTCTCCTATATGTGTGTGTGTGTGTGTGTGTGCGGCGTTAGCGCCAGGCAGGGCATAGATAATCGATTTTTCAGCCCGCTTCTCTAGCGTGGATAAGTACACATAACTATCGATAATCTAGCATTTATTTGAAAACTATTCATAAATCAGCCGGAAAATGACAACGTGTTGTGTGTATTCCAGTAAAGAGCTATTATCACAGAATAATCTTTTTTTCTAGTAATTTACAAAAACCTCAGTTTTTCAAAACGGTATAAAACGGAAATGTACGTACATGTTGACTGCAAGCAAGTCATTGATAAGCGACGGGCGTATTAGACACATAGCCATAATATAGAATATAGAAATACCTCAGCGAAAATCATGAAATATCGGAAAATCGGTCCAAAAAGGCTGGCATTCAAGCGATAAATCGTGCGCCCCCTGCTGGCACTCAAAGTGTTAAAGCGCTGGCCTTTCAACAGTAACAATATACAGTGCCTTCTGGCGCTGAATGAGTTAATAGAATACAACATATTCATATAAATACAACATTGACATACAATGTTGAGCTGCATCTAAAACTTGTCCTTGGGGTCCTTCCAATGGTTTATGCCATTTGTATGTGGCACCTACTGCAGACTTTGACCTTGACAACCACATTAACCTTGACACCACCCCAAAAAGGTTAATATACAAATTGGGGGGGTGGCGCAGCAGAGATTGCGCTCGTCACCAAAATGCAAGAGACTCCGGTCTAGAATCCGGGTGTCAGCATTGCCTCCGGCTTGGGCCGGCCGTCATACTGGCTCAATTGGCAGAGTCAGCGGGTGGAAGTCGATGGGTGGTAATCTGGACGTTGTGGACAGCGACTCCTACAGGTCGGTTGGGGGACGCCTGCACAGGAAATAGCGGGGGTAGTGTGAGCCTCCCACGCGTTACACCTCGCCAATGAGAGTCCGCGCTGGCAGGTGAAAAGATGTGACAGGCTGCCTCCTTGTGTACTGGAGGGGACACGTGATGCAAGGCTTCTATCCTCCCTACAACCGACCAGTGGGGGGCATATGCGAGCAACGTTCAAGACATGGGAGGGGAGAATTGGAAACACAAAATTGGGATGGGAGAAAAAAATTGAAAATAGGGAGAAAAAGTGGATCCAAAAAATATATATACAAATTGGGGAAATAAGTATTGAACACATGATCATTTTGTCCTGTAAATGTATTTCCAATGTGGCCATTCAAGTGAAATCTTCACCAGACTTTGGTATTAACTCAGGAAATTCAGACAAAAAATTTAAACATTAAAGTCCATATGTAAATAAAGTTATGTGTAATAAAGTGGAATGACAGTATTGAACACACTAACTGAAATGAATTCAATACTTGAATTAAGCCTTTGTTTTTTTACACATCGGTATCGGTCCGATATCAAGATAGGGCCGATATGGGCCGATATACAATTTAATTTTAATTTTTTTATTATTATTATTTATATATTTCTTTTTACATGTTTTGGCCTTAAATAGTTTCAAAATATCAGTCATTTCTGAAAATAAGTTACAAAAGTAAAAAAAATTTAAAATGGGTTTTGGAAAATAGCTCTTTAGTTGATTATCATAAAAAAGTGTTTTCTATACAGAGATATCGACATCGGTAAATATCGGTATCGGCCAGAACAGCAATATTAATATCGGTTATCGGTATCGGCCACAATTTTCACATCGGTGCATCACTACTTTGTTTGTAATGACTCAAGGACGCTTTCTGTATGATGTAACTAATCTCCCGCAGTATTCAGGTGTGATTTTGGCCCATTCCTCTACACAGATTGTCTTTAAATCTTGAAGATTGCGGGGGGACCTCTTGTGAATCTGGATCTTCAGATGCTTCCACAAATGTTCAATTGGGTTTACGTCAGGTGATTGACTGGGCCATTCCAACAAGTTGATTTTCTTTCTCTGAAATCAATTGCGGGTTTCCTTTGCTGTATGCTTTGGATCGTTGTCCTGCTGGCTTATTGCTTATTGCCAGCGGAGGAGTGCTGCCGAGTGCTTCCGCGTTTTCCCTGATTGGCTGCGACACGCCCCGCGGCAGGCGCAGAGCGGAGCGGCAGAGCTTGCGGCAGAGCTTGCGGCATTATGTAGCCGTAATCCCAGATGATTTTCATTCGAAGCTTAGCTCACCTGGCAGCGCGGCGGTCCTGCGGTCCGTTGGTGACAAGTTCGAATCCCTTCAATTTTTTTTTTTTTTTTAACGTGTATTCTTTCGCCGGTTCAGGTTAGGCATGGTTAAGGTTAAGGTTATAGGCATTGTTTCGGAGTTGGTTAAGGTTAGAAGGGTTAAGTTTAGGCGCTGTTAAGGAGCTGGTTAAGGTTAGAGTTTGTCTTAGAGAATGGCAATATTCTTTCTATGGTTAAGGTTAAGGTTAGGCATGGTTAAGGTTAAGGTTAAGGTTAGGCATTGTTTCGGAGTTGGTTAAGGTTAGAAGGGTTAAGTTTAGGCGCTGTTAAGGAGCTGGTTATGGTTAGAGTTTGTCTTAGAGAATGGCAATAGACAGCCTATTTCCGCACTGCCGCTCTCTCGCGCTGCCGCGGTCACATGGGCGTCGGTGACGAATGCGGAAGCATTCTTGCACTCTTCCGCTGGCAATAAGCTACACGCGTCCTGCTGGAAGGACAACCCATGTCTCATCCTCAGCATCCTGGTGGATGGCAGGAGGTTCATCTCAAGAATCTCTCTGTACATGGCTCCATTCATTGTTCCTTCAATGATATGAAGTCTGCCAGTACCACGAGAGGAGAAACAGCCCCACGCCATGATACTTCCACCTCCAAACTTCACTGTTGGTATAGTGTTATTTGGGTAATGTGTACAGCCATTTCTCCAAACATGGTGTGTTGTGTGACAGCCAAAAAGTAAAATTTTGGTCTCATCTGACCAGAGTACATGCTCCCAGTAGTTCACTGGCTTGTCCAAATGTTGTTTGGCAAACTTTAAACAAGCTTCAACATGTATTTAGGCTCTTTGGCCAAGTATCCTTCTGACTCCCTGATCAGAAATGTTGCGAGGAGCACCTGTGCGTGGCCGGTTGATGATGGAGTGATGTTGCTTCCACTTACGGATAATGGTGCTTACTGGAAGATTCGGAAGTTGTGAAATATGTCTTTAGCCAATTCTAGTTTCATGATTTGCAACAATCTGTTTGTGAAGGTCTTGAGAGATCTTTGCTTTTACCCATTATTAGCTGTTTCTTGTGTGGCACCTTGGTATAAAAATATATTAGCACAGATAGGAGGTAGAGTTGCCTTCTAATTAGTTTTGGTTTTCAACTAGTTCCTTGCCTTTCCTTACTGTGGGGGTACTGCTTTTTCTTAGTGTCCAATACTTTTTTCCTGTTTCATTCCACTTTATTACACATAACTTTATTTACGTGTGGACTTTAATGTTTAGATTTCTTGTCTGGATTTTTTTAAGTTAATACCAAAGTCTGGTGCAAATTTAGCTTGAATACGCTCATTGGAAATACATTTATTGGACAAAATGTTGATGTGTTCAATATTTATTTCCCCCACTGTAAATTCCCCCGCCCACTGCCCTGCAACTGCAGCAACCTCTCAGTGCCTAGCAGCCTCCTGCTGCTGTTCAGACCTAAAAAAAAAAAAATGCTTGATTATGTTACTCCTATTAGAAAATATTTAATCAAAGAGTAGATCTCAAAGGGTTGTTCCGATTAGGCCTCCGGGTTAATTGATCAATTGAGCTAAATGGAGGCTAGAAGAAACCTCCTTTAACTAATCAGAAGCATTAGTCAACAAATCAATGTCAAAATCTCCCAAAACAATCATTTCCGAATTAGAATACAGAGAGTAAGAGGGAAGTAAATAATCAATAGACCTAGCATCAGCTGACGGTGTTACGATTCCCACTCCAGCCTAGCCCTCTGTCATGTCCTTCACTTCTGCCAAGCCCTCAGCCCCCCCTCCCTCGCTCGTTCTCTCTCTCTGACTCAGTCTCTCTCTGTTGCTCAAGCTCTCTGTCTCTGTCTGTCTCCTAGCTCTCTCTATCTGCTCTCACTCTTCCTTTCCCTCTCTCTCTGATTACAGAGGCTCATTCTGTGTCCTTATTTGCTTCTGGGAGCTTTCTGTTCCTCCTTTCATCCCGTTCATCTGTTCAGACTGCACAGCTGTCTTCCATATATTCATCAACCCAACAGTAGACTGACCCTGGTTTTCCCATCGATGTATCGCCTGATCATAGACTCAGATTGTCCAGAGTTAGTCACCTTTTTAGCCATACTCTAGTCCCTGTTCTGGCTCCCTGTGTCTTTATTTGGGCAGCTTCCTGTTTCTCCTGATTTATGTCTCATCCCATACCTGTTCAGAATGCACAGCTACCTTCCAAATATTCATCAACCCAACACTAGATCGTCTCTGGTTTTCCATTAATCGCTAGATCAGATAGACTTGTACAGAGTTAGTCAAGTTTCTAACCATGCTCTAGTCACGGTTACATCAGCATTACTCCACTATTCCTTGTTTGTCTCCTTCAAGTCATTCCTGTAGCTGTTCCATCAGCATTTTTGTATTTTTTCCTTTGTTGCTGTTCCACCAGTATTCAGCCTTGTTCCTATGTTCCTCGTGGCTTTTGCCAGAAGATCCCACCTATTTCCTGCTTGTCTCCTGGGCCCCTGGACTCTGCTCAGCCCCCTGTCTGTCTAGCTCCCCTCTAGCCCTAGCTCCTGGCCCATTCCTTTCCCCTGGCTCTCCTCGCCCCGAGACCCTTCCAGCTCGGACTTCAGATTTGCCCGGCCTGCATTAATAAAAAATAAATTGGGTTCTACCTTTTGCCTGCTTGCATGTTTCTGTGTCTCTGTGCTTGGGTTCACAAGTACTAACCGTAATAGTAGGGTCTGGCCATGAATAGATTTCAGCTGGATAGTCGTCAACATGCTGTTCTCCAATGTGTTACCTACCTGCATGATAGCATCCAGTCCAGGCTGGAACCCCAGCCTACATTTCAGCCTGCACCAGCGACGCAGGAAGGGGGGGTGCTGAGGGTGCTGCAGCACCCCCACCTGTTGGCAGGGAGTTGTAACTGCAAGGGCAAAATGTTGACACATCAATAAAAAACGTTTCTTTTTTGAGTTAGGATTTTACTGTAAGCATGTTTTATTTTTATTTTTTAAGATTAATTTTTTTGCGTTTTATCGCTTTATTTCTACTGGGCAGTCCAGTAGGGAGAGACAGAGGAGGAATGGGAGACAGAGTGGGGGGAAGACATTCGGCAAATAACGACGGGTTCGGGAGTCGAACCCGGGTCGGCCGTGTCGCGGCTATGTGGTTCGCCACTGGGGCGCCCAAGCATGGTTGTTTTTTAAATGGTTGAAATCCACCCTCTGTTTTTTTTTATTATATTTTCTGTGTATCTGATTCTGACCTGACGCACAAATGCAGCGCACACACACATCGCATGACATGGATTGGGCGCAAAGGATCACGGTTGAGGTTGAACACAACAGTAATGGGTAACTTACTACTTGCGTCTCAAAACATTTCTAAAAAAAGAATATTGTGATTTCTTTAACACATCCCACGTCGGAAACGGCTTACGACGTGTTTCAAGTTCATGCGAATTCTGCCAATCCACGGCGTACGACGTTATTGAGATCATATTTAATTTTTTCGCCATGTTATTCATAATTCCCTCACGGAGCCTCGTCTGATGCAGTGGGAGCATGCACAACTCTGCAACGCTTCAATACTGCCGCCTGGTGGATGATCGGCGAGTTACCAAACCGGAAATGGACGAGTCGATCTCGGTGCGTCTGGGAAATGCGTCCGGCACTCGCATATTGTTGCGGGACTGTATACACACGTCCGTGTGTAGCGATCGCTGCCATAACGCAATACCAATGTACAGTTTCTTCGTCAAATGTTGTAGAGGCAGAAACCGACTTGGTGGATTATATACTATTATATTATTATTATGTATATTATGTTATATATATATTATATTATTATTATTATATGTATATATTATATTATGTATATATTGGAACCATGCACTGTTTGGACAATGTTTGGACACTAGGGGGCTCACCACCCAATATAGCCCACTAGGTGATTAGCCATGAGCCATGCACCTGCGGAGGACTTACCTTCAAACACTGTTATACTGTTGGAACCGAGCACGGAGCAACTGACGACTGTTCTGTTTAACCTTTAATTCACTATCACTTTCATTTGGACAACAATAAACCCTGTACACCGTAAGAGGAGCAACTGTGGACATTCAACTCATTTAACATCAACAACTTTGGTACAGTGTAAAAAGGCAATAGCGGGTGCATCGTGGACGACTGTCAGCACACAGAGGAATGACAGTCGGCCACTACAAAGTTTGAAGCTACCCTCACGACAGAAGGACGCGAGTGAAAAAGAGGAAACATATCCTCGTGAAAGAAGGACGTGCTATGTGAGTATAAAGTTGGATCACCTCCCTCACCAAGGACAAGAATAGGTAAGAAGATTTTAAATAAAACCTCCTTTAATGAAGAACTGGATAACGGATAACGCTGCTGTATTTATGAATGGAACCAACTCAGGACATTACTACTGTGTGCGCTTCCTTGCGAACGCCGGGGAGCATTCTAGCGTCGGACTAATTAAATTGTGATACTGTGGATAATGGACGGACTATGCGCCGTATCGATGTGGAACCGTCACAATTATTATTGTCTGGGCGTGTGGAAAATGGACACTAATGTAACGCAATGGACTGTCTGATTTAAATTCCGACATATATAGCAGTGGACAAATACTATGTTACTGCAGAGCATTCATCAGCGGGAAGAAAGTAAACCCACTTTGAAGGCTCTGACGTCACATCACTTCGCCGTTCGATTATAACATTTAAAGTTACAATTCGTTATATGTAGAGAATAAAATAAATACAATAACGGAATGTCTGAAATAACGGAAAAGGATGGAGCTGTTGAACCAGCCCAGGAAGGCCAATTCCACGAGACAAGTGAAAATGGAGCAACAGGCCCTGTGGAGCAAGAGCCTGATTGTAGACCTAAAAGGGATAAAAGGCTCACAAAAAAGGCCCTCCTAATTCATATATCCCAACTCCAAAAAACAAGAGCCAAAGGGATTAAAACACTGACTATAAGAAGGAATGCAATGGAAGAATTAATGATTGATCATGGAAATGTGTTGCTTGTTAAAGACAATTTTGATGCATTCCGAGCCATTGAAAAAGAAGTTATAAACAATCACGCAACCATTCAGGATCTCATTGACGAGGAGGATAAAGTACAAGACAACCTAGGTTGGCACTCAAAAATGGATCCTTTTAGCAGATTCCATGATATCGTAACAACTTACATGTGCGAGGTTGCCACCCGTTCCCAGCAGCAAGAAAAGGCACCAACCAGTTACAGAAGTAGCAAAAGGGGTCCAAGCAGTCATATAAGTGGTGTGAGCTCAACAACTTCATCTATGTTTAAAAGGACTCAAGCTGAAAAAGCTGCCATGATGGCACGTCTTGCCAATTTAAAGAAAAAAAATGACCTTGAAAAACAACAAAGGGATTTGAGCCATGAATTGGAAAACAGGCAAGCAGCATTAAATACCTTACAAGAGGAGCTTGAGATGAAAACTGTCATTGACGCTGCAGATGCAACATTAAGAACACTATCAAATGGTGAGGAACAAGAGCGTGGTCAAGACAATGAGGCATGTTCAAGTAAACACCATGACAATGGAAGAATGAAAGATAAACTGTATAAACTACATGACGAAGGCGAGGAGGAGGACGGTGATGAAGGAGAGGAGGACAGTGATGAAGATGAGGACAGTGATGAAGAAGAGGAAGAAGAGGTAGAAGAGGTGGACCAGTGGCCAAGCCATACTGCTACAAGCCGTAAGACTAAATGTGCTGCCCCCGCTGGTCGAAGCCGGCATGTGCTGCCAACAACCTCTCATACTCAAGCCCCTCAGTCTCACACTGATCAACACCAAACAAGCGAAAGCAGCAACCTGGCAAAGGTGATGAGGAAACAGAATAAAATAACTGAAATACTAATAAAAGAACAACGTCATTCATTACTTCCTACCAGCCAGATACCCATGTTTAAAGGAGACACGCCTCCAGTTTTTCAAAAGTTTTTGACACGCCTCAGCTTCTGAGCTGAACGGTCGTGTTTTTGCGGACCTCCCAAACTTTCAAACTTTTTAGATGAAGGAACGGGTACATAGGAGACACGCCTCCAGTTTTTCAAAAGTTTTTGACACGCCTCAGCTTCTGAGCTGAACGGTCGTGTTTTTGCGGACCTCCCAAACTTTCAAACTTTAGACTGTTTTCTTTATACGTTTTTCTTTTTCTTTCTTTCTACCACAATACACAGCCACTGATGGATCCATGGGACTTGGTAAAGCACTATGGACCCAACTATGACCACTGATAAAAACGTAACTACACTAGCGTTATAAGAGCTAAACATTGCTACCTACCATACAAGTGCATTGGTTTAGTGCACTTCCGGTTGCCACTGAGCGGAAATGTTTGTGCGGACCTGTTCTCCCAAACTGGTAAGCAAATGACTGTTTTTACGTTATTTTCATTTTTACGTTACTATTATTATTATTATTATTTTTTTTAAACATTGATCTTAACTGATCACTGTGACTTTACTGCTTTTATCGTTATATATGCCCATAATTGTGTACAGCACTTTGAGCTACATGACATGTATGAAAGGTGCTTTATAAATACTTACTTACTTACTTACTTACTTACTTACTTACTTACTTACTTACTTACTTACTTACTAAAGGAGATCCACTACAATACCTGTCATTCATCCGAGTCTTTGAGCATTCAATTGAAGAAAAAACTGACAACTACAAAGACCGCCTTTTCTTCCTTGAACAGTTTACCGAAGGCCAGGCAAAAGAGCTTGTAAGAAGTTGTCGGTATACAAACCACAAGAAGGGTTATAACGAAGCTAAAAGACTGCTTGAAGAAAACTTCGGAAATCAACTCCTAATCGCAGCGGCTTGTATGGAGAAAGTTTCCAAGTGGACTGCTATCAAAAGTGAGGACAAAAGAGCACTGCATGCCTACTCAATTGCTCTCCGTGGATGTCTAAATACAATGCAAGACATTGAATTTTTGGAAGAGATGAGCACCCCATCTCAAATGAAGCTGGTGATCCTAAAATTACCATACAGACTCAGGGAGAGGTGGCGAGCTACTGCTTACGATTTTTATGAACGTAATAAAAAAAGAGCAAAGTTTCCTGAGCTTGTTGTCTTCATAGAGCGACAGGCTAGAATGGCAACAGATCCTCTTTTTGGGGACATACAAGACCCTGCACCCAAAAAGGAACAAAGAGGAAGCAAACCATTCAATGCAAGGTTCAACCTAGACTATCAGCGAAGTAGCTTTGCAACTATTGCAACCCCGGTTTTCCATGACGAACGGAAGCCCTACAAAGGGGCAAGGATAAACGTTGACCGCTTACACGCCATCGTGCGCAGACCGTGTGTATTCTGTGAAGGAGAACATGCAGATGAAACATGTAAAATGAACAAAAGTGTTATGGTTTGTAACCGACCCCAATCGCACAACACAAGACAGGTATGATGGTTTGCCAAGAAACAGATATTTATTGAACAACAGGGAAATACAGGGAAAAGGGCACTGTCCCTTTAAGGGAGAATCACAAATACAGGAATATAATATGAGGGGAAGGAAGGTGCCTATAAGAGGCGGGCAGGAAAGGAAACACTATGGGAAGGTAAGGGAACGCCTAAGGGAAGGTTAAGGGAACGCCTTGGGAAAAGGAACTAGAGACTAGGTAGACCAGGGACAAGGAGAACTAGGGAGAGGGACTAGGGACTAGGAGAGCTAGGGAAGGAGAACTGGGGACTAGGAGAACTAGGGATAGAGGACTAGGGACTAGGAGAACAAGGGACAAGGACTAGCTGGAACTAGAAGGGGAGAACTTGGGACAGGAACTAGGTGGAACTAGAAACAGAGGGGACAGAGGGGACTGAGGCCCGCGGAGGCGGGCTGGGGTACAGGGAGGAACTGGGGACTGGTGGGAAAACATCTGGGCCGCTCTGCAGGACAGAGGAGAGAGTTAATGCACAAAAGGGAAAAAACAGAGCAGGTGCAGAACAGTCCAAATAACAAAGTGAACAAAGTAATAATATCTTCGTGTGACAAACACACAGGGGGAGATGTAAAGTCCAAAAATACTATTCTAAGTGAGAACCAAAAACAGAGGCATTACGCTGGGAGATGAAATGTCCAAACTAACTAACAGAGGCAATACGCTGGGAGATGAAATGTCCAAACTAACTAACAGAGGCAATACGCTGGGAGAGTGACATCACAATCAAAACTCACCCAGGCGTATGCGTAAAGGTACAGGAACAGCAGCGGGAACGGGGGCAAGAGGCAATACGCTGAGTGAGTGACATCACAATCAAAACTCACCCAGGCGTATGCGTAAAGGTAAAGGGGCAGCAGCGGGAACGGGGGCAAGGGCACTACGCTGAGTGAGTGACATCACAATCAAAACTCACCCAGGCGTATGCGTAAAGGTACAGGAACAGCAGCGGGAACGGGGGCAAGAGGCAATACGCTGAGTGAGTGACATCACAATCAAAACTCACCCAGGCGTATGCGTAAAGGTAAAGGGGCAGCAGCGGGAACGGGGGCAAGGGCACTACGCTGGGTGAGTGACATCACAATCAAAACTCACCCAGGCGCATGCGTAATGGTACAGGGACAGCAACGGGAACGAAGGCATCGTCACCGGGGCGGCTGGCTGTCCGAGCCGAGGGAGAGAGTGCTGGAACAGTGGCGGTGACGAGGGCATCGTCCACCGGGTAGCCGCTGTCGGAGCCGAGGAACAGAGTGCTGGAACAGTGGCGGTGACGAGGGCATCGTCCACCGGGTAGCCGCTGTCGGAGCCGAGGAACAGAGTGCTGGAACAGTGGCGGTGACGAGGGCATCGTCCACCGGGTAGCCGCTGTCGGAGCCGAGGAACAGAGTGCGCGCCACACCTTGGTGTGCGCGTCGGAACAGGGAGCTGGAAACAGTGGCGGTGGCGAGGATATCGTCCACCGGGTAGCCACAGTCGGAGCGAGGAACAGAGTGCGCGCCACACCTTGGTGTGCGCGTCGGAACAGGGAGCTGGAACAGTGGCGGTGGCGAGGATGTCGTCCACCGGGTAGCCACTGTCGGAGCGAGGAACAGAGTGCGCGCCACACCTTGGTGTGCGCGTCGGAACAGTGGCGGTGGCGAGAGCGTCGTCCACCGGGTAGCCGCTGTCGGAGCCGAGGAACAGAGTGCGCGCCACACCTTGGTGTGCGCGTCGGGACAGTGGCGGTGGCGAGAGCGTCGTCCACCGGGTAGCCGCTGTCGGAACCGAGAGACGCCTCGGGGTGCGTCTGCGAGGAGGAGTGTGCCAAGCTCGAAGGTCTGGAAGATGCGCGTCAGTGCGCTGGTACGGAGGAGCGTGCCAAGCTCGAAGGTCTGGAAGATGCGCATCTGTGCGCTGGAACGGAGGAGCGTGCCAAGCTCGAGGGTCCGGGAGATGCGCGTCAGTGCGCTGGAACGGAGGAGCGTGCCAAGCTCGAGGGTCCGGGAGATGCGCGTCAGTGCGCTGGAACGGAGGAGCGTGCCAAGCTCGAGGGTCCGGGAGATGCGCGTCAGTGCGCTGGAACGGAGGAGCGTGCCAAGCTCGAGGGTCCGGGAGATGCGCGTTGGTCTAGATGTGCGTCAGGACGAACAGCTGCGCTGGGGTCTGCAGTGGAACGCTGAGGTGCCTCCCGTGGAAGTTACAGGGAGCGCAGAACAGTCTCCTCCACAGGCTACGGCGACAGCAGACGAAGGCTGGAGCAAACATCTCAAGGCTGGAGAGGTCCATCTTACAGCATTGGTAGACCAGAGGATCTCCCGAAAAGAGTCTAGATGTTAGGAATATGACTCGGCATGAATACAACACGACCCCACGCCAAAACGAGGGGAAGCGCCCTGGTATTTAAAGCCCACAGGGGGACTAATTAGCCTGCCACCACAGGTGCGAGAGATAATAGAATATCAAACAGGTGTGGCCACTAAGGGTAAGGAACGAGAGGGTGGGGGCTAGAGAGAGTGAGTAGGGAATTCCTAACAGTAGGCTTAAAGAAGACAGAGAATAGGGAATTCCTAACAGTAGGCTTAAAGAAGACAGAGAAAAGGTAGTGAGCAGCGGGCAAAACCTCACAAAAAGACCTCACAAGGAGAAAATGTAATGCTTGATGTCTAAAGGAATATGCTTCAGCTGTTTGAATAAGGGACATAGAAGCAAACATTGTCCCAACAGATTGAAATGTAATGTGTGTTCCCAAAAACATCCAACAATTCTGCACATATATAAGGGTGAAGGACAAAAGACGGGTGAAACAAGTACGTCAATCAACAATGGCATGGTTTCTCTGAAAGCCCATACCATTACCGGGGCCGGTGATGGCATTACCGGGGCCGGTGATGGCCAAACACTTTCAATCATACCAGTACAGGTAAAAATGTCCAACTCAACTAAAGTCATCCAAACGTATGCTTTCATGGATTCGGGGAGTACAGCATGTTTTTGCACTGAAGCATTGAGACGGCAGTTGAATACAAAGGTAAAGAAAACACGAATCCTGTTGAGAACTATGGGCCAAGAGCAAGCTGTTGACACTTCATTTGTCCCTGCTGGTCGACTTGAAGTAAGCAACATAGAATGTTCGGATTTCTATGAGCTACCAAAACTGTACATCCAAGACGAAATCCCTGTAACCAAGGATCATATACCTACACAAGCTGCACTAGAAAGGTGGGACTACCTGAAGGAGATTCACCTGAAAGAAGTTGATGTGCCTGTTGGACTGCTTATAGGAACCAATGCGCCACAACTAATGGAACCGTGGAAAGTCATTAACAGCCAGAGGGAAGGACCTTATGCTGTTAAAACAGTCCTAGGATGGATAGTGAATGGTACACTAAACACGGATGATGGGGTTGGACTGCACTCATCTGTCACCTCTAATCGGATTTCAGTAACGGACTTAAACGACCTTCTCATGGAACAATACAACCATGATTTCCCAGAAAGGAAATATGAGGAAAAGAAGGAAATGTCTGTTGAAGACAAAAGATTTGTAGAAATTATGTCGAACTCTGCTGTGAAAAGAGATGGACATTACCAGCTTGCACTTCCATTCAAGCAAAAGGAAACCAGAATGCCAAACAATCGCCATCTAGCAGAACAAAGAACGATGTCACTAAAGAGAAAGTTCCACCGGAATCCAGCTTTCCACGAGGAGTACAGAACATTTATGGAAGGCGTAATACAGAAAGGTCATGCTGAGCTTGTGCCACAAGAAGAGCTCAAGGCTGACAGTGGAAAGGTATGGTACATACCACACCATGGGGTTCGCCACCCAAGGAAGGACTCACTTCGTGTTGTTTTTGATTGCTCTGCCTCACTACAAGGAACTTCCCTGAATGACAATCTGATCCAAGGTCCCAACCTTACTAACACGTTGCTTGGCGTTTTGATGCGGTTCAGGCAAGAACCAGTTGCTTTCATGGCTGATGTGGAAGGAATGTTCCATCAAGTCAAGGTTGCACCCTCAGACCGCGACTACCTTCGCTTCCTATGGTGGCCTGGTGGGGACATATCTAAACCCCTAGCTGAATTCAGAATGACGGTGCACCTGTTCGGTGCTACATCCTCATCCAGCTGTGCCAGTTACGCCCTACTGAAATCTGCAGAGGACAACACGGAAGCATTCTCAGCCGAAGCAGTTGACACTGTTCGACACAACTTCTATGTGGATGATTGTTTAAAGTCTGTTTCCACAGAAGAAGAGGCTGTGAGACTTTGTGCAGAGCTAAAAGACGTATGTGCAAAAGAAGGGTTCAACTTAACCAAGTGGATAAGTAACAGCAGAACTGTGCTGGCTTCAATTCCTGAACAGGAAAGAGCCAAGGAAGTGAAGACCCTGGATTTGGAGAAACAAACTCTTCCCATCGAAAGAGCGCTTGGAATACAGTGGTGCGTGGAAGAAGACACCATCAAGTTCCAAGTCAGCCTGAAACCCAAACCGGAGACTAGACGAGGTATTCTTTCCATTGTAAGCTCGGTCTATGATCCACTTGGGTTTCTTGCCCCCTTTGTTTTTAAAGCTAAACACATGTTGCAATGACTGTGCAAGCATGATAGCGGGTGGGATCAGGAAATTCCAGAGGCCATCAGAAAACCATGGCAGAAATGGTTGATGGGTTTGAAGCAGATGGAAGACTTCAGTATCCCACGGTGTGTCAAACCCAAACAATTCGGGTCGATCCAATTTGCACAGTTACACCTCTTTTGTGATGCAAGTGAGATGGGGTATGGTGTCGTCGCCTACCTGAAGATGTCAAACAGAAATTATGATGCGCACACAGCCTTCATAATGGGAAAGGCGAGGGTGGCACCTCTCAAGCAAATAACGATCCCTAGGATGGAGCTTACTGCAGCAGCCCTTGCTGTACGCATTGACCGAATGTTGACGACTGAGCTCAAAATCCCTCTTGAAAGTTCCATGTTCTGGACAGACAGTACGACGGTACTAAAGTATATAAAAAATGAAAACCAAAGGTTTCACACCTTTGTGGCCAATCGGGTGAGCGCCATCCGAGAAGCAACAGATGTATCGCAGTGGAGGTACATAAGCACCAAATTGAACCCGGCAGACCACGCTTCTCGCGGTCTCCATGCTGAGGCGTTCTTAAAGTGCGACACTTGGTGCAATGGTCCAGTTTTCTTGAACCAACCTGAAAAGGAATGGCCGAAACAGCCTGACCGAATTGCCGTCGACAATCCCGATGACCCTGAAGTAAGGAAGGAAAAGGTCACCGTGAACGCAATCAATGAACACGAACAAGAGGCAACAAGCAAAATGATACTTCATTTTTCAGATTGGGGTAAACTAAAGAGAGCAACGTTGTGGTTTCTGCACTTGAAAAGCATCTTGTTACAATTGAGCAAAAAGCTAAAGGAAGTGCTTACCATTGTGCAAGCACAACTGAAGGATGTGGACAAGCAAAAACAGATGGTTGAGGCTGAGATGACAAGGTTCAAAGAGACGATGACTGTTATCACACTCACCATTGATGATCTGGAAGAGGCGGAAGTAGCTATAATACTCTTCTGTCAGAAACAAAGCTTTTTGGAGGAACTGACAGCACTGCAAGCCAATGGTTCTGTCAAGAAGAACAGTTCACTGTACAGACTAGATCCAGTCCTTGAAAATGGTATCTTGAGAATTGGGGGACGATTGAACAAAATGGCAATGCCAGAAGAAACGAAACACCCAGTAATTCTTCCCAAGAATCACCATGTCTCCCATATCATTCTCCGAAGTATCCATAACAAGGTTGGTCACAGCGGCAGAAACCACATGTTGTCAAGATTGAGGCAAAAGTACTGGATTCCCTCAGCCAACGCTCTGGCAAGAAGAGTCATATCTGATTGTACTGTATGCAGACGTTTACTCGCTACAGGTGGGGAGCAAAAGATGGCAGATTTACCCAAAGACAGGTTGATACCAGATTTGCCACCGTTCTCGCATGTGGGGGTCGACTACTTTGGGCCGATTGAAGTAAAGAGAGGAAGGACTACACAGAAAAGATATGGAGTAATTTTTACGTGCCTCGCCAGCCGAGCGATACATTTAGATGTGGCTCATTCGTTGGATACGGATTCTTGTATTTTTTTTTATCTTTTTCCCCCTCCATTTTCCTCCGATTTTCTCCCATCCCAATGTTAGTCATATGCCAATTCCCAGTCCCTTCCTGGTCGCTGCGCACTTACCCCCCACAGTCAGATCATCTGGGAGAGTGGAGGCTACCACGTGCTTCCTCCGACACACGTCCAGCCAATCACTGCTTCTTTTCACCTGGCAGCGCGGATTCTCATCGAGAGGGCGTAGCGTGTGGGAGGACCACACTATCCCCCTCAAGTCCTATCCGCGCTTAGAAGGCGCCCCGACCGAACTGTAGGAGTCGCTGTTTACAACGACCCGGACCCACCCCGCCAGCTTCTCCCACCCTCTAATACAGCCAATTGTATTAGTGCAGACGGCCAGCCAAGCTGGTGACAACCCCGGAGCTGTGAGCTGGATTCGAACAGGCGAATCCAGCTCACAGCTCCGGGGTTGGTGACGAACGCAATCTCCGCTCGGCCACCTAACCGCCACGGATTCTTGTATTAACGCATTCCGACGTTTCATCAGTAGAAGGGGCCAAGTGATTGGAATAAGGTCTGACAATGGGACCAACCTTGTCTCAACAGAAAAGGAGCTAAAGAAAGCCTTGAAGGAGTGGAATCATGTTCAAATAACACAAGCCCTACAGCAAAGGAATGTGAAATGGACTTTTAATCCCCCGTATGGAGCCCATCATGGTGGGATATGGGAGAGATTAATCCGTCTGGTCAAGAAAACCCTATTATCAGTCACTAAGCAACAAGCTCTTGATGATGAAGCGCTCTCCACTATCATGTGTGAGGTGGAAGCCATTTTGAACAGTCGCCCGCTGACAAATGTCTCAAATGACCTGAATGATTTGGAAGCTCTTACTCCTAACCATCTTCTTCAGCTTAAGGTCCAGCCTGTTCTGCCACCTGGTGTGTTCAACCCAGATGACCTGTACGCTAGGCGCCGTTGGAGGCAAGTTCAGTACATCTCGGATCTGTTCTGGACCAGATGGGTGAAGGAATATCTTCCACTTCTCCAAGAAAGGCAGCGATGGAATAGAACCAGGAGGAACTTCACAAAAGGGGACATCGTTCTGATCATAGACTCCAATGCACCCCGTGGGTCCTGGGTCATGACAAGAGTCCTGGAGACACGCCCTGGATACAGAGGATTGGTGCGCAGCGTGCTCCTACAAACCAGAACTAACACGTTGGAACGACCGATCAGTAAGCTATGCTTACTGGTCCCTGCCTCAGAATAAGGCATGGCCATTGAATGGACTTTGAATAGACATTGGCTGTATGCCTGTCGGAGCTATGGCTCTGTTTGTTAAAAATAAATAAAAAAATGTAGTTACCTTAACTGTTACTTGACTCACTAACTGATTTGTTCTTCCCATGCTCAGGGACGACAGGTGAAAACCACAGGACCCTGTCAAGTTTCTTTATGCTTAGAATTGTGACTTCATATTGTTTATTCTTGAGGACGTTAGCATTGACTGTAGGTTGTGTCGGCTTCTTTGCCTCTCATATGATTTTGAAATTGTGTTTTGGTACACATTTAATAACACTATGGGTGCCGGCCAGAAATCCGGAAAATGACTGTGGATTGCCAGCGCTATTTGTCTATGGAGAAATTCCCATTCTTTGCAGGGCTATAACTTTTTAAATTCTATTGCTACATTGCCATTATTAGGGCCCATTCAAAGTCCTATATGTATTGTTCATTGTGTAGCAACGTTAAACTTTTTCATTCACATATTCATAGTAAAGTATGGTCTAATGTATAAGTATGTTTTCATCTCTTTCTGCAGCTTTCTCCAGAACGTGATATATAGCCCCAAATGCATGGCCGGGAATGGCGCTTTTAAGCGTTTTCCGGCAGTCAATGTGTTTTAAGGGGCCGGTGTGTAGAGGCAGAAACCGACTTGGTGGATTATATACTATTATATTATTATTATGTATATTATGTTATATATATATTATATTATTATTATTATATGTATATATTATATTATGTATATATTGGAACCATGCACTGTTTGGACAATGTTTGGACACTAGGGGGCTCACCAGTCACCACCCAATATAGCCCACTAGGTGATTAGCCATGAGCCATGCACCTGCGGAGGACTTACCTTCAAACACTGTTATACTGTTGGAACCGAGCACGGAGCAACTGACGACTGTTCTGTTTAACCTTTAATTCACTATCACTTTCATTTGGACAACAATAAACCCTGTACACCGTATGAGGAGCAACTGTGGACATTCAACTCATTTAACATCAACAACTTTGGTACAGTGTAAAAAGGCAATAGCGGGTGCATCGTGGACGACTGTCAGCACACAGAGGAATGACAGTCGGCCACTACAAATGTATATACTCTCTTTTTTAGACTCTTTTTGTATCAAAAACAGTACTGTATTTGTAAATCTGGTATGTCATGATTGTATAGATGTAGCAGTACTGTCTATCTGTATGTCATGTATGTCATTATGATGAATTGAAAATGGGGGACCCTGATGTAAACAAGACAAAAGTCTTTCTCTGGTCTGCATCTCCTTAACAATTGGGTGTATTGAGCTGTACTGTATTGTACCCATTCTGCAATCTGTTAATAAAATGTTCAATCAATCAATCAATTTTGTTTGTTATATGTATTTCTTTATTTCTTAATATTATTGGTTAGTGGTTCTGGTTAAGTTTAGTAGAGATGTTGTATGTTGTGTGTTTATTGTTTGTTAGATTAATCTGAATTTAAGATATTATTTGAGTAAAATGTTAATTGTATTAATTACCCTTCTTATGTTAATGTGCTGGCCAGGACTTATACTATAAGCTTGAGTTTATCATTTGTAAGTTGGCTTCCCTTCAGTTCATGTCTGTTTTGTTCTGCCTTCTATTTTTTGGGCCCATTTATATTCTGTTTGAAAATTATGGATTTGTTAAAGGGGACATGTATTATAAATGGCTTTTTTAGCATGGTTTTATAGTAATACGGGTTACTGTCAATGGGTCTGTGTCTCTAATTACCATATTGACTCATCAGTCTAGTCTCGAGTTCACGAGATCCTCCCTCACTCAACTAAGCTGTTCTGATTTGATTGTTTTGCTGACGTTAATATAGCACTGATTTGCATAACTAACGCCCCCTCTATGGTTGACAGCGACAGCAAACAGAGCGAGGCAGATGGTGTAACCCGACACTTCCTCAAACAGAGCGAGGCAGCCGACGAGCGAGTGAGAGAGGGCGAGAGAGATAGAGAGGGGGAGAGAGAGGAGCTTCTGTCTGGGAAACAAACCGCACGCGAGGAAGCAGCAGTAGCACATACTCATTTACACACAACCTGGGCTGGACCTCGCGCGGGGAAGCAGCAGTAGCACATACTCATTTACACAGTTATTATATATTGTGACTGTGGATAGGCTATTGCGCTCTCTACCAGTCTCTAAATCCACTGGTAACGACCACCTGGATAGCAAATTGTTGAGAATAGCTGTGTCCCATATCTCTGCACCAATCTGTCACATTTTTAATAGGTGTTTAATCAGTGGCATGTGTCCTTTGTTATGGAAGGAGGGAAAGATCATTCCACTTCCTAAAGATGCTAAATTACCCTTTGGAGGTCCCAACAGTAGGCCTATTAGCATTTTACCTGTTCTCAGTAAATTACTGGAAAAGATTGTGTCTGAGCAAGTCCAGGCCTACTTTTCAGCTAATGACATAACAACTGTACACCAACATGCATACAGGGCAGGTTATTCGACCAGTACTGCTTTGACACAAATGTCTGATAGTTGGCTTTCAGCTATCGATAGTTCAATGCTGGTGGGTGCTATTATGTTAGACTTCAGTGCCGCATTTGATGTGATCGATCATCTGCTATGGTTTTAATAACTCAGCAATTTTATTTTTCAGGAGTTATTTGTCCTTGAGGTCTCAGAGGGTCTATTTTAATGGTGCTTTGTCAGGCAGTAGAGGGTTAGAATGCGGTGTCCCACAGGGGAGTTGCCTGGGGCCCCTCTTATTCTCTATTTTTACTAATGATATGCCTTTTTCTATTCATCAGGTTAGTCTGACTTTATATGCTGATGATTCAACCCTTTATTATGCTGCAGCTACAAACTCTGAGCTCAATCAGGTTTTGGCTGGTGAATTGGACATTTTATATGACTGGATAAAAACAACTAAGCTGGTGCTTAACATATCAAAAACTGTTTGTATGCTTTTTGGGACCAATCAAAGATTGGCACGTAAACCTACATTGGTTCTACAAATTGCAGGTCAACCTATACAGCAGGTTGAAAAAACTAAGCTTCTAGGCCTTTGGCTTGATAGTACTTTATCATGGTCTGATCACATAAACAAAACTGTTTTTAAAATGGGTAGAGCTGTTGCTACTGCCAGGAAATGTGCACCATTCCTTCCATTTGCACTGTTTAATCAGATTGTTTGTGCTTTGGTTTTGTGCCACTTGGATTACTGTTCTGTAGTGTGGGCTTCTGCTTCAAAACAGTTGCTAAATAGGTTACAAGTGGTACAAAATATGGCAGCAAGACTCGTTCTTGGTTGTTCATATAGGCAGTGATGGGCAGTAGCTAGCTACAAGTAGCGACGCTACATAGCTTAACTACAATTCTCAGTAGCGTGCTGGTAGCGTCGCTACTTTTTAACCAGGGTAGCGATCTCTGTAGCGGAGCTATTTATAGAACGAAGTAGTAACGTAGCGACGAGGAAACGTTACACGCTACTTTCGGGAGAAACAGTCTAGACTAGAAGATCTGCGAACATTCATTCATTTCATTCTGAAAAAAAAACTCCCCGTAAAAAACCCACTATGATTGGTTGGTTGGTTTAATATGAGTATGACGACTCACGATTGGGTATGGTAGGCCAACAACTCCAGCCGCAAAGCAGGAAGTGAAAATCAAAACACAGACGTATTGAATGAATGCAATTTAACGGATTACATGAACCAGTCCGCGCGAAATGGCAGAGGGGTTCGATGGCATTGATGAAGATGATGATGTCAATAACAACAATGACTCTCCATGGCCCTATCTGGGACACATTTATGAGTTTGACTGAAAATACGGCTAAAACATATGCTGCTCTCTCAACACGTCCAGCACTAACTTGAGAACACATTCAGGTGAGCTGATGAAAATCAACTGTTCCCAAACAGCACACAAGTCACTTTTTGTCAATAGCTTTAACTAACAGATAGCTGCTATCATGTGATGTTTCACTGTAGGCAGAAAATGAACAATATTATTGGGGTGGAGAAAAGAAAAAAAGAGGGAAAAGCAGTGGTTCTCAACCTGTGGGACAGGACCCCCAGGGGGGGTCCCCACATGATTTTGGGGCCATGGAATGTTTTGTGAGTTACATATTTAAATACATTTGGTCATTTAGCTGACACTTTCATTCAAAGCAACTTACAAATTGTGTACAACAAGTCAGTAGGAGTGGTACATATCTAGCAGCCAAGGATAAGTAGTATTGTTTGTCAGTGTCAAGCTTGAGTGTTATACTCTGAGTACATACTGTAGTATTATAGACATATTAGCATAGTTGGTAGTAGTATATACATGGTAGCATAATACTAGTAAAATGAAGTAAAACAATTCAGATATTGAAGAAGTGTGTTTTTGGTTGATAAAGTGGGCAGGTTTCAGTTTTTGGGATAAATAATACATAAAGATAGAATAGAAAAGAAAAAGACCATTACTGCATCAAAAGTAATCAACAAATTATACTATAAAAACTGATGAAACCAAATGGTCTCTTTCCTTTCCTTTGTAGAGGCTGCACCCAGCTAAACTTGCCTTCCTGGATTTTGTACATAATACAAATTCATGTTAAAATGATGACACAAAAAGCCAGACCGAGGGCTTGTTTCAGTTTTATAATAAACAATCAAACTGAGAATTTTTTTCCTGCCTATTTGTTTTGTGGAAACTTGGTCACGAAGTAAAAAAAAAAAAAAAAAAAAGTAGTGCCGATGTAGCTAGCTATTTTTGCCATGTTCTTGTAGTGTAGCTTGCTACATTTCTCTGGGGATAGCTTCCATTGTAGTTGAGCTATATTTAATCGAGAGTAACTTGTAGTGTAGCTTGCTACATTTTCCAAGTAGCTTGCCCATCACTGCATATAGGACTAGTGTTGTTCAAATGCATGAACGTCTTAGTTGGCGGAGTGTTGAGAAAAGACTTTCTGCCAACCTTTTAATTTGTTTTCATAAAGTGATCACAACCCACATTCCTAAATATATCACGGATAAAATAATTTACAGCTCAAATGTGCACATGCATTTTACCAGAGGGGCAAGTAGAGGGCAGATTATTCTACCCCATGCAAATACTAACAGTATGCAAAGAACAGTTTTATATAGGGCTATCAGGGCATGGAATTATCTTCCAAGTGACATACGTGACATAAGAGGTGTAGCAAGCTTCAAAAATAAATTAAAATCTTACATGTAGCCAATATTGACAATGCTGAGTTATGCAATATGTTACTGTTGATGTACATATTTAGATATAATTTGTTTGTGTGTTAATGTTGTTGTGTTTCCTCGGTTGGTACGTCTTGCTATGTTGTGTTTCCTTGGTTGGTATGTCTTGCTATGTTTTAATTGTATTATGTTTTAATTGCAATGTATATGTTGTAATGTTTTAATGTTGTCTCGGACCCCAGGAAGACTAGTTGACGTCTTGGCGTCAGCTAATGGGGATCCTTTGCTAATAAACAAATAAATAAACAGTGCTTATGGGCGGAGCCAGGCCAACACAGCCTGAAATCCAAAGTGTGAAAAATCTGGCTTTTGAGTACTTGATTAGAAATATAAAACAATGGCGGTTAGGTGGCCGAGCGGAGATTGCGTTCGTCACCAGCCCCGGAGCTGTGAGCTGGATTCGCCTGTTCGAATCCATCTCACAGCTCCGGGGTTGTCACCAGCTTGGCTGGCCGTCTGCACTAATACAATTGGCTGTATTAGAGGGTGGGAGAAGCTGGCGGGGTGGGTCCGGGTCGTTGTAAACAGCGACTCCTACAGTTCGGTCGGGGCGCCTGCTAAGCGCGGATAGGACTCGAGGGGGATAGTGTGGTCCTCCCACACGCTACGCCCTCTCGATGAGAATCCGCGCTGCCAGGTGAAAAGAAGCGGTGATTGGCTGGACGTGTGTCGGAGGAAGCACGTGGTAGCCTCCACTCTCCCAGATGATCTGACTGTGGGGGGTAAGTGCGCAGCGACCAGGAAGGGACTGGGAATTGGCATACGACTAACATTGGGATGGGAGAAAATCGGAGGAAAATGGAGGGGGAAAAAGACCAAAAAAAATATATATATATAAAACAATGCATTTTCTTTTATAAAAGCTTACAGATGTGTTCAATAGACTCACAGGAATTGTGTAAAGTTGCCCAAATAGTGCTAGGAATAGCAATACATGTCCCCTTTAACCCTTTGTTTGGGTAAATAAAAACCCTTATTTTTGCCTGGATTCTGTGTCCTCATCTTCTGGCTGCTTGGTCCATCACAGGGACACACCCGTGTTGTCCTTCCCCCCCTGCTGTTCGCCCTAGCAATCGAGCCGCTCTCTATTACATTGAGGTCCTCTCCTTTGTTTAACTCATTGGGCGCCATTCACGAGAAAAGTCGGTTCATATGCAATGCCGGACAACGTGGGACAGACCTCCGTGACCAGTACTTGGAATGGCGATCAGATAATTGGATTCTCTTTTTTGCATTACATCAGAGACAAGGACACTATATATCCAATCTTGCGTTGACCTGATATTTTTTTCTCCCGCGATCGAAGCTGTCTGTGTGGACTTCCCCATTTCATGGGTGCATGCGGAGACATAATAACAATAATCTAGCGTTGATTTCAGGAAGATTCGATAATCAGGCGAAAAATTACAACGTGATAACCACTAAAGGGCTATTTTCGCGTCTTTACTCAGAATCACCCAAACTATACTCTTATTCACCATGGTATAAAACGGAAATGTACGGATGAAAAAACAATCTGTTTTGTGCATGTTGACTGGAAGCAACTCACTGACAATCGACATGTGTATTAGATCCATAGCTATAATATTTCATATAATTTTAGCACTCGCAAGTTTGGCTTTCTCCCCATTGAACAAAGCAATGGCATTCTACCCAAAAAGTAAACAACGACCCCTAGCGCTGAATGAGTTAAAGGTGGAAATTGAACACAAACTCCTTTTATATGTGGATGATCTACTATTGTTTATAACTGACCCTTCTGGTATTCCAGCTATACTATCTATCCTGGAAACGTTTAGCTCATTCTCAGGGTACAAATTAAACCTTCAAAAGAGTGAATCTCTCTTATTAATAATTCTTCCCTGAATATTCAACATTCGGATCTGCCCTTTAAATGCAGCACATCTGGCTTTAAATACCTTTGAATTAATGTCACCCATTCACTATCTGGCTTGTACTCAGCTAACTTTGCCACCCTTACTGTATCTCCAAGACCAAGTCTGACTTCCAGAGATGGAGTAGTCTCCCACTTTCATTGATTGGCATGTTAACTCTTATGCCCCCCTAACGATTTTGCAGAGTTGTCACCTTAGTGCATGAAAAGATTGCATCACGTTCAAGGTCATAAAAAACTTAATTTGTAATATTTCGTTCCAATTCTTTTTTTATGAATACCACTATGAACCTAACTCAACATATCTATCAAAGATTCCAAATATTTCCGTTTGTAGGGTTATGGTTAGGGTTAGGGTTGGGGTTAGGGTTAGGGTTGGGGTTAGGGTTAGGTTAGGGGACTGTTGAGCAAATGTTGGGGTGGGCACAGGCACAGGGATGAGATGTTACCTTCTCCTAATCTTTTTGTCTGGGTAACCCTAACCCTAACCCTAACCCTAATGGCAAGAAATCAACCACTATGGATGGTTTGAAAGCTAATATTGTTAACTTTTGTGTTAGAGGGTTTCAAAATCTAATCTTTTCAAATTCTGTGAATATATGGAAAATAAGCAAACGGACACAATTTCATGACATAATAATCAACACAGCCATCGTTGTACACAGAAACACAAAAAAATATAGGCAAAAAACACAAAATAGTCGCTAAGGGGGCAGAAGAGTTAAACACTGTACAAATGAACATTTTACCAAAATGTCTATTAATTTCAAACTGTCCCTTTATTTTTGTCTAAAAACTTCTTGACTAAATGATAAGGTCCTATATATGGGGCAACAAAACTAAAACAAAAGTCGCACTGCCCATTTTTCGCTATGGTTATTGGTCTGCACACATTCACAAGGTAATCTATTGGCTTGAGTCTCCTATTACTCCCTGGTGTAGGTTGGAGTCTCGCTATTGCTCTTCATATTCTCTTTCTGCCCTCTTCTATTCTCCCCTGCCTTTTAAACCTAGCCAGTTTTCAGATAGCCCAGTAGTTCTTAACACTTTAAGGACCTGGCAGCAATTTAGACACAATTTTAAGTTCTGTTCTGCATCAACCTTGGCTCCAATATGTAAAAAGAACCTGTTCCCCCCCCTTTATCTATAGATTAAACTTTTTCTCAGTGGCACAGTAAAGGTATAAAAAAATTTCAAGATCTATATGTGGACGGGGTGTTTTGTAGCTTCTCTCATTTGTTATCCTCTTTTGAACTTCCTCCAACTCGTCTTTTTAGGCATTTACAACTGAGACACTGTACATCTACCATTTTCCCCTCCTTTAATTTACTCCCCCCTCACTATGAATCCACACCAAAGAGCATCCAAGGATCTATGACACCCATGTCATTCAACGACAGTGGTTCAATCAAAGCTAAAGGGAACAGGAGCTGGGGATGAAGTTTAATAATGAGTGGTGAGACGAGGCCATAGAGAGAATACACACCACCACGTCCTGCGCTCGTCTTAGCCTCATACAACTCAAAGTACTGCATAGAACTTGTTTTTCCAAATCCAGGCTTTCTGAGATATATCCGGAGGTGGATGATAAATGTAGTAGATATCAGAATACTCCCTGCAACTTGAGTCATATGTTCTTCACATGTCCAGAACTCCATACCTACCTCAGTACTTAATTTAGACTTGCCACCATGTCCACTGATGGCAATCTTTGGAACCCCTATTGAAACATTCGCTCTTAACTTAAACAAATGATTGCATTCACATCCCTTTTAGCTAGACACATTATATTGTTACATTGGAAATCCGACAAGAGTCATTCTACATCACAATGGCTTAATGATGTCATGTTTTTTCTCAAACTGTAGAAAATAAAATCGACCTCCCAGCTAATCTATGTACATGCCTTCTCATGTCTTGTCTTCTATTAGGTCTCTCCTTCTCATGTAAGCTGAACTGCTGTACTACTAGGTCTCTCCTTCTCATGTAGGCTGACCTACTGTATCTACTAGGTCTCTCCTTCTCATGTAGGCTGACCTACTGTATCTACTAGGTCTCTCCTTCTCATGTAGGCTGACCTACTGTATCTACTAGGTATCTCCTTCTCATGTAGGCTGACCTACTGTATCTACTAGGTCTCTCCTTCTCATATACACTGAACTACTGTATCTACTAGGTCTTCCCTTTTCTTTACCTCATGAGCATACATTAACTCATTCCCCGCCAACGACGAGTGTACTCGTTATTTGATCGTTATTTCTTTTTTTTTTATATTTCTATTCATTACAGGCACACAGACTCTGGGTTAACATGGGGAATGTGAAAGTGCAATACCGGCCGCATCACACTAGACGGCGGTATCGAGCACCCTTTGTAACATTGTATCCTGGCCTGTGGGACGGCCCAATGTCTCGGGTTTCATTTTTCCTTCTCGGGCGAGGCGAACGGTTCTCTCTGCTCCATTGAAGCGCGTCAAATATTCCCGATCCATATGTTGTGGTGGATTATGCCGTGGACCAAATGGACATTGGATATACCAGATGGCGATCAAACAATTGGAATATTATTTTTGGAATACTCCCGATCACAGGTAAGGACGATTTGATGTCAATTTTAGCTTGATCCTGCAATGCAATGATACCAATCGGGCTGATACACGTTTTTAGTGTTCAATGCGAATGCCGTTACTGACAATCAAATAATCAGAAACGACCCCCCCCCCCCCCCCATTTCATGCATTCATGATGGAACATAATACCTATGATATAGATTTGATTTCGGGATAATAGCGTATACAGGCAAGACATGGAAACGTCTATAGTGGAATTGACGTGTAGGGCTATAACTATGCATTTCATGAATTACCGTAGACCGCTTTAAAACCATACTTCTATTCACCACGGTATAACACAGGAACGTATGGATGGAACAATTTATTATTTTTCACATATTGAACGATAGATAGGTGATGTCAAATGGGCCATAGTATTCTGCCCTGTCAAGGCTAACCGCAGTAACTTGAAAAAAGTAAAAATTTAGTTATGAGTGAAATTGACCTTGTCAATAAATGTTTTATCTTGTGACCAAGTTTCAGATGTTAATGTCGCTCAGTTTTGGAGATATGGGGTTTTAAAAACTGCAGTAACTACAAAATCACACTCAAAACCCAGGCAGACCGCAGTAACTTCCAAACAGTGAAAAATGGCGTTAAAGTGTTTTGACTTGCCATCCAAAATGTGTTATAGGTAAATAGATGATAGTACCCAGATTTAACATGTATTAATGAAGTAATCTTTAGGCATACAAAAATATGACATAATTATTTTAATTAACCCCAAAAAAGCAGATATTGCACTCTGCTGCACGATTTCCTTAAATAATTATACAGGTAATGTACAGGCAAAGTGCAGTAACTTCAAATACAATGTTGTTTTCCCTCCAGCTTTCATAACTTAACCTAGCCATTTTGAAAATGAAATTTAATACCTGAATATATTGGAATGATGATGATCCAAATAAAATGGCTAGGTGAAGTTATGAAAGCTGGAGGGAAAACAACATTGTATTTGAAGTTACTGCACTTTGCCTGTACATTACCTGTATAATTATTTAAGGAAATAATTAAATAAATTAAATAAAATAACTACGTCATATTTTTGTATGCCTAAAGATTACTTCATTAATACATGTTAAATCTGGGTACTATCATCTATCTACCTATAACACATTTTGGATGGCAAGTCAAAAAACTTTAAAGCCATTTTTCTCAGTTTCACTGTTTGGAAGTTACTGCGGTCTGCCTTGACAGGGCAGTATTGTATCCATAGCTATAATATAGAATATAGTTATAGCTCCACAAACAAGGTGATGCAGTCCTAACTAATCCCATACAAACAATTGTATGTATTGAGCTGTACTGTACTGTACCCATTAGTGTTGTCAAAAATATCGAAGTATCGATAAATATCGATACTGAATATTTAAAACAGTTACGATACTCATTTCCCGAAATACCGATACTTTCTGTAGTATCGGTACCCGCTGGCAGTGTTCTACCGGAAGTTTGTTGACACGCTGTTCAGAGCATGCTTGCCCCTCCAGCTGTTCAGAGCACGCTTCCCCCTCCAGCCCTCCCCCTCACAGAGCGAGCCGTCGGCGTCTTCACTCTTCAGTAAACATTTTAGCTGAGTGAACTAAGATGGCAGATGCAGCGCCTCCACAACTTAAAGATAAAGAAAACAGCAGAAGTGCTGTTTGGAAGTACTTCGGTTTTGAAGTAAACACAGAAGGGAAAGTTAAAGATGTCACAATGCCCATTTGCAAGCGGTGTTACAGGGCAGTGCCAACGAAAGGTGCCAACACCTCAAATATGGCAAAACACCTGAAGGACCGGCACGCGGATCTCCACAAAGAAATGAAAGAGGTTTGTGACTGAAGCATTAAACCACTAACTCTAGTTTAATACAAGATACGTTGTCTACTGATGGCGCATCATATCAACAGCTGATTCGTTGTACGTTACAGCTATTAGCTAACGTTAGATAGCTACTGCTAGTCGTTCCTCTGTTAGCTTATGCTAGCTAGCCGGCTACCGCATGGAAACGGAGTAAAATTACGTTTAAACGTTATGTCGAGGTCATACAATACTACACTCGACACGAGGTTGGTTAACGTTACCAGCCCCGGAGAAATATCTCTCTCTCTCTCTCTCTCTCTCTCTCTCTCTCTCTCTCTCTCTCTCTCTCTCTCTCTCTCTCTCTCTGAGGTTAACGTTACCAGCCCCGGAGAAATCTCTCTCTCTAATGAAAATTGTTGTAGTCATATATTTTAGTCTTATTAACTAAAATATTTTAACCAAATAAAAAGCAGCAGCACTATTGCATAACTAAGTCATGTTTGCTATGTATTTCTTTCTTTAGAGAGAAACAACGGGTTTTAAAAGTCTTATATTTCTCTTTTCTTATAGTACCAGAGAGAAGCTGAGGAGAATCGACCAGCAACAGCACAGCAGCCTACCCTACCAGCATTACTTGAACAACAAAGGAAGTATCATGCAAACTCAAAGGAAGCCAAGAAACTTAACAGGGCTGTAGCAGAGTACATATGCATGGATCAGGTCCCTGTCTATACTGTTGAGAAACATGGGTTCAGACAACTGCTTGGACAGTTAAATAACAAGTATTCCCTTCCTTCACGGAACCACTTCATGTCAACTGAAATCCCTGCCCTATATAATGAAACAAAAGACAAAATCATGGAGAGCCTTAGGGGGAAACCCTTATTTTCATGCACCACTGACTTGTGGACCAGCAGGGCCACGTCCACATTCATGGCAGTAACTCTGCAGTTTATTACAGAATCCTGGGACATGCAGAGCTGGTGTTTGGGCTGTGTTGGGCTGCACTCAGAGCACACGGGGGACAGTTTGAGAGAGGCGTTGGAGGAGATGGTACATGAAACATGGAAGCTGGACATGTCAAATATGGCTGGCAGTGGCATCACCACTGATAATGCCTCAAATAACAAGAAAGCATTTAAGCAGGACTTCACATGGGTCCCCTGCTTTGGGCACAACCTTCACCTAGCCATTAGCAAGGGTCTGGATATAGGCTGTGTGTCTGCAGCACTGTCGAGGCTGAGAAAGACAGTGTCTGCCTTCAGCAGGTCACCAAAGATGTCCCGACAGCTGAAGCAGAAGCAAAAAGAGTTGCAACTGCCTGAACACAAACTGATCCATGATGAGCCGACACGCTGGGACTGAGATTTCTGGAACAGCACCAAGCGGTCTGTTCAGTTCTAGCCGACGATCGGAAGAAATGGCACCTCATGCCTAAAGATTCAGACATTACAATTCTTGAGACTGTAAAAGATATATTGAGCCCTGTCAGCTCTTTCACTGATGCCCTTAGTGGTGAAAAGCACACCACACTCTCCTCTGTCCTGCCCCTAATTTGGAAGTTATCTTCAACTTTGACCATTGAGGAAAATGACAGCCTCCTCAAATGTGAACTTAAAGAAAATATTGGTACAGATCTCAACGAACGATATAACGACGTCGACGGGGCTCTGCAGCTGGTGTTGAACACAGCCACGTTTCTCGACCCAAGGTTCAAGGACAGTTTTGTTATGTTAAGAGACGAGGTCAAACGAAATCTGATGGACACTCGCACTGAAACAGGAAGACAAACACCCGCTCCTCCTCCTCCATGTGCCACTGCCATGCAACCACTACCACTACCAGGCGTACCAGCGAAGAAAAGTAGAACGGATCTGAAGGGACTGTTAACCAGCATACAGGGGGAAAAGAAGGGTCAACATGGTGGTGGCGAGGATGCAGAGGACGCAGAGGCTGAACTAAAAAACGAGTTCACAATATATGAAAAGATGCCTGAACTCAGCGCAGGAGACGACCCACTCGCATGGTGGAGGACACATGAGAGAACTTTACCTCACCTTGCCCAGCTGGCGAAAAAGTATTTGTGCATCTCTGCTTCAAGCTCAGCTTCAGAACGTGTATTTAGTACGTCAGGGCTCATTTGCAGTCCAAGAAGGGCACGGCTTACAGAGGAGCACATTGACATGCTGGTGTTCCTAGCAAAAAATCTGAAAGTTGTAAAGAAACTTTAGGCTAGTACATTATTACACTACTTGCACCACCTTATGTGTGATTAGTCTGAGGCCGTTGAATAAGTGCACTACCTATTTAAAAAGAATTTAACTTGAAAATGCACTTTTTTTTTGTACTTGCACTTTAGTGCCTTTTGAATGTGTGCTTAATGCAAAAAAGTTTGAATTATTGTTTTAGTCATTCTGCTGTCTAAATGCCCTACCTCAAGAAGAATATTGTTTCATTTGCTAGTTGCTGGCTGCTACTTGAAAATGCATAAGATTGCAGTTTTTTTTTTTACTTGAGGCCTTTATATAAGGTATGATAAGGTATAAGTACTAAGTAGGTATTGTGCATCGTTCGGTTCGAGTCCTACAGTTATCAGTACCCCCATCGTTCCTGACGTTATCTGGACGCTTATCCAGGCTGGTCAGACCCCTAGTGGTGATTGCATCCGAGGAGCTCCGGGTCAAGAGCGACTGGACCTGTATATTGGATTACTCTACCCGACGACGGCGAGCCTTCCACGGCTCTTATGCTTTATGTGTATCACTAGGTAATGTAGAAGGTATGAGAAGGTGGTATGAGAAGGTATTAGAAGGTGGTATGAGAAGGTATTAGTAGGTGGTATGAAGGTATTAGAAGTTGGTATGAGAAGGTATTAGTAGGTGTAGGTGGTATGAGAAGGTATGAGAAGGTGGTATGAGAAGGTATTAGAAGGTGGTATGAGAAGGTATTAGTAGGTGGTATGAGAAGGTATGAGAAGGTGGTATGAGAAGGTATTAGTAGGTGTAATGAGAAGGTATTAGAAGGTATTAGAAGGTGGTATGAGAAGGTATTAGAAGGTGGTATGAGAAGGTATTAGTAGGTGTAATGAGAAGGTATTAGAAGGTGGTATGAGAAGGTATTAGTAGGTGGTATGAGAAGGTGGTATGAGAAGGTATTAGAAGGTTGTATGAGAAGGTATGAGAAGGTGGTATTAGTAGGTGTAATGGTATGAGAAGGTAATGCACTACCTAAGAAGAACTTGACTTGAAAATGCATAAGATTGCACTTTTTTCTTACCCTGCCTTTTGAATGTGTCCTTATTGTTTTCACTAATGCAAAAAAAAGTTTTAATTATTGTTTACTACTACTAGTACTAGTAATTTTGCTGTTGTGAAGTTATATATGTTACACATATAGCCCTCGCCCTGTTATCTTTATCAAAACTGTTACCAACTGTAATACAAACAGTTCAGTTTGTCAGGTACATGCAACACAGATTACAGTGAGTGTTTACATCTGTCTGCTTGAGAAAATACTATGTTCTAACTTCTGCATCTGCAATAAAAATGATTGAAGTGAGATGAACAGTTCTTTTTAAATGTGTGATCTAAAGATAAACAAAGGGTTTTAAAAGTGTTATATTTATCTTATCTTATAGTACCAGAGAGAAGCTGAGGAGAATCAACCAGCAACAAAAGCTAAATTTGTTTAAAAAAAAAAAAAAAAAAAAAAAAAAATATATATAATTTTTTTTTTTTTTTTTTTGATATCGAAATGGTATCGAAGTATCGATACTTTTCAAGGTATCGTATCGAAGTCGAAATTCCAGTATCGTGACAACACATTCTGCAATCTGTTAATAAAGTTTTCAATCAATCAATCCCCGGCAGTCAATGAGTTAACTAGTTGCTAGATCTCACCCCAGCCACTCCTAGATGTTAAGGATTTAGATTAAGCTTGTGTGTGTGTGTGTGTGTGTGTGTGTGTGTGTGTGTGTGTGTGTGTGTGTGTGTGTGTGTGTGTGTGTGTGTGTGTGTGTGTGTGTGTGTGTGAGTGTGCACGTGTGTATGTGGAAGGGGGGTTCTGGGGAATGTGGGGGAGGGGTTCTGGGTCAGGGGAGGTAGGTGTTGGGAGGGTTAAATTGTTAAAAAACAAATAAATGTTGTTTTGTTATTAAAATAAATAAATAATCTATATTGTATCCCCTCAAAATTGTACAGAACCTTTTGACATACAAAGATATAAAAAAAAAACTATGCTCTATGTTGAATAACAATTTCTATAAACATGTTTTTTCCACCAGATTGTTCAATGAAAATGGCTTAGCAGCATCTCTACACCTTTACTCTCTTTGAGAATACGAGGACTACAGTATGAATATGCAAATAGACAAAAGCACCCATTGATATTTACCAGGAATTCCAAGTGAGCAACTTATATTCTTTCAAGACATGTCAATGCCCTTTCAGCGTTCTGTATGCTGAAGCTAAATGTGTTAAGTTACCACATATTGCATCATGATAGGTTTGGCCTATTAGTGACATCACACATCACAAGTACAGAGAATCTCTTCCTCTCCAGGGGAAGATTATGAAAAAGGCGCTCTGGTGACAAGTTCTGCACACAAAATCTGTATAGTCAAAATCATGCTTCCAAGAGGAATTAACCATAACAAATGTTTTGAGTGGAGGGGATGTTTAAAAGCAAATACCAATTAATTTAAAATGATCTTTTATAAGAACAGACAAAGATAGTTTGTTCTGCACCCACTCCCCCAAATGCGGTTGTAATGTCTGCTGGTTGCATTGAATCATTATTCACCTCAGTGGTACCGCTTGATACTAGAGGTCATATGATAATCAAACAAAGAACAGGCACCATAACATTAAGCCATCTTATTTCCAGCTTAAAAACACAATTTAGCGTACCGCTAAGTGATGACAACTCCTATAGGCCTTCTGTTATCCCCACCAGGTCGCTAACCAATTCCTGGTATCCTCTACACAGCCAATGGGAGCTCTTGTTCTGACCTCATGTTAGTTTCCTTTCCCATCAGATGTGGTTGTTTTGCCTCTGTGGTTCCTTGTTAGCTATTGATTACCCCATTAGCCTAGCATATGTCAGGATTGTGCTGTCTTTCCCAATCATTTATACCATGGCTCCTACTCCATAGGGAGGCTTCCGCCAGCCCCAAAGAGCCCCGGCCTCCACTAGGTTCCACTTGATTGGCATTTCAACGCAATTTAAGGGCTTGCCAATGATTATTTTTTAAGGTGGCCACAATACCCTTCATAGACAGGAGGAGGAACATGTTGTTCAGTCTTGCATTATCTGATTGTGTGCTAAAGGCAGCAAGTGTGTAGTATGTGAATATGCGAGGGTGTGTCCATGTGCTATTACAGAGCGGGGGGTACAGTACGTGTCGGTGTATGCATCTGTGGTGTGTGTGTGTGTAGGTCTGTAAAATCTTGAGAAAGTTGCCATCGGCACAGGAGCTGTCCTCATCATGGGCATATCGGTATAAAATGAACCCACGAGACTTGTGCCCTCGAGTCCCTCCATAGACTTAATTTAACCGAGTTAAAAATCTATTTTTGCTAGCCTCCTGGGTAAAATTAAGCATCTCTGCCTATGAAGAAGCAGTGACTCGATGACAGGTTGTCCGGTTCATGCCTCCCCCATCTGTTACCATGCAGTTACTTGTCTCTGCTCTTCCAAGTCTACTTTGACAGCCTGCCCACATGACAAGCTTCTGGGGACAGGGTGAGGTGTGTGTGTGGTGTGTGTGTGTGTGTGTGTGTGTGTGTGTGTGTGTGTGTGTGTGTGTGTGTGTGTGTGTGTGTGTGTGTGTGTGTGTGTGTGTGTGTGTGTGTGTGTGTGTGTGTGTGTGTGTGTGTGTAACTTAATAGTGTTGCTTGCTCTCCCTGTAAGCCACAGTATATCTTTAATTGTTTGTTTTGGCAAAACATTTATGAGATAATTGAGATAATAAAGACAATTTAAATGTTTAGCCTTGATAGGCTAATGTCTACCTTTATATTTCATTTTCTATCCATGTTCTTGACATTGTGATGGGAGTTCTATGATTTCAATGAATAAATGCATGAGATGAGTTGGCCTGATGCTGGCATTACGGGGAATAGCTTTTGTGCAGAGGAAAATGGCACAATGGCGCAATTTCACTGTAGATTTAATGCAAGGTATTATGAAACACACGAGCAATAGTGAGGTCAAGTTTAAAGCCCAACCCAGTTTTTTTTATTTAGTTAGTTCATGAAGTGTTATACATAAATGTAGCTTGATCTATAATTTTCATCCTACATTTTGAGTTTTATGCTCTGTGGAAAGGGGGGGTCCCTAATTATTGTATTATTATTCTATGTTAAATATCAAGGTAGTTGTACCATTGCATTTCATGAGCCACCAAACCATGCTTTTGAGGGGAAAGTCCTTTTAAAGGTTGAATCTGTAATGTCGTCAAACAGCCACCCTTAGGAAAAATATGACAACATGGTACTGCACTTTGTTTACAGTTATTCCAATGGGTATAAGGGATAGGTTGGTACTGCTGGCCACACCTCAGGCTCTAGAGCTCTGGAGAAATTCACATAATAAGTTACTACACTTCAACCCACACAATACAAACAAACAAACAAAGCACAATACCACAGTGGGGTTATTTTGCCTAGAGGTCGCTGTTTGACAACATTACAGATTCTACCTAAGTTAAACAGGTTAATGCACTAGAATAAGGCTGTTGTAAAGTGTTACCAACTACATTTATATTCAGATTTTGTGAGAGATCAAAGTGACCTAGAAATCACATTATGAACTTCCATGATTTGGTGTGTTTCACCAAAGGAAGAATAAGGAAGAATGTTTTGCATGATCAGAGGCGGCCCGGTGGCCAGTGGGGTTATTTTACACATTGGACGGTGATTATGTGCCTAGAGCGGGTGTGGTTAGTGGTTAAGACCCCCACTTCTGAAACCACAAGCATCCCTGCTGGCCAATCAAATCCCACCAGAGCCCCCTCTTCTGTGTCTCCTCTATGCTACCCCCACCTTCCCTACTGTCTCTGTAAAGAAAACACTAAGAGGAGTGGACTGGCCACTCTCCTTTATAAATATTTAGGTTTATTTTATTAGATTATTTACGAGTGCAAGTTGGATCAGTGACAGATTTATTTTATTATTCTTTTTTTTAGAAGAATGGAATTTGGATATAAAACTACAAGAATATGCCATTTTTGTTAAGCTTTCTGTCATATGTGTACAATACATCCAGGCACATGAGGTAGAGATACAAATACATGTTTTCACTTCATCTGCACTTTAACTCATTGACTGCCACGTTGTTATCCCATCTTTACTCCCGTTATTGACCATTTTCACGATGTTTGCAGACCCATCGTATATTCTATATTATAGCTATGGAGACAATAGTATTTTTGACAGGCACTATTTATAGTCCAACAGGGACAAACCAGTTCATGTTTACATACTTTCGTGTGTGCGTTATTCCACGCTAAACATTGCCCCGTTTCAAAATAATCCATTCTCGTTTTCTAGATTGTGAGATATGACGTGTTATATGCATATGCGCAAATCGTTCGGGTTCGCTCGCCTGAAACCTATATTATTTCCAAATCAAAAGGTATATACCATATAGATGTGTCTTCACAAAGTCATCAAGGGGGGGGTCGTTTTACGAAGCTGCGATCGTTACCAAAAGCATGTTTTAGGTTCGGTAAAATATACCTAAATAGACCTTACCTTTGTCAGAAGGTACTCCAAAATGAATAATCCCAGTAGTTCCATCGCGATCGCCATTACCGGTGTGCATTGGGCCTGGCTAGAATATGGAAAACAATAGGTTTCAGGCGAGCAAATCGGCGACAGATGGCTGTCTGCTGCTCACTTTGAGGGGGGGGGCATTCCTGCAGCCTTCCTGCAGCCCGAGGCACTGAAAGACAACTGAGAGACCCAGTTCAAAAGGCGATACTGCCACCTGTCGGGATTCGATCGTCATTGCAATTATAATGTAGGCAGCGGTGCCAGGGAGACACAGGCAGGTCTGCGCGAGTGTTTAGAATGGGAAAATCGGAAGAAAGGATCTAAAAACGAGATATCTCGTGTTTGGCGTTCAACGGTTGGATTTGAAACACGAGAAATCTCATGTTTGGCGCAGAATGAGTTAAGAAAGGCAGACAAAAACATTTTGTATATAAAATTGTAATAAAATAAAAAGAAAACATAACTTATATGCAAATAACCTATTGGGACTTTCAAACTCAAAAGATGTGTCAAGGGCAGGGTTCACAACTGGAGAATAACAACTTTCTCATTCCATCATAACTCCAAATGTAAAATACACTAGGAAAATAGATAAACACATCTTTCACAGCTTCAAAATATAGCGTAACAGAAAGCTCATCTTTACATACTTATCATTCCTTGTATCAAATGGCAGTTTGAGAACGAGAAAAAGTTTCTGTTATGCCATTTTTATGTGTATGGTTTGGGCTACTCTTTCATTGTAAGAATTACACGTCAGGCATTTAAATGTTCCCAATTGAATCACGCACTAGTAGTCTACGTGCACACAAGAGGATGGCGAATGAGATCTCTCTGTCTCGCCCCCCCCCCCCCTCTTGTTCCCCCCACCACACACACACATTCTGCCTCCAGATGACAGGCCCCTCCTTGCCTGATCATTAGCTGTGCCGTTATTTACCTGGCTAGCCCCCCGACAGGCCCAATCTCAAGTTACAGACAGACAATGGGGAGATGGCTAATTAAAACAAGGAATGACCCTGTCTCTGCTGCCAAAAGCCTTAGAGGCACTGCTCTTCTTCAAGACAGGAGGAGGTACGGGTGCCTCTGAAGAGTTCTCTGTAAATAAGCTGAAGGCTATAACTAACAGACTCACGATTAGTTATGGGGAGGGCATTTCACACACTTTTAGATTTCGATTGCATTAGATACAGTACAGTGTTATGTTAACTGGAAATGTAAAGTGCCAGACACTGCATGTGAGTGTCAGTCTATAATATAATCTTGGATGGGTAAAAAAAAAAAGAAAAAAAAAAAAGGATGGACAGCCTACTCCTTTAACCCTTTCACTACCACACTACAGTATGTTAACCCATTCACTACCACTACAGCTTAACCCTTTCACGACCACACTACAGAAGGTTAAACTTTCACTAACACACTACAGATGTGAGGATGGGGGGTTCTTGCGGAGCCCAATAGCAAAACACAGGAGGAGAGAATGGAGCGGTTTAGGGTTCTTTAATTATTCTTCCCAACCAAGCAGAGTATAACAGGAATGTGAAACAGGAATGTGAACAACACGGAGGTTATAATGTTCTTGGGGGGGAGAAGAATGAGAGCAGGTGCACTCCAGTGCAGCTGTCGGCAGCGAGAGAGAGAGGACACAGGGCTTGCGCTTGAGAGCGAGCAGGAGTCCTCTTTGCAGGGCTCGAGACGTCAGGGTGGAAGGACGCTGGGGCTCGAGACGTCAGGGTGGAAGGACGCTGGAGCTCGAGACGTCAGGGTGGAAGGACGCTGGAGCTCGAGACGTCAGGGTGGAAGGACGCTGGAGCGAAGTCCTCGGTAGGCAGTTTAACACTGCGACGTTGGATGACGGGTTCTGCCAGTTGAAGTACAGTAGATGAGGTGATCTCTTGCAGCCGCGCTGATTGCTCCTCATCTGGCAGACACGAGCTCTGATCGTGACAACAGATGGTTAACTGTCTGCAGTGTGGTAGTGAAAGGGGTTAAAAGAAAATAAGTACACAAACCGATGATAGTCTTTCTTTTTCAGTGCTGCCATCACAGCCCAAACCATACAAACCACCTCCACCACCTTAACACTTTCAGTGCCAATGACTCGTTAGTTCATGCCAACCGTTGAGTGCAATCGTTATTTTTTTTATTAGCGATTTCCATTCATATTTCATCAATATAGCCTCACGTTACCAGTGGGGATCTGTCTGAGCTCGAACAGGGAAAATACCGCCCCCTATCGTCTCTCCAGATGGTACTGCACCCCATTGGATTGGATTGAATGAAACGCATGGGGAAAAAAGAGTCCGGATTCCACATTTTACTTGTCAGGCAAGTAACCGGAGACGATCCAAGTCATTGCCCACCATCAGAACAGCGTGGAATATGTCTTTTGACCACCCAGCGTTGGATCAATAAACGCGATCGATATTTGGAATGGTGATCAGCAATTGGAATAATCTTTTTGGAGAACATCTGATCTGAGGTAAGGAATCTATTTTACCAGTATTGGTACTTTAAACAGAGCTGTTTTCACCTATATATCAACGTGTCCCCTATGTGTGTATGTGCCTGTGAGTGTGTGTAGCTGATCAGGAAATAAGATAATGGATTTTTCAGCCCGCTTCTATAGCGTGCATAAGTACACATATACTATCGATAATCTAGCGTTTATTTGAAAATGATTCATAAACAGGCCGAAAAATTACAACGTGTTTTGTGTATTACAGTAAAGCGCGATTCCTGCAGAATCTTAAAAAAAATCTGAAAGTTTTTAAAAAAATAGCGTTTTTCAAAATGGTATAAAACGGAAATGAACCGATTTAAAAACAATCCGTTTCGACAGTGTTGACTGCAAACAAGTCATTGATATGATAGACACATAGCCATAATTTAAGATATAGTTTATGCGTTCACAAATGTGAGCGCTCTGTCATTGAATAGAGCGGTGGCATTCAACGGGATAAATAGGACACGGAGGCTGGCACGGAAAGTGTTAAGCAGCACTTACTGCGATACTACACACTCCATTTCTGTGATTTCTTAGGTTCTGTCCCAGCGAAGCATAAAAAGTTTGCCGAGCTAAAGCGTGTCAGAGGATTCCTTTTAATAATACCCGGCTATGATAAATTGCTTTAATCAGAGGCACAGAGGCGCAGGCGAGCAGGGGCTTTTCCTGTAAGTTATGATACAGGAAGCTTGTGAGAGAATTGTTACGCCAAGCCTCATTGAGCGGCTTAATGTGAATCTTTATGTGTTCACGATTAGATTAAGGGGCCTGGCGGTCCAGCCAGTTTAGTGGAGAGGGGCACATGCAACGGCTTTCTCAAAAGGATGGATGTAGATGTAGATTATGACGGTGGTTGTGGCAAGAGCACAGAGACGATTCAGACCACGAGTCGTTCCAACGAATCAACGGGCGTCATGCTAGCACATTTGCCATTGGAAGAACGCACAGAGGACAGGTCATGGTTTGATGGATGTAATGGTTCTATACCTCAATGACTACATCTGTTATTAAATTGAGAGGGGCTAAAGTATGGCCCGATGTTTGCAGTGGTGATGAGAGTAAAGTGCAAACAAAGTACAATGATGTACAATAATGTTGTATTATTAACTCATTTGTTTTCAAGTTTCAGTCCTTCTCACAGGCCCTCTTGACTGATTATATACAGTGCCCTCAAGAGTTATTGGCACCCTATAGGTAAATTAACAAAGGTCTCTGGCCATTGAAAAAATATGTCATTGTTGTTTATCAGCTTTGATCTTACGCTCAAAATATTTGAGAAATATGGGCGGCTAAGTGGCGCAGTGGGCAAGGCGCTCGCCACTAACGCAGGATATGCTGGGTTCGAGCCCAGCTCTCTGCGTTGCTACCGGCTTGGCTGGTCGTTCATACTAACACAATTGGCAGTGTTAGGGGTGGGAAAGCCGGTCGGTGGGGATTGGACGTTGTGGACAGCGACTCCTACAGGTCGGTTGGTGCAGCTGTACAGCAGAATCAGGAAGTATCGGGGGCAGCGTGAGCCTCCCACGCGTTACTCCTCGCCACTGAGAGATTGTGCTGTTCAGGTGAAAAGATGCGACAGCTGCCTCCTTGTGTACCGGAGGGGACACGTGATGCAAGGCTTGGTCCTCACTGCAGCCGACCAGTGGGAGGCATAGTCTAGCAACGTTCGAGACAGGGGAGGGGAGAATTGAAGGGAGAATTGGCGATGCGAAATTGGGATGGGAGAACACATTGAAAAATAAGGAGAAAAAGTGGATAAAAAAAAAGTATTTGAGAAATATGACATTTGATTTAGTTTAAAAATATATATATAAAAAATAAAAGTGTTACGTTCTGGACACCGACCTCGGTCGGTGACCACCCACATTCCTGGCATATGTCACTGGGCTTGTCACCTGTCATTTCCCTGTCAATTAGTGCTGTCACTTAGGGGTGGTTCCTGATTGGCTGTCACGGGGGTGTGTGTGGAATGTTGGTATGTTGTCTCTATTTAACATACCTCTCTTCTGCTTGTCCATTGTCAGGTCTTCACTAATTGCGTTCGGGGATAACGCGGACGGTTCTACTGTGGACCTCCAATAAGCTCCCATTTACCTTATCTTACACTTGTGCTTTTAGCACTTGTTCTCTCTTAGAATTTACTCTGTGTTCTTACTATTAAAGTCGAACCTGTTCAAGAGTAAACACTCTCTGTCTCTGTGATTGCCTTCAACCATTGGAATTCACCTACCTGCATTCTGACAGAAGACCTGACCATCAGAATTCCATGGAGGCCATCATGGAGATGCTCCGGACGCAGGGAGCAGCCCAGACACGGATGGAGGAACATCAGCAGCTGGTCAGTGCCGAGTTAATCCGACTCAATGGGGTCGTCGGATCATCCCAAGCGGTGGCGCAGTCGGCGTTGGCCACAGCTCGACAAGCCCAAGAAGGAGTGGCTGGTGTGCAGTCGGCGGCGGGGGAAGCAGCGCTCCACGCAGAGGAAAGTCGGGGGGGGTTCGGGGTCCAGGAGCGGTCCCGCGAACCACATCTGCAGGCGCCCGCTCGCTATGACGGATCACCGGATGGTTGTCGGGAATTCATCACCCAGTGTCTACTCGTTTTCCGGCTGCAACCACGATCATTTCCATCGGAGACAGCGCAGGTAGCGTATATTATCACACTGCTCACCGGCGAAGCTCTCTCCTGGGCTACGGCGGAATTAGAGGCAGGGGCGATAATCTGCGACAGTCTGGACGCCTTTACCCGGGAATTGAGAAGAGTATTCGATACTTCCCGGGTACTCTCGATCTTCGAGGCTGGTGGTCGTCTTCTCGACTGCCGGCAGGGCCTCCACACAGTCGCAGCTTATGCTATCAAATTTCGGATCTTGGCTCGGGAGACAGCTTGGGCGGAGAACGTCTGCGTGGTTCTGTTCGTCAGGGGACTCTCAGCGCGGATGCGAGATGCTCTCTCCGCGCGTGAGATCCCCGAGCAGCTGGAAGTGCTGATCAACACCACCATCAAGATGGATAATTGGCACCGGGAGAGGGAGAAGGAGCATGTCAACAACACCCAGCCCCAGGTATGTTTTCCTTCTTCTCCTGGTGTTGATAATTCCATGCATTACACGAGTGGGCCACTGGGTGATGAATCCATGCAGCTTGGAGCGCTGTCGCTCTCGGACGACGAGAGGCAGCGCTTCATCAAAGAGCGACGCTGCTTCCGGTGCGGCCGCACCGGTCACCGCTTCGGCAGCTGTCGGGTCCAGGCTGTATCGGCTCGGCGCCAATCGGGGATGGAAGGTGCGCCGTCGGGCCTCGAGAGGGCGCCAGCAGGTGGGCTCATTCCTGCCAAAACCACGGATTCTCGCACATTTTTTGAGGTGGCGATCAACTGTGGGGGTGACATTAGGGGAACTAAGGCTCTCATTGACTCAGGGGCGGCGGGCAATTTTATTCACGTGGGATTGGTGAAGGAGTGGGGAACCCCGGTGGAGGACTTAGGGGTTCCCTTACCAGTCTATGCCCTGGACGGTCGGCCCCTGGGCAGTGGGAGCGTCACCCAGCGCACAGTTCCCTTACACATCCGGGTGGAGGGTGGGGAGTGGGAATGGGTTATTTTTTTTGTCATCTTTTCCCCCTATTCTGTCATGGTGTTGGGTCATCCCTGGTTGTCGTCATGTGTTCGTGTCATTAATTGGGGCACGGGCGAACTCTCAACGGCGGCCGACGTCAAGTCGATCGTCAGCGGGAGTTTGCCCAAACCCTTGTCTCCCCCCCCCTCTTCTCTTTTGTCTCCTCCCTCTTTCTGCAGGATGGTGGGGAGCGTGGCAGATTCTGATCTACCCTCTAATCCCGATTTAATAGGGGTGCCTGAGATCTATTGGGACCTGGCGGACGTTTTTAGCAAGACGCGTGCTAAAGCACTTCCGCCTCATAGATCATACGACTGTCCCATTAATCTTCTACCCGGTACCTCCCCGCCTCGCGGGCGAATGTTCTCTCTCTCACGCCCCGAAACCTTGGCCATGAACACCTACATAGAGGAGGCATTGCTTGCGGGGCACATACGCCCTTCCACTTCCCCTGCCGGCGCTGGCTTCTTTTTTGTTGATAAAAAGGATGGGGATCAGCACCCATGCATTGATTATAGGGGATTGAATGACGTTTCCATCAAGAACCGATATCCTTTACCCCTCATGGACACGGCCTTTGAGTGCTTACAGGGGGCACAGGTCTTTTCTAAACTTGACTTACGTAATGCATACAACCTGGTCAGGATTAGAGAGGGAGACGAGTGGAAGACTGCATTTAACACACCCAATGGGCACTATGAGTATTTGGTCATGCCCTTTGGTTTGGCTAATGCTCCGGCAGTCTTCCAAGCCCTGGTTAACGACGTGCTGCGAGACTTGATTGGGGTGTCGGTGTTTGTCTACTTAGATGATATCCTGATTTTTTCTCGCGATATGGTGCAACACCAAATGCACGTTCGGGAGGTGCTAGACCGTCTCCTCAAGCATCAACTATTCGTTAAGGCTGAGAAGTGTGTGTTTCACACGGACACCGTGTCCTTCCTGGGCTTTGTGTTGACGAAGGGCGATCTGCGCATGGATCCAGCCAAGGTGAGTGCAGTTTTGGACTGGCCACGGCCTTCGTCGCTCAAGGGGTTACAACGGTTTTTGGGCTTTGCAAATTTTTACAGGCGCTTTATTCGCAATTTTAGCGCCTTAGCCAATCCCTTAACAGCTCTCACTAAGGCCTCTCTCCCTGGCTTTGAATGGTCGCCTAGGGCTGAGTCGGCCTTCTGCGATCTTAAACGTCGTTTTACATCCGCTCCTGTATTGATCCGCCATGACGCGGAGGTTCCGTTCATTGTGGAGGTGGATGCCTCTGACGTCGCGGTGGGGGGGGTGCTCTCTCAGAGATGCTTAAAGGATGGGAAAGTGCACCCGTGTGCTTTTTTTTCTCGCCGTCTGTCACCAGCCGAGCGTAATTACGACGTGGGTAATCGGGAGTTATTGGCGATCAAATTGGCACTGGAGGAGTGGAGACATTGGTTGGAGGGGGCGGCACATCCTTTCATTATTTGGACTGACCATAAGAACTTGGCTTACATCCAAGGGGCTAAACGCCTTAACGCTCGCCAGGCCAGGTGGACGTTGTTCTTCACACGATTTCGATATACCATCTCCTATAGACCCGGCTCCAAGAATATCAAACCTGACGTGTTGTCGCGCCAGTTTGATCTTCCTGGGCGGGAGGAGCAGCCCCATCCCATTATTCCACCGGCCTTGATTTTGGCACCCGTGTCTTGGGGCATAGAGAAGGTGGTAAGGTCGGCGCTAACGCGGGAGCCCGATCCTGGTGGGGGTCCTCCGGGACGGTCGTATGTTCCCAAGGTGGCGCGCTCACGCTTGCTACAGTGGGCACATGCGTCATCCCTCACCAGCCACCCAGGGGCAACCAGGACCCTGGAATTTATCCGTAGGAGGTTCTGGTGGCCGACAGTGGAGGGGGATACGCGTTCCTTTGTGGCGGCCTGCCCGGTGTGCGCACGTAGTAAGACCTCTCGACGGGCACCGGCGGGTCTCCTCCGACCACTTCCTATTCCTAAACGACCCTGGTCACACATATCTCTGGACTTTATTTCTGGTCTTCCCCTTTCGGACGGATTCACCACCATTTTGGTGGTGGTGGATCGGTTCTCTAAGGCGGCTCACTTTGTCCCTCTCCCCAAGCTTCCTTCGGCCCGGGAGACTGCTGATTTAATTATACAGCATGTCTTTCGGGTCCACGGGCTGCCAGTAGATATCGTGTCGGACCGGGGTCCTCAGTTCGCCTCCAGGTTCTGGAAGGCGTTTGCCGCCGGCCTCGGCGCCTCTGTCAGTCTGTCGTCTGGGTTCCATCCACAGTCGAACGGGCAGACGGAGAGGGTCAACCAGGATTTGGAGGGGGTCTTGAGGTGTTACGTTGCCGGTAGTCCGGCAACGTGGAGTAGGAGGTTGGCTTGGGCTGAGTACGCGCATAATACCCTTCTCTCCTCTTCTACCGGTATGTCTCCCTTTCAGTGCCAGTATGGTTTTCAACCTCCTCTGTTTCCCGAGCAGGAGCAGGAGGCGGAGGTGCCCTCGGCCCAGGCACATGTGGCTCGCTGTCGCAGGACGTGGAAACAGGTTCGGAAGGCGCTACAGAAGGTTTCGGTTAGTACCCAACGGCAGGCTAACTGTAAGCGTCGTCCGGCTCCAGTTTACCGTCCAGGGCAGCGGGTTTGGCTTTCCACCCGGGATCTCCCTCTCCGGGTGGAATCCAAGAAGCTGGCTCCTCGCTTTATAGGACCATTTAGAGTGATTCATCGGGTTAATCCAGTGGCTTACAAGCTACGACTTCCAAGTTCTATGAGGGTTCATCCAACGTTTCATGTGTCCCTGTTGAAGCCATTCCTCTCATCGCCCTTGGCCCCGCCACTGCCTGTGGTTCCTCCGCCCCGGTTTATTGGCGGTCAACCCATTTACACGGTGCGGAGGATACTGGGTTGTAGGCGGAGGGGTAGGGGGTTTCAGTTCTTGGTGGATTGGGAGGGGTACGGGATAGAAGAGCGTTCTTGGGTGCCTCAAAGGGATATTTTAGATCCCAGCCTGATCGTTGATTTCCGGCGGCTGAATCCCGAGGCTCCTAGGTGAACGTCTGGTGCCGTTCGTCGGGGGAGGGTACTGTTACGTTCTGGACACCGACCTCGGTCGGTGACCACCCACATTCCTGGCATATGTCACTGGGCTTGTCACCTGTCATTTCCCTGTCAATTAGTGCTGTCACTTAGGGGTGGTTCCTGATTGGCTGTCACAGGGGTGTGTGTGGAATGTTGGTATGTTGTCTCTATTTAACATACCTCTCTTCTGCTTGTCCATTGTCAGGTCTTCACTAATTGCGTTCGGGGATAACGCGGACGGTTCTACTGTGGACCTCCAATAAGCTCCCATTTACCTTATCTTACACTTGTGCTTTTAGCACTTGTTCTCTCTTAGAATTTACTCTGTGTTCTTACTATTAAAGTCGAACCTGTTCAAGAGTAAACACTCTCTGTCTCTGTGATTGCCTTCAACCATTGGAATTCACCTACCTGCATTCTGACATAAAAGAACATTCCTATGAACAAAATCGAATAGATCTATGTACACAATAATCTGATAAAGACTTTTAATATTTGGGAATGGTTGTTTACTTCTGGGTGTTCAATCCCAGATGGTTCAAAGAAAACATAAATCATTCAAAAAAAATCTAGATTTCTCTCAGTAAGATCAAGCTTTTCTTCCCAACAGTGTTAATTTAGTAAATGAAAATGATGACTAAATATGGTCGTCAACAAAGCTTTTTCCCCTGACGACAACGAGACGAAACGTCACGTTAATGGAGATCATGTGACACTAACGTGATGAAATTATTCATGCAATGTCGTTGACTAATAACAATGACACAAAACTGTTTACTTGCTAGCTAACTTGCTAGATTGTTTGCCGACAGGAAGGTAACAAACATAATTGTCTGTGCGGAACCCTTATCCCAGGGGTCAGCAACCTTTACTATCAAAAGAGCCACTTTTCCCCCCTCCCACAAAATAAAATGCTCAGGGAGCCGCACAACCTATTTACCCTTAAAATGAAGATAACACAGTGTATAACGTTTTATATATCCTCAAGCATACCCCACATTTAGCATAAAACGCCTGAAAATTGCATACCCAAAGTAATTTGCGATTTATTATACTTTATACTTATAGCACACAGTTTGTTGCATTAATGGAATTATAAAGCAACAAAAAGAAAATGTTTGACTTTTTATTGCTGTTTTTACCTGTTATAACAAAGGAAAACCTCAAACTCTTATGAAGAGGAGAAAAAATACTGGCTGTGTAGACCTATTTTTAAATAAAACACAGAAGAGGAGACTGTGTCTGTAGACCGACTTTGAAATAAAACCCTGAACTATTCAGGTATATTTGAGTCCTTCCCTTATTTGTGGAACATTTATAAAATAAAACGTAGTCCACTTTGAAAAAAGACTACCATGTGTAGACCTACTTTGAAATAAAACACAGAAAAGGAGAAAACACACTGGCATCTGTAGACCTACTTTGAAATAAAATCCTGAACTATGCAGCTATATTTGAGTCCTTCCCTTATTTGTGGAAAATCTATAAAATAAAAAGTTAATTTTTCGTTGTTCGCAAATTTCGCACCACATATCAGGCATACAGGTAAGCCTGCATCGTTAGTCGTGAAAGCAAATTAATCTGTCCACGCTGAATTAAACCCTCTATTTTCCTCAGACTTTCCTTTTTTTGGATTTATCCATGGTTAGCTTACTGGGGGGTCGGAAACTCAAGATTAGCCACTTGCAGACGGCAGGGAGAGGCGTGGGGTGTGACGTACTGTATATTTTAGTTGATGAAATATTTTTGTTGACTAAATATTTTAGTTGATGAAATATTTTTTCATTTCAGTGTCACAGTATGACATCGATCTCCAAAATAAGAGAACGAAAAAGAAATAATAAAAAAAAAAGTTAACATTTTTTATTTATTTTTTTGGCCAGATTGGCTATTGATTGATTGATTGAAAAGTGTATTAACAGATTGCAGAATGGTTACAGTACAGTACAGCTCAATACATATAATTGTTAAGAGGATGCAGACCTGAGAAAGACTTTCGTCTTGTTTCCATCAGGGTCCCCCATTTTCAATTCATCATGACACACACGACATACAGATAGACAGTACTGCTACATCTATACATTTATGACATACCAGATTTTCAAATACAGTACTGTTTGTGATACTAAAAAAATCCAGAAAAAGAGTGTATATACATTTGACATAGAAACTGTGCATTGGAGGAGGTTGGGTAGGTGGGGTGGGGCTGTACATTGGAGGTGGGGGGGGGGGGGGGGGGGGGGTTGGGTAGGGGGGACACACACTGTACATTGGAATACTGACATACATTTGACATAGAAACTGTACATTGGAGGAGGTTGGGTAGGTGGGGTGGGGTTGGGTGGGGCTGTACATTGGAGGTGGGGGGGGGGGGGGGGGGCTAGTTGGGTACATTGGAATAATGACAAAGCCATGCTTGGTCTTTATTGTACAACTGGGTTAGGACATTTGTAGGGGCCAGTTTTGAATTGCAGTCTCCCGTAGGTGTTCTTTGAGAGTGTTTTTGAAGGTGGGTAGTGATTCACATTCCTTTACAGCTTTGGGTAGGGCGTTCCACATTGTTGTGGCATAATTGCGAAACGTGTTTAGTCCCTTGTTTGAGCCGAATCTGGGTTTTACATGATTTGTGGAGCTCCCTCTGGTGTTGTGATCGTGGTATTCACTGACCTTTGGGAAGTATTTTGACATGTACATGGGTACCTTGGTCGTGTAGTGTATCTTGTAGACCAGGCCCATTGCAAGTTGCTGTACTCTGTCGTCTACTCTAAGCCATCCTAGATTGGCAAAGTGTGCAGGGGTGAGGTGGGTTCTAGGAGTCAGGTCAAGCAGTAGTCTGACTAGTTTGTTTTGAGATGTTTGTAATTTGGTTTTTAGTGCCTTTGAGGTGCTTTGGTACCATGAGGTGCAAGCATAGTCGTAGTACCCTTGAATGAGTGCTCCTGCCAGAGTCTTCAGGGTATTCTTGTTTACCAGAGACGAGATCCGGTACAAGAATCGAGTTCGTTGATTGACTTTTTTTATTACATTGGATGCCATTTTGTCACAGGAAAGATTAGCCTCTAGGATCCGCAGGTTGCCGACCCCTGCCTTATCCCAACACATCGTTCCGTGGGTAGGCGGGCACCACTGTTATGCTGGGGGTGTTGTTTCCCCCCGACAGATATGAGAGGACGGACCGCACTACAGTAGTGTATTAGCCGGTAGCTGTGTTGTGTATGAGAAGGGAATTATCAACCTGTAACACGCCATATTGAGCATGATGGACCGCTACATTATTTTGATCCACCACAATAGAACACATTAAATAGCTTACATAAGTCTAACCAGCTAGCACTAACATTAGCTTTTTTAGTTTAGAAAAAGCTCATGCCAACTTATGAGGCTGTAACTGAGTGGCGAGACTAAACAAAAAAAGACAAAATCGAGACTAAACAAAGACTAAAATGCTCAGACCTGTAGTTGACTAAAACGGAGTAAACTAAAAATAGATGAAGGTGACTAAATATGATGAAAACGAAAAAGAGCATTTGACACATGACTAAGACTAAAACTAAAATAAAAAATAGCTGACGAAATTAACACTGCTTCCCAACAACATTTAAAAAAAAAATTTAAACTTAAGTTTTTATTTTCATTTTTTTCAACAACATACATAGACAACATTCATAGACAATACATTTCAACATCTCAACAGTACATAAATATAAAACAAATAGACAAAAAATTAGTAAAGAAAAAGTGTGGCATGGGTCCTTCGTCCATTCTATATTTGCATTATTTATTTACATTTTCATTCATTCATTTCCTTGTATCCTTTTCAAACCTCTGTGATGTCGTTAATTTTGAAAACCTCAGACGTTATAAAAGTTCCTGCTTTGTATATAAATGCCTGCACAGATTAGCCCCTCCCCCTCTCAAGGAGTTTATCCACGAGAAAAGGAAAGGAACACTGGATTAGCCACTAGATCAAACACCAGAGGGGATTGTGAGGTCCATTTTAGAAAGACCGCCTTCAGCAAAAATTGTCTATCGATAAAGGGAAGTGGAACATGGAACAGCCTTCCGGTCCCCTTAAGGGAATGTCCCACCCTGTCCACCTTTAAGGGCCAACTCAGGAAATGGCTGTTAGACAGCCAAATATGCACTCATTAGGGATGTTAGTGATGTTGTACTGACTGAATGTCATGTTAGTGTGGTCATGTCAGTGATGTCAGTTTTTATGAATGAACGTTGTATGGTCCGTTTTGTGTTTGTTTTATGTTAGGACTACGGGTGGAAATTAGCCCTGTGCTATTCCCGGCATATTTACGTCCTTATCATGCTGTGATGTTATGCATACACATGTAAATGATGTTCATTAATTTGCATTGTCCTTAATAAACAAATCTTAAAATCTTACTTCCCCTCCTGTATTCTTCCCATTTTCCCCATTTCCATTCAAACTTTTCTTCTTGCAGCCTCAGCAGATGTGTGATCGTCTCCATTTCCTGTATCCCCTCTACCAACTCTATCCATTGATCCTTTGTCGGCACTTCTACCTTGTACCACAGTTTAGTTAGAGCTTTTTTGGCTGCCACTATCAATATCTTAATCAAGTATTTGTCTTACCCTTGGATTCCTTCTTGTGACAGATTCCCCAAATACAACACTTGGCCTCCCTGGGGTATTTCGTATCCTATTATTTCATTTATTATCCCTCCTATCTCTTCCCAGTAGTGCCTTATCTTCTGACATCCCCAGAATATGTGTGTATGGTTCGCCCTTTCCTGTCCACACTCCCTCCAACATGCTTTCTTTGCTGATGTGTAATTGCCCTGTATTTCTGGTGTTATAAAGTATCTAATTATATTTTTCCACCCAAACTCCCTCCATATCCTTGATCCTGTGGTTGTTTGTTGTGTCTTACATGTGTCATACCATTCCTCCTCTGTTATCTCTATTTCCAACTCTCTTTCCCACTTTTCTTTTACATACAATGTTGTATTTCCCTTACTGTCCATTATTGCCTGATATAGTGCTGATATCACCCTTCCCTTCCGTCCTTCGTATGACTTTACCATTATCTTAATTACCCCATTCTGTTCTTTGTCTCTGTCTTTATTTCCTTGTTATAGTAGTCCCTAATCTGTAAATATCTAAAGTTGTCCCTATTCTCTAGTCCGTATCTTTCTTTCAATTCTTGTAGAGTCTGCATCTCCCCTCCTTCTGTCATTGTGCACATTGCTGTTATTCCCCCCCGTTCCCACCTCTTGAACCCATGGTCTTCTATCCCTGGTCTGAATTTGTTGTCGTGTGCTATCCATCTCAGTATCTTAGATTATTTTTCTAGCTTGTATTTCTTTACTATTGTGTTCCATATGTTTATAGTGAATTTGGTAATTGGGTCTAGTAGTTGTTCCTGTCTTCTGAACAGCTCCCTATCTCCTATCAGTGCCTGTACTTTGAATCCCTCTCTTTTGGTTTCTATTGTGGGATATTTGGATATCCTGAAGAATGTACTCAGTCAACCGAGGTCAAGATAATAAGGTTTATTATCCAGACAGATAGAAATATACATAGTACATAGAGAGAATGGCTGAGGGGCTCTCCCCAGGTAGTTAGCTGAAATCACCCAGGTAGAGAGACCTGGGCCCTCATTCATCAATAGTGTGCGTAGAACATTTCTATTTCCACACGTAAGCACGGAATGTAGAACTAGTGTACGCACAGGGAAGTCGGGATTCATCACACGGTGCGTAAGCAGGCTCTATGCTCCTCCGTGTTGATGAATACCACTTTGTTCTACCGTCAATGCTCGTGCATGATTATCCATATATGGTCATGAAAATGAGGAAACACCCCCCATGGGATGTGAAATAATGGACTGACCCGAGCGGGACTCTGAGAAACTCCACGGAGAATTCACTGCTGTCGAACCAAGAAGACACTATCGCGTATTATGGGATAAATAAAAGGCGGATTTGTAAACGGTGATGTCAGATATCAACGGCTCCCTAAGACCATTGCTGCAATTCTGCCTGGACAGCTCAAAATACTAATAAAGACCGTTCGTTGACCACTGTTTGGCGTTGGTTGTGTGTCATTATAACCGTGCTGTAATATGAATGCCTTTATTAGTTGTGTTCGATTGGCTATATGATTTTTAGAGGCATCTATTTTGTTGTCGGCTAATAAAGACCGCGCTGGAATATGACTGCCTTTTCCCGTGTTGTTTGATTAATACCCAGGGGCAGGGATTAAAGTTCTCCTCAATTCTATTCCAAATCGCGATGGATCTTCCGTAAATTTTCTACCTGCTGCATATGATTTCTAGAGGCATACTACAATCTATTTTGATGTCAGTATTGGGTAGCCTATATAAACAATATAATACGAGAGCATATACAAGAACAATGAATCTCACTGTATGATGTAGCCTGCCTTTCAATACATGAACTTGAATTCCATCATGTTTGTGTGCGGGACTCACAAGGCTGTTGTCACAATGGGTGGTACCGGTGTACAGTAATAATAACAGTCCACACAATATCACGATCCATGCCATAGCCTATGTTCTATTAGGACATGATCTGTGACGACAAATGTTCTAGAATGTTTGATTAAGATATCATACTCTGACAGCATGCCTATGAGCAACAAAAACGCGAACTTGAATCCCATCATATAGTCTGTCCACTATCTGCATGGTGTCATTGCAATGCGTTTTCTATTATTTCTTATACAGTAAAAAGGGGGAAGAACACTATATTCATATGACTTATTCTGCTTACAGCTTCGAAATTCCTCTTGTTTCGTTTAACGTAAAGCCTTTTAAATATAATCAAAACGTTCCCGTGTTTCGGCGGTCTGTGCGCAAAATAATAACGAGTTGAGCTTTATGATTTATGATGAATTGAAAATGGGGGACCCTGATGTAAACAAGACGAAAGTTGGTCTGCATCCCCAATTAACAATTGTATGTACTGAGCTGTACTGTACTGTACCCATTCTGCAATCTGTTAATAAACTTTTCAATCAATCAATCAATCAAGCTACGCGGAGCGCAGTCAGTCAGTAGCCTACACCCCGTATATTCCGATAACGCTATATAAACCATGCTGCATTCATTCTGAGAAAGATCTATTATTCCAAATGCTATTTATAGGGTTTTGACCATAATTACACTACTGTTGCTATTTTACAATGAACTATAATGAACTACGGTTCGTACAGAACATGCCAGTGTTATTATGCACAGAAGCTCATTTCCTTGTTGTAATAATATATTCTACCACTGGGCGTCAGGTAAGTGTGGTCTGACCTGTGCGTAGATGTAAGCACGGAGTCAAGTTCAAATCGAAATTGATGAATCCCACTCTTTGCTTAGAAATGATCATACGCACAGGGTAAGCACAGATCTGTGCGTAGAACACGTTGATGAATGAGGGCCCTGGAATGTTGTTGGGAGGAGTCTTATATAGTTAAAAGGGGGGGGTGGTCCCATTTGATAGGTCAAATGGGGGGGGGGGACACAGGATAGATACAGGGGAGGGGAATGTCTTTACATGAGAGTTGGGGGATCAATATATTATTCCACAGTTACTCACTTTTCTCTTCATAAATGATGAGGGGAATGTCTTTACATGAGAGTTGGGGGATCAATATATTATTCCACAGTTTCTAATATATCTTTCCATTTGGCCTCATAGTTCACATTGCACCAGCATGCTACTGTTCTAAGCTGTGCTGCATAGTAATGAATGAATGAATGAATGAACTTTATTTAACAGATTGCAGAATGGGTACAATACAGTACGACTCAATACACACAATTGTTAAGGGGATGCAGACCTGAGAAAGACGTTTGTCTTGTTTCCATCAGGGTCCCCCATTTTCAATTCATATAGACATTTATGACATACACAACATACATGACATTTATGGCATAGGGACATATAGGTATTTAGTACTGATACATTTGTGACATAAACGGTATTCAAATATACAGTACTGTTACCCCTAGATCCTGACAGAGTATATACATATGATGGGGAGGGGACTGTACATTAGGAGGGGGTGGGTGGGTGGGAGAGAAATATACATACGGCGGGGAGGGAATATATACATGCGGTGGGGAGGAGACTGTCTATTAGGAGGTGGTGGGGGTTTTGGGCATTTACGGTGGCCAGTTTCGAATTGCAGCCTCCCGTAGGTGCTCTTTAAGAGCGGTTTTGAATGTGGGTAGGGATTCACATTCCTTTACAGCTTTGGGTAGGGCGTTCCACATTGATGTGGCATAATTGGGAAACGTGTTTAGTCCCTTGTTTGAGCCGAATCTGGGTTTAACATGATTTGTTGAGCTTCCTCTGGTGTAGTGGTTGTGGTATTCACTGACCTTTGGGAAGTATTTTGACATGTACATGGGTACCTTAGTCGTATAGTGTATCTTGTAGACCAGGCCCATTGCAAGTTGCTGTACTCTGTCGTCTACTCTAAGCCATCCTAGGTTGTCAAAGTGGGCAGGGGTGAGGTGGGTTCTGGGGGTAAGGTCAAGTAGTAGTCTGACCAGTTTGTTTTATGATGTTTGTAATTTTGTTTTAAGCGCCTTTGAGGTGCTTTGGTACCATGAGGTGCACGCATAGTCGTAGTACCCTTGAATGAGTGCTCCTGCCAGAGTCTTCAGGGTATTCTTGTTTACCAGAGAGGAGATCCGGTACAAGAATCT